>NC_084471.1:18422418-19044534 GCF_027409185.1 Cynocephalus volans
CTGCAAGTGAAATTGGAAGTCTCGATGTCATCTGTGGAAGTCTTTATAGTTTACAAAGATCTCCCACATCTAGTCTTATTGGGTCCCCACAGCACATCTGGGAGGTGGGCAGGGCAGGTGTTCCCATTTTGCAGTTGTGGAAACTGAGGCTGTGGAAGGTTAATGACTTGCTGGGTGTGTTAGTTTGCTCAGGCTACCAAAACAAAGTACCATAGACTGGTGGCTTAAACCACAGAAATTGATTTTCTCACAGTTCTGGAGACTGGAAGTCCAAGATCAAGGTAACGGCCAGCTTGGTTCCTTCTTAGGGCAGTGAGAGAAGGGGCTGTTCCAGGCCTCTCTCGTTGGCTTATATATGGCTGTCTTCTCCCTGAGTCTCTTCACATCGTCTTTTTTTGGACAGGTCTATGTCCAAATTTCTTCTCACAAGGACACCAGTCATCTTGGATTAGGGTCCTTGCTAATGACCTCATTTTAACTTATCTCTGTAAAGAACCTGTCTTCAAATAGGATCACAGTCTGAGGTACTGGGGGTTAGGGCTTCAACATAAGAGTTTGGGGGGTCACCATTCAGCTCGTCATGCTGGGTGTCACAGCTGGTTGGTGGCCCTGACACACAGGTCTCAGCCCTGTGCTTCCAATCTTGTGCCTGGTTTGGCTGGCTCTGTAGCCCACCTCAACCTGGCCTTTCCCATCCTGACCTTGCTGCCCCTGCCACGGCCCTGGGGTGTGGAGGGACCTGAGTCTCCTGGCCACTCACAGAGTGAGGCAGAACCTTCTCTCTGGAAGGTTGACAGGGCAGTCAAGAGCCTCGGCTGAGTACAGAAATGTGTTTGTTTCCTTAGCGATTCTTTAGATATTAGTCAAGTGAATAGAAGCTATTAAAGAACTTCGCAATTTCTTCTTCAACAAGAACCTTTATGATTAAAAACAAAGACACACATGCACACAGCATCAGCAGCAACGTGACAAAGCAATGATGTTTCTAATCTTGTATGTTTAGGCATCTTGGCCTGTACTAACTGGCGATGTTGAAATACTAGTTCCAGAGAAAAAGTAAGTCAGTCATTTAAAAATATACCAATCAAGTGCCTCCTATGTGCCAGGCGCTATTCTAGGCACTGGGAATACAAGGGCAGACCAAACAAGCCCCCGTCTCTCTTGGAGCTGACATTCAAGGAGAGGAGATAGAGTCAACACGATGAATAGATAAGATGGTCAGTGAAGGCCTTTTGGACTGATTTTTGAGCTGAGTGATTTTTGAGTAAATGATTTTTGAGATGAGTCCTGAACGAAGCAGTGATTTTGGAGCTGAGACTAAGTCCTCCGAAGACCTGGGCATTCCAGGCAATGGGAACAGCACATGCAGATGCTCAGAGGAGGGGAGGAGCTGGTGTTGGCAGAAGGGACAGAGGACCCGTGAGGCCGAGGGAGGTAGTGAGGAGGAGGGTGGCAGGAGAGAGCAGGTTGGAGAGGGCCAATTCTTGACCACATTGGCTAAAGGAGGGAGAATGGATTCTATACTAGGAATGACAGGAACCAATGCAGACATTGCAGGAGGAAGCAGCATTTTTGATCTACACTTTAATACTAACAGTAGCTGGGAGTTACTGAGCATTTACCCCGTGCCAGGAGGTGTGCTTGTATTATCTCATTTAATCCTTACATTCGTGAAATCTGAACTGTTAACATCCCTATTTTATGGTAAGGAAAATTCAGCCTAGAGACAGAATTTGTTTTCCAAGGTTACACCAACTAGTAAGTGGTGGATCTAAGAGTGGAACCCAGGCAGTGACACTCTGTAGCCGGTGCTCCTAATACTGACCAGGTCATTTGGTGGTCTGCAGTGACCTCTAATTGGAGGAAAGTATTGCCCTAGACCCTGTGATACAGAGAATTCCAAGCCTTCACAGAGGTTGCTGTTGTATATGTCCGACAGCATTAAATTCCAGCGTTGTAGATATTTCAGAAAATATTTCTGCCAACATCCCAGGAAGAAGCTTGGGGCCCAAATCTGGTAAACTCATAGGTCAAGTGTTTTCTAAATTATAGAACACCATAAAAACTTAAGTTATTTATATATAATTTACAATACCCTCAGGCCCATAAAATGTGTGACTTCACTGAATCAACTCTGCTGTTCAGCAAATCTCAAAAATCATTCCTTTAAATGTGTCTTTCTCAAAGCAGACTCTGGGTTAACCTCCTATTGACCTGTGGGTGAAGGTAATTAACCCTCAAATTTGTCAACTCTGTGTAAACACAAACCATAACTGGCTTCTAATGCTAAGTAAATAAAAGAGGATAGACATATCCTTTCTAGTATGTGATACTAAGGGTAACCTAATCAAGAGAGAGGAAAGAGATCTCTGGCACCATCTCAGAGATGGACCCCTGTTTCCAGCCAAAGGAATTCCATTCTCCCAGCAGGGAGGTAATTGACAATATGGAAAAAACAACTGAAAACGAAGAGCTTTCAACTTGGTTGACTAGGCTGGAGCAGATAAAAACAGTTTCTGCCTGAGGTTCTAATTTCAGGACCAGAGTTCAGACATCAAAGGCACATTGTCACATGGTCTCACCCCCATTTCCCCTTTGAAAGCCTAGGAGACCCGGTCTACAAAACCACTGAGAAAGAGCATCGTTGCCGCACAACGCTTTAGGGAGCCTTATTTAGCATCCCATCTGGTAACAGTCCGGCATGTCAAAGCGGAAAGGTGGGGAAGTGGGGGGAGATTTGGCCTGTGCCTTCACTTTGATGCCCTTGATTTTGGTTTCTGGAAATCACTCCCTGTGGCCACTCAAGATTACATTCTTTATTGGCCCTTTGCATTGTCATTTGTTAGAAATGGCCAACACTTTCGTCACTTCTGTCTCAGGTAAGGGTGATCCTGGCTTTCCCAGAGAAAGTCGGAAGCCTGTTTGGCATTCGTTGGTTGTGATCTCTCACTTGTTGGAAGAGTTTCTCAAACTTTAAAAGAACAAAACAAAATGAAATAGACAAACACACATGCCTCCTTTGATAATGCCCCTACCCTGTTAGCCCTTACCCTGATGCCCATGTAAAAGAGTCTAGATTCTCAAATATTCTCTGAATTCCATGAAGACACTTTGGATAAGTTTACTATCAGTTAAAAAGCGTCTCCCATTTTCCTAGAAGTTGCATTACAGTATGCTTCTTCAAGCTACCTGTGCCTCCTGAGATTTTGATAGATCTTTCTGGAAGGGGCTATCACTCTTGCTTGCTGGTGAACATCACGGCTCTAAAAATCCAGAGGAGCAGAGGAGAAACCAAGAGACGGGGTCTATGGAAAAGACCAGAACCCGTATTGTGTGCTGCAGCCCCCCAGCTTGTGGCCAGGGGCAGCGGGGCTTGTGCAATGTCCCCACAGAATCCAGCAGAGGGCCTGGAGTCAGAAACTGTTGCTCCCCATCCCTTGCCCCTGGAAAATAACCCCTGGAGAACGGTAGGACCCTGGTAACCTGCCTAGTAATGTGTTTGAGCAGCGGTTCTCAGAGGACATTTAGGACCAGCAGCCTCAGTATCAGCTGAGTCTGCTCCAGACTTACTTAATCAAAACTCTAGTGGCGGGGCCCATCAATCTGTGTAATTACCATCTCCTCCACAGGATGGATACACACTCAAGTTTGAGAACCACTGTATTAGAGAAACCCCTCCTTAGAGGGTCAAAAACCAAAGCAGGGCTGCATTTCTAGCTTCAGTTATTTGGAAATACCTGTAGTGGAAGCAGTTTACATTCCTCTTGTCTGGCTCAAGTGTGCTGATCCAGGGTTCTTAGGCAGGAAGACTTGCAAGCAGGTCCTGATTTAGGCTTTTAAGAAGGTTAGGGATGGCTGAATTGATCTAACAAGGTCAGTGATCATTAATGCTACCCACTGTACTCATTCATTCAGTCATTCATTTGCTTATGTAGTCATTCATTCGATCATTCATTTGCTTTACAAGAACTTATTGAGCACTAATGTTTCAGGTATTGTTCGAGTAGAGTGAGCATATAATTCACCATCCAAACAGGCATAGATGCGAAGGAGCCAATTGCTTTGCCAATTGCTACTGTGTGATCTTGGGCAAGTGAGTAAGCTCTCTGAGGCTCAGTTTCTTCAATAAAATAGGGCCAATATTTTATAGGAAAGGTTGTAGGATTAAATGAGCTAATGAATAAAATTGCAAAGCACAGTGTCAGGGAAATGCTCAAGAAGTGTTATTGATTATTCTCCTAAGGTGATGTTTGGGGATCAAGGAGATGTCCTTTCTGGCTGGAGTTGAAACTTCTATCAGCAGGTGGGTAGGAGAGAAGATTGAGGCCAGATGGCCTAGAACAGTGATTCTGAATTCAGGATGCACATTAGAATCTCATGAGAAGTTTGTAAAAAAAAATGCTGATGCCTGGACCTCACGTCTAAGGATTACAATTTAATTGGCCAGCCTGAGAAATATGGACTTTATTCTGCAACCAAGAGGGAATGAGCCCTGCTTGATAAACTCGTCTTCGTTGGCTCACGTGTCGTCAGTGAGTTCTAGAGAAGAACGTGTGTCTGGCAGCAGTCCCTGACGTGCAGCGGGTGATACCTTGGGCTTGGGTTTACTTAGCCATTTGGTTGCTGCCCTCATCAGGGACTCAGAGGCCCGTGAAATAGTTTGTTGAACTTGGCAGAGTGGTGCATTATGCTTGTGTTTACTCTTCCGAACCCATGGCGAATTGCTGAGCATTTTAACACACTCCCTTTGCTGCCAGATTCACAAGATCCACATGAAGTCCCTACAGACTAGATCCAAATTCAGGACTCACCCCTGTTAATAACACAACACCAGAGATTTTCTTCACTTTCAATCATATGAAGGAGCTCTTTGAACCTGAATCTGTTCAGCCACATTTCTAATGAGTTTCCTATTAAGTTAGCTATTTGACCTTTAAGTGTATTATTTTCATTGTTTTCATTTGATTACACCCAAGTCATTTTTCTAGAGGCTGGAGATTAGAAATAAAACAACTGAAAACGAATGCTACTCCCTCGCTGTCCTGCCTCACCCTCCTGGGTTTCCTGGAATTCAATCTTTTCTAGTGCCTTAAATAATACTACTTGTATTTGAAGCTAATTTTTAAAGAAAAAAAAAAAAAAGAAACTGCATTTCTGTTTAGTATAGGGTCTTTTGAAATGAACTGGGATGGCTCTCTTAAGCTGCTTGGGCTGTCAACAGCATGCTTTTTGGAAGAATCATAGAACCCAGGGGAAGAGCCTCTACAGTGACCATGCACAACATGGGGGATTAAGATATTGAAAGATGGATTGGATTAGATGAACTGTAACTTCTAACCTGCAGAGTCTGGGATTTTTTGATGGCTTCACCATGATTTGTGATGGTGGGCTCATCTGAGATTGGCATCCATGCTCTTGAACAGCACTGGGGACTGAAGAATGGAAGTTAGAGGGCTAGACCTGCCGTCACCTCCGCCTTTGCTGCGATGTCTTTGAGTATGAGTTCACTATGTCTGCCATTCTTCCAATCCCTCTCATCACACAGACGTGCAATCTTAAGGGCACGAATGCATCTCAGGTGTGGATTCTGCCAATACATTTCCATAATGCTGGATTTGATTCAGGCATGTGTCTTCATTTGCCCTCCTCTCTTAAACTAAGACTTACTGACTAATAGGAACAGCCAACACTTAGACATATGCTTGCTGCTGTGTGCTGGGATAGTCCTCTCAAGGAGTACATGAGGCAGAAGATGAAGAAACTGAGACACAGAAAGGCTAATGACCTTGCCAAGGTCACCCAGCTAGTAAGTGGGAGAGCCTGGATTTGAACTCCAGGGATCAGGCTCCTAACCACAGCACTATGTTGCCCAGTGAGGCAGTCTGGAATTTAGAGTTGACAAGGTACTCCTCAGAGTGGCTGAGTCATATGTACCTGGTGGGTCAAGCAGCAGCTAGACCCAGACCCAGAGGTGGGATAGCCACAGGCCTGGCTTTTCCACCTGGCTAACTGGTAAGGGTGAGATGAGACCCTGTAGCAAAGTCCTTTGCTGGGGTCTTCAGAAGAGGAAGACTAAGGCTGTCTTCTCAGGATCCTTTCTATCCCCGTCACTGCCAGTGCCCAGGGAGCTGCTCTTTTGGGAAGTTTGCAGCATCAAGTGCAAGAGCCCCCACTTCAGCCTGGGGTGGTTGTGAGAGGTTCTGATCACTCACTCGCCAGGGCTCTCTGATTCTGGATTGTGTTGTGTGTGTTTGCGTGTGCATGCTTGTGCGTGTGTGTGTGTGTGTGTGTGTGTGTGTGTGTGTGTGTGTGTGTGTGTGTATGAAAAAAAGGCTGAGACAGAGCAATAGAGGGAATGATCAGGATGGCTGTGGGGTATGTGTAGTGGGCATGTGATGATGTTTGGTGGAGCCCATTTCCCCCTAAGGGCCCTGCTTGGTTTTCATGGAAATGCCCCTAGGGATGTTTGTGGAAGGAGGGTGCAGTCCAGTGGCTGGTCCCACATGGTGCCCTGGAGTCCCCCCTCTCACACATCTCCTTTCTCTGTCCTGGCCATGTCCCCTGCCTTCCTAGGATCTGATGTTAGTCCCTACACAGCACTAACAATCTTAGCAGGAAGGAATGGTTCTCGGCGAGCCCTCCGCACCACTCTCCTTCAGGTAGGCTCTGCTCTTTCTTACCCCTTCTCCTAACTTCCATGAAGTCCTCTGCTGGCAGTGGGTGGCCTGGTGAACTCTAGTTCTTCCTGAGCATGCCAGCCAACATCCAAAAAGAGTTTTGATTTAAGAAAAAACGATGAGTGAACTAAAAAGCCTTTCATTGTCCAAACCAGGAAAGATATTGACCCAACTTGGAGCCACCAGTTCAGTTTCATTTTCTCACCCTCGCTGCCCTGGGCTTTCAGACTCAAGGGATCGGGGGACCATCTCGTGAAGCCATGAACTCATGAGGTGTTTGAAATTTAATTCTGGGGTGGAAACTTTTGAAGAATCATGTATTGACTAAGTGACCTAATTAGGTTGCAGACAGTTTTTTCAAAGGAAAGCATGCTCCTTTTCTGAACTGAAAATTAAGTTACTTTCTGTGAGGATCCTACTGACCTTTAATAAAAGGGGACCCCTTAGGAGTGGAAAGGTACTTCTGTCTGAGATTTTGATAAAGTAATAAAAATGCTGTCATGTGGGGAGGCCACACCGTGGAAGGAATGGTAACCTGCTGGAACTGGTTTAGGACACGCAGCTGATAGAAGGAAGGCAAAGTCGTGAACAGAATTCTAGCGGGTCCACTCCTAGGCCCTTGGTCTCTTTTTTTTTTTTTTCGTCCCTTCCTACACATACCGTATATAAAATAGCAACTAGAGAAGGCAGTAAGAGCAGTACTGAAGTAGCAGGTGGTCTCTTTGCTTAAAACGAGCAAACTAACCTTCCTCCCTTGAAGTTAAAGGTACACCAGAAAGATATCCTCCATTTCCACAGAAAGGTGTCCTCCATTTCTGCAGAAAGGTGTCCTCCATTTTTTATAGCCAGCTCTTCATGGCGCGTCCCGTAAATAGATACCCATCCTCTCTCCTCCTAACCACACTTTCCTCCTAAATGGCCTAGTGGATCTGGCTCTAAAATGGCCAGTGGATGGTTAAAATCCCACGATCTCCTCACGCATCAGCGTTTCTCCCCAGCCAGATCCTTGTTTTGATAATGCACATTTTCTCAAGTTATACAAGTTGTGTTATTAACCTTGAGGGCAGCAGGAGGGAATCGTTAAGAGTTGGGTAATTAGGGTGGTTGTGAAAGCCAGACAATCAGAAGGCAGAACTGGACTGTCAAACTGTGCATCTGATGAAATTCAGCATTAATTTGGAGAAGTAGTTGTTGCTATAGCAACGAATCCCCACTTTCCCTTGAAATGGAAAATAAACAGAAAACAAGAAAAATAATTCAAGTTGGTGTCTGGGAAGAAGGAAGGCCCTTCCGTGGAACAGTAGGAGAAAAGGGAGGGAGTTCGGATATGTTAGGGTATTCTGAAACAATGGTAAAACCATCTCAAAAGCAAAACACAAGTCATTTTGGATGGTTCATTGCATGCCTACTTTCTGTAGGAATCTTTTCAGGCCCTTTCAGCTCACTTCATGGATCTTACTCTTTGATCATGTAGGTTCTTAAAGTCTGTACCATATAGGTTAGCTCTTGAATTATTTCATAAGTGCTAGTGTTTCCACCTAGAAAGCAAGTCCTTGAGGGCAAAGGCTGTGCTTTATGCTGCTTTTGTAATTCCGTTTAACACAAAGCAAAATGCTCAGATAAATGCTTCAGATAGGCTGATAGAGAAGAACTTTCAGAAAAGGTAGTGAGCTTGGCTCCATTTAATGGAGGAGAATCTTCATTGAGTACAATGCAAGGGGAGTAAATGGACAGTGGAGGAAGGTGGTAGAGAGTCTTGGCATGAACATACACTTTTGATTCTCGCAAACTTGCGATCAAATCCTTACTGAGTATCCACCTGACAGAAATGCATACAGATATGCATCAGAAGATATGCACCGGAATGTTCACAGCCTCACTGTTCATAACCCTCAGCTGGAAACAACCTAAATGTTTGTCAACAGTAGAATGGATAAATAAACCATGATCTATTCACATAATGGAGTACTCTACAGCAACGAGAATGAACGATCTCCAATCACATGGAGCAACATGGGTTATTCTCACAAACGTTATATTGAGCTAATAAAGCCAGACACAGAAGAATCTATACTGCATGATTCCATTTTTTAAAATTTCAAAATCAGCAAAACTCATCTCTGATATTAGCTTCTATTCATTGTATTTATGATGTTGGCTTATCTATGTCCTTGGGGAGATGGTGAATGAAGAAAGAGGACATGGGGGGTGCTCGTGGGATGCTGGCAATGTTGTTTCTTGATGTGAGTGCTCGCTTCTATTTAAAAAGTCAAGGTGATATTGATACCTATTTCATAGGATGTTGTGAGGATTGAAATGTTTTAATCCAAGGCATGCACTAATGGCTTAGTAAACGTAAACTACTGTTATTAGGGAATGAGAGATCACTATCTGGGAAGTCTGGGAAGAAGTGAACCCTGAACTGTTTCATAAATCCAGATCCTGGATGCTACCCTGTCCCTTGTTTCCATCTCTTTTATTGCTCTTAGTGACGTTTGGTTACCTGACTCTCCTGGAGCTCCTTGTGCACATTCAAGACCCCCATGTTTTATTCTCGGCCCTCTTTTTTCTCTTCTTCCCTGGCACCTGCCAGCTGCTGGCATTTCTCCTGCTTGTAGTGCTCCTGCTTCTGCCCCCATTCCCTTCCTCCTGCTGCTCCTTGGCCTGCCTGTCCTCTCCCTCCTAACCTCTTCTTTCAGTATCTCTAGTGCCATCCACGCAGTAGGTGCTTCATAAAACTTTGTTGCTATACTACAAACCAGTCTGTGCACCACATGGACATGTCCCCGGTGCTGGGGGCTGACTCAAGCTGAGCTAAGTTTCTATTCCGGGTTATAATTTTCCTGGTAGGCCTGGCATGTCAAGGGCCATAGTTTTCCTTACCATGCTGGAGCCACCAGGCTTCTGGGTAAAACTGTCTGGCCAAGAGACACAGGCTTTCATTTTTCAGAAAGGAAACCCTTCCCAACTGGTGGAAAATAAGCTTTTGCTTAGTGACTAATAACATAAACACAGACAAGATTTCTGGGCTTATAAATAACCAGTTGTAAAAGTGCCCAAGGGAAGCAGCCTTTTTTGCCAGACGAATGGCCAAGACTGTTCCTATCACCTTACTGATAGTGACCTTAACCATGGGCTGAGGGTGTGGAAGCTGGTCATTCTTCAGTATGAAATCCCAAGGCCTTGCTCTTATACTTTATAAATCTTGGGCTATTCTGGAAAAATAATAGATGATTTCTAAGGTCCCTTCCTGCTTGACAACCTCATGATTCTTCGGAAGCCACAACATATTTTAAAGAGTGATGCCGGGAGGGAGAGGAAAGTCTTAGGGCTTTGTTTTGCCAGAGCTGCCCCAGAGGCAGATGAAGCAATTATGAGAATAGCTTCCATTTATTGAGCACTGGCCGAGGCACTGTGCTGAGGGCGCTGGACCCACGAGCTCACTGAGTCTCCTGGCAACCATGAGAGGACATTATTAGCCTCGTTTGACTGATGGTTTGAGTGAGGTTGAGAGGGATTAAAATATATGTCTAGTAATATGGTGGCTAGGAGCTTGGAGTCTGCAGTCAGACCACCAGTCTCTACCTCGTACTCTTTGTAGCCATGCAATTATTACTCACCTTGCCGTACCCAGGTGTTTTCACCTGTAAACCGAGGATACAAATAAGACGAAACCCATGTGACATAATTCATGCAAAACGCTTCTTAACATGGTGTCTGTACATAGTAGGCCCACAACAATGCTGTTATTATTAAGAAAGGGTTTAAGAAGCCTCCTCTATAGCACCACACAGCCTCTTGATGAATCATTGACACTCCAGGTCTAGAAGTCTCGTTTGCATTTAGCTAATCTAAGGTTACAATCAGGGCCTTGACCATGAGACTTGAGCTGCTTCCTGTGAGGTGGGGTGGGGTGGGGGATGGTGTCCCAGAGCCAGGCCCAGCCACTCAGACAGTCCTCTGACTGGGCTGCCCACCAGCTCTGCCCGCAACAGTGAGGGGTCAATTTTATCACTCACATATTGTCTCATTCATCTAGCGTGTATCAAACTGGTTCCTGAGTAGTTCCTATGGATGTCAATAGGAACATTGAAATGGCCAAATCAACCTGCAAAACTGCGAGTTAAGGAAACCAGGCTCTCCAAGGGCGATCAAGTATTGGCATTTTTCTAACCATTGACCTATGTTTGACCATGGAACCCTTTTTTCTCCAGGACATCTTGCAGGACTAGTGCTGCATGGAAATGCCTTTGAAGTTCTTCCTCAACCCTTTCCAAGTGCAGTCACCAGGGTGCAAAAGTGAAAAGGGGGAGTCCAGTGAGGATGGGCACAAGGGGTGGCTGGGGAGGTGACTGGTGGGCAGACTCGGGACGTATTTTAGAGGCAGGACCAGCAGGACTTACTGATGGAAGCTGCTCAGAAAAATACTCGTATCTGGTGTATTGGACTGTATTGAACTGAATTGTGTTTATGTCTCCTTGATATGAAACCAGCCATTGGAAAGGGAAGAATCCAGTCACTGAATCTGTCCTTTTGTCTGCATGAGGCGAGTGACCTACACCTTACAATAGTCACTGAAGGGCCAGTGGCTTTGGCTCCTTTAAGGGTGCACCAGACTCTTTGGGGCGGGAGGCTCCTTGTTTATTTTCTTGTCAGAGTACTTTCCTTCTTCTACCTCCCCCTGTTTTAAAATTAGAAAACCTGCTGCCCCTCTCCAGGGCATATCACTCCATCATTTTTGGAGCCTGAGCCATGCATCCTGAGGCAGCTTTTCCAGTTTCCAAAGTTTATTGTTAATGAAAAGTGCACAACAGGCTGAAATCCCTGGCAGGAGCTGAAGCTGCAGGGTACACCGAGGCCAGCAGACGCCAGAGCAGCCAATTTTATCTGGCTGGTCTCTCCTCGTCCTCCTCGTCCCTGCTTGCCTCCTTCCCCCTCATTTTATCAGAGAGGTTTGGCTGGACTTGAAGGAGCCGAAAAGGAACTGGAGGGGCCTGAGCTTCTAGCAGCCAGGGACAAGTTGTGGGAGGACAGGGGACCCAGGCCTGCGGCAAGTTCCAGTTCAACTCAGTTCTTCATTGAGTGTGTGCATCTGTCTTGGTGCTAGGCCCTGGAGGTCCCATAATATTGACACCACGAATAATAACTAACATTATTGATTGTGTGCTGTAAATACAGGCTGTATTCTAAACATTTACCATACCTGGAATCAATAAATCCTTCCAACAGTTCTAAGAAGTACTTACTAATATTATTTACATTTTACAGTTGACTAAACTGAGGAACAGAGAGGGCAAGCAACTTCCCCAGAGTCACACAGCCAGTAAGAGGCAGATCCAGGAATCCTACAAGTAATTCTACTTTGGAGTATCTGATTCCAAAACTACAGTTTTCAGCTCTCTCAGTGCAGGCAGAGGAAATGGATATGTCAAATAGCAGACAAATCTGCACATTTTGAAAGTGCTGTGAGTCAGGTATTGACTAGGACAGTGAGAGGCAGAAGGGAGACAGTATGGAAGCCACATCTGAGTATAGTCTTGACTCATGAGTTGGAGTTTCCCTGGCAGGTAAGACGGAAGTGGGAAGCAGCAGTGGGTGTGTGTATAATTGTGTGAAACAGCAAATGGTTCTGTACTGGTGGGCACAGGGGCCCTGATGGGAATAGGAGAAGCTAATGAGATAGAGGGAGGCAGGCAGGGGTCCATCAGCGAGGGTCTTGGGTACCCTCCAAAGGTTTTCATACCATATCTTTGGGTGTAAGGGATTTTAGAACAATTGTTATTTATTTTGTCTTTGCTCAAAGGACATCCTATGTGAAAGCCCAAAGTACAAAACAGGTAGCAGTGGTGTGGCTATGTTTGAGGTGGTGCCGAGGACCAGAGCCTGTCCTTCATGGCCTCTCCAACCTCATGCCTCAGCTCCTGGGCATCTGCCTAGAACCCCGAGTTTGAACATCACTGCAACAGAGCATCAGAGTTGGGGAGACAGGCATTTTGGAAAATGACTTCCATGATGGTGTGGAGGATGGGTGAGAAGGGGCTGAAGCAGGAGGCAGGGAACCCAGCTGAAGGTGATTATGGCAGCCCTGGTAAAACACCAGACTGTGGCCACATGGTTCTGCATCCATACTGGGAGCCGGAGCTGAGCCGATTTCAGCAGCTCCTTGAGAGGCCATCTCATCTATCGTTCTGCACTCAGTCTTTGGAATCAAACTGCCAGATTGCAGTCCATGAGAGTTTCTTAACCTCCCCAGGCCTCAGTTTCCTCATTTTTCAAATGGTAGAATTACAGATATTTCCCTGATTGTTTGTAAGGTTTAAATGAGTTAGTACACGTCAGGTACTGAAACCCTTTCACAAGCCCAGTTCATAGTGAGCTCATAGTAATATCATCAATAATAGTAAATAGTAATTATTATTTACTATGATTGTCCAAAATGCATTTATGAAATCTCAGTTCATTCATTTAATCAATATTAATTGAGCCCCTTCAATATGCCAGATACCATGTGGGCACTGAAGATATACATCAGGGAGTGGAATAGGCCAACCCTCACTTACATTTGAGTGGCGGTGACAATAAATACACAGAATGGGTGGGCAATAGGGCCAGGAAGGGTCCATGGGATCATGTAGGACTTGGCTACATTAGGAACTTTTGAGTGAGATGGGATGTCTGGAAGGTTTTGAGCAAAGAGATGACAAGATTGGGCACCCATTTTGGGGTCAGAAAAGCTCTGTCAGGTCCAGGAAGCTGGTCTATATCAAGTGTGAACAAACGGTGGTTGTGTTAGTCACTACCCACGGTCCCGTCTACAAGGGGGCAATTCTGATGGGAGGGGAGTTGTGAGAAATGATCTTGGCGAAGGGAGTGGGGTCCCCAGAAAAGAGAGCCACGCTTCCCTTACATTGCAAAGGCATGTCCAGGAGCGACAGGGACGATGCCACTGTCCACCCGGCTGCAGCACTTGTTGGACTCCTCGTGATGCTGAATGGGCCCGTTTGTGCCATGACCGGTCGGTAGCTGTTTGCCCCTGCTCGGTGACATCTCCGTTGTCCTCTTGTCACACTCTCTGGAGTCCTAAGTGAGAGGGTATCTGTTTATCGCTGCTTTCCCCACAGTGTTTGAGAACAAAGATAAGATTGTAATCATCATGGAATATGCGAGCAAAGGCGAGCTGTACGATTACATCAGCGAGCGGAGACGCCTGAGCGAGCGCGAGACCAGACACTTCTTCCGGCAGATTGTGTCCGCCGTGCACTATTGTCACAAGGTAAGGCCGTGCCTGGCCCGCGGCTTCGGCCACCGATGGTTTTAATAGCACCACATGATTCTTTGCATATTATAAAAGTGCTGTCTGTTCATTATAGTATATGTGGAGAATTTATACACTAGAATGAAGAAAATCACCATCACCTACAATCCCAGAGTCCAGGGTAACCCACTATTGACATGTCTGCTTGTTTCCTTCCAGTCCTCTTCCTCCTCCTCACATTTACTTTTTATCTAAACTTTTTATTTTGAATAATTTTACATTTACAGGAAAGTTTCAAGGGTAGTACAGAAGGTTCCCATATACTCCTCATTTGGTTTACCCTAATGTTAATATCTTACATTACTGTGGTACATTTGTCAAAACTGAGACACCAATATTATATGTTACTATCAACAGAATTTCAGATTTTTGAATTTCACCAGTTTTTCCATCAATTAGCTTTTTCTGTTCCAGGATCCAGTCCAACCAAGCTGCATTTATTTTGATAGTTTATGTCTTGCTTTTTCACGTAATATTTTAATCTTCTGAACATTTTTCTATGTCATTAAGAATTCTCTGTAATTATAGATTGTCGTAAATTCAGGCTGTTTCTAATTTCTGATTACTATAAATAGTGATCAACAGCTTTAAACATATTTTCCTCTCATTTGAATAATTTACTTAAGGGATTTTCCAGAAGTGGACTTACTGGGTGAAAGGTCCTGGACTTTTCTATACTCTTGGTACCTTTCCTTGCACAGGTTACCTACATACACATATATTTTATTGCAACACACGTCGTGGGACGTGCTCACTGTGTAGCCACAGTGTAGCTCCCTGGGTCTCTGGAGAAGGAAATGAAGTACACAGATAATTCCCAGCCATGTTTCAGTCATTACTACTATTAATCATTTTAGCTATGATTTTCATCCCATTCAGACTTCCCCAGGACTGCCATACCTGGAACAATTATTCACACTTTGAGGACAATATGACATCAGTTGAACATGGCATTCCAAACAGAGTCAACTTCTTTATACAAATAATTGCAGCATGGGGCCTTCTGGCTTGTTAAATATTCTGTTTAATTGAGAGTGGCTCTGTAAGTAATTAGTAGAGGATTATTGAAATCCAGAACCCTTACCCCATGTGAACATTACTTGACCTGTCTTTACTGACTCAAAAGGTACTCATGATTTCAGTCATGCAATATTTTGTATTTTATCATCAGGTATGATTGTAAAAGCACTACAGACCATATTTTCATTATTTGAAGTGTGTGAACACTTGGATTCTGTGTGAATGGGGCTTTATTAGACTCATTCCATCTTATTATGAAAACCAGGAATGCAACAATGTGTAAATCAAACTGCTCCCAATATTTAAAACTAAACAAAATCATGTGCCTTGTATTTCATAGCTTTCCTCTAGGAGACTTGGTTCTGTGCATTTCTGAATTCAAAATACCTCCTCGAAGGCTTGAAGTAGAAAAAGAGTAGTAGAAATACATGTTTTCATCTCTCTCTCCAGTCAGTGCTTTTGGAGATTTTAGGAACTGTCAATTGGAAAGAAAAATAAACAATAGAGAACCAACTGTAAACATGCCAGTTGGTTTACTCAAAAGAGCAGCTTCAATCACAGATGTCCTTTGTGCTGAATGATGTTCAGAACCTACTCCCTGCCATTTATCTGCTCAGCCCCCAAACAGCCGGTTCTTTCAGTCCTACCGCTCTTGGCATGCCCACCCACCCCTTAAAAAAGATAATTGGGTCTTAGAAAAGAATTGAGCAGGCCAGTTGTTACTGCTGTGTAGACTGTTGCTACTGGTTAATGACTCCTTTTCACCTTTCAGTTGCCTGTCTGCTTGTCATTGAAGTTCAGCCTCCAGCCTTGCCAGAGTTGGCCTGAATGGAAAGGTCACACAGTAGGGCAGCCACCTGCTTCGGTCAGGCCAGTGGCTGCAGTCTCATTGGCCTGCTCCTACGCTTCACCTTTCACCCAGCACAGAGTCCTGCTGAGCAGAGAGGGACTTTCAGAATCTTCTCTTGTGGCTGCTTAGAAAATACCCTGTTATCCTCAGGACAGATCTGGGTTGGTTTCATGGGTCAGGATAGACTGGGCCAGGCCCCTTTCCAGCATTGGGGAAGTAGGCAGACAGACAGACAATCAAGACCTATGAGCCCCATGCTCTGAGTCCCCAGCAGAGAAATCTGCTTCTTCCCTGGGAATCGCATCACAGACAGACATTGTTTGCCCGTGCCTGGAATGATATGGCTTTCACATAGTGGAATTGCATTCCAACAAAGAATCCCCCTGCTGTTTTACAGGCTCTGGGGGAGAATGGATTCCAGTCATTTTTCCCTTAACCACACAGCAAGTGACTAATGCTCTCCTGTCGCTGGTCGATGGCTGGTGGGGAAGCATCCTGACAGTGAGAGCAGCCCTGAAGGATGCAGCAAAGACCACCAGGCTGGAGCGATTCTTTAATCTGTCCAGCATTTCCCTGTGTTCATCCTCCTCCTTCCTCTCTCTCATCCTAACCGTTCTCATTCAATTCCCTCCTCGCCTTCTCATTTCAGAATGGTGTGGTCCACCGGGACTTGAAGCTGGAAAATATACTGCTCGATGACAACTGCAATATTAAGGTAAAGCTCTTGCCTCATTGATTGATATGCAGGGCCTGGGGACTGCAGCCGGATAGGGGATTAACTCCTTCCAAGCTGCAGCCTGGAAAGAAGGTAGCCACTTGCTTTCCTGGCAGGTGGGTAGGGAGACCCTCTTTGCTGGAGGTCTCAGTTCTGTTCAGACAATTAAATTTGACCAACATTTATTGATCTCCAACTGCATACCAGACATTGTTCTTCCTGCTGGGATAAGAAGCAATGACTACAGTTCCAGCCCTCAGGAAGCTCATAGTCTAAAGTCATCACATAAAAATACTTGTAACAACCAACATATTTCATGTGTATTTCATATCATATTTGCTTGCAATCACTTAAATTCAACCTTTACAACAACCATAGGAGATAGTGGCTGTTATTTATGTCATATCATAGACAGGGAAACTGAGGCATGAAAAAGCTAAGTAATGTACCCGAGATAACACAATGGTAAGTAGTGGAGTTGGGATCTGGACCCGTGTCTGTCTGACTCATGAGACCAAGTTCAAATGATTGTGCTCAGTTTGCTAGCAGGGTCCCCAGTTATTTTAGAGTTGGAACTCGTTCCCTGGCCACTTTTTTGTCACTCCCCACCCCATGTCTCCTACTTCTCCTTCCCAACCCTCCCACCCCTGAAACCAGCCGTGCAACTGGAAAGCTGACCGAAATGATGGTGGTGTCTGCTGTTGGGAAATAGCGAGTGATGGAGTTTACTTTTATGGAGAGTATTATTGCTGGCTGCTGCTGGAGCTGGAGAAAGCTCTCCTGGCTGATGGGGTTCAAGTGCCTCCTGGGGAGCACTCTGAGTGTCCTTTTGATCACGTCTGCAAAATAAACAAATACGGTTTCAAAATAAATGGAGCTCACCGCATGGGTTTCATTATGAAATGGCCTTAGTACTCCCGACACCAGCAGGAGCTCTCCAATTGGCCGCTGGTGACGTTAGTGGCTTACCCCTGGTCCCTGGTCAAGGCATGGGAACGATCTTGCATCTTCCTCTATTTTTGTTTTTGTTGCTCTCAGTTGTGGGGTGCATGATGGGGAGACTATTTCCTTGCTTGGAAGGATGCAGTTACTTTGGTGTTTGGATTCTGTTTGCAGATCAGGGAGGCAACCATTAGTCACCGTCATCCTTTGAGAAGCCCCTGGAAGCCATTATACTGGTGACCTCTTGTTCTTGCAGAGTGGTTGACCTTAGTCACATATTTCTGTGTAGACTATAGAGTAAGGGAGAAATAGTTGGTCAAAACAGTTCTCTCTAGGAACAGAAAGTGAAATCCCAGGGTCTCTCCATTTCTAGCAGAGCAGCCGGATTATTCTAGATTGATCACTGGATGTAGAATTAGAAAATTCTCAGCTGTGTGGCTTACTAGCCATTTGACTTTGGGAAAGCCATTTAACTCTGTTTTCTCACCTGTAAAAGGGGTCACAGTAATATCCACAGGCTTGCTTTGAGGGCTAAATGAGATGCTCTCTTTGTTTAGCTTTATAAACTGCCAAGCACTTGTGTGTAAGCAAGTCAAGGTTAAGAGCAGTGGCTTTGGAATTAGATAGCCTGGGTTTGAATTGCAACCCAGTCCATTACTCATGCAGGATTTTGGGTAAAGTACCTGTCTATGTAAGTCTTAGTTTCCTCACCTGTCAAGTAGGGATGGCAGTTCTTGTCTCCGGGGATTGTTGTTTATTTGTTCATTTTTTCCCAATGTTTTCTGAGCAGTTACTGCATGCAGTGCCCTGTGCCAGTCCTGGGGGGTCAGTAACAAACTGGACATTCTAGACAATACTATAGTCAAAGCAGTTAGCACTTAACTATGACTATACCAGCAGCCTGCTTAAACGGCAGGCCACTAGAGAGGGAACTGAAGCAGAAGCCAGTTGCTCTGAAGGTGCCTGGGTCTTGAGGAGTGGTTGGCAGTGGCTGCAATATGGGGTCCTGGCCCAAGGGCCATACTCTAAGGGTTTGTGTCAGCGACCTTGATGTCTTTCTCTCTAGATTCATCCTGCCACCTGCCCCCAGAGCTCTCAAAACTAAATGTAGTCTTTACAAGGCCTGGAATGTGAGGCTCTCGCCTGGGGACTGGGTTCTGTGGTACAGTGTGACCTCTTGGTCATATGATGTGGTCCAGAAGTGATAAGGCACATAGCTTCCTATGGAGTCACAGAATTCTCTGATGGAGAAGAATGGTTAGAATTCTGAAAGCAGTTCTGCAGGAGAACAATGGGGCAGGAGCCCAGAAGAATAGCTCATCTGCATAAGCAATAGGGCAATGATGTTGGCCTAATAGTTTTCCTGGACCAAGTCCTTGAATCTAGCATTCCTATGCATTACGTAGGGAAATAGCACACACATAGAATATTATAAAATTAAGGTTTTGGTCATATCTTTTTCCTTGTCTTTTCCTTAAGAATTTCTACTCCTGGCATTTTCCAAGGTAAAATACACACACACACACACACACACACACACACACACACACACACACACACACACACACACACACACACACACCTCAAACAGAAGCCAAATCTTCCCATTATCAACACTCTTAAATTCTTTCTCTGCTTCTTCAAAGAATCCTACTCAGATCTGAAAATCCTAGAGCTTGAAAGAACTTTGAGGGTCATTTTCCAACCCCTCGTTTTAATGATTATGACTCAGGAAGTCTGTGATGTGCCCCAGATCACACAGTGGATCAGTATAGACTGCATTATTGGTCTTTGTTTCCCCAGAGTGTAGCATAGTGCTTGGTATACAGTATGTACTTAAGAGCTGTTTGATTTTGGAATAAAGGAACGACAAGGCAGGATTAGAACTCACATGTTTGACTTCTAGGCAGATTCTCTTTTTATCGTCTCACACCCACTTCCAGAGTTTTTGAAAATGTGTTTCAGCTGGTGTTGATTCATCTTCCGGCTGCATAGTCTCAGCTCTTCCTGACTCAGCATATTGCTGAAACATATTTAGAAAGGGCAGTTGGTGACAAAAGGAGGCAGACACATGGCCACAAGCTGGACTGTAATGTTGAAGAAAGCCCAAGCCAGCAGGGTCTGGACCTCGGGGACCATGGACAACAGACGAGCTGCCACCTAACAGGATGTGAGCAACGAGGTCCCTCTTGCAGCCCCTCTGTTGCTTCTCTAAATGTGGATCCATCTTCAGTGTTTAAAGGGTAGAGTGGTGGATTTTGGCCCAGGAAGCCCATAAAAATGCTACTGGTTTAAACTTGTCACATGTCAATGTAGTTTCAGTGTGAGCCGCGTAGCTTGTTCCTCTGCCCTTCCTTGCCTGCTGTTGATTTGCAAAGAGCACATCTGGCATTGGAAATTATTTATCTGGCCACTGTGAGAGGGTGTGGCTTCTAAAAATATTCACACAGTCGGTCGGCAGAAAGAATGAGAGCGATGTGCTTCTTTGGGTTGCATTCCGTACTCTGTGGAAGCATGTCTACTAAAATAGACACCCAGCATAGCATTAATTCACAATTAATAAAAATGGGCCAGATTCACATCCCACTCTCTGGGAGAATAGAATGCTGACAATTCCCATAGAAGGCTCCTGTAAAAATGCTTTACAATGAGAAGAGGTCCAGGCATCGGGGTCAGCTGACCGCTTCAAAGAGGGCTGGGAATCTGGTGAGCTCCCAGGGCTCAGAGTAGAGGAGCATGGGGGAAATGGCCTGTTGCCTCCTAGGACAATGGAAACATGTCTGCTGTGGATAAGAAAAGAAGCTTTGAATGGCCAGGGCTGAGGAGAGAGAGAAACCTCTGATGCTTAGCAAGACCAAATGGGGCAGCTTGGGATCATAGGCCTCTGGGCTTTGATTACATAAATGTGAGAACTCTACGTTCATGCATTAATTAATCAATTCACTTGTTCATTCCTCCATTTTTGTATGTATACCCATGTATACCTGTATTCACTCATCTGCTCCTGCATTTATTCATTGAGCAATTGAACATCTCCTATGTGCAATATTTATTTGATCACAAATATTTATTAAGTTCATCCTGCATACTTGGCCCTGTGCTGGGGTTTAGTAGTGAACTAGATGGCCAAATCCCTGTCCTCTTGGAATGCAGAATCTAGCAGCTGTTAAACCAGCAGTATTAGTGGGCCAGAAGAACACAGAAGTAAATGAAGAGGTGCCTGCCTTAATGAACTTAGAATTCCAGGTGGGGACATAAGTAATAAACAAATAAATACATAATGTAACGTGATGGTGAAGAAAATCCACTTAGGCTGAGGATGCAGAATTAAAGTACTGTTTTATCTAGGGGGTCAGGGAACGCCCCTTGCAGAGGACTTGAACTCACATCCACCAAGCTTTCTTTGGCTTCCTGACCTTGGCATACACAGTTCCCGCTGTCTGGAATGCTCTTTCCACTCTTCTTTGCCTGCCCCTCCTTTGGGGCTCTTCTTGAATATCTCTTCTTCCAGGAAGCCTTCCCTGATCTTTGTCCCTTGTGTAATGTGTTGTGGAAGTGCTGAGCAGGAAGTGGTGGGTCTGTCCAGCTGGATGCACCAGAAAGCCTTCGTAGAGGAAATGGTGATAGATGTGGGTTTTGGAGGCTAGATAGGAGTTTGACAGAAAGGAATGTGATGAAGACCTTTCAGGAGGAAAAAACAGCAAGCACAGGAACAGAGCATGGAGACTAGAAAAGGACAGCAACGTTTATCAAGCCCCTACTAGAAGCCAGGCCCTGTGCCTGACCCTCCAAATGCCTTACTTCATTTGGTCCTCAGAATGTATCCACCCAGGGTGGGTCTAATTACCCCCATTTTACAGATGAGGAGGCTCCCACACCTTATAAGTGGTGGGAATGGCTACAAACCTATGGCTATTTGACTCTAAAGACCAGACACCTGATAAATTCCACCCTCTATCCTCTACCACCTAAATTTGCCCTAAATCCAAAAGAGTGTCATAGGAGGGCATTTTTTTGGTGCTCACCTTCATCAGGCTTACCTTGTCTGCAGGCAGGCTTGCAGACAGCTGTCCCTGGCAGAAACTGTCCAAGTCTGATGGTGGCCCATGGCCAGGCTGCCTGAGTCAGGGTGGCCAGAGCGGCCATGTAGGGACACCAGAGTTGTGTGTGCAGTGACCGGCACCAGCTACTCTATTAGCATGCCCTGAGAGGCTGCTGCTTGGACACGCCTTGGGTTAAGAGCTTCCTCAGATTGCTTCTGGTCGGTCATTTCTTGTCTCTCGAGAGAAGCGGTGTGAACTTAGATCTTCTGAAGATGAAAGCCGACCCTACTCCCTGTGCTCATTTTTCCACTCCCTACCTTCACTTCCTGACAACTCAAGGTGGGTAAAGCCACAGCAATGAACTCCCAGGCTGGAAAGGAGCTTCAGAGTGTGTCTTCCTGGATAGAATTGCTGTCTTCCCGAAGAGTTATGCAGAAAGCCCATTTCCTCATCAGCCACCTGAGGGCAATGACTCCAGGTCCCCTTTATGTAGATAGAACTTTACGACCAAGATAGCTCTTCACCAACACCTCAGGCAAGCCACTTTACCTCCCTGTGCCTCAGTTTCCTCATCCATAAAATGGGGATAGTAATGGAATCCTCCTCATAGGGTTGTTGTGAGAATTTAACACATTAATATACAAGAGGGCTTCAAAAGGTTCATGGAAAATGGAACTAAAAGATAATATGAATCTTTCCATGAACTTTTTGAAGACCGCTTGTATGTAGTGCTCACAGAACAGTACCTGGCACGTAGTAATGCAGCTATTATTATTATTCTTATCTCATTTAATCTGACTTTGGTTTTCACGACACTGTGTGATTGGTGCTACTGTAATTCCATTTTCCAATAAAGGACACTGAGACTCAGAGACTTTAGAGTAGTAATAGCTAACCCTTGTCGAAAGCCTACTACATGCATGTGCTAGGCTTGGTGTAAGCACTTGCCACATATCATTCATTTGGTTTCATACAGAGAAAGAAACGCAGGCTCAGAATGGCTAATGTGAAAGTGAATTCCCTGGGGCTTGCTAAAATGCAGATTCCGATTCAGCAGCCTGGGGTGGGGCCTGACAGTCGCCGTTTCTGGGATGCTCCCAGATGATGGCCACGCTGCTGGTCCATGGACCAACCTGGAGTGGGGCGGGATTAACTCAGGTGCCTCAGGTTAGATGCTGGTGAGAGGTAGGGCCGGGATTGAAACTCAAGTACTCAAACCCGAAATCCCTCACCTTTCCTGTCTTATAGGCTGGATATACCTATTTCATAAGGGTGATAATATTTCTTGGCCCCTTAGTGGGCAGTGGCTCTTAGTGCTTTCTGTCATAAATTTGCCTTGCCTAGCGGACAGTTGTTAGTCAGCCAAACCATCAGCATTATCATAACAGCTGTAATTTATAAAGTCCACCAGTACTAGGACTCTTCTAGGGGTTTTACATGTGTTTTCTCCAGTCTTCCAACGCCTCTATGAGGTGGGTTCTGTTAAGAGTCTCATTTTGCAGATGGGGAAATTGAGTGACTTGGCAGGTTCCACCAATGCCCTAGTAATCACAAGGTCAAGGTTAGTACCAGGTCTTCCTGGTGCCAAGACCTCTGATCCATGGAGTGCACCTCACTTCCTCTTAGGCTCTGCAAATGACTGTCAGGCCATCACTAATTATCATCGTCATCAGCATCCTTTCCTAGTCGTTAATATCGACAAGGTGATACCTCCTTTTTCAACAGGCGAGCTCGTCATTCAGTCTTCTGAGGTTAATCCTTTTTTTAATGGTGGCAAGATATACGTAACATAAAACGTACTGTTTTTAGGTGTACAGTTCAGTGTCCTTAAGCATATTCACATAGTTGTACAACCATGACTGCCATCCATCTCCAGAGTGTTTTCATCTTCCCCAGCTGAAACTCTGTATCCATTAAACCCTAATTCCCCATCCACCTCCTTCCAGCCATGGCAACCACCATTCCACTCTGTCTCTATGAATTTGACCTCTCTAGGGACCTCATATAAATGGAATCATAATATGTGTCCTTTTGTGTCTGGCCTATTTCACTTAGCATAACGTCTTCAAGGTTCATCTGTGTTGTAGTGAGTTTAATCCTTTTGAAATGCTAAAACTCACTTCCTAATTTATTTTTCTACCTCTGATTTTCATCTAGCAGGACACACTTCTAGAAAGGCTTGATAACAATAACAACTCCAAAAATTAAAGACATGAGCCTTGACTTCCCAGATTTCTTTTGAGTCAAGGCTGAACTGAATAGCACAGTGCAGGGACAGAGGGTGGTTCTGAACCAGTACAGGGCAAGGGGACTGCCCAGCACCCACAAAAGTGCCACCGGGGTGCCTTACAGAACAAAGGGCAGGATTTGCATCTCTTGGGGATCTTTCAGGTTGAAACCAATTCTGGGATGTGATTATTTTTGTTTCCTTATGTTTAAAATCAGTATTTCCCAAATTTCAGTTTTTATTTCATTTTTTTTGGTAGATTTTTGCCTTATTATCCTCTCTGCTGTCTAACTTCACATTTTTATTTAGTTCAGGTCACTTCTTAATGTGATATTTATTTGAAAAAGAAGCCCTAAATAATGATCTTAAATGAAAAATCAGTGTCAATCGCCATGAATAGAACATAAGCTTAAAAGTAAATATAATGGAAACCAAATTGCATTATTAACTTCTAGTTTGATGTTGGTAGCTGGCGCAGGCTGTGAGCCGGATGCCTGCTCTCTCTGATAAAAGTGGGGGTGCCAAAGACACACCAGTGCCCAACTGAGACCTTCTCCTTGACTTAATCTGAAGGACTGAAAGAAAATCCAGAAAGGAATGAATTTTTCATTTTGTGATTCAGTTATTTAATTCTGTGACTGTTTGTCACCTAAGACTTCTCTGTTTCTTCACTGTTGAGAGTCTCTGGTGTTGGGGTAAACTCTGCTTCAAGTATCATGAAGTTAATTATCTGGATTTAAAGGTGGGAAACTCCAACTCTGTGCCCATTACTGTTGTCAACATTTTATGTACTTTATATCGTTTAATATTCATCATGACACTGTAGGGCAGATACTCTTCCTATCCCCATTATACAGATGAGAAAACTGAGGCTTCTGAGAGATTTCATAACCAGTGGCCATTTTCTCTCAGATATGTTATATATTATAGTTGATATTAGCTCTACATAGCATTAAATCTTAGAGCTGAAGACCAAGTCTGAAAGGCTCAAGGTTTGAGACCTCTCTGTGTGTGTGTATGCGTTGATTAATATTGCTTTCCCGTTGAAGTGCCAAGAACATGGGCTAATCTAGGTTTCTATTAATCTTATGTCAGTGGCAATGACAGTTTTACTGGGAGAGGCTGATAAATATAGGTCTGTGAGGGTGGGAGTGGGCCGTAACATAAACATACTTCTCCAGAATGGCTTCAAAGCAAGCGAGGATGTCCCAGACTTGGAAAACCACCCTGTGTGTGTGTGCACAGTGGTGCCTCTCACGCACATGTGTATCTGGAAGCTCAGACAGTGCCCCAGACGCCACAGGCTCTGACTCGCAGGAAGGGAACGTATTTTGCTGTGCTGTGTCAGCTGTGCCTTATCTGCGGCCGGAGAGAGGACGAAGCCTGGGGACATCTCAGGATGGCCCAGGGCTGCAGCCATTCCATTCCTCTTCTGATTGACGGGGCACACTTCATAAAGCTTTCAGCCAGCTTCCTGCAGGCGAGTCAGGGGCCTTGATAAGAAAGTGGAATTCAGGGCAATTAAGTGCCATCTGAGTCTCAAGAATGCATTTTCTGAGAGCGGTTGTACACCAGCCACTTTCCGTGACATTCTCTTCATTCAGGGACAACTTTTACGAAATAGCCAATTCCAGGGGCTGCATTCCTAGCAGGGCCTCACTGGTGTTCAGGGTGGGCTGCTCTCTGGGCACATGTGTTGCCCAGTCTCTATATAAGCCTCAAATGGAAATCAGCTTGGGCGGTGGCAGAAACCCACAGGGGCTCAGCTTGCAAGGCTGGCTTCCACTGGAGTGAAACATGCAGATTCCCCAGGGGCAGTGTGCACAGTGGTTTGAAGCTTTAGAGACACACGGGTTTACACTGCTGCTCACTAGTTGCATCTCCTTAGATAAATAACCTCATCTCCCTAACCCTCAGCTTCCCATCTGTTAAATACTGTTGTTTTTTTTTTTAATTGTGGTAGCAGATTCATGACATAAAATGGACCATTTTAACCATTTTTAGGTGTACAGTTCAGTGACATAAAGTACATTCACATTGTTGTGGAAATGGGGTTTTTGATAGGATCAGAGAACATAAAGCACTTCGAACAGTGCCTGATAGGTGGAAGTTGTTAATAAGTGGCAACTATGTTTATTTTTATTATTTTGCATTATCTATTAATTATCTTGTGCTTTTCAAAATATATTGCCTGTTCTAGTGAAAGTGTTTCTTGGGTGGGGGCAGGTGCTCTGGAGTGGATGATACAAAGATAGTGAAAGATGTGGGACCTGCTAACTGCTTCAGGGGACTCAGCCTGGTTGGGAAGGCAAATACACATGTATGTGTATAAAGTATATACATGTACATGTACATATATGTATACACACACACACACATATACATTTATATGTAAAAGTGCTTCCATAAAGGAAGATAAAAAAACACTTCAAGAAACCAAAGGAGAGGAGAATGATTCCAAGGTGTGTAGAATACAACAGAAGCAAGATTATGTATAACATTTGCCTGGAACTTGAAGGTTATCAAGCACTTTTGCATTAATGGTCTCATCTTGATTGATTTATTATTATTAGTAGTAGTCTCACAATAATACTGTGAACTAGAACAGGGTAGGGATCATGAAGTCTCATTTTCTGGTGGGTAAACTGAGGCTCAGGGTTGCTATGTGACCATTTGTTGCAGACAAATGGCTAGTGGCAGAGTTTGGGCTGGAATACAGTGACTCAAAATACCCAGTGGTCTAAGTTCATTTCATCTCGGGTCACGAGGCGAGCAAAATATAGTTCTCGTCAGAGGGTGGATGTGAAAGTGATAGTGTCAGTTGCATCGATCAGGGTTTTCCACAGTGTGATACGCACACCACTGTGGGTGCAGCGTGATCTGGTGTAGGCCACAGAGGGACAATTTTTAAATTAATAGTTACACACCTTAATGTTCATCAGAAACATCAAGCAGTGATTTTTTGGATGCTATTTCTCAGGGCAAGTCCAAATTGAAGTTCAGATAGAGAGTCCATGTAAAGAGTAATTTTAAGTAATAGTAATATGGAGATATGGCAGAACTCGTGATGGATACCAAGGACCTCAGTTGGGAAACACGGGCCTAGTTGTGTTGAGTGGTCCTTTTACGAAGTCTCAGGACTGGAAAGACAATGGCAATCCAGCTGGCACCAGGGCGCCCTCAACCACTCTATGTGTTGTGTACCGTGAATTGATCCAATGCAGACACTGTCTGGAATGCTAACAAGTCTCCCTGGGTCTTGCTTCTCTTTGCAGATTGCTGACTTTGGGCTTTCCAACCTGTACCAGAAGGACAAGTTCTTGCAAACATTTTGCGGGAGCCCACTCTACGCGTCTCCTGAAATTGTCAATGGGAGACCTTACCGAGGGCCAGAGGTGAGCAGGTTGCCTAGTGTGTATTAGAGGGGAGATGGCAGGAGAAAGGAGAGGGGGCAAGAACTGGATTTGGGAAATTCTTAAGAAACAAAACTCCCAAAAGCAAGCAAAAAAAACCCTTTTTCTTATATGATTATAAAAGCAATAATATATGCACCTGGAAGAAAATTTGGAAAATCCAGAAAAGTGTAAAGGAGAAAATAAAGTTACTTACAATCCCCCACTGAGAGATAACCACTTAATATTTTTGTGACTTTTCTTTTAGACTTTTTCCAATGCAGATCTTTGCAATTTCAAAAATAATTGAGATCTCAAATATAATGCAATCACCTTAAAAATAATTGATGTGAAGTAAATAAAAGACAAGATATACATATGTACATGACATTATATTATGACATTTTCCGAATTCACTATTATTAAAATTAAGATTTTTAATGACAAACATTGTTTTATTGTATGCATATATTGTTATTTATTTAATAATGTCCCTAGATTTGGACATTCAGTTTTTCCCTATTATATCAAAACAGACAAAACAAGAAAACAAACAAAAAAAACCCCCTTGACTCTGCAGTGAATATCTTTTCACATATATGTTTGATAGCATGTATGTTTGACTAAGGAAATACATTTTAATTGCATCTTCTAATTTATGAGAAATGTATTTCTCTACATGCCTAAAGCTTTCAGGGCCACTGTAGGATATGCATATGTGAAAATGAGATTTTGAAAATGGGTGAGTTGGGAGTGATTATTCTCTTTTAAAAATATGGTTCTCTTTACAGAGAGATTCATCCACTCAGTATCCTTTAAATAGCAGCTGCTCAGTGTGTTGAAATCTTTTCTTCCAAGTATTTATCTGTTTGAGAGTGTTTAGGAGCAGGGTTGGAGGGTGAGAGTAGGATGCCAAGAGCCTCTACCAATTTTGGTGATGAGAAAGTCTTTTTAAAATACGTAAGGCAGGAGCATAGGATTCAATTGACAAAATTGTGGGAATTCAACATTGTAAATTTATTGTAGACAATGAATGCTGCTTTGATCTTTGATGACCTATCGCCGCCTGCAGTCTGGCCAGCCAAAGAGGCTTTATTTGGCCACATTAGTCATCATAAGAAAAAAAAATGAACAAACGTTCAGTAATTGGGAGATTTCACATAACTTCTCTTGAAAAACCAAAAGATCCAGTAGTGTTGGGCCTGTGTTACTGCATGGCAGCAATTAGTCAAGGAGAGCTTGCCTGCCCAGGATGGGCAAATGTACTACATTTTGTGTCCATCCCCAACACTCCACGTTGTACCCCAAATTCTTTCTTGCTTTGTGTTGTCTGCTTGGCTCTCGTAATCATTTGAGTTTGCAACCCTCGATCCATTTGGAGAAGATGCAGGAAGGAATTTATTCCTGGATTAAGAATGGAGAGCCCACATCCCGGTCTTACCTCCATCCCTGGGGCAGGGCCTCTGGAGGAACCATTTAGCTTCAGTGTGCCTCAGTATCCCCATCTGTCAAATGGAACTGAAAATAATGCAGGCCAAACCAGCTTCGCAAAATTATAATGAAGATGAAAGAAGATAATCTATTGAAGTTCTTAAATAGGTTGGGACTGTTGGCCTCTGTTCAAAATGGAAAGGTCAGACTCTGTAGCAGGCCCAGCTGCACTGCTATCAGTTGTCACGCTATGGTGGGAACCTGTCTGCCAGGTGCTAAATTCAGCTCCTGGTGTCATTGGGGGTGGCTGCTCACATGCTGTGATGCTAATGGTTTGGAAGGCATCCCGGGAATCTGCTTCCCTGTTCCTATATGTCCCGTCTCATCTCTCTGCTCCAGGTGGACAGCTGGGCCCTGGGCGTGCTGCTTTACACTCTCATTTATGGAACAATGCCCTTCGATGGTTTCGATCACAAAAACCTCATTCGGCAGATCAGCAGCGGAGAGTACCGGGAGCCCACGCAGCCCTCAGGTGCGTGCCCTGTGGAGGGTCAGGGGTCCAGGGGAGAGTGATCGGCTTACACTACACACACTTTCTGCTTTTGTTTTAATAAGTCTGTAAGGAGTCTCCTGCTTTTTCTCTTTCTTCTTTCCAGAAAAGTCATCCCTAGCAAAGCAGGCTTGTTAGGCTATTTTATCCAAAGCTTCCCAAATAAAATTGTCAGTACTAATATTCTACATGGCAGGTTAGGAGTCCTGTTTGTTTTCTGTGCAAACCTAAGCAAGTCAGTTAACCTCTTTGGATGCAGTTTTGCCACTATAAATTAAAATTTTGGAAAAGGTATATGTGAAGTCCCTTCCAGCTCATGAACACATATAAACCACTCTCCCTAGATTGTAAGTGAGGCTGGCACCTGCTCTTCCACTTCTGTGCCCCTGGCCAGGGGTATGACTCCTGGGCACTGTTCCTTTATCGATTGTTGCATAATAACTCTATCCCATCCCCACGAAAGCAAACGGAGCAGTTTAAACAACCATGTACCCATGTCTCTCAATTCTGTGGGTTGGAAGGGCTCTCTGGCCTTGGTTTCTCCTATAGTTGCCATCAGACTGCAAGTGGGTCTGCTGCTGGGACTGAACGTGGGACATCCCGGTGCTCTTCTGTGTGGGCTCTCTCTGTGGGGAGCCTCCACAAGGCCTCTCTTTCCAGGAGGGAGCCTGAGCTTCTTTCACGGCAGCTCAGGGCTCTAAAAAGGAGGAAGAAGCAGCTGCCAGGCTTTCGTAATGTCTGTGCGTGGAAACCCAATACTGTCACTTGTGCCATGTTCTATAGGTCAAAGCAGCCCAGGTCAGAAGCTCTGTCTCTTGATGGGAGAGCATCATGCCTGCACAGAGAGAGTGTGCACAGGTGGCTAGCTTTGGTCATCTTTGTCAACAAATGAAGTTAACGCAGGGACGTCATTTATATACATACTATATATATGTTGTATGTGAGGGGACTTCAGAAAGTTTGTGGAAAACAGGATTGAAAGATAATATGGATCTTTCCACAAACTTTTTCCACACACACATACACACGTACACACACAGCTGATTCTCATTATTTGCAGTAGATATTTTCCAAAAGGTTGCTTTGAACCCCAAATTAGTGAATACTGAACCATTGCTCCTGGGGGAATCTACAGTTTAGATTTCTGTTGGCCTCTGCTCACAATATTTTTGTCAACCAGTCGATACATAGTCTTGATTTATGTATATGTCTGTTTAAAGATGTCTTATTTAATATATATTATTGATTCTAATATATATTGTTGATTCATTAATATCAAACTCAATGACCAACAGCACTATAGTTTATGCCTGAACGAAGTTTCTCTAACACCCATTTTTGTAAGGCTCATCACAGCCTTCTTGCACTTAGGGACACTGGACAGCCCTTCGGCGCTGTGTTTGGGGGCCATTTTAAATAGTGGAATCACCAAGAAAAGTACAACAGTGTGAAAAGAATGTCATTAAATAGTCTGAGAGAAGGACACTTTACAGCATCACACCTGAAACATGAGGCGAGAATGTGGCCTTATTCAACCTCAACTGCCAACACACGCATGTGTTGGGGAGACCCAAGGTTTTCACTGCCCTGTGCATGTATGAAATGACTGCAAAATAACTGTGAGAATAGATTTTGGGGCTATAAATTTTAGCAGGTGGGCGAATTTTCAAATATAGAATCTGTAGATAATGAGGATGGATTGGGGTGCGTGTGCGTGTGTGTGTGCGTGCATCTATCTATTTTTTCAATAAGCCAGCCTGTTCTTTTTGGGAAATTTCAGGGTGACCTAGTGTCCTTATTTACCTCACCAGCTAACTGGTGCCAATGCAATTCCTGGCACATTGCAGGGGTTCAGGAAATATTTATCAAATGACTGAATGAATGAGCAACCTATTACTTTTAAGGGGGGCAGCTCATCCCAGCCCCCATTGCCAGGCCTTTGCCAGCTACTCATTAGCCTACATAAGCAGCTGGGGGAAGGCATCAGCTTCCCAGGTTATAATTCAACCCTAGCTGAGGGAATACAGTTTGATCTTAAAAGTCAGTTTATCAGCTGTGAGAACCAGTTGGTTCTTGTGTCCTCCCCAACATCCCTTTGGGGCTTTCCCTTAATTCTCTGGCAGTAGAAATGTGCAAGTGGGATTTTCCAGACAGGCTGTGAACAGGTAGCAGATACAGATCAGCAGTCTGATCCGACAGCTCAGTAGGACATGGATGACATCAGAGAGGGAAAGCAGGTGTGTTTACTGGGCGTGGGTCTCAGAACCCGGCAAGACCCGGGGTGAGGCCGCTTTCACTGCCCAGGTGTGTCAGGTGAGTGCCTCTGAGCTGCTCTCCATCCTCTTGTCTCCAGCACATTTTCCCAGTGACCGTGAGCACTGCATGTTCATGCAACCCACCTTTGGAGGAATAAAGAAAGCCGTGGCGATCTACACCTGTTTTCCCTTTTGGTAAAATCATATCCACCAAAGGATTGGGTTTGGATTCTTTCCCGATTCCGTGGCCTTTTGCATTTTAGAAACACCTGAGATGATGGAGAGCTCAGTTGTTCCATGACATTCCTTCCCTCATAAGGAAAGATTTGACAGGATGGTGCACTGGCCAGTGGCCCTGAGTCTTAATTATGCTTCTGATGTACAGTCTTAAGGGCATTGGCTTGCTGCTCCACAGTGTGGCTGGACCAGGGTTACAAATGGATTTTTCCTAATGTGAGTGTGTCTCTTCAGCCACTCCTGGAGGGCCACCCCTGTCATGAAGCCGAAAGCTCCCATGTAATGCCTGATTCCTTTTGTCTCTTGCCCCCTAGATGCTCGAGGACTCATTCGGTGGATGCTGATGGTGAACCCTGATCGCCGGGCCACCATTGAGGACATTGCCAACCACTGGTGGGTGAACTGGGGCTACAAGACCAGCGTCTGTGACTGCGATGCCCTTCACGACTCCGAGTCCCCGCTGTTGGCACGGATCATCGACTGGCACCACCGTTCCACTGGGCTGCAGGCTGAGGCCGAAGCCAAAATTAAGGGCCTGGCCAAACCTGGGGCCTCTGAGGTCATGCTGGAGCGACAGCGGTCACTGAAGAAGTCCAAGAAAGAGAATGACTTTGCCCAGTCTGGCCAGGACTCAGTGCAGGAAAGCCCATCCAAGTTAAGTTCCAAGAGGCCCAAGGGGATCCTGAAGAAACGAAGTAACAGTGAACATCGCTCTCACAGCACCGGCTTCATTGAAGGCGTCGTGGGTCCTGCCTTACCATCTGCTTTCAAGATGGACCAGGACTTGTGCCGGACTGGTGCACCCCTCCCGAGCTCCGCCGATGCAGAGGTGCCGGTAAAACTCAGTCCCAAACAGTCGGCCACCATGCCCAAGAAAGGCATCTTGAAAAAGACCCAGCAGAGAGAATCGGGTTACTACTCGTCCCCAGAACGCAGTGAGTCTTCCGAGCTGTTGGACAGTAACGACGGGATGGGCAGCAGCATCCCTTCCCCCAGCCCCCCAGACCCAGCCCGGGTGACCTCCCACAGCCTCTCCTGCCGGAGGAAGGGCATCTTGAAACACAGCGGCAAGTACTCAGCGGGCACCATGGACCCGGCCCTCGTCAGCTCCGAGATGCCCACACTGGGATCCTTGTCAGAGCCCGGTGTCCCCACCGAGGGCCTCTCCCGGAGCTACAGCCGTCCTTCCAGTGTCATCAGCGATGACAGTATCCTGTCCAGCGACTCCTTCGACTTGCTGGATTTGCAGGAGAATTGCCCTGCCCGCCAGCGCATCCGCAGCTGCGTCTCTGCCGAAAACTTCCTCCAGATCCAGGACTTTGAGGGGCTCCAGAACCGGCCCCGGCCCCAGTACCTTAAACGGTACCGGAACCGGCTGGCAGACAGCAGCTTCTCCCTCCTCACGGACATGGATGACGTGACTCAGGTGTACAAGAAAGCGCTGGAGATCTGCAGCAAGCTCAACTAGCTGTCTGGAGCGCAGGGGTGGGGCGGGCGGGCACCTTGGAGGAAGGAGAGCAAGACTTATGCCGACAGGCTGTTTACCTCTTTGCTGGCCATGAGGATAGACTGAAAAAGGATTGGTGCCATCTCGCTTGGCCAATTTTGCAGCCTTGAGCCAGCGCCTAAAAGGGAGAATGGGCTCTCTGCCAGTTCTACTGCCAGTCAGAATTTGGGTCCTAATTGGCATTTGCTTATGGCACCTCCTAGAGGACCACCTGTCCAGGAGGGTGGTGTTGGCCAGCACTTAGTTGGGGGAGGAAACATGGGAGAGGAAGCATTTCCCTAGATGTTATGCAAGTGCTTCTGGGGGAGGGGTGAGAGTGGCTGCGGCCATCTGCTTTGGGTGGGCCCTAGGAGCTTGCTCCTTTTCTCCTCACATTAGCAAGCTTGGCCTGACTGCATGGAGCTGGCAAGTAGATGTCAGCAACCTGAGGTTGCATCGATGCTCAATTGATAGTGTCTGCTGGGTGTCCTGGTGTGAGTAGCCCAGGCATGTCAGGAAGGAGTGCTGTGATTGAATAGTACTGTCTGCCATGGGAATGGGAAGGGAGGTCATAGCCCTCATGCCAGGTCATCTTTGACCTGGCTAAGCCCTGGGAATCAAGTTAAGGCATCCTGTGAGATCTACATTTGTGCCACTGGTGTGGCATTTGTCAGTTTGCTACTCTATCTTGAATGAAAGACAGGGCCTTGGTCAGAGAGAGAATGCGCTGAACCCTGCTGAGGACATAGGGTCAGCCCATGGTGATATTTTGGCTCCTTGCTGTCCACCTCCTCTTTCTTCATGTCCACCGTGCTCTTTAGCACAACCTCCTGAGGGTGGACAAAGCAAAGGACGGTGGTTTCAGAGGTCGAAACTGTTGTGTGTGACAGAGCACAGAGCACAAGACCTTCTGTGGTCTTTGCACAGATGGCTGGAGGTTGATGCACAACGGCAAGGGGCAACTTGTCACTTTCTTTAATGTCTCAATATTAACTGGAATGCTGCCTCTTGGGTTCTCACCTGCATGAAGGCTTGAATTGGATGTGATACTGTCCATCATCTCCAAAGGATTGCCTGTCTCAGCCATCAGCCCCGTTCACTAAGAGCAAATGGTTTCCCTGTCCACCTAGTGTAGAATCCTCAGAGGTAGGTGAGTTTGCCTCTAGGGAGTTAGTGTGTAGGGGGGATATCTGGATGAGGAAAGACAGGCAGAAGGTGACTTTTCCCCAAATATAAGTGTTCTTTGTCATGGTTTTGACTTTGACATGAACTCCTGGGCTTTAGGGAAAAGGAAAGTTCCATTCATTTAAATGACTAAGGTGTTTGGAAGAGCTGAGTGGGTTGGGAAGAAGCTTATAAGAGAGGGGACATTTCCTCAGAAGTCCTGCAGGTGGTTCTGGAGAAGGCAGAAAAGAGATGTGTCAGGACTCTTATCTTAAAAACGCAAAGAACTAGGTGTGTAATTTCTAAACACTCAGATTACAGGTGACAAGATGTCACTCCCACATGGGACATCTTCAGGATACTGGGCTTGGAATTAATGGTGTCTTTGGGATGACTTCTGATTCTACTGTCCTGGGCAAATCAAAATCCTTATTTCAAGATGGTTGACCACTCATAGGCACGTCGAGAGATTGGAGGACTGGTTTTGGGGATATCTTTGGAAAAACCAACAAGCAATAGTCCATAGGGAGATGAGAAAGAATTCATTTTACAGCACTGGGTTAATTAGAATGAGATTGCCGTTTCCTCAAGGAGGAGGTTCTGTTTCTCCCCATGCCACCAGCACTGCTGATTTGGCTTGAGTGTTCCTTCAGGTGGAGCTGAGCAGTGGTTTATGGGAGCTGCCCAGTTTCCTTTCATTCAATTCCACCTCCTTCCTGAACTCCAACAGAGGTGAAAAGGGAAAAAAAATCTGCAGATAGCAAATTGTGTGTGGGGGTGTGGGGGTGCACAGAGAGCAGCTGGCAGCCTCTGTGCCCCCTACTTCCTGCCTCATTTTGTGCAGCCTTTTCTGAGCAGCCTATACTGCCACACTGCTGGCCCCTCGCGCATGGCAGCTGGCCACGTTGGTAGCTGTCAGGACGTATAACGTCCATCTATTAACCAATTTTTCCTTTTGCCAGGTGATTATGTCTGTTTGGTATTTTCCATCATTCTAATCTTTAAGTAAAAGTGAAACTATTAAGGAAAATCATTCTACTCCCTTCTCTCTCCCTAAAAACACCTGTCTATCCTCTTTTTGTCAACAAACTCAGACAGTGGATTGTGGCACAGAAAGTCCTCCACTCAGAGGCTGATACTCAGTTGAGTCCCAGTCTGCTGTGAAGTCGCTGGTGGTCTTAGGCACCTGAAGTGTTTTCAGGGCTAAGTTTTCCTTTCATTGAGCGCTGAAGGGGTAGATTAGCAGGTCTCTCAGGCTCTGCTCAGTTCCGACATTCTGCTGACATCCTCTGGTTCTAGATCTGATGCTGACTGTCCTTTCAAGGAAAAACTTGGAATAGAAGGAAAGGCCCTTTCACAGCAGCTCCCTCTGCTTCCTGATTAAGTCCTGTCATCCGTACCAGCCAATCCCCTGCCAAGGAAGTTATGCTTGATTCATTTCCATGGAATTACAAGTGAGAGACACTTTTATGATCTGGTGGACAGAGCAGGAGATTCTATGTCGGCTCTCCTGGTCCTTTCCTTGTCCCTGTGGGCCTTTCAGCGTCTCAGTTTACACATCTGCCAAAGGGGTAGAATTATACTTCTTTTTACAGGTAAATTTCAAGGCACGATCAGTTTTCAGGAAGTGCTTCAAGACCCCAGGCGAAAATGAAAATGCTAAGTACCCTCTGAATTTCCATCCCTGTTACCAGGTGCTGCTTCTTCAAATGTGGGGAGCACTTTTCAGGGTGAAATTCAGGCGAGTTTTGCCCAGGCCTACTGTCTTGAGTACAAATGTGAATGATCGACTGACTGCTTGTTGCCAAACTGGAAATGTTCTGTAGGGATTTACTGGCATGGTATCATTCCTAGAAGAAAAAAAAAAGAGAGAGAGAAACTTGACTGCACATTTTTAAAATATCCATGTTGTGATTTTTAATTTAATTTCTATTTTTTTTTTTTTTGGTAATAAAAAGTTGACTTTTTTATTTGAATTTGTCTTTTTTATTTATTGGTCTGAAAGGCATTTCAAAGGTATTATAATAATATATTGGTGTAATTTAATTGGTGCAACATGCTTTATGGCTCCAGTCAAAATTGGTTTTCGCTCATTTGATTGGTTTGAGCCCAGAACATCCTACAGGGGAAAAAAAAAAAAGCTGGATAACCACCCAAAGTGTTTGTATTTTCATTGGAAACTGTTTTTTGTTTCATTTTGTTTTTGTTTTTTTTGTTTCTGTTTTTATTTTTAAATTAAATAAATTGCAATGAACTGAACTGAACTGGGACCTTGCTTCTTTATTTGGTTGTTTTCCTCTTAGTCAAGTAAGTGACAGAATGGGTGTAAGCAACAGAAGCCTACCCAGCCTAGCTTAAGCCAAGAAGGGGGATTTATTCAAAGTTCTCAGAAGAGGACATGCAGCTCTCAATGCAGCTGGAATCTAGGACTGGAGAAGTGAGATCCAAGAGGACTACGTACTCTCTGCTTCTCTTTGCACACTAGCTTTATTATTGTAGAGCTAGGGCTGGGTCCTGGAGCTTGGGTCACAGACCCCTCAAGCCTGTTGTCCAGGCTGGGTCACAAACCCTTCACATGCAGGTCTACGAGCTAGGTAACTGGAAGAAAGATCCTTGGAGCCTTGGTTGAAGAGAAAGTAGTCTTTATTTCTGCACACACACGTCTGAGAGCTAGGCAGTTGAAAGAGAAACTCAGAAACTCAACTGCTACCGGTAAAGTCCAAAGAAAAACTGAGCAGCTGCCAGCAAAGTAAACATGCTTTCTTTTTAGATGCGAGCTCTCTGCTGGCCAGCAGTTCAGGGCTGCTGCTCCACACAACTCTCAAGAACACAAGAATAGCAACAAAACTAAAAAGATACATTCACATGCATGCACACAAACTCCACCTTCCCACGTACAATTTGTTTACAAAGAATGTGCTGCACCACACCCAACCGGACCTGAGGCCAGGGGGCCTGATTAAATTATTCTATTTTCTCAACAATTATCTTCCAGCTTTCTCTTCCCTGATTGTGTAACCCACTTTGGTTTACCATATAACTTTGAAATTTACATGTTCTCAGTTCTGGTTTCCAAAAGAGATGACTAACCAGGTAGTCTGGACTAGAGACATCATGAAAGGCTAACACTCCGCCACTCTCCCTCCTCACACTTCTGCTTCTCCTCGTGCCCCCTCCTAGGACACCTCTCTATTCCAAAGGCAGACAAATTGCTAACGTGATTGATCAGAGCCCAAGGTCTATGGGCCATTATTTCCTAGTGGGGAAGACCATGGTTCAGCCTAAAATAAAATGGCATCTTAGGTCCTATCTTGCCACCTTTGCCTGTGTGAACATACCCTCTAGAAAACTCTTGGAAAGAGAGATGCATAATAGGGTAAGACTGAGCAGTTCCTGGATCTTGACCATGATATTAAATGACATAGAACCCTGCCTTAGTATCAAACATTAGTGAGTCATGCTCTGCACCAAACAGTAATGTTATAGGATCTGTGTGAGTAAAGTCTGACTTTCTGAAGAAATTACAACTGGAACTCTTTTATGATATACTGGAAGGAAATCTGATGTACCATGTCACATTCAGAAAATAAAAGTTCAGGGCACCTAACTTAGTTTGAACTCCAGATAAACAATAATTATTTAGTATAAGTATGTCCCATACAATATGTGACTCATGCTTATACTAAAAAAATTCATTATTTATCTGAGATTCAGATTTAACTGGGCATCCTGTATTTTATCTGACAACTTAATCTGATGGAGTTTAAGGCTAAATTGATGAAGTGTTGGGTATGGTATGGGGTTGAGGGATAGATGCTTATAATTTTGTGACCTGCCAAATTAGAACATGTTGCTGCCTTTTGAGCTGGGCTGAGGTGGGAAGAATTCCAATTCCAGTCTGGACTTGATGATTGCTATTGAGTCAAATCGCCACAACTCTTTAGACCTCAGTTTTCTCATCTGTCTAATGGATATATTAATTGTTATCTTACCCAACTCTAACAGTGAAGAGCAAATGAGACAATTTCTATGAAACTACCTTGAAAGCAAAACTCAATATGAGTGGGAAACAATAGTCCTTTCTTTACAAGGCAATATTCACTGACTTTTAAAATAGGACATTAAAAAATGTTAGTCATTTGCAGAAGTAAGGGACTAAGAGGAAGTTTGCTTAAAAGTGAGACCCTTTGGAAAGACATAATTCTGCATCCAGATAGAGGGAATCACATGTGTATGACCTGGAGGCTGGACCAAATGTGACATATAAAGGGTAGTGAGGAAATAGGGTTGACTGGAGTGGCAGCAGTTGACATGTTGTCAACCGTTGGTGGGGTTAATGGGCAATGGTCACTTTAAGGAGGAAAATTGAGGGAACTAGCATTTTTTGAGCTTCTACATGATGCTCACTGCATGTTTATTGAGTGGCAAGTGGCAGAAACCACTCTGATCATGTTAAGTGATAAGACAAATTTACTGCCTCCTGGAACTGAGAAGACCAAGGAGTATGTCAGGCACAGCTGGATCCAGGGGTTCAAGAGATGTCATTGGGCTCTTTTACACTCACTCTCACTGGATGTGGGCTTCATTCTTAGGCAGGCTCTCTCTGCATGGCAGCAAGATAGCTGCCGGCAGTAGAAGACTTACAAGTTCCTTTTAGTGTGGGATCCTAGAGTCAGAGAGGTTCTTACTGTCTGAGCATTTATGTAACAAGGAAGGACTGTGATTGGCTTTGCTTGGGTCATGTGTCTCCTTCTGGCCCAATCACAAAGTCTTGGTAGAGAGGTGCTCTGATTGGCCAGCCTGGATCATGTGCCCACCCTTGTGGTACACTTGAACCATAGCACCTTCAGAGTCCTACAGAGTGTGGGAGTGCAGCTCCCCCAGAGAAAGGGATGCAGAGCTGACAAAATGTCATCCATGTTAGTCACATCTTTTCATTCTCAATTTCCTCACCTCCAAAAGAGCATTAACTACTTCCTAACTTTCAGATTTATTGTGAAGATATGAAATATAGTACCTAACAGTGCCTGGCACATAGATTTTTAATTTACACTGATAATCTCGGTGAAGACTATAGTAATTCTATAGAGAGGAAGTATATTTTGGGGGAAGATTTTAGCTATAAAATCATTGAATCAGAAAATTCAGCTGAAATTGGCTTAAACACTACAGGGGATTTATTAGCTCACATACCTGGAATTCTAAAGGTAGGGTAGATTTCATGGTTACTTAGTTCTAGTGGGAGACATGGACAATAAACAAATAAACAAATACCCCCTCCCCCCCAAAATTACACATAGCAATAAGTGTTATAAAGGAAATGGGTAGGGTGCATAGATGGAGCATTAAGGGAGGGTTGTTTCCTGTAGAAAGAGTAGACAGGGAAGCCATCTCTGAAAGGTGACCTTTGGGCAGAGATCTGAAGCTGAAGAACTAACTGTAGGAAGAGTGAGCATTCCAGGCAGAGGGAAGAGTATATGCAAAGGCCCTGAGGTCTTCAAAACAGGTCTTTACAGAGTTAATTTCTGGTGCATTGGCATAGGACAATCATAGTCCAGGGAGTGTGATGTTCTGTTAAACATATGCAGCCACATTCTAACGTGGACTGGCTGTGATCATTTATAACTTTGTGTACCCTTAATTACAAATGTCTTTGACAGGTGGTCCCCAGACAAGGAGTATGTTTCCACTGCAGAAATTCACCGCCAATTTATTGAAATTCCTGGAGAGGGTGTTTTTAATCCACAGAGTCATGCAAAGTTTGGGGCATGGAAACAGTGCAGCAGTGATGCTATGTGAAGTCCAGAAAGTGGACTAAGGTTCTTATGTAACAAGACCTGCCCCATCCTCACACAACTTTCAGGTTCCAGTAGGAAATGGTGTGGGAAACTAGCAATCAATTCTGTTTTAAAATTACGACAATTATCTTCTTCCTGATGAAAAATTTACACTGTTCATTTCTACCTGACTGGGAATATCCATCATGTCTTTACCAGCCGGTTCTCCCACCTACTCCCTGTGCTACTTTTCATTTGTGGATTAGTCTGGACAGGCTATGTTATGCTGAAGTAGCAGATAGACCCCGACATGTCAGTGGCTCAATATAATAAGCAGTTCTTTCTTGCTCCTGCAAAGTCCAACACAGGTTGGGCAGTTCCCCTTTCATGTCACCTCCAAGCAGGCACTCGGGGATCTGAGCTCCTTACATCCTGTGGAGCATTCTTGGGCTTCTTTGCTTCTTGCTGTGCAAACAAGGGAGAGGGCACAAGCCTGAACCTTTTAAGGACTGGGCCCGGATGTGGTGTGCGTCATTTGTGCCCACATCTCATGGGCCGGAACTCAGTCACCTGACTCCATCCTAACTTCACGGATAGTCTTCAAGTCTAAAGTACATAAAAAGTAGAAAATAAAATGGAATCAGATGAACACTTTGCAATGTTTTTGCCACAGCTTATTTTTGCTTCCCATGGAGAGCAAATAAAGGATAATTATTTTAAATATTAACCAAGCGTTTACTGAACAGCAGTCTGTGTACCTACACTTTATGTACACTATCTCTATTAATACTCCTCATATTCCTTCTCTCCATTTTTACAGAAGAGGAAATAGTTTCGGAAGAGTGTGGTAGCTTGCCCCAGTTACCCAGTTGTTAAATGTAGAGCTGGATTCAAGTATGGGCTGGGGTGACTGACCTCCAAGCCCAACTCTTAGTTGCTCTGTTGTGCATCTGGAATGATCCTTCTGCAACTCAGTCTCTTGATCATAAGCCCCAACCCCTGTTCATGTAAATAGCATTTTCCTGCAGGAGCTGAACAGATACCAGGAATGGAGATGCTGGCCCAAGTCAGTGCATTCTCCAAATGAACATGGAGAAGAGAGAAACCTCCCCCCCCCCATACCCCATTAATGTCAAGTTTTAGGAGACCCAGTCCCAGCAGATGGAATTAATGGAATGATTCAGGTTTCTTAACTACTACAGAGTGGGATGGGATGGAGCAGGTAGTCTTTCTCCATCCTGAGCCTCTGCAATGGCTCAGAACTCAGCAGAAGGAACAGTAGACCTCAGCAGCCAGGTCTCTTCTGTCCACAGCTGTGTATCTATGCACGCCAACAGGGCTCCACATGCTCTTTCCTGTGCTTTTATGCCTCAGGGGACCCTGCTTCTAGAGGGCTGAGAATTCAAAGCAGCCCGCTTGGAGCCATGTGGAAATACAAGATGCCATCTGGTCTGCATGGACCTTCCTGGGGTCAGGCACAGCAATAGCAACTTCCATCATGCAAAAAGCAGGGTATCCCCATGTCTTCAAATCCCAGAGCAGGACGATGACACAGGCATGGCTCCAAACCGGATTTCCAGAGGAGCACTTCTCTGTCAGGAGAAACAGGGTGGGGGATAATCTATTTTGGAGTCAGCTGAAGAAAAGGAACTCCAAAAAACAGCTAGCCTAAAAATGTTCTGCAAATTGGAATTCGTGAATCATTGAAGCTGAAAAACATCTGATTCAGCAGTGCCTAGGGCATTCCAGAAGCTTCAGCCCCAGGCTTTGGAGCTTAGACAAAACCATGTGTGCAAAGCAGAAAGCCAGATGCAGGCCTCTGAACCAGTCCTGCTGGTTAGCTCCAGGGAGGCATGGCTGTGGATTCAATCTCTATAAAGTACAGATGGTCCCTGGAAGTGGGCCCTTAGATTGGCTTCTCATAAACGTGTATAGCTGGGCACCATGATGAAATAAAGAGACACGGAAGGCCAGGGGGGAAATAGGGGAACAACTCATCATCACATGCTCATGTCCTATTGGGATCCAGAATAGTGGGGTCATGTTGCCCATGAGACTGTGTGGGAGCTAAAGAGAGGCCTGAGAATGCTGAGAAGAGGATTCTAAAGTGAAGGGACAGGTTAGAAGAAGCAAGTCATCCTCTAGGGTTTCAGTGCAGTTGCCACGTGCCAGTGCTTTGACTAGTGCGTTACCTGAGGTCCTCCTGTCCTTGCACCTTTCATTCTGGCCGACCTACTCACGATCCTGCCACCATACCCAATGCCAACCACATTGCTCACAGCCAAAGTCCTGTCTCTCATTGCTTTTTTCCTCCCTCCACCTCACCTGCCAAGCCATTTCTGCCTTCTCTTGACTCTTGAACTCTTGCTTTGTCTTTGTTTTTAGCCTCACACTCATTTCTTGAATGTGACCACTGTTGTGGGTTCCCTGGCATGGACCCTTGGGTCAGCTGGCACCCTCTACCACACTGGGCTACCTTGTTGTCTGACCCAACGTCTAATAAATGATTGGGAATCATCCTTCCAAGCCAAATGAGTCAGAGGGCTTGGTGTAAAACAGATGCCCATGCTGAGGTGGGAGTCAGGAGACCTCATTTCTGGTGTTTGTGATGTTAATCCTATTGTTTCCCCTTACTAGACTCCATTTCCTCATCTGCAGAGGAAGGGGTCAAATTGGAGCAGTGATTTTCAAACTGTTCTTTTGATCATCTTAAAGGATAACCACCTGGATCAGGGAGAGTGGGGAGACGAAACCACAGCTGGTGGGACTTAGAAAACCTACCCACACTTCAACCTAAACTGTTCCATTTTATCTGTGTATTGTGCCTCTTAAAAGGTTTTTGTTTGAGGAGTGAAATTCACAGCTGGAAAAGTTTCAAAAAAAGCACTAGGCTATAAGGCCTTAATCAGTGGTGTGCTGGTAAATGCTTAACAATTGGCTTTCTGGGGTCAGAGCAGCTGGGCAGTGGGAGACAGGGTGGGGTGTGAAGAGATGCACTGATTTGTAGAGTGATATCAACCAGCTAGTAATCTTCCCAGAAATTTAATAGTTGGCTCTTATGAGCCAGTGTGAGCATCTTCCACTAACACTGCTGGTCTTAGTGGTCTCCCCAAGTGCCGCACAAATGGAAATAGCTACTCCAGTCACTTCACCTGGTTTTTCACTGCATGCATGTAGTGAATATAGTGAATATACACTGGTTCACTTTTACAGCACTGTTCCCTGATGCTTTTAGGATCAGAAACCCTTTACCCCTCTAAATGGGAAATGTTTCTTGCCCTGCTTTAATTGATTCGCTCAACAAATATTTATTGCATACACTGTTATAGGTGCAAGGGACTCAGCATTGAATAAGTAGAGATGGTCCTTGCCTTCAGGGAGGTGACTTCCAGAGGTGGGTGGGAGGAGGCAGACAATAAAACCAAAAATACATAATATGTCAGATGTGATAAGAACAATGGAAAAAATAAAGCAGGATAAGGGGGATGGGGTGGGGCAAGGAGCCGTACTTTTTCGTAGCGTAATCAGGGAAAGCTTCACTGATTAGGTGACACAGCAGTGAGCCCTGCAGCTTTGCACTGAAAAACACCTTCCAGGTGGAGGAAGCGGCAAATGCAAAGGCCTTGAGTAGGGAATACACTTGAGGTGTTCAAGAAACATGAAGTCCAGGGTGGCTGGAGCAATGGGAAGGGTGGCTGGAGATGATGTCAAAGAGGTAGCAAGAGGCATCCCAAGCCACAGAACTCATTTAAGGAACACAGGGAGAGATGGGTTTTTTTCCTCGTAATTTTCAAAGTGTGGTCTGAGGACTGACGGGGATCCCCCAGACTTTGTGCACGTACATGTCTGCATTTCTTCATGCAATTTAAGCAAAACAATGTATCACATCATAGTGTGTGCTGAAGCAGAAATGCGAATCCAGCTAAGAATACTGATGAGGTAATCTAGAATCAAGCCAAACATGAAAGAAACTTGTCAAAATATAAAACAATGCCACTCTTCTATATATTTTTTTTGTTTTTGAAACTCTAGCTATTTTTCGTAAAGCACGTTATTTATGTAAATCATGTTATTTACTGGGTTTGTCATGGCTATGTTAAAATAAATAAATATTAAAATCTTCTGTTTTAATTTTTCATAAATACCTAGAGATATAACCCCCCAAAGCGAAAGTTCTTTGAGATCTTCAATAATTTCAAAAGTGTTCTGAGACCAAAAATTTTGGGAATCACTGCTGTAGGTGAGTATTCACAGCCTCCAAACAACTCACTGTATTGTTTTATAAGGGATCCAACACTTGTCTATGTGGGAATATCCCCCAGAATAATGACTAAATCTGTGTTAAATTTCTTTACTCTTTTTGTTGATACCTATAAGTATGATAAATTCTCATTGATTAAGATCATTTCACGTGAACATGTTAACCCCAAGCAACACTTCATTTTTCAAAATGTGTCAATTAAGAGAGCACAGCATAGTACGAGAGACATTGTAAGGGTGATAGCGTATTAGTCAGGATGGGCTAGACTACGCTGTTATAACAGGTGACTCTTGCGTGTCATCTTAACACAGTAAAAGCTTATTATTCGCTCATGCTGCGTGTGTGACCTGGGTTATCTGTGGCTGCCTTGGGTGGTCACTTAGGGACCTTAGCTGATCACGGTTTCATCCTGCCACGTGCTCGCATGTCCCCTGCAGCAGTGGAAAGGCAATGTGGGGAAATGGGCCCTGGCTCTTATGGTTCTCCTGGAAGTGACCCATGGCACTGTGCTCACTTTGCCTGGGCCAAAGCAAATCCCACAGACATAGCTTTGAAAGGAGGGCAAGGAAATGCAGTCCTACTGTGTTCCGGGAGAGTGGAAATTCTGGGTCAACAGCACTAATCACGACAAAAGGCAACCATTTCCTTTCTGAGGGAAAATTTGGAAAATAAATCTCCTCTTCCATTCTGACATTTACTGTGCTTTGCATGCATTCTCTTTTTTTTCTTCATCATAACAACCCAGAGGACTAGATACGTTATTCTTCCCACTGTATGTATAATTGTAAGGACATTTTGTTTTTTAAAGTGAACTTTATTGTGGCATAATTTACATATGATAAAACACACACCATTTACAAGGGTTTAGTTTTGAGGAATTCTGAAAAACACATATACCTATGTGACTACCACCACAATCAGGATATAGAACATTTGTAGAACATTTTCATCACTAACACCCCGTTATAGTTAAGCCACTCACTCACCTTTCTGTCATTAAAGGTTAGATTTACCATTTTTCATAAATAAAAGCATATAGCATATACTCTTGTGTCTAGCTTCTTTAATTCAGCACAATATTTTTGAGATTCATTGATGTTGTAGCAAGAATCTATAGTTCATTCTTTTTTATTGCCATGTGGTTCTCTATTGTATGCACATACCACAGCTTGTTACAAACAGAGCTGTTGTGAACATTTGTGTACAAATCCTCGTGTGGATATATGTTAACATTTTCTTGGACAAACACCTAGAAGTGGAATTGCTGGATTATATGGTAAATGTATGCTTAAGTTTAAAAGAACCACAGAGTTTTTCAAAGTGGTTGTACTATTTTACATTATTACCGTAAATAGATGAGAATTCTAATTACTCCATTGATGGCGTTTGGATGTATTGTCCTCCCAGAACTCATGTGGAAATCTGATTCCCAATGTGGCAGTGTTGGGAGCTGTTTGAGTCATGGGGGCAGATCCCTCATGAATGGATTAATCCTCTCCCTGGGTTGGGGTAGCGAGTGAGTTCTTGCTTTACTAGTTCCAGCAAGAGCTGGTTGCTTAAAAGACCCTGGCACCTCCCCTCCCCCATCTCTCTTGCTTCCTATCGCCATGTGATCTTCTTGTACTGCTGGCTGCCTGCCACTTTCTGCCATGAGTAAAAGCAGCCTGAGGCCCATGCCAGATGCAGCTGTCCCAGAATCGTAAGCCAAATAAACCTCTCTTTTTAATAATTACCCAGTCTCAGGTGTTCTATTATAGCCACACAAGACGGACTAAGACATCCATATACTCTCCAACACTTGGCATTGTCAGTCTTTTTAATTTTAGTCATCCTAGTGGGTATGTGGTGGTATCACATTATAGTTTTAATTTGCATTTTCCTGATGACTCATGATGTTGGGTATCTTTTCAGGTGCTTTGGGGTTACATAACTTCTTTTGTAAAGTGTCTTTCCAATATTTTGCCCATTTTAAAAGTTGAGTTGGTCATCCTCACAGTATTGAGTTATAATTGTTCTTTATACATATGATTCAAAAGGATTTTGTGAGATGTATGTTTGTAAATATTTTTTCCAGTCTGTGGATTTGCCTTTTTAGTTTCCTAACAGAGTAATCTGAAAAGCAGAAGTTTTGAATTTCGAATAAGTTCACTTTATAAAATTTTTAATGATTTGCACTTTTTGTGTCTTAAGGAATTTTTGCCTGTACCAATGTTGCAAGGATTTTCTCTATGTCGTCTTCCAAAAGCTTTATATTTGAACTTTTACATTTAGGTGTATGACCCATTTTGAGGTAATTTTTGTTTGCATTGTGGGGAAAAGATTGAGTCTCACTTTTCCTATATGGATCTTCAGTTGTTGGGGTGCTATTTGTTGAAAAGACTATGCTTTCTCTATTAAATTGGCAAAGCACCTTGCCAAAAAATTAACTACAAATGTGTGGGTCTATTTCTGAGTCTTTATCCTTTTCCATTAATTTGTAAATCATTTTGCCAAAATCACACTGTCTTGATTACTGTAGCTTTATAGTAAATTTTGAAACCATATAACTTTGTTTTTCTTTTAAAAATTATTTTGGATATTTTAGGTCCTTGGAATTTCCAAATAAATTTTAGAATCAGCTTGTCCATTTCTACAAATAGTCTGCTAAGATTTTGATTGCTCTTACAATGAATCTATAGCTCATCTGGGGAGAATTGACATGTTAACAATACTGTCTCCCAGTTTGTGAACAGAGTATTTGTATTTATTTAGGCTTTCTTTAATTTCTCTCAGTACTATTTGGTATTTTCAGCATACAGGTATTGCACAGTTTTTGTTAAATTTATTCCTATGTATTTTACGCTTTTGATACTATTATATATGGTATTATTATTTTTTTTTTTTTTTCTGAGAATCACACTGACTACAAATGGTGTTCTTTATAAATTTGTTTTCCTATCCTTTATGGCTAGTATATAGAAATATAATTGAATTTTATGACTTTGCAAAATTCTCTTAATAGTCCTAGTAGATTTTTTGAAGATTCATTAGGATTTTCTATGTACAGTCATGTGTTGCTTATCAACAAGCATATGGTCTGAGAAATGCATTGGTAGGTGAACTGTGCAAACATCATAGAGTGCACTTACACAAACCTAGATGGAATAGCCTACTATGCACCTAGGCTGTATGGTATAGCCATTATAATCTTATGGGACCACTGTTGTATGTATGATCTGTCATTGACCAAAACATTGTAATGTGGCACATAGCTGTACCTGGTTAGGTTTTCTATATGTAAAACCTGTTCTACTCCCTTTTTAATTTGTATACCTTTTATTTCTTTTTCTTGCTTCCTTACAATAGAATACACCTCTACTAAGATCTCTAGTAAAACACTGAATAGACACAGTGAGAAAATCTCTTTGCTCTGTTCCTGAACTTAAGAGAAAACAGTCTTTTACCATTAAGTGTAATCTTAGATTTAGATACCCTTGATCAGGCTGAGGAAGTTTCTTTATATTACTAATTTTCTGAGAGTTTTTAAAAAAGATACAAATGGGTATAGAAATTTGTACTTTTCTTGAAGTTATAAGCATAATTATATGGTTTTCACCTTTGTTCTGTTCGTATGTGATTGTATTGGTTGATTTTTGAATATTAAGCCAACCTTGCATTCCTGAGATAATTTCCACCGTATCATGTTGTACTGTTGCTTTTATTTTTTATATATTGCTGGATTTGATTTGCTAATATTCTTTTAAAAAAATTTTATGTGAGATATTGATTTATAAGTTTTTTTTTCTCTCTCTCACTCTCTTTCTGTCTCTCTTTCTTTCTTCGTGAAGTCTTTTTCTGCCATTAGAGTAATATTGACCTTCTAATGTGTTGGGAAATGCTATCTTCCTTTTTAGTGTCTGAAAGTGTTTGTGTAGCATCAGTATTATTTCTTCATTTACTATTTAATTTAGTTGGCCAGTGAAGCAATTTGGTCCTGGAATTTCCGTTGTGGAAAGGTTTTGAATTATAAGTTTAATTTCTCTACTTGACATGGAGCTGATTAGTCTGCTTCTTTTTGAGTTAGTTTTGATAATTCATGTCTTTTAAGCATCTAAGTTACTTAAATTTTTGTCATAAATTTGGTCATGATATTCTGTTATTTTTCTTTTTAATTTTTGTAAGATTTCTAGTGATGGTCCATCCTTTATTCTTAATACTTTTTCCCTTTCCTTCTCTCTTCTTTCTCTCTCCCTCTCTTTATCTGTCTTCATAGAATTTTATCAATTCTATTGATTTTTTCCTCAAAGAATAAAATTTTGGATTCATAAGTTTTTAAAAATTGTTTGTTCATTTTAATTTTATCGGTATCTGTTCTTGATTACTTTCTTCCTTCCTCTTACTTTGGATTTAATTTGTTTTTCTTCTAGCTTTTTAGAAGCATAGGTCATTAATTTTGATCCTTTCTTCTTTTCAGATATAAATATTCTATGCTATATATTTGTCTAATAATTGCTGAAGCTGCGTCCCACAAATTTTGATATGTTGTGTTTTCATTTTTACTTTGCTCAAAATATTTTCTGATCTCCTTGTTGATTTCTTTCTTTTTTTTTCCTATAGTTTATTTTGAAGTGTATGGTCTAATTTCAAAAAATATATATTTTAAAAATATCTTTCTGTTACTGATTTCTAAGATAATTCTTCTATAGTCAGAGAATATACTGTTTAACTTCAATTCTGTCAACTTAATGGAAATTACTTTTATTCCTAATATCTGGTCTAATTTGGTGAATGCTCCATGCACAGTTGAAAACATGCATATTCAGGTGTTGTTGCATTGACCGTTTCCTTAAGTGTCATTTCAGTCAAGATGGTTGATAGTGCTGCTCAAGTCTTCTACATCCTTACTGAATTATGGTCTGTTTCTTCTATCAATTACAAAGAAAAAAAGGATTGAAACATCTATTATTTGGAGTTACGTATTTCTCCTTTTATCCTGTCGGTTTCTTCTTCATGTATTTTGAAGTTCAGTTATTAGGTGTATGCATTTATGATAATCATGTCTCCTGATACATTGATTGCTTTAATGTTATGAAATGTCCCCCTTTCTCCTAGTAATATTACTTTTAATGAAGTTTAATCATAATGTGGTCATTCTAGCACAAGGGGTCTTCAAAAAATTCATGGGAAGATTTGTATCTTTTAATTCCCCTTTTCCACGAACTTTTTGAAGTACCCTCATATGATTAGTGTTTGCATGGTTGTAGCCTTTCTATTCTTTTACTTACATCCAATTTGTGTCCCTTTATTTAAAGTGGGCTTCCAGGTGATAAAACATAGTTGGGTATTGCTTTTTCATCTAATCTAAAAATCTCTGCCTTTTAATTGGTGTGTTAAGACTATTTGTACTTAATGCTACTATTGATATTATTGAATTGAAATCTATCATATTGCTATTTGTTTTCCACTTATCTCATTTATTTTTCTGCTCCTTTACCCCCATTTTTTCCCTGTCTTCTTTTGAATTAATTGAATATTTTCAGTACTGTACTTCATGTCTACTATTTTGGGTGTTAGCCACTTATCATTGCTTTATCTATTTTTAAATTGGTGTCACTAGGATTTACAATATCCATATTTAACTAATCAGAGTCTGTCTTCAAATAATATTATACCGTTTCCTTTATGTATAATGTAAAACCATCACAATAGTATACTTTCAATCCCCTGATGTTTTTTATGCTATTGTTTGCACATATTTTACTTTTATATCTGTTTTGAATCCACAATACATAATTACTGCTTTTGTTTTACATTGTTATTTTTAAAATTATCTCTTAGGTAAATAAAGAAATAAATAGAATTATCTTTTAAAAATTAAAATCGGAAAGTACCTTTTATATTTATCCATAATTTTATGTTTACCATGTTTTCACTCTGTGTTCCAAGTTTCCCTCTGAGTATCATTTTTCTGCTTCATGAAGAACTTTCCTTAACATTTCTTCTTGTGAAGGTCATCCAGTGACAACTTTTCTCAGCAAAGTAATAGTAATAATAATAATAAAGCTGGAGGCATAACACTGCATGACTTCAAATTATACTACAAAGGTATAGTAACAAAAACAGCATGGTACAGGTATGAAAACTGAACCTCAGACCAATGCAACAAAATAGAGAACCCAGAAATCAATCCACATACTTATAGCCAATTGATATTTGACAAGGGTAACAGGAGCATATAGTGGGGAAAGAACTGCCTCTTAAATAAGTGGTGCTGGGAAAACTGGACATCCATATGTAGAAGAATGTAACTAGACCCATACCTCCCACTATATACCAAAATCAACTCAAGATGGATTAAAGACATATAAGACCCGAAACTACAAAACAACTAAAAGAAAACACAGGGGCAATACTTCAGGAAGTAGGACTGGGAAAAGACTTTATGGATAAGACCCCCAAAGCACAGGCAACAAAAGAAAAAGTAAACAAATGGGATTATATCAAACTGAAATGCTTCTGCACAGCAAAAGAAATAGTTAACAGAGTGAAAAGACAACCTAAAAATGGGAGACTATATTAGCAAACTATGCATCCAACAAGGGGTTAATATCCAGAATATACAAAGAACTCAAAGAACTTAACAGTAAAAAAAGGTAACCCAATTAAAAAATGGGCAAAGGAGCTGAATAGGCATTTCTCAAAGGAAGACACACAAATGGCCAATATGAAAAAATGCTCAGCATCACTCAGCATCAGGGAAATGTGAATCAAAACCACATTGAGATATCATCTCACACCAGTTAGACTGGCTATTATCAAAAAGACAGAAATAACAAATGTTGGCAAGAATGCAGAGAAAGGGGAACCTTCATATACTGTTGGTGGGACTGTAAATTAGTGCAGCCACTATGCAACCGGAGTTTCCTCGAACAACTACAGATAGAACTGCCATGTAATCCAGCAGTCCCACTGCTGGGTGTACGTCCAAAGGAATGGAAATCATTCTGTTAAAGAGATACCTGCACTCCCATGTTTATCACAGCTCTATTTACAGTAGCCAGGAGTTGGAACCAATCTAATGTCCATGAATGGACGACTGGATAAGGAAAATGTGGTATATTTACACAATGGAACACTACTCTGCCATAAAAAGGAGTGAAATTTTGCCATTCACAGCAACATGGATGAACTTAGAGAAAATTATGTTATGTGAAATAAGCCAGGCACAGAAAGAGAAATACCACATATCCTTACTCATAAATGTGAGCTGAAAAAAAAAAAAAAAACAACAAATCAACAAAAAAAGAAAGAAAGAACAATCATAATAATTCCTTGCTGAGGCCACCAGAGGTGGGAAAGGGTGAGGGGCAGGAGGAGTTAGCAAGAGATTGGTAAAGGGCCATAAAAAATGATTACACTGTGGAATGATAAATAGAGTAATTATCTTGGATTGAGGATCACATATTGCACACAGGTATTTATATTCAATGCTGTACTCCACAGATATGTACAATCAATTCTGATTCAATTAAAAATAAATAAATAAGGAAAAAGATGTTAATTAGAGAACACCTTATTAACAGATAATAACATGTTAATATGCACTCAGGGGAGTGCCGAGGGGATATATGGGAACTCTGCATTGTCCACTCAGTTTTTCCATAAACTTAAAACTGCTAAAAAACAAAGTTTATTAATTACAAAAACAATTTATATATTTTAATAGTCATACCACTTAGCTCAAGAATTCCACTTTTCTGATCTAGTCTAAGAAAATATTCCAAAATCCAGGAGTAAAAAATGGAGATTTTTTTTCACCAAGATATTTACTTTCATGTTATTTTTAATAGCAATAAGCTGATAACTACCCAAAAGAAGAGAAAAGATAAAATAAATTATCATATATTTATTTGAAGACTACACACTTATCCAAATGATATTTATGAAGAACTTATAAAAATATTTAAATTACAATGTAATATGAAAGATCAGGGCACTGATGAGTATTTGCAATGTTTAATCAGAACTATGCTTTCCAAAAAGCAAACAGGCACTAAAATTTTGGAAGGAAAACATGTTAACAGTTTGTAGATGGGTGATAGGATCATAGCTGATATTTCTCTTTTGCTCTTGAAATCTTTAATGAATATGTATTACTTTTAACATAAAAATTGCTAAAAGCCAGGGGAAAGTGTATATTAATTAATATTTTATTATGAAGTAATATTTTGTGACAGATTTTATGAAAAATAAATAACCAAAAAAAGCTAAAAAAAAATCCTTGACTGATAATTCCTTCATCTTTCAAATTTATAGATGTTTCTATTGATTGATCTTTCTTCTTTTATAAATCACATTTTCTTGTTCTATCTAGTCATTTTTTTATTGGATGTTAGGCATTGTGCCTTTTATGTTGGTTATTGTTGGATTTAGTTGTATCCTTTTAAAGAGTGTTAGGCTTTGTATTGGTAGGTAGTTGAGTTACTTGCAGTTCAGCTTGATTCTTTTGAGGCCTGATTTTGACATTTTAAATGGCTAATTTAACCCCTTTACTCAAGGGCTAAATTTAGCCCCACTACTAAGACATAAACATTCTGAGGTGTTTTAAATTCCCTGTGCATTCAGCAAAGTCTCTGTACTCTGGCTGGTGGGAATTTGAATATTTTTAGCCCTGGGTGAGATCTAAGAATTGTCTGGCTTGCAGCTCCCTGGTGATTTTTTTTTTCTTTGCTCAGCCTATGGTGGTTTCCCCCATGCATGTGTAAATTAGTATTTAGCTAAAGACCCACAGTGCCCCTATGCAGATTTCTGGAGTTTGTTTTTTATATAGTTCCCTCCACTTCAGTATTCTGTGCCCACAAATTTAGCTGCACTGGGCTCCCTGATCTGTCACTTGCTCTGTTTGGGTTCATCCTCCTCGTGATTCAGTCCAGAAATTGTTCCCAGGTTAATCGGGGTCAATTTTACAGTTTACCTTATTTTTTCCCCCTCTACTAGGATCCCTTTCTACTGTGGCCTGTTGTCGTATGTCTGAAAACAATTGCTTAATATATTTTGTTCTATTTTGTAGTTTGTTTATTCAGTGGGTCTGGGAGTATCCCATAGGAGTTTCTCCTTCATGGGTAGAAGCCAAGTTGAGGTGAAGCCATTTGTCCAATCACAAATAGTTGCTGGCAGAACTGCTTCTAAAACTCAGGTATGACAGACTTCAAGGCTGATGCCCTTCCCCATTAGCAAGATCCCATTCTCCCCTTTTTTGATCACATTCCAGAAAGAAGGCAGGTAAGAATGCAGTCAGTGAAAAGCAAATTGGTTCTTCTGCTTGCTTGCAATTCTGGTAAAAAGGATTCAGCAGGGAGCTTGCTGCTACAGTTGGCTCCTTCTCAGAAGTGCCCTGCCAAAGTTAGCTTTCACTTATTTTCTTCCTTGTGAGTGAACAAGGAAAGTATGGGGCACTTGTTCATTTATGTATTCACTCATTCATTAATTCTATCTTTTTTTATTCACTTATTCAAGATTATTTATGGATCACCTATGCGTTCCAGGCACCAGGCTTTTCTTTTTGGTGGGAGGGACAAGTGCTCCCAAGAGGTTTTCCTTTGCTTTCTTCTTCTTATTTTGTTCACTCTACCAAACCTTCAATGTGATCATGTGGGAAGGGCCCAGAAGGTAATATTTTAGGGATGTCTCTCTAGGCCTTGGTGGAGCTTCTGGGTGGTTAGGAGCAAAGATAGGGTCTCCTTCTCTATTAAAATAAATGCCAATACTCGTGGGAGGAATCACACATAAAGTTATTGACAGCTGGACCCTTAGCCAGCTATTAATATTTCAGGAGATATTTATTGTGTTAATTGAGAGTAAGAATGGGGAGTGACATAGGCTCCTTGGGAAATGGGGCAGAATGAGAAAGCATAGGAGTACTCGCAGGAAAGGTGGCAAGGAGAGACTCTGAAGTTTTGCCTCAAGCCGAACCATTTGAATATAGGTCTCTTGTGTTCTTTCGTCTGGGTGCATAATAATAACAAAGTTGAGTTATGTTTTGCAGGTTATCACCACGCTCATTTTTTCCTTGAAGCCACCTCTCGATAGCCCCTAGAGGTAAATGTTAATACTGCTGATGGAATGGAAACTGGGAAAAGGAAAGCTGCAAGCTTATGACATCCAGCTGGTCAGTGCATGGTCCGAGTTTGAACTCAGGCCATCTAAATCCAGATCTTCTGGTCCTAATTCTGCTCTGTCATCTAAGCACGCAGAGTTTCTTGCTATTACCAGATAACCTGTCTTTATTACTGGTGCCATCAATTAAGCATTTTGGGTGTGCATCCCTCCACAGAGCACCGGGTTCTATATCCAAGGTCATCTGGATACTTTGCATGTCATCCAGATGTTTGTTCCCATTTAAATGGAAGTGAAAGAGCAAGTCTGGCCAGCTACCGCCTGGAAGACCAAGAAATGACAGAGGGACACAAAGATGTTCTCCTCTGAAAGCTCTGTATGACATCTGAGCTATTAAATTAGAAAGAAAGGGCTTCTGAGGAGAAGCAGGAATTGAACGATAGTCTATCATCGTCAGGTTTACCGCTGCAGCAGATCAAAATGCAGCGTGTTTGCAGGGCGAGGTTGTAAGGCTCCTCCTCAGAGGAGCACCAGCATGCCTTAAATGAAGGCTGGATGGCTTAATGAAATAAACCCATTTCCTGCTTCTCTGTGATTTATATTTCTAAGGCTGCCCTACATAGTAATTGGATAAAGCTGAAATGGCAGGAATGTCTGGCAGATATTTTTGGAATATAATACTTGGCTCATTATGGTGGTTCAATTTCAGTATCTGGATAACGGTGAGATACAAAGGACATCCGAAACAATCTTTTTCTCCCTCTCGTTCAGCCTTTACCACCTTCTCACAGCCCACTCCATCCCAACTTCATTCATGACAATATGATCGGTTATTTATTGAAGGCTTCCTGAAGCTTACGGTCTATTTGAGAATGATAAAGTGTTCAGTGCCTGCCAATCATGGTCTCCACAATTAGGAAGTTCACACCTCAGTTAGCAGTTTTTCTTTTCCTCTTGATGTAACAAGAGATTTTTTTATCTCTATCCCTTTTAGTAATACTGGGATTGATCCTCTTGGCTATTTTCCTCTGTTAGGGCCCCAGGGACTCTTTGAAAACACATCCTTTTGTGTGTATGTGAGACAGGGACCGGAGGGAGAGAGAGAGAAGAGAGACTGTACTAATCTCAGTAGAAGATCTCTTTTTCAGTTTCCATTCTAATAGCATTCATCGAATACATCCTCTGTGCCAATGATGGCTCTGTAGTGGAAATCTGCTCTTTCTGTCAGTTCCGCGTCACTTCCTCTGAGATACTGTCCCTCCTGATGCAATGTGATTCTAGTGCGGCATCATCTGGCTGTAATTACCTTCTGCACCACAGGGTCAAACTCTCCATCCACTCTAACTAGTTGGATTTTTCTTTCTCCTGGACCTACTGATTGGTCCAGGTTTTGTTCCAAAACCTAAACAGGGCCAATCAGTGCCATTTGGGAGATGTAGATGTTGGGGGAGAGGAATTGGTTGTGGTCTTCTTCTTCCTTTCTTTCATTATTTTCTTTCTTCTGGGATTACCACGAGAATTATGTAAAACTAGAGTTACTCTTGGCAGCCAATTTTATCACCAAGTGATAAAAGAAATGGCCTGACATCGAAGCCAAGAGAGAGTGAAACAGAACTAAGAAAGTAAGTGAAATGTGCACTGTAGCATCCTTTATCTTCTGAGTCCAGCTGTCCCTACAGTGATGAGAATTATTTGCTTTGGGGGGTCTTAATTACTTTTATTGGGTTTCTGTCATTTGCAACCCAAGGATTCTTGGCTGATACAGTTTCTGAGTAAAACATGGGATAAAAAGATAGAGGAAATTCTCGCTGGGAAGACAAACTTGGCCTTTGCTCTCATGTTCTTCATGGTCCAAGGGGATGTCATTTTAATGGCTATATCAGTCAGAGTTCTTTGCTTCAAACACTAGAAACAAATTCTGGTTCTTTTAAGCAGAAATGGAAATTATTAAAGCCTATTTAGTAAACACAGAACCTTCAGAAGGACCAGACTTTGAGACTGCAATTGCAGAAACAAAGTTCTGTTGCAGAACTGGTCAGGTGGAGACCTCACTGCCGGCCCTAGTGGTCACAGACTTCGCCCCCGTGCACTGCCAACATCTGACAGGATGATGCTGAGGACAGGATGTTAATGATACAGTATTTGTCACAGCTGCCTCTGAAAATTGGAGGTAGCTTCCACCACCCTTCCCAGAGTGGACTCCATGTGACATCTCCATGTGTCAAGTTAGGCATGGGCTTGTCTAATTGGAGGAGACTGGGTCATATACCTGCACCCTAGTGGCCAGAAAAGTGAAGATAAGGTTTCTATAGTAACCTCTACCTTAAACAAAACTTTATATGATGGCGAATTCTTCAACATAGGAAGAGCATTCCACAATGTTAGGCAGCCAGACAGGATGACAAATATCCACAGTGCTAACCATGTTAGGGAAGGTCAAGTTGAATCTAGAGCGTCATGAGGCCCCAAGTACAAGAACTATGGAGCATGCTGCCTGGGGGAGGGGTCCTGGGGGGAGGCAAATTAGACAAGCATTACCAAGTAGGTTCCTGTGGTATATTTTCCCATGAAGCCAAGCAACTAATGCTGCTGCTTTTTTGCTTGCAACTTACCTTTTAGTAGAATAATAATAATAAAAATGATACAAAATCAATTTCTAGCTCGGGATTCACAGGGTAATAAATAGTCTCACTTTTTTCTGTTCTAGGTTCTGAATCTACTGAGAGGCCATACCAGGTGTTAGCTTTATAACTAGCTTTATTGCAGATAAGGCAAAATTAGAGAATGGCTTGGACCCTAAGCCCAAATGGGCTTCTTGCTCCTTCCCTCTTCTATTGCTGCTGCTCTCTGCTGTCTGTCAATAACAGGCAGAGAAGACAGATGACCACAGTCTTCCCCACTCGGGGTATCTCACCCAGACCCAAGGGAAGAAACTGGAATTCCTGTGGGCGGGTGGTAAGCAAAACGGTTTTTGGTGAGCTTGCCCTGTGCCCCTTTCCTGGTCTCAGCAGGCAGATAATTACTGCGTTCCACAGGAGACAGGGGTACAGACAAGGGTGAGATGTGTGCCCTTTTTCAATATTCCCACCTGCCAAGTAGGAAAGGAGTTCCCTATCCTTTGTCAAAACAGGAGGATTAAACACTCTCCTGAGAATATCACTAATTGAGATCTTGCTCTGTGTCAGACCAGGTGCTAAGCACTTTACAAAAAAGATCACATTCAATTTTCATGAATATCCTATGGAATACTACAACAAGAATAATGCTTATTTAGTGTTTACTCTATGCCAGAACATTTTCCAAGCCCTTGGCATGTATTAATTCATTAACTAACTCACTCATTCCTTACCAGTTTTTGACAGAGTCTGAGCATGAAATAAGATAAACTGAGGAATTTTAGTAAAAGGACAATTTATGAAGGTGTGGGCAGGGAATAGGGCAGTCACAGGGGCCCTGCTGTACCCAGGCATAGTAAGGTGTGAGAAAGGGAGCAGTTAGTGGACTCTAGGAAGAGAGAGCTATGTTGAGAGGGCCTCTTTGACAGGAGCTGTCACCAAGGGAAGCAGCCAGCCCGAGGTGACCTGTAGGGAGGGAACTGGGGAACAACCACCCGGGCCTGGGTCTTGTCTCTTCCCTTGATCTGCCAGTGCGCCCCCTCATCTGAAACATTGCTGCAGCCAGAGGGCGGGATACCCGCTGATGTAGGTGACATAGGTCAGCTTCAAGGCCTAGAGCACGTGGAGAAGGCAGGAGAATATGCCTGGAGGGGCAAATGGGAGAGAATCAGCAGAGGTCATGCTATTACTATCCCTGTGTTATAGAGGAAGAAGCCAGGGCCCAGAGATGTCACACAGAGAATGGGCCCAAGATTACATCAAGTATAAATGGCAAAGACAAACGACAACTCAGTCCTTCTGACTATAAAGCTTGTGCTTACCAGAGTCATTCTGGTCCTGGAACCTTTGTCTAAACCTTTTAACCTCTAAAAAGAGGCCTGTGTGACAGGCTGGAGGATGGGGACCGACGCTGATGGGGTTTCTATTTCCTGCCAGGTACTGCATTGGACATTTTACTCACAACAGGCCTATTGAGATGGTGTTCCTGATTCCATGGTATATGTGAATGACCTGAGCCTCAGAGAGGTTAAGTAACTTGCTCAAAGCCACACAGCTGGTTAAGATACTAACCTAGGTCTATCAAATTCTAGAGCTCACGATCTTTCCACTGTATCGTGGGGCAGGGGACTAAGGAAGGAGTGGAAGGGGGAAAACAGAGGGAGATGTGGAAAAGACTGCTATGTGGGATGTTTGGAGATGGGAGGCAGGAACAGAGGAGAATTTGGGTGGCAGCACCCCTCTTGGGCCTGAGAAGCATAAGGCATGTGGGCAGGAATCCCAGAGTGCCATCTGGAGTTCCATAACGTCCCTGAGCAGCCTTATTCTGCAAAATTAGGAAAGCAGGCCTGTGCCAGGCTGCAGCCTCACATGGAAGCATAAAAGCCACGTGCTTTGGAGGCAGAAGCTGGCGTGACTGATTATGTAGCAGATGGGAACTGGAAATCACGTGATCAGAGCAGGCACTGTCAGGGGAATCTGGCTTCCAGGCAGTGCTGTCACATGTTTGAGATGCTGCTTTTCCTCCTTCCTTCCCTGTCTTTACTTTCCACTCCCTCCGAGTTCTTCATCCCTCTCTTCCCTTTGCTCTCAGGTGTTTTTTGTTTTTTTTTGATTTTAGCTTTATTTTAATTTTTTTCTTTTTTTTTCTTTTCTTTTTTTATTGCAGCTGGCTGGTATAGGGATCTGAACCCTTGACCTTGGTGTTACAAGGCGGTGCTCTAACTAACTGAGCTAACCGGCCAACCTAAAATTTTAGCTTTAGTTTTCTCAAATTTCCTTTGCCTCCTGGCCGGGCATGGGGACGCAGCTTCACTTTGACGTTCCTCAGGCCTCTCAAATTCAATGTATTCAAATAAAAATCGTTTCCTCCCTGCCCAGCAAGCCCGCTTTTGCTCCTTGTTGGGCTTCCATTCTGCTCCCTGGCACTGGATGGATGCCCTGGATGAGATGCTAGGAGGAGCCGGCCTTGCTTTCTGCCTCGCCTCCCCTTGCCCTCCCTCTGGCTCCAGTTTCCAGGTTCCCTGTGGCTCTCGATGCCTCCCCCTGCCTGGTCTCCACCCTCACTGTCTCACAAATTTTCAGAGCCAATTTCCCCGGCCACCTTGTCTCCTCTGCACTTCGTCTGGTATACTGCCACACATCAGACCCCACTTCAGAACATTTTCTAGGTGATATCAACGGTCTGAGCAAGGAGAGAAAATTGAAGCATTTCAGGGTGCCTTTGAAAAGAAAGGGTGCTGAGGGGCAGGGCCCCCACGAGATTCCAGCCCAACCCCTGGGGCTGTGAATGTTACTTCCATGGCAAAAGGGACTTGGCAGATGGGATTTAGGTTAGTAATTGGTTGACTTTAAGACAGGGAGATTATTCTGGAAAACACTGGTGGGCCCATTGTCATCACATGAGCCCACAAAAGCAGAAGAGAAAGCCAGAAAGACATGAGGTACGAGAAGATCCAGTACTCTGCTGCTAGCTTGAAGATGGGGGTACAGGTTGAGGACCAAAGGACTGAAATCTGTCAACAACCTGGATGAGCTTGGACGTGGGTTCTGCCCTAGAGCTTCCAGAAGAGATTCGTCTCTGTTGACATCTTGATTTTGGCCTTGTGAGACCCTGAGCAGCGAGTTCAGCCAATGCCATTCCTCACTTATGACCTACAGAACTGTGAGATAACAAATGGGGGTGATTTAAGCCCCTAAACTGGTGATACTTTGTTATGGCAGCCCAAATACGAACTAATACAAGTAGAAAACTAGTACAGGAGGAAATTACCAGGCACTGGATGCTTGCTGCTGACCAAACACTGTGGCCAGGCCTCTTGACTGTGGTGCCAGACAGGGCTCTGAATTGCATGCAACCGGAAAGGAGCTCTGGCTGATCTAAGCAAAGTTTATCAAAGAAAATAAGAGAGTTCCCAGAATCTCCAGGAAGGCTGGAAAACAAGGCTTGAGAAAGAGTTGGAAAACTCAAGGAAGCAAGGTGTCCAGAACTCAGCCACAATTGGAGCCCAGAGCCAGTTTGTTGGGTAGACCATAGCCACCATGGCTGAGCACTAGCATCATGGCTGCTTTGCTTCCACGGCCAGGTCTGGGCACTACTGCCTTAGAAAATGGGATGTCCCTGGTTGGTACTGCCGGCACGCATGCTTCTTCATCACTGCTTCTGTGGCTTGCTACTTTCAGGTTGGAAATCCCAAGCAGGTGTGTCTGGCTGCTCTGGCCTTTGTCACAGGCCCATGAGGTTCAAATGCTGGGCAGCCAAAAAGCGATCCATGACAAATGACAATCATCCTATGCCATCTCCTTTAATCCACATAACAATCCAGCAGGGGGCCACTATTCTCCCCATTTAATAGAAGAGGAAACTGAGGCCACAGGAAGGTGAAGACACTTTCCTGAGATGCTGAGCTTGTGCAGGGCAGAGCTAAAACTTGAACCCAGGTCATCTGAGTCTCGAGCACATCACGTAGACTCTACCCACGGTAACCTAAGCTGGGTGAAAGGCAAGGCGCAGATCCCTTCTGAGGAAAGAAGAGGCAGGTGGATCCCATCTGGCCCTTGGTTCAGAGGACTCTGGGGTGACAGTAGAATGAGGACAGCAGCCAGCAGGACACAGTTCTGACCCCTTTGCTTGTGAGGCCTGGGCATGGCAGAACTTTTTCTTTTTTTTCCTATTTGGTGAAATAGGCCTTCTAATATCTGTTCTGAGTTGGTCCCCTTTTGTGACTACATTGTGTGACATGGCCTACCGTCTATCCACCTGAAACTTAGATGAGGGATGCTGAGGCCCTGCTGTGGAGACCACCACTGGGGACTTTGCTGTTCTTTCTATCCTGCCTCTCCTCCCCCCTTTGCTATCTGTCTGCACCAAGCATTGCAAAGGAAAGGGGACAGAATCCCACTCACCCTGGATTCTGCCTGGACATGGTGGACACTCCTTACAGCAGTTCGTGGGTCAGGGGACTCCCCTGGTGTGCTCCGTACTCCAGGCCCCCTCTAGCATCCTGGAGACCTCTCTCTTCTGCCCGATGTCCTCCCAGCTCTGAGCCAGGCCTGCAACAAAAAGAACCCAAAAGTCCCCATTCTGAGTCTATTTCGTGACTCGGGATTTCTGGAGCAGGCCCAGTCACAGGCCAGTGACTGAAAGAGATTTGAGTTACAGCACTGGTGCGAGGGCCAGGCCAAACGGAAACAAGCCATGCTCATGTAGTGCCTCAGGGTGACCCCCAATGACAGTCATCCATGGGGGTGACCTAGTTCCACCGACAAGACTTGGCTCATTTAGGCATTATTTGCAATAAATATTCAACCTATGCATAAATCAGTATAGATATAAATATACGTTCAATATTCAAATATAGAAAATAAATATTCAATATATAAACGTTCTATGTTGCATATTCTTAGGGCTAAGCAATAGAGTATAGGATTTAAACATATGCATTATTGAACACCTATTATGTGACAGGCTTGAACATGCATGATCTCATATATATTCTCACATATATGTTCACATCGGCCTCTGAGTGGGTATCATTGTGAATATCACTGATAATTTACAGATGTTAATGGAGACTGAGAGCAGAGGTAAGGTGAGGGAGATTGTTTTCATTCATTGTAAAATATAGTGGGATGGGTGATTATAATTACTGCTGTTATGATTAATCATCATTAGTATTTGTAATAAGTGGAAGGTAGAGGGTCAATGGTAACACATGTTATCTGGGATACAGCCTGTTGGGGTGTCAGTCAGGACATGAAGGACAGGGGACTTTGTCCAAAACTCACTTCCTTTATCTATTTACATATGCTTGGTCCTAGGTATTTTGCTCTTACAATTCATCCTAACAAGTCCCTTAGGAATTAGAGACTATTATTACCCTCCTTTTACAACTGAAGAAAGTGACTCATAAAAAGAGACTAAGCAATTGCTCAGGTTCATATAATCGATGGGGATTTGCACTCCAGCAGCCTCCAGAGCCTGCTTGCTTTACTACTAAGCCATTCAGTCTCCTGCTCAGCTGCCAAGGGTGTACAATTACCAGCTCTTGCTAATAAAAATATTGGATACCCAATTACGTTTGAATTTCACATAAACGACAATTTTTTAGTATAAGTGTGTCCCATGAGCTATGGCCATGTGATAATGTGTTTTGAGTCTGTTAAACACTTGGCACATAGTTGGGGCCCAAAAAGCCTGGTTTCTTTCTCCTGTGGCAGGCTACTAGCTGCCCCCACTCTACTCCTGTCCTCTATCTCTCCTTGTACAAATCCTAATTTCGAGCTGGGCACATCACCTGACTATGCTTCCCAGCCTTCTTTACTGCTCCCTTACAACCAGGTATGACTGAATGACTATGTTATATGCAATAAAATGTAATCACAATTGTTATTTGGTGCTTCTGGAAAGTTTCCTTTAAAGGGAGGGGATAAACCACTCTTCCTTCCCTTTGGTCTTTCACATTTCCTCCTTCATCTGGCTTGTAATGTACATGAAATGACTGGCATTCTGGTAGCCATCTTGGACCATGAGGTGACCTTGAAGACAGAAGCCATAGGATGAAGTCAGTGGAGCAGAAAGATTGATGCCTGTGTCCCTAATGACCAGGAATCCACCATACTTGCTCAAATCTGCCTACTTCTAGACATCTTTTGTGCATGAGAGAAATAAGCTGCTTCTTATGAAGTTTGGTCTGTGTTAGTAGCAGTCAAATGCAACGTATAGCTGATATGCATCTACGCAGTAAACATTTGATGAGCACCTGTCATTAGCCAGACATTGTGCTGTGTACTGGATATAAAAGAACGCCATCATGTAGCTCATGGTCTTCTCAAATTTTCTTTATCTAAAATTTGAGTTAGGGGTAGAAGAAACCTCAGCAATTACTCAAACCAATCCATTCATTTAATTTATTTAATATCTATACTACTTTCCCCCTCATGTTCAGAGAATTCTGTAAGTCATTCCCCTCATCTCATAGCATGTTGTCATCATTAGTCCCTGCAAAAACTCTCGTGTTTTATTTTTCCCCCTTTTCCTGATCCCCATACCCATTCTCTCTCCTTTCAATAGGTACTCACTCTAATGTGATATATACGTACTTTAAAAACTTCATGGAAAAATACAGTTAAAAGACAATATGAATCTTTCCATGAACTTTTTTAAGGACCCTTATATATCCTTACATATGGCTGTGTCCTTGTAAAATATTGCCAGTGTTTGTAATAGTCACAAATAATATTATGCTTTAAATCTTATTCTTATCTTCTCACTCAATACTATGTTTTTTAAAACACAAAATGTTTTTTAAAACACAAATATTACTAACAATAAAACTACTGAATGAAGTTTAAGATTTCTCTGCAAAATTCTTTCGTTGTTGTGGTTTTTAGAATAGATCCCACTAAGGATGAATAGTTAGGACATTGGGTTCAAAAGTTTGTTTTTTACTTGGGGGTTTGTCTTTTTCTCCTCTTTTTGGTTTATTTATTTTTAATATGTAAAACACATAATTTAAAAGAAAAAAACTAAATTAAAAATTCCACTCAGAGGTGTCTCCTCCCAGTGTTCTATGCTTTTTTTTCACATAACAATATATTCTGGAGTTACTCTATATCAACATATGGAAATCTTATTCTTTTTACTGTTGCATTCCTTTTATTATTTCAGGCTACAACTCGTTTCTTCAACCAGTTTCCTATTGTTTGAAATTTAGATTCCTTCCATTCTTTTATTATTACAGACAATGCCACTGGACATAACTTTGGATGTAGGTTGTGGAAGTGCATTTTCAGGGTGGATTCCTAGAAAAGGACCTGCAGGGTCAAAGAACACATACTGTGTCCCTTTGTGAGATACTTCCAAATTCCCCTCCTTCGAGTTGTATCCTTCACATCCTGTCTGCAATGTATGAGACACCTGTTAGTCCACAGTCCTGCCAACAGAGTAAAGTTGAAGGTTTATAGTTTTAACAATCTAATAGGTGAGAAATAGTACCTCAGCACATATTTATTTTGCATTTTTAAAATAATGAATGAGGTTGTACATATTTTCATGTTTCTGGACTGTTTGCCTCTTTTGCATGAGAATGCTGCACCTTTGAAATCTGTCCACATTGCTCTATGATGTATAGCTTGTTGCTTCTTTTTGCTGCAGTGCATCCCATAGACTGCTTTCATTATGTTTAACTTTGTTGTTTCTCCTGGTATCTCCATTACCATAAACCACAGAGGGAGAAAATTTCCCTGGGATATGTATCCAGGAAGACATATGCACATTTGATTTTACTCAGGGCTGACAGATTTTTCTGAAATGTCTGTGATCATTTACTTTTCTACCAACATGGCAGAGGAGTTTTTATGTCGAGTTCACTCATTCTACAGATGAGGTACAATAAGGCCTAGATGGGTCACAAAGTTAGTCAGTAAGAGCTGGGATCGAACCCTGGTAGTTTAAGTCCATACTGATGATGACTAATGCTATATTCCAGAAAAATGAATTAATTCAACAAACATTTATAGAGTGCCCACTGAATGTCAAGAAAGGTGCCGGGCACTGGAGATACAGGAAGAGGTTATAATCTTGAGGTGGTGGGGAGGGAGATCAGTAAATAAACAAATGGCAACAATCAAGATGTGTGTGTTTCCCTTTACAAATGTGCATTTGTCATGTGGATGGTCTGGGTGAACTGGCCAAGCCAGCCTTTCTTCCTGCTCTTGGCCGAGTCTGAGCAGGATGAAGGAGGCTGGTGGTTCTGCTCTTTTGCTTTCTCCAGATTCCCCTGCTGATCACAGGCTCATTTTATGGGGCTTTGTGGAAACATTTCTGTACCTAGAAATGTTGGCCAACTGGTCTGCCATATTAAGATCTTTAGGAAATTCAGCCCACATACAGTTAAGAAAAAAAACCAATGACATTTGTATGGCCATATGATCCTCTGTCACAGTCCTTAAGACTATAAATTTCTGATGAGAATTTAGGAAAATTGAGTTTTTCCTTTTCTGGTTTTGCCCAGCTTAGCCTCCATAAATGCCCTCCTTCATTAGAAGTAACTAGGTTGGACTGGAGCAGGGCCTCACACTTTTCAACATCTGGAAGATTCTTTTCTTATTCCTTTTCTACTTAAGTTTTGAAAGACATTATCTTCTGAATGAACTATTTGTTTGATAACTGATTTTCTTTTCCTGCTATTTATGATTTGATATACAAATATTTTTGATTATGCTATAAAATCACATTTTAGGAATTCTTGACAGCCCTGACAGCCAATCAGAGCTTCTAATCAGCACCTGGTAAGTAGTGTTGACATACTTGGTCTCCAAGACGAGAAGCACAGACCTCAATAATATTTAAGACATTTTCAGGCTCCATAACTCAGGAGTTCCTTTGCTGTTACCTATGATTATTATCCCATGAATCCAGCACTCAGTTGACAGAATCTCAGACAAAGTTTTAGTACAGCATTATGGTTACAAGTATGGGCTGTGAAGTCCGACTACCTATGTTTCAATCCCAGACATGGCTCTGCTCTTCAGGTGTCTAGGAGTGACTGTGTGCCAGGGCATGGCTCTAAGCACTTGGAGTTTATTATTGAATTAAATGCTCTATTACTTTAGGTTACAAGTGAAACCTCAAGCTGACTTCATCAAAATAAAGAGAACTCACTTATTTATATCTGAAAAGTCTAAAGCTTCAAGTATGGCTGGATCTAGGCTGAATCAGAAAATGTCATCAACTCCTAGTCTTTTTTCCTGCGTCCCTCATATCTCCTCAGTCAGGTTGACCAGGTGGTGACGTTTGTTCCAGTAGCTTCAGTTTCATAATTTGCTCACTTCACAATCTGAGTAGAAGAGATTCTCACTTCCTGAGAGTTTCAGTAAGAGTCAGTCTCAGAGTGAGGATAGACTTAATTGTCCATTTTGTCCCACTGTAGCTATGGGAGTTTGATGCTCCAGCCGTACTGATCAATGTCAAATGCCCATCTCAGACCTGGGGCTGAGGTCAGCTCCATGGCATGGCCTAAGAGCAGGGCAGATGGTTCCTCCAGGAAAATTGGGAGGCTGTTACCAGAAGAGGGCATGGATGCTGGGCACGCAGAAAATCAGATGCCACATCCATTTCACAGATGAGGAAATCGAGGCTAACTTAGGCCAAAAGGCTAGCCACTTGCCCGAGTCACAGCTAGTCAAGGGGGTGGCCCCAGTCTCTCCAAAGGCCCCACTCCTCCGCCCCGTCCTGCTGAAGGCACACTGCCCCACACCCCTTTCTGTGCCCTCTCCTCATCACAGTCTCTGGCAACGTCTGGCTCTGAGATCCTACTTTGATTCCCAGGACACCCATGTTAATCATGTCCTCCTCCCGCTACCCTTACTATATGGCTTTGTGGTTTGTGGACCACCCTGTCATTCATGTCTCATCTCAGCTGGATCTCATAGTAACCTAGGGAGGCAAGCAGCGCTAAGATTATTAACTCAACTGTCACCATTGTGCAAACTGCAGCTCAGGGAACTTAAGCAGAAGCCCATAGGTCATGGTGGCATGCAGTGGGTGCCAAATAATGTCATCACATCCTTGAACATTAATTGTCCCCCTACAAAGTGTTTCTCCTACTATTTGTTCCTCAAAAAGCAGCAGGAAGGGAGTCAGCTCTGGGTCAGATTGTAGGCCAGTGGGTGTCTGCTGTGGTCTGAGTGATTGTCCCCTCCAAAGCTCATGTGGCACTTTGTCCCCAATATGGTATTTGAAAGGTGGAGACGTTAGGAGGTGATTGGATGGTGAGAATCCTGTCCTCATGAATGGATGAATACGTTCATGGATTAATGGGTTAATGTCTTAATGGGTTATAAGGGAGTTGACTGGAGCCTTTATAAGGAGAGAAGAAAGCATGTGGAAATGTGCTGTTGCTCAGCCCTTGCCATGTGACATTCTGCATCACTTTGGGAATCTGCTGAGAGCCCCACCAAGAGAAGGCCATCCCCAGATGTGCCCCCTGGACCTGGAACTTCCCAGCCTCTAAAACTGTAAGAAATAAATTTCATTTCTCATAAATTACCCAGTTTCAGGCAGTCTGTTATCTGTGACGGAAAACAGACTAATACGGTGTCCTGATACTATCCCTGAGATAGATAGATTTTACCCACCAGCCATAGGCAGCTCTGGACCACCTACCCCAGAGGGCTCAGAGCCTGCCCCTGGGACACTTTCAGCATGAGGTGGAAGGGCAGAGCGGGTGTTCCATGTGGGCAGCATGGTGCCAAGAGGACGGGAAGGAATGGGAGGGCTCTGAGATTCATGGAAGGTTCTGGGGAGGCTGTCTTGCCCTGGTCCTCATGTTGTGCTCATACCAGGGTGGTCTGAGGGAAAGAGCAGGAGGAATGAGGAGGGATAAGCAGTCGGGGTGTGAAGAGGAGGGAGGGGAGGGGAACACACTGAGTCGCTGTAACTCCTAAAATCCTATCCTTTTACCAAGTGCCATGGAGTGGTTAGGCGCGTGGGCTTTGGAGTCTGACAAGTGTGATATAAATTCCAGCTCCGCCATTTACTGTGGAATAGGAAACACACCCTGTGACCTCTCTATGTTGTACTATTCTCATCTATAAAGTGGTGGTCATTGCATCAACCTTGTGTGGTTACCAAGAGGATTTAAAGAGAGTGCCTGCATGTCTGGAATATAATAGATGCTCAATAAATAAGAGCTATGAGCAAAATCCAACCTCCTCCTCTAGGTCTACGAGCCCTGGTGATCGGCTCTGCCTCCCTCTCCCACCCCATCTCCCTGCAGTTTACTGCACACCACGCAAACCCACTGATCCTCTTTTGGCCCGTCAAACATGCCATGCCCATTCCTATCTCGCAGCCGTGGCCTGTGCTGGAGAACTCTCCTCACCGCTGTCCTGACTCCGGGCTGCTTCTTAGCTCTTGGCTGTCACCGCCATGGTGTTTCCTCTCATCTCTTAGCATGTCTCCTTAATCCACCCAAATTCGTCTCTACCACACCGCCCTGTGTTATCTCTCTTACAATATTTATCATTCTACAAAATGACCTGTCATTTTTGATGGTCTCTCTTCCACTCAGATGTCAGAAACCTCCTCTGTGTTGCTCATGCTGTATCCCCAACATCTGGCACATAGTAGGTGTTCAATAAAATCCGCTGAAGGAGAGAATGACATTGGTGATGGTGGCAGTGACATTGGGGTGGGGACTCAATCACCTCCTCCCTCCTGGCTTCAGAAATGTTTTCCTTTTCTGACCTGCTCAGCTTCAGAGCTTCTCCTCATGTCCTGCAGTTTTGTGGGTAATAGGCAGTGTGGGTTGCAAAGAACACAAGCCACGGGGCAAAGTTTTAGAAGGAGATGGCTCGGCCTTTGGGAGGAAGGCAGGGCCCATGGGAGACAATGACGTGAAGCTGCAGAGGGTTCTTGGCCGGAGGCCTGAGACTCTGGAGTGAGTTTGTAGAATGCTACCCAGTTATTACTGCTTGTTACTGAACATTTGCATATCACCCAATGTTGGCCAGGATCTTTTATGATCCCTTTTATCAAATTTGCAAAGAGCTTTACAAACTTCTTTATTAGCGATTTATTACTAACCTGGCAGGGTTAGTTTGACTTGTGTCAGAAAAGGAGAGCACTTGCGTTTTGTGGGACTGGAATGCTTTTCATTCTCAGATGCCTGAGTTCGTCTCCTCCACTGGTTGTATAAATATCAAAGAACAGAATGTCAGGGCAACAGCTGATGCTTCTCCTGATTGGAGGTGGAGGCGGTTAGATATGGGGCATAACATCCTAGAATCAATCAAACAGGCTCTGGAGGGGTTCTTGAGAAGAGTCTAGACACATCTCCTGGCCATGTCATTGCTTAATTACTTTATCTGGACACAGCTCCTGGCTGTGTCATTGCTTAAGCTCTTAATATTGTCACTGCTAAGGGCATGGCACCTACCATCTAACTTTAGCATTGAGCTGTGAACTTTTTGATGGTGGGAACTACATCTGAATTATCTTTTTTATCCTACACAGGACATGGTGTGTAGTAGGTATTTAATAAATGTTTCTTGAGTGCATAAATCGAATGAACATAAGTGAATAAATAATTGAGACCTTCCTAGTGTAGGCACACATTGTGTACAGAGCAAACATCCAAGGTCAGATCACCCATCAACAGGGCTTAGGTCTCCCTCTCTTCATAGGCTGTGACTTATAGGCCTTTTCCTTTTTTATTCCCACCCTCCCCTCCCCCTGCCCCCTGTGCTAACCAGACCAAGAACAAGAAAAAGAGCTAAGCTCTGCCAAAAACCCAAGCCCAGGTCTCTGCTATGATAATATTCCTTTGTCAGGTGGCTGTCAATCAATTCCTGGTATATCACTGTGTTGCAATATAATTGTAGGAATGTCAAAAGACACAACAATATTTCTAGAATAATAAAAACATCTTTAAAAAATGTGTTATGCAATAGAGTCAGGGGTTTGGATCCCCATACCAGCCAGCTGCCTCCCCCAAAAAAGTGTTATGCAAATAACACATGCCTTTCGTGGGATAGTTAACGGATACAAACAAAAGGAATAGAAATCACTTGTAATCCTACCATCCAGAACTAATTAGTATTTTTCTAGGATTTTTAAATACTTATAGATACAAATATATAAATTAAATATATAAATATATATACACACAGAAGAAGGTACTTCAAAAAAATTGTGGAAAAATGGAATTTAAAAGGTAATACAAATATTTCCATGAACTTTTTGAAGACCCCTAGTGTATGTGTGTATATATATATGTGTATGTGTGTGCATACTATAACATATATATACACACCTGTAAGTGGTTTTTACAAACATGGGATCAAGCTGTACTACTAACTACAATAGATAATATCTGCAGAGGGTCTTCTATGTGCAGGTGTTATTTTAATGTCTTTATGTGTTCGAGCTCACTTTATCCTCATAATAACCCTATAAGGTAGGTATTATTATCATCCCCAATTTAGAGATGAGGAAACTGAGTCACAGAGAGGTTAAATAAGGTGACACAGCAGTAATGAGGCCAGTGCTTAAACCGAGGCCGTTTGATTCCAAACCTTTTTCATTTAACAGTAAATAGGAATATTTTGCCATTCTATTATTTTTCTACAGCTGTGGCTCCAAAGTTTTCTATTGTACCACAATTCATTTAACCCAAGATAGTAGACAGATTTCAAATCAAGTTCCAAATTTTAAAAAAAGATTAAAAAAAAAAAAAAGAAAAAGAAACTAATGATCAGTTTCATTCCAAAATTTGAAAATGAGCTAAGACATTCTTGTATTAATTTGCTAGGAGTGCCACAACAAGGTACCACAAGATGAGCAACTTAAATGACAGAAAGTTCTGGTTTCACAGTTCTGGAGGCTGCAAGTTCAAAATCAAGGTGTTGCAGGGTTGGTTCCTCCTGAAGGCTGTGAGGGAAGGATCTGTTCTAGGCTTTTCTCCTTGGTTTGTAGATGTCCAACTTCCCTCTATGCTTGTCTGTTTCTGTGTCTAAATTTCCCTTTTTATAAGGGCACCAGTCAGATTGGATTACGGTCCACCCTAATGACCTCAGTTTAGCTTGATTACCTCTGTAAAAACCCTATCTCCAAATAATGTCACATTCTGAGGTACTGGGGGTTAGACCTCCAACATAATTTTGGGGGAGGTGCACAATTCAATTCATAACAGTTCCCAATCACCACCACAAAGACATTAGTTCATATGATTTCTTTTTTATTTGTCTTGATGAAAGTACTGATGTTTTGCACTTGTAGTCCTCTGTGCAAAAAGTTAATGATATATGTTAAGGACTTACATCACTTGTTAATATACCAGAAAGACATGCAGTGAAACTTCTAGGTCAAGAAATAAGAATATTTTTAAGGCCTTTGATTGGCAAACTTCCTCCAGAAAGACTGACCTGAAATGCTCTCAGGTAGGACAATGTAGGTATTCCTCAAGAGCCAGAATTATGCTTTATTATCTTTGTTTATGAGGCCATGCCTGGCATCTATTAGGTGTGAAATATGTATTTCAATGTAAAAAATCAGTTTCTTCATTATACTTCATTTTTAAAAAAGCTTGAGTCCAATATTGCATGGATACACTCAAACTGAAAAATTATTCATTGTTTGCCTGAAATTCAAGTTTAAGTAGGAATCCTGTGTTTTTATTTGCTCAATTTGGCAACCCTATGTATGTGTACAACCGCAGTAATAGCAATCCCTCTCTCATGACCACAATGTGGTCACCATGATCACTCAAGATAGTCACCAGCCCAGCGGCTGTCATGGAGTAAACCCTCTTCAGATGCTACTTTAAATAGAAATTTATTTCTCCATTGCAGGCAACTACCAATTATTTGAGCACCTAAGAAATCTCAGGCATCTTACAGACATTGTTCCTAATCTTCACAGCAACTAAGGGCAGTACGATTACAATTTCCAGGTAAGGCAACTGAGATTTGAGGGGCAAGTGAACTTACCGTCCCAGGCCATGTGGAAATGAGATTTCACTCCAGGCAGCTTGGTTACAAAATTCACACTCCCACCACTGCTCCTGGCTGCTTTCAAATTTCCAAGGCCAGCCACTGGTAGAGGCTGCATGCCTGGTAATAGGCATTCTTTTGTTCAGCACATCTTTATGGAGTCCCTACTGCGTGATCTGGTAGAGAATACAGTGGAGAAAAACACAAATAAGGTTCCTGTACTCTTGACGTTTGTATCTTAATGAGGAGAGACAAGAAAAGAGCAAATAAATAATGCAATTTTGGATAGTCCGAAGCGGTGTGAAGAAAAGCAACGTCAGGTGAAGGGATGAGAAATGGCAGGAGGTTGGGTTTGGTGGGGCCAGGGAGGTTCAGCTCAATGAACATAATTCAGCTCTGGAGAGATCGGGGAAACAGCCTCCTAGGCAGAAGAAGAGCTAGTACAAAGGTTCTGAGGCAGAGAAAAGCTTGAAATGTTTGGGTTTTGGTATTCAAGAAACAGAAAGAAGGCGGAGGTTTCATGGGTGAGGGGAGGTTGGTAGGAGATGAGGTTGGAAATGCAGACAAGGGTTAGGTCACAAGCAACTTTGTAAGCATGGAGGGCAGAGCCCATTAGATGCTGTCCTCATCCTCCTGGACACACAGCTGGACTACATTTCCCAGCTTTCCTTGCAGCCAGGTGTGGCCATGTGACTGATTCTAGCCAATGGCACCTCCCAAGCTCAGTGCTCCTGCTCTTCCTACAATATGGTGCCATTAGAAGCCATGTGTTAAGATGGTGGAGCTATAAGACAGAAAGAGCCTGAATCACTGCATCACTACTTGGAGGTGAGCTGCTCCTTTATCAGGAACACTTGTTTGTGTTCTGAAGCCATGTTGGGACCTAAAACCTCATGGGCTGTAAATGATTGTAAAAGGACACAGTTTTTTCTTGGCATGCATTTCTCTGAGTTCCCTCTTTTTCCATGGTTGTTTGATATTTTGAACCTTGGTTATGGGGCAAGGTGACATTATTACATAAATGTAAAGTTGTTTTCTAACCAGCCTGAAGCTGCAAACTTGCAGACTTGCATTTAAATCCAGAACCTGGGAAACCAAAGAAGACATCAGTAAAGCTTTGCTGATTCCACCCCTTCAACAGGACCCTGAGATAACAGCAAGGATGGGAGCAGAAACCAGATGGAGCCTTGGTGAGACCTTGCACCTGGCTCCTTGCATGGAACCCCCATGGCTCACGTCCCCCTCCCTCCTGCTTTTCATTTCCCACGTTCCGTTCCCTCGATTCTCTCTTTAAAACCCCCTCAGTAAATCTGAGGCTTTGAGATGGCTTTAGTCTGTCCATTCTCCTTCAGGTTTACCCGAGAAGTGGTTAGCCCAACATGTCTCCCCAGGTTGCCAGTATTCCTGAATAAAAGCTGATTTCTGTTTTCACCACCATTTGACTTTTGGGTGATTTGCTTTTGAAAGGGGGCATCAACCAGACCTGTGCCCAGTAGACATTATATATGCAAAACCTAACCTCTATTGGGTTTGGCCACTGAGATTTGAGGACATGCCTGATAGAGATGCCACAGCTGCCTTCACACTTGGGTAAGGAGTGTGAGTGCTTTTGGAAAGTGCAATGGGAAGCCATTAGAAGATTTTCAGCAGAAACACAGGACCATCTGATTTAAGTTTGGTGCATTTAATGTTTCAGATATAGTTTGTTAGACGATTTAGTGAGGGGGTAGGGTTAATGAAGCTAGGAAGAATTTCATTTGTCAGTGCATCTGTGAATTTCATTCTGTTTTGGAAGCCAGAATTCTAGTTAGCCAGGTCCAGAGGGACATCATGGCAGACAGTGGCGATCTTGGTTGAAATGTCTGTTTTACTGGGCAAGTGATTCAAAGTGTCAAGCATCCTGATGACCAGTCTCTGTTGTCTCCTTTAGACAGAACTTTTGGTTCCACCTCCCAGCCCTTCCCAAGCCTATTCCTTACCCCTCCCCTGGCTCCATCTCAGTAAGTGATGCCCCATCTAAGGCCCCCAAACTTAGTAGTCATTCAGATATCTTGCTGCAATGGACAAAGCCCTGCATGACTCGACCCTTTCTACTTTTCTCCTTCCCAGCTTTGTCTCCTGACACTCTTACCCATGCTCACTAAGTTCCAGTCACTCTGGTCTCTTTTCTGTTTCTCAGACAGAAGCCAGCCTGTCTTGCTTCAGGATCTTTGCAGAACCTTTTCCTTCTGCCTGGAATGCTCTCACCAGCCCCTTTGCACGGCTGCCCTTTCTCGCTACTAAAGTCTTAGCTCAAATCTTATTCCTCAGAGAAGATGTCATGCCCAGCCTCCTAAAGCCATCCTCTTCTTGCGCTCAAGTCACACGTGTAACACTTGTGGTTAGTCATCTGCCTAATGCTCCTCACTGTCTAAGGCAGAGTCCCAGAAAGAGGTCGTGGTAACAAAGTAGGAGGGAAAGTTAAGGGAACCATGTTGGTGACTCTTGTCAGACCCTGATGACTCAAGGAAGCTCTCTCCTGTAGCCTTTAAGAGAGACACTGGAGTGAAGACTGAGTCAAGCTGTGAGCTGACCAAACCTGCACCACGACCAGAGAAGCAGGACAGGATGTGAGGCACCAGACACCAGGGGGGCAGGAGATGCCATTGCTGGAGTGGAAGAGGAAGACAGTGGCGCTGCCACCTGGTGGCTGGGAGGGTAGGATGGTGAGCACACCTGAGACACCCCCACCCCCCACCCCAGGACTCCCAGAACTCTTTGGGAGAAACCTAATGGGAGTTAGAGCTTCCCCAACTGTGTGGGGATGAAGCCAGAGAAATTCTGTTACGGTACCAGGCAGTGGGGAAAATTGTGGCTGAAATTAGGAATCCTCTTCTTTAAGGGAGATGGGTATGGTTACCCGAACTAAGGCAGAGGAAGGTGTAAAGAATGCTGATTTCACTCAGTCCTCGACAGCCAGCTCCACAGGACAGTTTTGTGGGCCAGTTGTAAGGGGCAATCTTAGCTAGTGAGGGATGTTTGGTCTTAGTCTCCCGGCTGTGTGTCACTTTTAAGGGGTGAGGGTGGGGGGTGATGTTGGGTATGTCTCGTGGTGTGGGGAGGAGTCTTCACTCCAGTTGGCTAATAGTTGGATGCTTTGACCCAGACAGTCCTGTAAGAGAGACTTCTTCCCCTCTTCTCACGTGTCATGAGGAGACTTCACGAGGAGGTGAAAGTATTTTGAAGTGATGCATTCCCTGCATTTTGCTCACTGAATCTTCCCCCAAGGGATGAGGATGCCCTAAACAGTTATTCAGGTAATGTGCTGCAAAACTATGGGAAAGACATACAGGGAGAAAACGGCATCCCCTAGAGCTGAGCAGGGGGCAGGTCCTAATTCTCCTCCAACTCTAGCCACCCATGGGGTAAACATCTCAGGATCAGGGTCCAGAGGCAGTCTTCAGAGACAGATCTGGAAGTCCATCTCTTGCTGTTCCAGTATAGGGCTTTGTGGTAAACAGAATAATGACCCCCTCCCCCCAGATGTTCATGTTCAAATCCCCAGAACCTCTGAATATGCTACCTTCTATAACAAAAAGACCTTTACAGATGTGATTAAGGGTCTTGAGATGGTAAGATTATCCTGAATTATCTTGGAGAGGATCAGTGTAATCACAAGGGTCCTCATAAGAGGGGAGGTGAAGTGACAAGGAAAGAGACCTGTGCTATGCTGCTGTCTTTGAAGATGGAGGAAGGGGCCATGAGCCAAGGAGTGCAGGAACAATTCTTCCCTGGGGCCTCCAGAAAGAAACATAGCTCTGTGACTTCATGATGTTAGCTCAATTAAATACAGGTTGGATTTCTGGCATCCAGGACTGGAAGGTAATACATTTGGGTTGTTTTAAGACACTAAGGTTGTGGTTATTTGTTACAGCAACAACAGGAAACTAATATGGACTCAGTTGGTGTTAGGCAGCAATTCCTATTCTTGCTGCCGTGGTATCTGGCTCTTCTTCAAGGGGTGTGTTTCAAGGCATCGACTTGTGTTATTCAATACAGTAGCCACTAGCTATATGGAGCTATTTAAACTAAAATAAATTAAACACAAATTTGAACTTCACTTCCTCAGTTGGACTAGCTGCATTTCAACTGCTCAATAGCTGTGTGGCATGTGGCTACCTATTGGTCAGTTGAAATGTGGACAGATATGGAACATTTTTGTCATCACAGAAAGTTCTATTGGACAGCTCTGGGCTAGACTGAGGGGGAAGATGCAGGAACCCATTTAGCCAGGGAGGACCAGCCACGTTCTTCAATTAGGCAATATGAATAATATAGCTGATAGTTTATCCTCCATCTCACTCCTGCATTTATACTTCTACACGTATTTTGCCCTGGGGGCAATGATGCAAAGGTGAGATTAATCCCTTTAAATTCCAACACAACCAAACAAGGACAAGGGTGTAATAGAACTGGACCCTAAAAGGGGGACTGGAAGGGAGGAGCCCAGCTGGCAAGGGACGAGAGGACACCAGGCCCAGCACACATGAGGACAGACCCCCAAGAGAGACCTGGGGGAGGGGAAGCAGTCAAGTCCTTCAGAAACATACCCCAGACAGCAGCGCCTACCCTCCTGAGATCCAGATAAGATTGGCTTGACACTCATTCCATCCCCTGAGCAGTCCACGTCTCTTCTTCAGATTTCTGAGTATTCTTGACATTCTTAAGGTTATTTCCAGCTTGATGCTAACCTCTCTGTGCTACGTAAACTGAGACCCGACTTTCAGCTCCTTTGATTTCAATGTGTGCATGCCCCCATGTTTGAGAGGCAATGTGGAATGGTGGTTAAAAGCAAGGACTCTGAAGTGAGATGGCCTGGGCCTGTAGCTGTGGGAACTTGGGCAACTTACCAGACTTCTCTGAGCCTCAGTTTCCCCATCTGGAAAATTGGGATAATAATTGAGTTGTTCTGAGGATTAAATGGGTTAATTTGTGGAAATTCCTAGAACAGTTCCTGGCACACACTAAGTCTTTAAAGGGATTAGTTAATATTGGTAGTATAATAGATGTTACTGAAACTTTGGGGTTCACAGAGAGAAATCAGACAGCGTATCCTGCTGCAAACAATTCGGAGTATCCAATTAGCCATTCCTGGTCTGAAACGTCTGTTCAGCTTCTGGCACTGAAAGTTCTAATTAGCCCCACTGTATGTGGTACCTGTCTCCTCTCTGTCTCCTTTGCTTCCTCTCCCTTCTTTGGCTGGGCTTCTCCAGAGTGGGGGTCCCAGCTGGCTATAGCAGAGTATGGGGTTTTATAACACGAATACCTGACTGCTAATTTACAAGGAATTTTTATCAGTCCAGATTTATTACTGTTCATGTGTTTATGCCAGTGGCATTTCAGACTAAAATAGCTGTTATCTATTTTAGAGGAAGTGGGAGATGGGAGCTTCCAGACATCGCCTGTGAGCAATCGGCTGCGGATTTGAGTCAGTCATTCCCGGCTCACTTTCGGCAGGATCTAGGCTGGGGGTTGTAGTGGAGTTTACGGTTTTTCTGGGGTATTGCCTAAGGCCGGTGTAAACACCACCCACCTGAAAGAGAAAATGAAGACCTTGAGTGGCAAATGTGGGAGGAACAGGCATTGATCTTAGAGAAGAAAAGATCCGGGTTCCATGCCAGCTCTGCTACTTATCAGCTCTGTGACCTTGGGCAGATTACTTCACCTCTCTGGGTTTCAGTTTCCTCGCAAAACCCTAATAATAGCTACCTCATGAGGCTGTCACTACAGTGCAATGTGATAGTGCATTTAAAATGCAGTAGTGCATTTAAAAAGCTGGGTATACAATAGGTGCTCAATAAGCAGTAGTTACAACTTACTTTATTCAGTGCTCATAACATGATTATGAGGTAGGTGTTATTGCCCTATCGTGACTGAGCAAATTGTCACAGGTCACAAAACGAATAAACACGGGAGCCAGGATGGCAGCCCAACTGCCCGATTCCAAATGTGACGATTTTCTTTGTCTTTTATAAATTACACAAAAGAAGTCTGTGAATACATTCTCTTTGTGAAAAGTCTTAACAGTTCAGAAGCATACAGAGTGAAAAGTGACATCCGTCCCTCACCTATTGACCCAGTTCTCTTCCTCAGAGATATCTACCGTTGACAGTTTGCTGCAGGTGACCTCACTGTTTAGGAAGTTTTCTAATAATTTTCAAACACACTTTTTAAACATGAATGGGATCTATCATCTATCTCTCTCTCTCTCCCTACCTGCCTATCTTCTAATCTAGCCAGTTCTGTGACACTTAGCTCTACATCTTGAAAATTTTTTCCACCCCAGTACCTGTTACTTTGCATGGTTCTTGTAAACACTACTTAAGATTCCATAAAATGGCTGTATGACAAATTACATACTCAAATCTATTAATGATTTCTCTATTTAAAATGTTTGGATTGTAGTGTTTCACCTTTTAACTTCACGTGGTGGTTTTAATTAGATAGGACTTTAAATTCTGATGTAGTCACATCTACCAGTCTTTTCTCTTACAACTTCTGAGTTTTGTGTCTTGCTTAGGAAGACCTTCTCCCCATCTTAAGACTATAAAAATATTCCCCTGTTTTCTTCTAGTGTGCTAAAATCCCACCATGATGCTAGAAGTGGGGTCGGGAATATTGTCATTTAAAATGTGGGGTTGGTGTTATTGCCTGTGAAACTAATTGCCAGTCACTGGTCATGTTGTATCTGAATTCATTCATTATAAAGCATACTTTATGGTTTTGGTTTTTATGTTGACCTGTAATGCATCTGGGGATTTATTGTTTTGAATGGTGTGGAATAGGATCTAATTTCATTTTTTCCCTTGTAAATGAGCAATTTTGTCAATTCCAGGTATTGAATAATCTTTCCTTTCTTCTTCTAATTTAAATGGTCACCTTTATTATTAAAGTATATCCCTATCGATGCGTCTGTTTCTGAAATCTCCTCTTTCATTAATATATTTGTAGGCATGATCATATTCATCATCTTTTCTGTTCCATTGCTCTGTACTTGAGCCAATACTACATTGGCAGAGAGTAAATGTTCAAATAATACAATAAATATTTTTGAATAAGTAAATATAGTAAATTATAATAATAGATGCCTTACTTCATGATACTGCTTTTTCTTTTATTATATTGTTCAATCTGATCTGTTAATATTTATTTGGGATTTTCATTTAGTTTAATAGAGTACAGTTTTTTATTTGTCCTCTCCTTGTCTAGCTTTGGTGGCACAAATGAGTTTCACGATCTTCCTGCTGGATCCCACCTCCTGTCCACTGAATTTCCACATATGTTAGTGACAGATTTTATTCCAGCTATCATGACAGTGCTGTAGCCCTGGAGCATCATTGACAGGCTATAACTAAAGAAAACCTCAGATCTTGATCCTGTATGAAATGGCTGGACTCTGAGGGGTGTTGGGGAGGAAGTCGCAGGCTGGATGGCTGGGCTCAGTGGAGGAATCCAGGCATCTTCAGTTCTAGGGTCAATATTGTGAACTTGCCTGGGAGGTGCCAGGGTTCTAAACTCCATTGTATGTGAATATGTGTGTGTGTGTGTGTGTGTGTGTGTGTGTGTGTGTGTGTGTGTGTGTGTGTATTTATGCTATGCATCTGCATGGGTATTTGCATATGTGTTGTGATAATCTGCATGCATGAGTGTATAGTGTGTACATGTGTGTATGTGACCATGCGAATGAGTAAATATGCCTGTGAGTACATGTATGTGTATATAAATGTGTGTGTTGAGGGCAGTTGCTTGTGTGTGTACTGAAGAAATTTCAGCCTCATTTCAATTTCAGCCTGACCAGGCTGGTCAGGACAACTGCAGGGATTGCTTCAGCCTTCATGGGGTAGGCAGATCAGAGGGCCCAAGTGAGGTACAACTGTGAAAGACCAAAGCAGGAAAAGTGAAGCCCAGGACTGACAATGTGGCTTTGAGATAGAGATTTAATTTCTCGTACCCTCAGTCTCTCCATGTAAAACGTGGAAGAGACTCACCTCTGCCCTGTCCCCTCCTCCTGCCCTCAAGCTTGGTGTGAGACTCAAATGAGTTGACGTCTGTGAAAGGCCATCCCAGGTCAAAACAGAAGGGAGTGCCATCAAACTCCGGCTCCTTGTTTCCCAGACGTGCTGTCGCTAATGAGGTTGGGGTGGTGATGGGGAGGCCCTGGAGTTTTGTTGGTACTGGGCTGTCAAGCAAACATACGAGAATGTGCTTTCCCCCAGGAGCTGGTGACCACAGCCACCTGCCACAGGGCTTGGACACTCTTCAAATGCAAGCCAACTTCACTTCTGTGTCTGTGCAGATAGGTGCTGGCTCCTTCTACACCCTTGGCACACAAATGAACCAAGACAGACAGAGCAAAGACTGGATACATGGAACCAGCTTTGGAAGTCTCCTGTCAACCATACCCTCTTGCTGAATCTGCTTGGCAGAGTGTACTAGCTTTCCCTCAGATAATTGTATTTACAGATTTAAAAGTGCCTGGAATAGACTTAAGCAAAGTGGCCTCAAGTCTGCTTCTCCTGCTTTAAATGCTGTGGGATGGGCAGTGTGCCTTGCAGGGTTCTGCGGGAGTGATGCTACCCATGCCACCTGGCAGCTGAGTACTGGACAGTGGAAGAAGAGGGCAGCAAGAAAGACCTACCACTTTTGAGTACAAGGTAATGTGGGAGAATGCTGCCCAACAGTGACCCACCTGACCAAATGGCACCAAAATGTCCAGTCAGACCATATCTCATGGGAAGTATAGTAGGACTCTTTTTGATATGTGGCAGAAAACAAAACAAAACAGCCAAGTCAAATTAGCTTAAGGAAAAGTAAAATGTGCTGGCTCACATAACTGGGAAGTCCAGAGTAAGTTTCAAGCATAGCTGGATCCAGGCATCAGCCATCTTCAGGGTGCACTCTCTCTCTCTCCATCTCTTTACTCTTTCCCTTCCCTGCATTGGCTGTATTCCCTCCTCCTACAGACAGGCTAACACCCTGCAATGGAGGAAGACATCCACGAGAAGCTCTGACTCTGCATCCTTCCAAGATCCACCCCCAGACAGGAGGTCATCTTCCCAGACTGCTTTAGCAGAGAAGTCCCAGTGAAAACTGCTCTGCTTGGCTCAGGTCATGTGTCCACCTTTGTCCAGTCACTGCAGCTGGAGAGATAAAGGGCTCTGATTGGCCGGCATGGATCACTGGCCCACTGCTTGGGCTGAAGTGGGGGATTGGCAGCTCCCAGATAGCATTTGGAGTGGGGTAGGAGTGCACTACATCACTAAATGCTAAACAGAAGGGATCTTGACAATCAAAATTTGTGTTTTCCACAGGAAGAACAAATGCTGGCTTAATTAAGAGAAAATGGATCCCTCCACCTCAGTTGCTTCCTGAGCCTTGGTAGACATTTTCCGTTGCTTTGAAGCCATCTCAGAGTAGAGGGAATAAGATGGAGTTACTGTGCTGCTGATGCCGAGTGTGTTGATTTCTCCCTCCGCCTCACCTTCCCAAGGATCCTTGCAATAAATCACCACTAGAAGTTAGTTATGCATGTCTAACTCATTCTTGAGACTCTAAGAACACAGCCTGGACAGACCAGCTTAAAGTTTCCCTGGATGTTGCCTTTTTCCCTGGTCTGATTACATTTGGAAAGAAGTTCAACGTTGGGGTGCAGATGTTTGAGAGAACCATTGATACAGTTTATCAATCTAGCAGATCCAATCTATTTGATTGGATTCTGGAAAGCCCCACCCAGCCGGTAAAGGTCCTAGACATTTTATCCTTATGAAGAATCACTAAAGAAAGTGGAGATATTATTTATTTTGAAAAACAGATAACATACAGGATCTACTGGCCAGAAATTTTATCGATGGAGAGGACATTTTGTGGAAATGTGTTAGTCTGTTCAGGCTGCCATAACAAAATGCCATATGACTGGGTATTTTAGTTTTGGAGGCTAGAAGTCCCAGATCAAATTCTGACAGTGTTGGTTGCTGGTGATGGCCCTTTTCCTGGCTTGCAGACGGCCACCTTCTCACTGTGTCCACATGGTGGAGAGAGAGCAAACAACCTTCCTGGTGTCTCTTCTTATAAGGACACTGATCCTATGAAGCAGACCTCCCTCCCCTATGACCTCATTTAACCTAATTACCTCCATAAAGGCCCTATCTCCAAATGCAGTTGCATTGGAGATTGGGGCTTCAACGTATGAATTTTGGGGAGAAGCAAACATTAAGCCCATAATAGGAAGGAACAGCAGATTCATTCTTAATCCCAGTGAATCTTAGTTTCCTTATCTCAAAAATAGAGAAAAACAATATATTAATTAGGATTAGCTCAGCTTTGAGTGGTTCAAAATTTAAATTCAAAATAATAGTTGTTTAAACAAGATAGAAGTGTAATTCATCCTGATTTAAATGAGTCTAGAAGAGAGCAGCGGGGGGCGGTTTGGCAGCTCCATGATCATCAGTTCCTTCATTTTATTCTTCCACCTTCAACACCTGTCCTCTGCCTCATGATCCAAGACGGCAGATTGAGTTCCAGCCGTTCACTTATCATCCCAGCCATCAAGACGAAGAAGGGTGCACCTACTGTCTTTGAGAATGCTTTCTGGATGTCGCACATGCTATTTCCTTTTGTGTCTCCTTGGCCAGAACTCCTACATGGAGCTAATTTGGCTTAAGCGACTGCCAAAGTGCCTTCCAGATCTACCTTTCCATGATGCGTCTTAGCAGTGAATGGGCAAGCACACCACAGTGGTTGCAATGTTGACCCATGAGACAGACTTGTTTCAACCTCCCTGACTCAAAACTCGTGATGATTTCAGGAAGGGGTGAAATGAAATTAACTTTTTCCCTCCATGTAGAAAAGGGATTGTTGAGCAAAAGATAAGTTAGAATGTAGTGGGATAATTAATATTCTGGAAACAAAACCTGTTTCAAACCCAGCCCAAGCAGTCATGTACTTGAAAATAACTGGTCGACTAAGTAGGAAATATTCTTATTTATCGATTAAAGCAGGTATCTTAAGCTTTCACTTTAGTTAAAAGTCAAGGAATTTGATTAAACAACGTCCAGGGTACCTTTCCAGTGATTCTGCCTAAATTATACTGCGTCATACAAGAGAATATCTAGGTCTGCACCACTCAGCTACTGAAAAAATCTTGCTATCTTCTTTTTTTTGTCCTTCTCTTTCTACCGGTCACGTGTTGCCATGTAACAAAGGGCCACAGACAGGGGCTTGGACATACATTTATAACCTCGCAGTTTTGGGGGTCAGGGATCTGGGCAGGCTTAGTTGGGGCCTCCCCTTTACTGTCTCTCACAGTCTTAATCAACATGTCAATTAGGTCTGGGCGTTCACCTGAAGGCTTGACTATTCTTTCATGCAAGGTGATGCTGGATGTCTGAGCATATTTTATACACACAGTTTCATCTGATTTTTTTCAAAGAGGTCCCTCCAAATTGTATAAGATTCAGGTCCCCCAAATTGGATCTGCCTCTCCTTCCCACTCATTATTGATTCTGGGACTCAGAATCCTCTTTCTAATCAGCTGAGTGCCCACAAGCAATCAGTAGGACGGAGATCATAATGCTTCTGCCTTCATGTCACCCTTGAGATCCCTTTCAGCTCTAGGAGCAGAGTCAACAGCTAGCAGGCCCAGAGCGACAGCCTGACCTAGGTGCCTCTCAGGAACGAGCCTATTACTCATTAACGAGCCTGGTTATTTTATGGGCCAATTAACTGGGGAGGCCACGGAAGGGAATTTCCAGCATTGTGCAAGGCTACACTCCCCTCCTCATCTCTCCTTTCTCCCCACTGTAGTTTGGGTCTCTGCCACTATTTAAACTTAAGCTGATTTGCTATCCCAGCATCTGCAGTTTGATTATTTGACTATTGCCTGGCTTTTGGTCAAATCACTGGGGAGCCCACTAGCCAGTGATTAAATCCGGGCCATGATTATAATGGTTTTATTTTAGTTGGGCCTCTGTTTATGAGCCCACTGGTATGAGAGTGCAGTGTTATTGTAATGAGGTATTAGCCTCACAGAAAAAATCATGTGAAGCAAGTGGGCTGAGAAACACCAGACAAGTGGAGTTGATTATTTGGCCAATACATCATTCCTTGATCGTTTGTTCTGTTATGAAAGAGAGAGTGTGTGGAAAGGGAGGTGAGGAGACTGGCCGTTACTGAGCACTTACTGTGTGTCAGGCATGAACTAGGCATTTTTCTATGTTGTGGGTTTTATCTTGAAATGATCCAGCAAAGTAGTATTATTAATACACCTATATTTACAGAGAAGGCACACAGAAGTTAAGAAAATCTCCCTTAGTCACGTAACTAGCAAATGGTGGAGGTGCACGCTGAGCAGAGTCTGACTTCAAGTGCTCTGTTTCCTCCACTTTGAGCTGACTGACATGGATGTACTTGGATGAGCACTCCCAGCTCCTATGGATCTTTTCTCTCTTTTTTTTTTTTGGTGCAATCGTCCCAGTACTGGAACTGTTCTCTGGTGGGTGCTGCTTGATGGGAGGAAGCCTTGAGAAGTAAGAATTCAGGTGATGTCACTTGTAGGAAGAATCACCAAGGTTGCTTTGGAGGGAATTTTAAGTGTGTGGTTTTTCTTCTTGATGTCTTAGTGAGCACCGTGCAGCCAAATGAGATGGAGGGACCTGCTATCCTGGGAGCAGCGTCTAATTCAGCTCTGCCACTAACTTCGGTGTTTTCCTTAGACAAGTCTCTGCCTCTCCACCTCTCTGGTCTCTGCCTCCTTCTCCAGCATCATCACCTACCACTTGCAGTCTCGCTCATGCTGCTTTAGCTTCACAGAACGCAAGTAGTTTATTTGGAAAGTGATCTCGGGAAGCTGATAAGGGAGAGTGAACATGAAACCAGGAGGGGAAGAGAGATAATAAAGTGTGAGTTATCAAGCATGATCCCTCACGGGCAACTGGAGCTTAATCCTGCTGGGGACTCTGCGGCCCAGTGTAGAGCACATACCGCAGAGTTATCCCACCCGAGGGCAAAGTGACCTTCTGTGACCTTGGAGAAGACATTGTAAGAGTTGCAAGTTCTGGCAGTTGGAAAACTGGCTGGTGTGCACAGAACTGTCCTATGTCAACAGGCTACGGGAATATCACTGATAATATTCTGATACAATGAGAAAAATAAACCACAATTTGTTTACGCAACTGGAGGAGGGTTTTCTGTTACAGTCGTGCATTGCTTAACAACGTGGATACGTGCTGAGAAATGTGTCGTTAGGCGATTTCATGTTGCACAAACATCAGAGTGTACTTACACAAACCTAGGTGGGATAGCCCAGTACATGCCCAGGCTATATGGTGTAGCCTATTGCTCCGGCCACCACTGTGCATGTCGTTTGTCATTGACTGAAACGTCATTATGCAGAGCATGACTGTATCCACAGCTGAAGAGACTCCTAAGGAGAGATCTTGTCTAAGGACACCTCCCTTTTTTTTTCAGTTTTGTGGACATGCTATACTTTTCCTGCATTAAGTAAGGATCCCTCTTATACCATTGCCTCTGCCTGGAGTTCTTTCCTTTCCCATGGCCACTTTCTGTCCTTTCAGTGCAGCGTGATTCCTGCCAGGGGCTGTGTCTGACCAACCAATCAAAAGTAGCATCCCCTCTGCTTTTTGAACCCAGGTCTGTCCAAATCCAGACAAAACAAAGACCCCTTTTTTTATTTTTTATGATTATATTCAACAAGCATACAATTACCCTGTTGAAAGGTGGGGTTAAAGCAAAATAAACAGAAGGTCATTGGCCTGAGTTTGCCTCTGTACATTTGCAATAAACTGCGACCTAATTTAGTATGCGAACAGACCAAAAACTAATTTAGAAGTACAGATGCTCCTCGACTTATAATGGGGTTACAACCCAATAAATACATCATAAATCAAAAATATTATAAGTTGAAAATGTGTTTAATACCCCGATAAACCCACCATAAAGCTGAAAAATTGTAAGTAAAACCACTGTAAGTCAGAGACCGTCTGTGTATTTTTCTAACAAATAGCTGGACGTCAGCCAGTCGATGGCAGCCAACTGATCAGACCAAGCCCCAATAAGGCAAATGCCTAGCTGTAACCAGTCAAGTTATTTCAGTGCTTTACTTCTGCGTTCAGTCTATAACAGTTCACTGCCTGAGCTACGGACTGGAGCTCTCAGAACTTCTTCTGAAGAGGTTCTGAGAGCTGCCCAATTCATGAATCATTCTTTGATCAAATAAACTCAGCTAGATTTATTTGTCTAAAGTTTTAAAGCATTGGTTAAAAGCACGTTCACCAGTCCCAGGTCAGGGACCAAACTTTGAGTAGTACATACAGTTCTGGCCACCATGTGCCCATTGAATGCGGTTCTATTTAGCTATTGCTACAAAAGACCCAAAAGAACAAACACAAAAAAACACTCACAACTCCCTGGCTTCAAACAACAATTATTTTCTTTATTATTTTACACGATTTCTTTGGGACAGAAATTCGGGAAGGGCTTAGCTGGTGAATTTTGGTCTGCAGTCTCTCATGGGGTTGCAACCAGACAGAGGCTGGAGTTGGAACAGTGCAGGGCTGGAGAAACTGGGGAGTGGTTGGGCGTTGCTCTCTCTTTGTGTAGTCTCAGAGCTGTTGCATGTTGTCTCTCTGCATAGGCTAGCTTGGGCTTCCTCCCAACATGGCCATTTCAGGGCAGTTGACTGCTTACAGGGAGTCTTAGATGTCAAGATGTCAACATGATTCAGATACCACCTTAGTGGGCAAGGTGGTATCTGAATCATGTTTTAGGAACTGGCCTTGGAAGTCATGGAGCATCACTTCTGCATACTCTGTTAGTTGAGATAGTCATGAAAGTGCACCCATATTCAAGGGATGGGGGGATAGACTCCTCCTCTTGATGGAATGGCAAGATTCTGGAATAATTTGTGAGATGGGACTTATTATTGCAACCATCTTTGGAATATGTAATCTGCCTCTTATGGAGTGGCATATATGGGCGGGGGGCAGGAGGCAAAGAATAAAGGCAGAAAGCCTTGTGTTAGTAAGCTAATCTGGGTGAAAAATGGAGTGGGATATCATTTAGGTGATAGGAAAGAAGAGGAGGGACTGGTTTGTACGAATAAGGTGGTAGAAATCGCTAGGAAATGGTGGCCAGGAAATAAAGAGTGAAGGAGAAAGTGGAACAAGGATGTGCCAAAGATTCCTGGCTGGGTTGTATGGATGGATGATGGGTCATTCACAGAGTTAGAAAATGTAGGAGGAAGAGCAGGAAGCAGGAGTGGTGTCGTCGATGGGTTTGGTCTTGGACATGCTGAGTTGGAATCATATTGTTGGATTCATTAAAATTTTTTCCAAGTGTAGGACTAAGCGACAGCATGGAGATTGAAAAAGGCTACATCCAGCTCTTCAGAATCTCTGCATACGAATGTGTCAGGTGACCATGAAATTGGGCAGCAGAGAGCTGGGTGGTAGGACACAGTGATGCACCTGCGTGAGGAGACAGGGGATGTGGCATAGTGCAGTATTTGCCAAACTGGCCTGATCATCAGAATCCACTGGAGAACTGGTTAGAAATAAAAATTCTCAGGCCCCACCCCAAATTTACCAGATCAGAATCTTCAGGGGAGAGGCCTGGGAATCCCTCTTTTTAATAAATGCCCCAGGTGAGTCTGATGATCAGGCAGGTTTAACAAGCGCTGAGAAAGTGATTACAGGGTTCGGTGCTACACACAGCAGGAACGTCATCCACATGCACAAATTGTGAGTGCTACTCCCTGGCGTTGCGCTAAACTGTCACTGTGGATTAGGAACTCAGGCTCTGGTGTTAAACAAATCTGGGTGTAAATTTAGGCTCTACAGCTTTCTACTGTGTGATTGTGGGAGTGTGAAGCTACCCCCAGTCTCTGCTTCTCATCTGTAAAATGGGGTAAAGATCTCCCTGATAAAGCTGGTGTCGTAATTATGAGTGCATTTCAACACCAATTCTTCCACAACTGGGTGTCCTAAGATTCAATTCAATTCTGACACTAACCGTCCCGAGTTAGTGTCAGATCCCACAAGTTAAAGGACAAGGTTCCTAGCAAGGCTGTCCTTAGGTCAGACGTCAGCCACAGTTGGGGTCCCCAGGCTGCTGTGCTTCTGTCCAACTTAGCTACAAATTGAGGTCTCCCACGACTCCTCCTCAGGTTTGGTGAGTCTCTAGAATGACTCACGAAACTCAGGAAAGCACTATATTTGTGATTGCCATTTTATTGTGAAGAATATAAATGAACAACCGGGTGAAGTGGTACATAGGGCAAGATCTGGAAGGCGTCCTAAGCACAGAAACCTTTGCCTCTGGAGTCAGGGGGATATGTTCACTGGACAGGAAGCTTCTTGAAATTCACCAAAGTTTTTGTGGAGTTTTTATTCTGTAAGCATGATTGATAAAATCATTGGCCAAGTGATTAAACCCAATCTCTAGTTCCTGTCTCCCCTTCACCTCCCCAGAGGTTGGGGGAGAGAATGCTGGAAGTTCCAGTCCTCTAATCACATGATTGGTTTTTCTGGAGACCAGTTCCCATCCTAAAACTATCTAGGGAAATTGCTAGGAGCCACCTCATTAGCATAACAAAGACATTCCTATCACTCAGGAAATTCCAAGGGTTTTTAAAACTCTGTGCCAGGAACTGGGAACAAAGACCAGATATATATTCTTTTATTATAACAGGATGACCTAATGATGTAAAATGCTTAGCCCAGTACCTGGTATACAGCAAGAGTTCAATGAATAGAAAATGTTGTAATATATAAATAAATAAAATAATAGTAATTTGCAGTACTAGTAGTCGTACTAAGACAGGAGCCACATGTCAGGTCTACAGCCTGGGCTTGGAGATCTATGCAGTTAAGAAATTTGAAACACAAGTGTGGGACCAGTACTAGAAGCATGTGACTTGTGGCATTTCAGGGCTTCAAGTTGGAAGTGCTCAAGTCCCTTCAGCTGATGGTCAAGGTTGTCCTTAGCCTTTGGTGTACACCAGGATCACCAGTGGAGCTTGTTAAAAATAGAGACTCATGGATCCCATCACAGATATTCTGATTGGTAGGGTTGGGATGGGGACAGAGCACATGTAGATTTTTTTTGCAAGTTCCCAGGTGACAATGATACACATTTAAGTTGGAGATCCACTCACTGCCCTAGAGCCTCTGTGTGAGAATCAAGTTGTCTGAGCTGGGAGACAAGGCAAGAGAAACTGGACCAGGATGTGAAGACACCTTTGGTTTTCTACCTAACAGCTACATGTCCTCTTTTGTACTTGCTACCAGGACAACAATCTGGTTTTAAGTAATGGGTGACTATGCACTTCTGGAAAGGCTGGGGGCCCTTCCCCAGCCCCAGGGGTGAGTTGTGATTGGTGAAAGCCAATCAAAGTACCCTCATTTTACCTGCCACCAGCAGGTTTGGGTATGGCCAGGTGATGCAATGCTGGCAGGGAGACAGGAGGGCAGGTCTGCTGGGCTGTGGGAATAGCAATCCTGTTGATTAGATTAAAAGGAAAGGAGGAATCACTCCCTTTTCTGCCCCTGGACCTGTCATTGGCAGGTGATACCTGGAGGTGGAACAGCATCTTGGAAACACGAAGGGAGCAAGCCCAAGAAGACAGGCCAGCACAGTGAGGAGTGTATGTGAGAAGTCAGCAAAAACAAAAGGTCCTTGCAGGCAGGGGTGAGCTGCTGGATTAATCCAGACTGCAGCCACTCTCCCTCAGGAGCTCATAATTCCAATAAGAAAGGCCCTCTAATGGGACTTTCTCTATTCTTGACCAAGATCCCAACCTTGGTTTCACAGGCACCTCTCCCCTCCCCCCAAAATTTTATAAAGGGAGGCACTGGACCAGGGTTTCTCAAGCTTGGCACTACTGGCATTGTGGACCAGATAATTCTTTGTTACAAAGAGCTGTCCTGTGCACTGTAGGAAGTTCAGCAGCTTCCCTGCCCCTGAACCCCCTAGATGTCAGTAGCACCCCTCCAGCTGCGACAATCAATAATGTCTCCTAACATTGCCAAATGTCCCCAGGAAGGCAGGGGAGGCAACATTGCCTCCTGGTTGAGAACCACTTCTCTCTGAATAATTCTGTTCAGGTCCCTTTCCCTTGGATTGAGATGAAGGGAATTATTCATAGAGACAAATGTGTCCCCACTGCTCCCACACTGGCTAAGCTGTACAAACTCATGGACTCTGGGCCTCTCTGCTGGGTTGAAAGTGAGCATAATTGGAGCATAATCTTGGGAGAACTTTGGGATGTTTTGGGAGACCAGGGACTGTTGCCAGACTCTGGCCTGGAGAAGTTTAAAGGTAAGAAGCTGGCTGGGGTGGCATGTGACAGGATAGCAAAGAGCAAGGTCTATGGTGGCAGGGAAGGGATGGGAAAGGCACGCAGGATCATTTGGAGGGATTCACCCTTCCCCATAGAACTGGGAAGCAAGGTGAGTGCTGTGTGGAATGTAGGGGGAAGGTGGTGGTAATCAGCCGGTTGTGGATGGATTACCTTCGCCAGAGAACAGCACAGCAGGAAGTACCTAAGGTGAGAGTCTCCAGCATCCAGAAGGGTCTCCATCTGCCACACCAGGGCCACAATGCCAGGTAAAGAGGGCACCAGCCAAGTAGGATCTTCCTCTCATTCCTGCTCTGCCCCTGCCCTAAAGTGAGAGATGGGCTGGAGCCAAAGATAAAAAGATACCCCCTGTCCTCCCTCCTCACTGGAGGCTTCCTGGCTTGGATGTGGCTTGAACTGGTGGTGGGGAGGGGCCAGGCTATAAGGAAGAAGCTTTAACTTAGATGAGAAATTGAGGTTTTGATATTAGACTGGGCTGGACTTTTATTACCTGAAAAATGAGACAGTTAATATGGGATAGTCATCACAAAAGCTGAGGGCTCTTCCCAAGACATTATTTATGGCAGGGTCAGCAAACTGTCCTGTAAAGGTGGTGGTTCACAAGGTCTCTGTTGCAACTTCTCTTTACTGTTGCAAAAACAGCCACAGGCAGTATGGAAATAAATAGGTGTAGCAGCGTTCCAATAAAACTTTATTTACAAAAACAGACAGCTGGCTGGATTTGTCCTATGGGCTACTGTTTGCCAAACTTGAATCTAGGGGTTCCTAGTTCGGTGGTGGAGGGGGTGTAGGTAGCGAGTCTTAGGAAATTTTGAAAGACTCAATGAGTCTTCTGCTTAGCACCCCGCAGAATCCAGCATGTTTAATAAGCCAGTTACATAAATGCATTGTAATTCCTTCCTATTAAAAGTGGCTGAAGCCACTTTTCTGTTACTTGTGGCTGAGTCAGACACAGAAGAACACCAAGGCACCTAATTGTGTAGTCCTCATTATCCCCATCGTCCCTCTGAATGTTTTGCTTGACAGGGATTGCTTGGATCTGAGTAGGAATTCAGTGATCAGTGTTTTTTTTGTTTTGTTTTGTTTTGCTGTAATTGTGGTAAAAAAATATAATAAGAAATTTTCCATCTTAACCATTTTGAGTGTGTAGTTTAGTAGTGTTAAGTATATTCACATTGCTGTGGAATAGATCTCCAGAATTTTTCACCTTGCAAAACTCCAACTCTGTACCAATGAAACAATACACCCCATTCCCTTCTTCCCCTGGCTCCTGGCAACCACCATTCTACTTCCTGTCTTTATAAACTTGCCTATTCTAGGTGCCTCACTTAAGTGGAATCCTACAGTATTTGTGTATTTGTGACTGGCTTTATTTCACTCAGCACAATGACCTAAAGGTTCATCCATGTTGTAATACGTGACAGGATTTCCTTCCTTTTTTGGCTGAATAGTATCCCATTGCATGCATAAGCCACTTTTGGTTTACCCTTTCATCTGTCCACGGACACTTGGACTACTCGCTCCTCTTGACTATTGTCAGTAATGAGCCTGGGTATGAACATATCTCCTTGAGATCCTGCTTTCCGTTCTTTCAGACGTGCACTCAGAAGTGGATTGCTGGATCACAGGAGCCTGCATACTGTTTTCCATAGCGGTTGCACTATTTTACAATCCCACCAACAGAGCTGTTTTAATTTTTTGTTCATTTGTTTTGTTTTTTAAAAAATATATGGGTATTCATTTTCCTGAGTGAAAAGCATTCTTCTTCCTCTTCCCTCTCCAACTTCCTTTGATCTAAGTAACATGAGGCGATACTTCAGGGGTAAGATTTTCCCAGACCTCTGCGAGTGAGCTGGCCCCCCTTTCACATGCCCCTTGGCACCCTGTCCCTACCCTTCTGCAGTGTTCTCCAAGCTTTGGTTAGCAGCTCCCACCTGCCTTCCTTCTGCAAGCTCTGTGAGGGCAGAGCTAGGCTCGCCTCCTTCCCTGCTGGGTCTCTGGCCCAGTTGGCGGTACACAGTAGGTGCTTACTAAATGAATGCTTGCTGAAAGAGTGAACTGTAAGCTCCCCTCTAGTTCCTGCCATTTCTCCCCTCACTCTTCGGTTCTGCTAAGCAGCCTATTGGAGAAAAGGGCATTGATGATGAAAATATGGATAAAAAAAGGGGCTGAGGAATTTTGTGCAAAATAACCACATCCAGCAACAGCAAATTCACTGCATTCTTTAGACGCCTGTGAAATCTGGCAGACAAAAAAGAGTCTTGTGCGTGGGTGTTAAATGATGAACGTAACCATGAATGAACATTTTTTAGGAGTGGGGAAAGGGGTAAAAAATTGCTATATCCTCTTGGGCAAGAGAGAACAGTGTCTTTCAACTTTAAAATGTCTCTCTTTTTCTATAAAAGGCTCAGTTGATGGTTTAGGAGGATTTTCTTCCTTGGAAAGGCAAATTCTGCTGTGTTGAGGTCAACATGGAAGCCTTCTCTAGAATGAAGCATTGTCTTGTAGGTGAGACCATAGAGAAATTCTGCTCCACGCCCCGTGTGCTCAGGCCCATTCATAGACAGTACAAAGATTAAGTCTTTGGATTTCTTTTTTCAAAACATTTTTTATTTGAGGTAGTATAGAAAAGTTGTAAGGATAGTACAGAGGATTCCTGAATATTCTGCACCTAGATTTCCCCAATGTTTACATTTTACCCCATTTACTTTACCATTCTCTCTCTCTGTATGCATGTTATCATTTATTTTTCTGCACTGCTTGAGAGGAACTTGCAGACTTGATATCCCCTGACTTCTAAATACTTCAGTGTAGATTTCTCTGAGAATTAAGAATATTCTCTTACAGTGATCAAATCAAGCAATTTATGTTTATACACTATTAACTGACCCAGAGATCTTATTAAAAATTTGCCAAGTGATCTAAAAATATCCTTTATAGCAAAAGAAAAAACATTTTTCAGGTTTCCAGTCCACGATCATGTGCTGAATTTAGTTGTTATATATTTTTAGTTTCCTTCAATATGAAATAATCCCTGGGCTTTGTCTTTATGACCTTGACATTTTTTAAGAATATGGGCTAGTTATTTTTTAGAATAGCTCTCAGTTTGGGTTTATCTGATGTTTCCTTAAAATCAGATTCAGATTTGCATTTTTGGCAGGAATATAGTAGGAATCACGCTGTGTCATAAAGACTGATTTTTCCCCTCATTAACTTTGAAGAAATTCGTATTTATTTGTGAATGCAAAGATATCATATCTCAAAGATAGAATAATTTCAATGTCAGAGTTGTTAAATATGTGAAAACATAAGTCCATTATGAAAAGCGCAACTGGAGGTAAAAAAAAATTGTTCACTTAATACGTTTGAATTGCTCTGCAGTAACTATTGAACCTGGAAATGGCATTAGAGCATTTACTGACACCAGAAAAAATATCACAAAATTATTCAATTCTAGAAATTGCTGAAGTCCATGACCTCTTTTTTCTTTTTTTATTTTACACTTGAAACCTAATTGATTATATATATTTATGGGGTACAGAGTCGACTATCACAATTTGTATACAATATATGATGATCAAATCAGTATTATCAGCATGTTCATTGATACAAATAGTAATTATTCTTTGTGTCCTTTACCCAAGTTCTCCCTAACCCCCCCTTCTGCCCCTTTCCCCCCTCTAGTGACCATAGATCTGTTCTATCCTTCTGAAAATTCAGTGTATTATTGTGGTTCGTCTTCCCTCCCTCCCTCCCTTTCATTCTTAGCTTCCACTTATGAGTGAGGACATGAGGTATTTCTCTTCTCCAGGCTCATCCATGTTGCTGTGAATGGCAGAATTTCATTCTTTTTTCTTTTTATGACTGAGTAGTATTCCATTGTGTATATACCATATTTTCCTTATCCAGTCATCTGTTGATGGGCATTTAAGTTGGTTCCAAGTCTTGGCTATTGTGAATAGAGCTGTGATGGACATGGGAGTGCAGGCATCCCTTCAACATGATGATTTCCATTCCTTTGGGTATACCCAGAAGTGGGATTGCTGGGCCATATGGCAGTTCTATCTGAAGTTGTCTGAGAAACTTCTGTACTGTTTTCCATAATGGAAGCATCCCAGAGTAACTATGACCTCAGGCCTTAGGATCACTTGCTAGATATGCAGTTTAGGGCTGTGATCTTGAGAGAGTCATTTCACTTCTCTTAGGCTTAGTTTCCTAATCTGTAAAATGGGAAGGCTGGCAGCAACTTACATGTATTGAGCACTTACTATTTGCCAGAGGTTGTTCCAAATGCTCTTTGTGTAGTGGCTCATTTAATCCTCATGACAACCCTATGATAGCTGTGCCTTAAAAACATTATTACTGTATTCTCCTTTTACAGATGAAGAAACTGAGGCACAGAGAGGTTAAACAACTTACCCAAAGTCACACAGTTGATATATGGTAGAGATGGGTTTCCAATCCAGTTGTCTCTAGAGGCTGTCTCCAGAGGCTGCCTGTTTACCCACTACACCATATGGACTCCTTGAAGTTAAACCTTAGAAGGTTGGTCAGGAGAACTAAAGAATGACACGTAGGGCAAGCATCTAACCCAGTGCCTGGCATATAATTAACACTAAATGATAATTGTCAATATCTTCCTTTATTCCATCTGTTTCTCATTTTATAAATGACTTGATCAAAGAGATATTTCAACTTAGTGATATTGGAGTGATCTGGAATCTAAGTCTATCCCTAGACCAGCTGACGTTTATGATCCCCCTGGGCCCCATGAAGCAATGAGGTCAAGCTTGGGCTGGGTTAGGGGTGAGGGAGAGGAGGACATGCGGAGGGACCTCCGCATCTGCCCTTGGCCAGTGGGAGGCTCTCGGGCATTCACACACGGTCAGCACCCAGAGGTGACTTGGCTTGCCTAGTGAAGCCTGGTGAGGGGACCCCCAAAGCCATTTGTATTTTCCTTTGGAAGGCTTTGGAGGGGCCTTAACATTTTGATGGCATTTTTCTCAGGCTGTCATTACTTGTGTTCACATTTTGTTAGTTCTGGCTAGCTGAGGAATGCGGGGAGAGGCAGCCAAATCAGAGTCTGTTGGGCAGGAGCGGCGGTGCTTTGGGATTAGAATGTGTACTATCAGGGAGGGGTGGAGGAGGTCATTTGAAGGGAGCTGAGCTCATCAAATTTTTGCAGGGGTAACCACCCCATAACCATTTTTTTTTCTTGCCTGGATGGGAGAGATATCAAACAAATTGTCCTTGTACGTAGGGCAAGTTTATAAACCAGGTTTCATGGGTAGGTTTCAGGGAGTCTATGAACTCCTAGAGTGGTATATACAGAATTGTGAGTGACCATGTGTGTGTTTACATATATTTTTCTAGAGAGAGATTCCCAGTTTTTAGCAAACCCTCAAAATGTTCTGTTACTTCAGACAGAAATAGAACCCTTGGTGGCCAGGGAGAGGATATGAAAGAGAAGGGGAGATAGAGTGAGAGAGAAAATGTTATTTCACAATAGTCATAGAAGAAGTTGCTAGGAAACTGTTCATTGATTTTGTGAATTATAAACATTTTCTTCTTAACCCCAAATAAATAGTCCTTGTATCAGCACAATCATGAGAACACAGCTGTTTGTGTGTTGGGAAGGAGTGGGGCTGGGGTGTGCGTGTAGGGAGCGGTAGGGACGGGGGAGAAGTGGAGGGAGGAAGGCTGGGTGGAGCAGGGTTTTCTGGGGAATGCAGAGATTAGGAATGTGAGCTCCTTCCTGTCCTTGAGAAGGAGCACAAAAGTTCCTGCAGCTGGCCCTCAGTGGATGCGCCATGATTAGGATCCCAGATGGCAGTGATGGTGGCCACAAGGTGACAGAACCTGTCCTTATTTACCCAGTGGATGCTCAGGAATGTCTGCTTTCCTTCAAATTTACAAATCTCACAAATGAATCATGTCCCCTAAAGGAAAAACGGCAGTGAAATAGGCTGCTTCATTATTTAACCTCAGCTTCTCTGATAGAGTCCTTTGAACTTCTGGGACCTCATTCTGGGTGTAGCTTTGGCCTGTCCCATGTGGGTTCTAGGGACAATGACCAGACTTCCTGGATTTTCAGAGTGTCCTGATTTCAAATACGTGGTCATTTTCTGGACCATTCTAGTTCAGCTCTGTCCCTTTGAGAGTTTGTCCCCCGCATCCTGGAAGACTTCCAGAGGCCAGGAGTTTCCTTTTGCCTTCCTAACAGAACACTCAGCGATCACGAGGGCTTCTGCTGCTGACCCTGCCCTTCTGCCTAATGGGCTCTTACCTATCTCTCCTTATTGTCAAAGACCTTGACTGGTTTTCTGTCCTTGCCTCTTCCAAGCCATTCACTCATTCACTCACTCATTCACTCTAAAATATTTATGAATGCATAGCATGTGCCAGGTAACTGCTGGATGCCGGGGGTTCAAAGGGGAACAGCACAAGGCGAAGCCCCTGCTGTCACAGCCCGACACTCACGGCTTAGTGGAGGTTATAGACAAATGAATAAGCAGCTCGAAGACAGGATGCTGGTGCTACAATGGGGGGTGCACAGGAAAAAGGGCCCCTAACTCAGCCAGAGGATGTATTAGGCAATATTTCTAGAAGGGAAGATATCCCAGATGGGTTGGGAAGAATAAGGGAGAATTTTCCATGCAAATGAGGACTAGGAGGATGGGCTGGGGAAGTCCATTGCAGGGAGAAAGAGCAGCATGTACATTGGTAATGAGATGCAAACCAGGGTCGTGAGTCCTGGGATCACCTACAGTTCAGAGGGAAGGTGAGGTGCAGGGGCTAGTCGGATACAAGGCTGGGGGAGGGGAGAGAGAGGGAATCGTAGGGGTCCTGCATACCCAGGTGTTTGGCTTTTTATACCAAGGGAATAGAAACTAGTTATGGTTTTTATCAGGTTAGATTGCATTTAAAAATCTTGTTCTGGCTTCCATTAGGGAGAGTAGATTAGAGACGGGGTGAGTTGGGAGGCAGGGAGGCTAGCAGGGAGGCTGTCAAAATACAAGTATAAATGAGGGTGACTGACATAATGAGGCAGCAGTTTTTGCTTTATGATTGTTGATCCTCTGTCAGTGAGCCCGGGAAAATTAGTGACTTCATCCTAATGGAGTTTACCTTGTATCAATTTAAAATGACCCTCTTTGTCCCATACACAATGTTTTGCCACTTTGCTTTCTGGATTATCTGGTGTAGCTACTGGTACCCCTGATTTCTCTTTGCCTATGTCTACTTCTTTATCTGAGGACACAGGGGCTGTGGGTTGAATAATGTATTTAGCAGATTAGTTACTGGAGGTCAAATCAAAGTTTTCACCAAGTAAGGCATGAGGAATTTGTGAGAAAAAGACAAGGGCTAGGCAATCTCCACATACTTTGTTGATACTTTGTGGCAAAAAGAGAACATTGCTAGTACAAAGAGGATGGGGCTTGTACAAGAAAGGACTTCTGTCAAGTTCTAAGTCAAAAGTATTCCAGCTTCAAGTATCCAGTCAAGTATTGTAACCTTGACTATATGACAACATGCCCAGGCAGGTCAGGGTCCTGGGGTATGTACGAGGCACACTAGCAGTAGGAATCAAAGGAAGGAGCCAGGAGAGATTTGGAAGGATTAGTAATGACCATGATAGTTTGATTTTTCTGATTTTTACTGGCTCCGGTTATGACTTTTCCTGGAGTTAGATGCTGTGGTGTCAAGCTGAGTGCTCACGGACCAATTCTTTCGCCTGCCCTTGCTGAGGCATTGTAAACCATTTGGTCAGATTTTCATCCATCGTTTGATTTTTAACCATTTTGGCCCATTTTCTTATAGATGAACTTCTTACAAGCCACATGTAATTAAACATTTTTCATTTTTCTTTTTTACACACTCACAGTCTTTGCCTTTTAATAGGGTTAGTAAAAACATTTAATTTATACAATTGATGTTTTTGGTATCACGTGTGTAATTTTATTTTATGCTTTTTTATTTTCTATGTATCCCTGTTTCCTTCCCCTTCTCCTTTTCAGGTGATATAGATGACTTTGTTTTCTACTCATCCTAGCAGTGATTTGGAAGCTAGGAATTCTGTTTTGATATTCTATCGCTAGTTCAGTTGTCTTTGAGATTATACAATAGGGCATGAACCCCATATTTCTCTAATTATCAGAGTTGAGGACTAAACAACAATTTTTAATCCCCAACACATGAGGATTGTAGCTTACCTTTTCATCTCATCATTATCATCATTGTATCTTTTTTTGTAAAATAGTGTAAATGTTCTTTTTAGTGTGGTTTTGGGCTTTGAATTAAAATGTGTATAATGGTTATTTATAAGTACCTTAATATATTCAGCTAGTTTCCAGAAAGTAAGTTCAGAACAACCAAAGAATAACTTGAAATTGCATTTTGAGCTCCAACTGTATTATGAGATTTCCCTCTGCCAGCCTGGACCGGCGAGTCCTGCAGTGCCCGGTATTGAGCCTGGCATCTGCTCAGTGACTGGGCTGAAAGACTGAATAGAATCTGAGTGAATTTCAGCTTCATATTTTCACTTATTGACTCTGAGAACTACATTCTAGTAGCTATCGTTTTCTCTAAGAAATTTTAGCTTTATCGACAGAAATAAAAATTGCCTAAGGCTGTTTTCTGTTCCTATTTTACAACACATTTTGAGAATTAAAATTTTAAAAGAAAACTATTTTGATCCAATATGTGACTTTTAGAAGGTTTGTGGTTTTTTTTCCTATTCTAAAATATTTGACAAATAGAAATTGTGTATATTAAAGGTGTACAACATTTAATATATGTACAACGATTTGATATAGGTATACACTGTGTGATGACCATCACAAATGAACACATCCATCACTGCCCATAGTTACTGTGTGTGTAATAATGTAATAATGTGTAATAATGACACTTAAAATATGCTCTTTTATCCAATGTCAAGTAAACAATTGAGTACTATTAACTACAGTGACCATGCTGTACATTAGATCCCCAGAACTTACTCATTTTAGAGCTGAAAGTTTGTACCCTTTGACCAATATCTCCCCATTTCCCTCCCTGGGTTCAAATCTTACTTACAAAATTGGTAATTTTAGGTAAACTTCTTAACTGCTCTCTGCTTCAATTTCCTTATCTGCAAAATGGAGATAATAATATCACCTGTCTGAGATGTTTGCTATGTAAATTAAATGAGACAATACATGTAAGTATTAAAAAAAAAAGAGGGGTCAGTAGTTGGATCATACCACTCATGTCCTAAAACTCTGGGAGCTCCCATTTCCTCCAGAGAAAACTAGGCAGAGGACACCTCTTTCTCTAGACCTAGTCCATAGGGAGACACACTGCGAGTGAGTCAGTGTGTTGGTTTCTGCTTTGTGGGGTTTCTGCTCTTCTGGTTCAAGGTAGAGCACGAGAAACAAGGCTCTAGAATGTGCTTTCCATGTGCATCCCCATCCTTACAGTGGATGGCAGAACTTCCCCCAGGAATTATGTAATTTACAGTCATGGCTCTGTTGAAGGTGTTTTTGTCTTTGGGTGCATCTCTGTTTAAATAGGATTTAAATGGGAGGTTTGGAGGAGGCACATATGTTAAGATCTAAACTGCTGTTGTGTTAACCTAGACTATCCTCTGCTAATCCAGAATTCGTCCTTGTTTAATTTTCTTTGTATTCCAATGATCAACTGGTTGACACACAAGACATTTTATGATCTGGCTTCTCCAGTGTCCCCTTGTGTCTTTTCCTTCTCACAGACCCTGTTGTCCCAATTGAACCACTTGCAATTCTCCCGAATCACTTTCTCTTGGCTACTGATTTTTCAAGGCTTAACTCAAATGTCATTTCCTTTCTGGAAGCCTTTTCTGATCTTTCCAGTCAACTTCTAATAGTTATTTTTCAACAAAATGTTATTGGGAGACTACTATGTGCCAAGTTCTGTGACAGGTGCTGGAGGTAAAATGGAGAGTGAGCATGACATAGTCCTGCTCATGGTCTCGTGCTAAGGATGGAAATGGGTAACAGCTTCATATGTGACAAGTTTGGGTGGGGTGGGGTGGGTTTCTTCCCCATTTCTGATATTTCTTTCCATGCTGGAAAAGCTCTGCTTTTGTCAGGCTCCTAGATTTTCTCTACTTTCTCCCTCGGTCTCCCCAGGTAAGGAGGAGTGGATTTTTGACTGGTGAATTTGGGAAAAGGAACTGAAAATGAGCGGCTCAGTCTCTTCTTCCTTTATCTCTGGTATATAATCCACTTTGCAGGAAACACATATTCTGCTTGGCTTTTCCAAAAATTGAATTTTACTGCCAATTCCCAGTGTGGAGCCAGTGATGGCCCAGTGCTGTCTGCAACTGGCCAGGTGGGTAAGTCAGTCTGATTCTGGGATTCAGTATGAAGAAGTTCACTTGCCCGTAGATCAAAAGTCACATTTTCTAATATCAGCTTCTTTTTTACATTTTATCAATTCAGAGGCAGGGAAAAAGGATACCATGAGTTGGGCTCTTTCAAGCCTCAACAATAGTATTGAAAGTAAAATTTTAAACGAACCTCCTAGTTTATCCTCTTTTAGTGCCTTTCTCAAATATCTTTTATAATATTGATTACAGTACAATATTGTAATGATCCATTTATATATATGTCTGCTCCTCTAGAGTGTCTCTGCCTCTGGTTGTGCAATTTGTGTACTGGACAAACGTGGTGGCCTGGGGGTGAGTGGGTGCTAAAATGTGGCCAGTACTGTGCTTCTCAGGAGCTGTGTCCTTGCCGGGGCTCAGAAGGTGAGGCACGTTCTTGCAATGTGCACACGAGGTCCTTATGTGCCAGCAAGGATATAGATCTTTGTATTTGATGAGTGAGCAAATGAAGGTTCTTAGATGGGCAGCACTCTAGCTTTATTCAACTGTAATCATACCGAGGGGAGGAATCCTATTCAATTAACTCATTTTACCATCCCTTATAAAACATAAAAAGCCAATACACCAGGCACTGCCGAGGCAGAATTATAAAAGGGGGAGTACATCTGCTTTCCCAAGCCATTTTCTTAATTTCCTATATTATTATTATTATTGTTGCATTTAAGAGTAATAGAAAGAACTATGGATTGAATCCAAGAAACCTACAATCTGAGCCTTAGTTTTCTTATACCTAAATGGAAGTCCTGTAGATCTCAATGGGTTGTGGTAAGGATGAAACAACACAATATGTGCAAAAAAGGCTTGTACACCATAAATTCATACAGATGTGAGGAGTTATACTGTCATTCCTTGATTGCTTAAGTTATACTCAGGAGCATTTGCCAGCTCAATTAATGTGTAAGCCTCACTCTGACAGTATTGATTCCAATGATGACAGTGTAACATGCTTATTTCTAGAAAACACCTAGAGCCATCTCTTTGAATTATTCATTTTCCAACTGGTTTTCATAGGTTTTGCAAAAAATTTGAGGGAGTCTAAACCTATATGCCAAAGGGCTTTCATTCCATTTAGCATCTGCACTTCTTTCTCTGCACATGTTTCCTTCTCTTTTGGTTGCTTAGGGATGATTTTAAACAGATTCCACTTGATGAAGCCATTCTGTTCATTAATGAGATCGTGCCCCATCTCACAGTTTTTCTAACCAAGTGTATCCTAGCGGAGCAGGAGCATCCTAACAATGTCTGTTTATTTTAAAGTTCGTGTAGGGGTGTAATCCTGATGATTTTGTAGAAGAGGGCAGAAAACCAGGGTTACCCCTGATAGGCGCAATAGGAGGTAGAGGTTGAAGGCATCAACGTTAGTTCTTGTGTTTTCCCATTAATAATCCTGACTGTAGTGCTCAAGAAATATACAATACGGACATGTAGAGTAGAAAAGGTATGTAGTCCACCTGCAAAGGCAAAGGCAAAGTCAAAACAGGAATAGCAGAAAGTATAATTGGTAAGGACATGAACACCAGGAGGTGGTTGGTTATCCCAATGCTGTTGGAATTAGCCAGGCCTGGATTCAGATCCAAGCTTTACTACTTAATTCTTTGCATTCGCCTCAGTTTTCTTGTCAGTAAAATGTGGCCAATAGTACTCACTCCATAGCACTGGCAAAAGGATTAAATAAGGAATCAATTGTCAGAACAATGCCCAGCAAATACCCACTACATGGTCACCATGATTATAATTATTATATCAGTAGTAATGTCTTAACTAGTAATTTCTAGACACTGTAAAATGTAAATAAAGCAGTCATGGTGGTTAAAAGCTTGGGAAGCCAGTAGGTCTGATTCCACAATCCACCTCTGCCACTTATCAGCTGTATGAACTTGGACAAGTAACTCAACCTCTCTAAGCCTCAGTTTCTTCCTCCATAAAATACAAATAAAACCAGTACCTATTTCACATGTTTTCAAGAGACCTAAATTACATGAATGCAAAGAACTTGGATACTGGACACACCATGTGGACCAAGACCCCTCAACCCCTTTGTGTTCCTACCTGAGCTTCACCATTGTCACTGGCAGGGAGGAGCACAGAGGAAATTCTGGCTGTGGGCCACTGGGTAAGTCAGAAGACAGCATTACCTAGGGCTCTGTCATGTACCTGGAGTTCTTCCAGGCAGCTGTCTCATGGGGCTTAGGATTTCCCAGGACCATTCCTGTTGCCAGGACACAGTGCCCTGTCAGAAGCAGCTGACAGGGCAAGACCAAGCATCATGGCTAAAATTTTGGAGTCAAATGATTTAATTCCTATTTCTACCCCTTGTATCTGTGGGATTGTCTTAGACTGTGTATCTACAACAATATACCTGAGACTTGGTAATTTGTAAAGAACAGAAATTTATTTCCTGACAGTTCTGGAGACTGGGAAGTCCATGATGAAGGCATTGCCAGCAGGTTCAGCGTAGGTTGAGGGTCCTGGTCTCTGCTTCCAAGATGGAACACTGAACTCTGTGTCCTCACACAGTGGAAGAGCAGAAGGGCAAATGGGACCTAAACTAGTTCTCTCCAGCCCTTTCACAAGGCCCTAATCCATTCATGAGGGGGTAACTCATGATGCACTCACTTCCCCAAAGGCCCCATCACTTAATACCACCACAATGGGGATTAAGTCTCAACATGAATTTTGGAAGGGACACATTTAAACCATAGCAGAAACCTTGGAAAAATTACTTAAACTTTCTGAACCTCAGCCTTTTATCTGTAAAATACTGACAATAATACCTGCTTTGTAGAGTTGAAGATTAAATGAGATAATAAGTGCAAAATACTTTGTATATGGCTAGATAAATGCAAGCTATTTTTATTAAACCAGCAAAAACCATGAAATCACATAATTCAATATTGATTATTGAGTATCCCCTCTATGTCAGATGCTGTGTTAGGTACTATGACACCACTTACGATTTTTTTCAGTGAATTTTTTGAGTATTTTCTAGGTGCTGGACATTATATGAGGTGCTTATCCATCAAAATTTTCAAAAGTCTACATAAAATATCTCTCAAGACTACTAAAATATCTCTTCAGTTCTACCACTCTGTGAGACCCCAGGTAATAAACCAGTTTTTCTTAATTCATGCAACAAGCATGATGCCAAGAACTTTGTGAACAATTGAAAATATGAAGAGGAAAAAAGCTTGGCCTTACCAAGGAGAGGTTTCTAGCCTGGTAGGGCCATTTTGACACCTCTGTCATAATTTTTCTGTCTTTCTTTGAACATCATCTATAGTTGAGTTATTTTTTTGTTGTGTCTTCTATGATTGTATTAGTCAGTTAATTGGATAAACATGAATTTATTGTGTATCTACAATGTGCAGGTCATAGTACTAGGTTCTCCTTGGAATATAATGAGGCGATAGACATAGTCTTTAAATCTAGCAAATTATTTTATTTTATTTTATTTTTGAAATATACAATACATTTTTATTGACTATAATCACCCTGCTGTGAAATAGATTCCAAAACACATTCTCCTTCCTGTCTGCCTGAAACTTTGCGTACTTTAACCATCATCCCCTTCCTGCTCCACACTCCAGCATCTGGTGACCATCATTATACTCTCTACTTCTACAAGTTCAACTTTTTAAATTCCATTTATAAGTAAGGTCATGAGGCATTTGTCTTTGTGTGCCTGGCTTATTTCATTTACCATAATGTCCTCCAGGTTCATCCACGTTGTCACGAATGACAGAATTTCCTTCTTTTTCATGACTGAATAATATTTCATCTTGTCTCTACATACCACATTTTCTTTATCCATTCATCCACAGACGGATACTTAAGTTGATTTCATATCTTCTTCTCCCACCTTTTGTAATTTTATGTCAAAATTTATATTTTTTGTAATTTGTATCTTAAACATTTGTTGTAGCTACAATTGTTTTTAATAATTTTGTCTTTCAGCTCTCATAGCCAAGATAAAATTGCTTTACATGCCAGTCTTACAGTATTAGAGAATTCTCAGTATGACTATGTATTACATATACCATTGAGTTTTTTACTTTCATCTGCTTTTTTGCTATTAATTAGCAGCCTTTTACTTCAGCTTAAAGGACTCCCTTTAGCAATTCCTGTAATGCAGGTCTAATGGTGATAAACTCCCTTAACTTCTGTTTGTCTGGGAAAGTTTTTATTTCTCTTTTAATTCTGAAAGACAGTTTTGCCAAGTAAAATATTCTTGGCTGGCAGTTTTTTGTTTGTTTGTTTGTGTGTTTTCTTTTAGCACTTTGAATATATCATGCCACTCTCTCCTGCCCTACAGGGTTTCTGCTGAGAAATCTGCCGATAGCCACATTGGGGCTCCCACGAATATGTTATGTTTCTTATCTCTTGGTGCTTTCAGTATTCTTTCTTTGTCTTTGATTGCTGATAATTTGATTTTGATGTTTCCTGGTAAACTCCTGTTTGGGAGGAATTTGATTGGAGACCACTGAGCTTTCCATACAGGGTTGTTGTCATATTTCCCAAGATTTGGAAAATTTTCAGTTATTATTTTCCTAAGTATACTTTCTGGGCCTTTTCTCTCTCTTCTCTTTCTAAAAGGTCTATTATGCAAAAATTAGTTCCTGTGACAGTGTCCAAAAATTCCCACAGGCCTTTTTCATTCTTTTTCCTTCTTTTTTTGTTTTTCTCCTCTGACTGAATAATTTGAAATATTTTATCTTTGAGATTGCCAATTCTTTCTTTCTTCTGCTCGATCAAATCTGTTGTTAAATCTTTCTGTTGAATTTTTTGTTGTTGTTATTGCATTTTCTTGCTTTGTTTTGTTTTTGGTTTTTTTTGCTTGTAAACAACAGAGATTTATTTCTCACAGTTCTGGAAGATGGTCAAGTGCGAGCAGATTCAGTGTCTGGTGGGGATTCTCCTTCTCCTAGACAGCCTGCTACTCACTCCAACTTCACACGGAAGAAAGGGTGAGGGGTCTTTCTCATGACTCTATTATAAGGACACTAATACCATTCGTGAGCCCTCCCTCTGTTACCTAATTATCACCCAAAGGCTCACTTCCTAATACCATCACCTTGGGAGTAAGGATTTCAACACATAAAATTTGGAGCATATAAACATTCAGACCATACTACTTAAGGAGATTTATATGGCTAATCAGTACCTCTTGCTATAACTATATTAATAAGCAGCTCCAACTTTGTGTTGAAGAATAGTCTTTGGAGGTGATTTATCACAATGGGGAAATGTTAAGAAACAAAACTTGGAAAGAAGACAAAAACAAATACATAACATTCTTTTCAGTGTTATACAGGAGCACTGTTTTAACAAGTCCAGTTAAGGATTATTAAATTCTCTAGAAGAATGCACCTATGTTTGATGTTGCTATTTGCTATTTTCTTTTTCTTTCTAATTTATTTTTTCTTAGTTGACCTGTGATAATTGTATGTATTTATGGAGTACAATATGATGTTATACATTTACACTGTGTGCCATGATCATATCAGGGTGTTCAGCATATCCATTACCTCAAACATTTGTCACTTCTTTGATTTGTGAACATCCAACATCATCTTGACTAGCTACTTGAAGTTATATAGTAATTTGTTCTTGACTGTATTCTCCCTATATTGCTATATAACACTAGATCTTGTTCTTTCTATTGCTGTGCAATTTTATACCCATTGACTACCCTCTCTCCCTACCCCCACCCCTTACTGGTCTCTAGCAACCATTATTCTACTCTTTATTTCCATGAGATCATCTTTTTTTAGCTTCCACATATGAGTAAGAACATGTTGTATTTCTCTTTCTGTGCCTGGCTTATTTCACTTAACATAATTTTCTATAAGCTCATCCATGTTGCTGCAAAAGGCAGAATTTTATTCTTTTTTTATGGCTGAGTAGTATTCCATAGTGTGTGTGTGTGTGTGTGTGTGTGTGTGTGTGTGTGTGTGTGTGTGTGTGTGTGTACACCACATTTTCTTTATCCAATCATTCACTGATGGGCATTTAGGATAGTTCCAACTCTTGGCTATTGTGAATAAAGCCACAATAAACATGGGAATGCAGGTATCCCTCTAACATGATGATTTCCATTCCTTTGGATATACATACCCAATAATGGGATTGCTGAATCCTATGGTAGTTTTATCTGTGGTTTTTTGAAAAATACCCATACTGTTTTCCATAATGGCTGTATTGATTTACATGTCCACCAATAATGTATGAGTTCCCCTTTCTCCACATCCTTGTCAGCATTTGTTATTCTCTGTCTTATTTATAATAGCCATTTTAATTGGAATGAGATAATATCTCATTGTGATTTGACTTGCATTTCTCTGATGCTTAGTGATGTTGAGCATTTTTTCATATACCAATGGCCATTTGTATATCTTCTGGGAAATGTCTATTCTGCTCATTTGCCCATTTTTATATCAAATTATCTGTTTTTTACTATTTTACTCTTCAGTTTGAATTCCTTGTATATTCTAAATATTAATCCCTTGTCAGATGCACAGTCTGCAAATATTTTCTCCCATTCTGCAGATTGTCCTTTCATCTGTTGATTGTTTCCCTTGCTGTGCAGAAGCTATTGAGTTTGATACAATCCATCTGTTTATTTATGCTTTTGTTGCCTGTGCTTTAGAAGACTTACTTAAAAAATCTTTGCCCAGTCCTAGTTCTGAAGTGTTTCCTTTGAGTTTTCTTAAGAAGTTTTATAGTTTGGGGTCTTACATTTAGGTCTTTAATCCATTTTGAGTTGTTTTTGTTATATGGTGAGAGACAGGGTCTAGTTTATTCTTCTGCATCTGGATCTCCAATTTTCCCAGCATCATTTATTGCAGAGACCATCCTTTCCCCAATTTATGTTCTTGGCTCTTTTGTTGAAAATGAGTTGGCTGTAGGTTTGTGGATTTATTTCTGAATTCTCTCTTCTGTTCCATTGATCTATGTGTCTGTATTTGTGCCAGTACCATGCTGTTTTGATTGCTATAGCTCTTTAGTATATTTTGAAGCTAGGGAGTGTAATGTCCCCTTCTTTGTTCTTTTTGCCCAGGATTACTTTTGTTCTTTGGGGTCTCTTGTTCTATGTACATTTTTGAATTGTTTTTTCTATTTCTGTGAAGTATGTCATTGGTAATTTGATGGGGATTGCTTTGAACCTGTAGAACACTTTGGGCAGTATAGTGATTTTGACAATATTGATTCTTCCCATCCATGAATATGGGTTGTCCTTCTGTTTTTGTGTGTCTTCTTTAATTTTTTTTAAATCAGTCTTTTATGGTTTTCCTTGGAGAGATCTTTGACATCTTTGGTTAAATTACTCCTAGGTATTTGTTGTTGTTGTTGTTGTTGTTGTTGTTGCTATTATACATGGGATAGATTTTTTTATTTCTTCTGCAAGTTCATTGTTGTATATAAAAATGCTACTGATTTTTGTATGTTGACATTGTATCCTGCATCTTACTGAATTTGTTTATCATGTCTAAGAGTTTCTTTTGGTTTCTCTCTCTATAAAACCATGTCATCTGCAAATAGGGACAATTTGACATACAGTTTGGATGCCCACTGTATTAGGCTGTTTCTGTCACTTATTACAAAATACCTGAAACTGGGTGATTTATAAAGAAAACAAAAGTTATTGCTTATAGTTTCTGAGGCTGGGACATCCAAAGTCCAGGGAACACATGTGGTGAGTGCCTTGGTGATGACTTCAGTGACGCAGGGTATCACATTGTGAAATGGTGGAGCAGAGAGAGAGAGGAGAGAGAGCAAGAGAGAGAGAGAGACAGACTCTCCTCTCTCTTCTTTTAAAGCCCTCAGAATCATAACCCTGACCACCATTATTAATCCGTTCACTAGGGCATGGTCCTACAATCTAATGACTTCTTCAAGGCCCCAGCTTTCAATTACCATAATAGCATTTCCTACCCTTTTAACAGTCACAGTGGGGCCAACTTTCTAATACATAAAACTTGGGGGACACAATTCAAACTTCAGTGAGTTTTGGGAGACATAATTCAGTCCTCTACACCCGTTATTTCTTTCTCTTGCCTGATCGCTCTGGCTAGGACTTCCAGTACTAGGTTGAATTAAAGTGGTGAGAGGGGGCATCCTTGTCTTGTTCTGGTTCTTAGTTCCAGTATGATGTTTGCTGTAGGTTTGTCATATATAGCCTTTGTTATAGTAAGATACTTTCCTTCTACACCTAATTTGTTGAAAGTTTTTATCATGAAAAGATGTTGAATTTTATCAAATGCTTTTTCTGGGTCTGTTGAGATGATAATGTGGTATTTCTCTTTCACTCTGTTGATGTGATGTATTATGTTTATTGATGTGCATATGTTGCATCCCTGGGATAAATTCCATTGATCATGGTGTATAATCTTTTTGATAGCCTGTTGGATTTGGTTTGCTAGTATTTTATTGAGGATTTTTGTATCTATGTTCATTAGGAATGTTGGACTGTAGTTTTCTTTTTTTGTTGTGTCCTTATCTGGTTTTGGTATCAGGGTAATGCTGGCCTCATAATATGAGTTTGGAAGAATTCTGACCTCATCAATTTCTTGAAATAGTTTAAGAAGTATCAGAATTAATTCTTTAATCTGGTCCTGTACTTTTCTTTGTTGGGAGACTTTTTGTTGCTGATTTAATCTTATTACTTGTTATTGATCTATGTAAATTTTCAGTTTCTTTTTGGTTTGATCTTGGTAGGACATATATGTCCAGAAATTTATCCATTTCTTCTAGGTTTTTATATTTATTGGCATATACTTGTTTGTAATAGTCTTTTGGTCTTTTTTATTTCAATGGTATTAGTTGCAATGTCTTCTTTTCATTTTTGATTTTATTTATTTGGGTCTTTTCTTTTTTTTTTTTCTTGGTCAGTCTGGCTAATGGTTTGTCAATTTTGTTTATCTTTAAAAAACCCAACTTTTCATACTGATCTATCTTTTGTATTGTATTTTTAGTCTAAATTTCATTTATTTCAGCTCTGATTTTTATTACTTCTTTTCTTCTACTTATTTTGGTTTTGATTTGTTCTTGCTTTTCTAGTTCCTTGAGGTGCACTCTTAAGTTGTTTATTTGAAATCTTTCTCTTTTTTTCTGATGTAGGCATGTATTGCTATAAACTTTCCTCTTTTTTCATTTTGATTTGTTTTTGGCAACTGACTGATTTAGGAATAAACTTTCCTCTTAATACTATCTTGGCTATATCCCATAGGAGTTGGTATGTTGTGTTTCTGTCCTCACTTGTTTCAAGCATTTTTTAAAATTTCCTTCTTAATTTCTTCTTTGACACATTGGTCATTCAGGAGCATGTTGTTTAAATTTCATTTATTTGTGTAGTTCTGAAAGTTCTTGTTATTGATTTCTAGTTTTATTCCACTATGGTCAGAAAAGATACTTAATGTGATTTTGATTTTTTTGAACTTGGTGAGACTAGTTTTGTGGCCCAGCATATGGTCAATCCAGAGAATGTTCCATGTGATGATGAGAAGAATGTGTATTCTGCAGCTGTCGGATGAAATGTTTTGTAAATGTCTGTTAGTTCCATCCGGTCTATGCAGCTGTTTAAATCCAAGGTTTCTTTATTGATTTCTGTGTCAATGATCTGTCCAATGCTGAGAGTGGGGTGTGTAAGTCCCCAACTACTATTGTGTTGGTGTCTATTTCTCCCTTTTGATCTGATAATATTTGCTTTATATCTGGCTGCTCTGGTGTTGAGTGCCTTTATATTTATAATTGTTATATCCTTTTCCTGTATTGATCCCTTTATCATTATATAATGCCCTTCCTCATCTGTAGTACACATTTTGATTTAAAGTCTGCTTTATCTGATTTATGTATAGCTACTACTACTTTCTTTTGTTTTCCATTTGCATGGAATATCTTTTTCCATCTCTTCAGTTTTCAGTCTATGTGTGTCTTTGTAAGGAAGGTATGTTTCTTGTAGCAGCATATGGATGGGTCATTTAAAAAAATCTATGCAGCCAGTCTATGTTCTTTAATTGGCCATTTAATCTGTTTACATTCAAGGTTATTATTGATATGTGAGGTCTTACTCCTGTCATTTTGTTGGTTGTTTTCTGATTGTTTTACATATCCTTTGTTCCTTTCTTTCTCTGTTATTGTTTACTTGTGGTTTGGTGGTTTTCTGTAGATAAGGTTTGATTCCTTTCTCTTTCTAATTTGCATATCCAGTCTACCAGTAAGTTTCATAGTTTTGGGTGTTTTCATGATAGTTGTCATTATTCCTTCTCTTCTAAATGATTGACTCCCTTAAGCATTTCTTTAAGGCCAGACTGGTGGTGATGAATTCCTTTAATTTTTGTTTTTTGAGAAAGACTTTATATCCTTTATTACTGAAGGATAGCTTTTCTGGATATACTTTCTTGGCTGGTGTTTTTTTTTCCTGGCCTGTAGGGTTTCTGCTGAGAAGTCTGCTGTTAGTCTAATGAAGATTCCCATGTAAGTGACTTGATGCTATTCTCTTGCTGTTTTTAGAATTCTCTCTTTGTCTTTAACTTTTGATAGTTTCACTAAAAAGTGTCTTGGAGAGGACCTTTCTGGGTTGAATCTATTTGGGGACTTCTGAGTTTCCTGTATTTCACATCTTTTCCAAGACTAGATAATTTTTCAGCTATTATTTCATTAATTGTGTTTTCAATATCTATTTTGTTTTCTTCTCCATCTGGATTGCCCATAATTTGAATATTTGTTTGCTTGATAGTATCCCATAACCGTGTAGGCTTTGCTCATGTTTGTAATTTCTTTTTTCTTTCTGTCTTTCTGGGTTATTTCAAGAGAGTTGTCTTCAAGATCAGAAAATCTTTCTTTCATATGATCTAGACTGTTGTTGAAACTCTCAGATGTGTTTTTTTATTTCATTCATTGTATTCTTCAATTTCAAGATTTCCAGTTGATTTTTTGGATGAAATTTTTGATATCAAAAATTTGTTAAATTTCTCATTCAGATCATGAATTGCTTTTCCAAATGTCATTGAGTTGTTTGTCTGTATTTTCCTGTATCTCAGTGAATTTCCTTAAGAATATTAACTCGAATTTCTTTTCTGACAGGTCAGCAATTTCTGATTCTTTGGGATCAGTTATTGGAGCATTATTGTGTTTCTTTGGTGGTGTCATGTTTCTTTGTTTTTTTTCATGTTTCTTGTTTCCCTGCACTGATATCTGTGCATCTGGTGGAACAGTCACCTCTTTGAATATTGTAGAGGGCCAACATGGGGAAGGACTTTCACCTTCAAATGTGTTTTTGGCTTTCGATTAGGTAGAGTATGAGGCCACAAGACAAGGCTGCAGAAAGGCATCTCTGCTGGATGCCTCTTGGGCAGTGGCAAGGCCACTAAGAGGGGCTATAGAGAGAGGGCCTAGCCAGCCATTTCTCAGGCCAGGGGCAAGACTGCTAGATGGGGCTGCAGTGGGGGGGTCCAGTCAGCCACTTCTTGGGGAGTGTGCAAGGCCATGGAACAGGCCTTTTGTGAAGGAGCCTGGCCAGCTGCTTCTTGGAAAGTGAGTGGGACTGTTAGATGAGGCTCCATAAGGAGCCCTACCAGCCACTTCTCAGGCAGTGGGTGAGGCTACAGATCAAGCTTGTCAATGGCGGGCCCAGCATGGGTGAGGCCCCTAGATGAAGCTGCAGAGGGGTCATCACCAGCCACTTCTCAGGCAGTGAGAGAAGCCATGGAGCAGGCCTGCTATGAGGATGCCCTGCCAGACACTTCTTAGGTGGTAGATGAGACCACTAGTGGGACTGTTTAGGGCAAGACGTTCCAGCATCTTCCTGGGGAGAAGGGCATGGATGCACTTTATTTCTACTGGCCTGGGCATCTGTTTGTTAGGGTAGAGACCCATGAGCTATTTTTCTGGGTTTGAAGATTGCGTGCACAGAACTCAGCCCACTAGTGAGGGTGGGGGAATCTGCCTGTCTGATCTCTGGCCAGGGATGTGGGGTGCATCCATTCACCAGGTCTGGGGTTGGATTCCCAGACATGTGGGGCTGGGGTCATAGCTGCTCCTGTGAATACAATACAAAGAAAAGATATAATAACTGAGGGGGCAAGAAGGCAGAATAGAGGAGGCCAGGGTGCATTCCTTTCACATGAAAAAAAAAAAAAAGAAAAAAATAAGAACAACTAATAGCTAAATACCAATGGGAGCATCTGTAGGATAGTGTAGGAGTGCAGCAGGAGACTGTTGAGATCCCTGTGGAGCACAAAAGCCCAGGATGGCAACACAGAAAGGCTTGCCCTGTGGGGAAAGCTGCTAGGGGCAGGGCATTGTAGCCTCTTCTGTTTGTGTGCTGGGATGATTGTGGAACCTTAAGGCTGGGGAAGCATCCTGGCTACTGGCTCCAGGGCAGGGTGTGCTCTTGCAAAAACTCTGATTTCAAGATGGCACCATCATGCATCTGCTTGGGTCATGAGGGTGCCCCCTGCCCCTCATGGGGAGTGCATTGTATGTACTCCTGTTCCAGAGTGATACAGTGTGTGTATTCTAGGCAGCTCCCCACACCTGGTTCTGAGCTTGCAAGAGCTGTGGAATCTTCCTGCAGTAAGAACTGCAGGCTTCTGTGGTAAAGATGTGGTTTGTATAGGCAGTCTGCCTGTCTTTTCTCTTTGCAAGAGAAAGTCCTTCCTGCACCAATCCTGGTGGCAGAGACATGGTGGCTGAGGCTGTGTGTCTCTCTGTCCTGGGCTTTTGTGCTCCACGGGGATCTCACCAGTCTCCTGCTGCACTCCTACACCCTCCTACAGATGTTCCCATTGATATTTAGCTATTAGTTGTTCTGTCTTTTTGTTGTTGTTGTTGTTGTTATTGTATTCTTTATCTTGAGAATTTCTTTTTTTAAAAATTGTTTCTATTTCATTGTCAAATTTCTTGTTTTGTTTACGAATTGTTTTCCGAATTTTACTTAATTTTCTATCTGTACTTTCTTGGATTTTTCTGCACTTTAAGAGGATTATTCTGAATTCTTTGTCAGTCATTTAATAGATCTCCATTTTTTTCATGGTCCATTATTAGAGCTTTATTAGTTTCTTTTGGTGGTGTCATATTTTCCTGTTTCTTCATAATCCTTTTGTTCTTGTGTTGGTGCCTGCACATTTGAGGAAATGACCACCTCTTTTGGCCTTTGCAGGTGTTCTTTGGTGGTAATAGACCCTTACTATTTAGTATAGTCTGGGATTCTGGATGGGCCAGCTGGTACTGACCCCAGATGGGCAGACCTTGGTGTTAGTTTCTGTAGTTGGGCTGGGCCACTTCCAGTGCTCTGAGGTTGAATAGAACTGCTACCTGTGCTCCACAATCTGGTGAGATCACTGGCTGGAACCTGAAGTCAGGTGGAGCTTCTGGCTGTGTTCTGTAGTTGCCTCTAACTGTGCAGGGTTGTAAATTGTCTTCCCTGGGTGAGTGGTACTATTGTTTGGAATCTGTAGTTGGGCAGGGAACATGCTGGGCTTCAAGGCTGGGTGAAGTCTCTGGGGTTGCTGCCTGGCCATACAGGATGGTAAAGGCCAGTGGCTATGTCCACAGATATGTGTGAACCCAGGCTTGCCTCTCAGCCTAGGGTAGCCTTAGCAGAGCAGTGAGACTTGATGGAGTCACCACTTGGCCACTGGGGTTGTGAGGGGTCAGGTGCTCTGTCTGTGGGTAAATGCTGACCTGCACTTATTTCCTGGCCTGTGGAAGGCTTAAAAAAAGCACTGGGGTTTGGTTGGAATACAGCTCAGCTGCTGGGGTTGTGCAGGGCCAGACTCATCCTCTGTGGGTAAATGCTGACCTGCACTTGCCACCAGATCTGTGGAAGCCTTAAGGAGAGCACTGGGGCTTGATGGGAAAGCTGGCTGTGGACTTAAGGCTGGTGGATCTGTGGACAGTGATTCCTACAGAGCAATTTTGTTGGGTAATCTCCCTGGTGTGGCTCTCCTGTTGGCTGTAATGCAGAGCCCCCACCAAGATCCACACACTGGATGCTGTGAGCCCTACCCCCATCCTCTTGTTCTAGCTGACCCCAGGTGGTCTAGCCCTGCTGGGACTCCCAATGTTTCTCATGGGGTGAAACAGTAATGGGCTACCTGTAAGGGGTCCCAGAATAGTGGGGAAGCTGAATGTGTGCCTCCCACTTTCTTTTCCCACTGTAGAGACCACAGGCCCAATGCTGTGTGTGGCACTGTGCCAGCTTGGTGGAGAGTTAAGGTTGAACAAAAACCATTCCACTTACCCTTTGAGCACAGCTTTTCTCAGTTCTGTGGTTCAACAGGGTATCTCAGCCTCACTCTCAAGTTCTGGGATGTTTATAAAGGTTTTCTTGTCTGTGGATAGTTGCTAGTTGAATTTCTGTCAGGGAGGAGTGGAGTCAGAGAACTCCTATTTCACCATCTTGCTGACATCAGCCTAGGAAGTTCTAATTTAGTAATGCAGATGAGACACCCATGAGAAGTCAAACAACGTAATAGTGTTGTTGGACAAATAAGTGCATGAATGAAACAATGACTTTGAGGAAGTATCATGAATAAAAAGCATGGACTTTGGAAGCAGAGGGATCTGACTTCAAATCCTGGCTCTGCTCTTAACTTTGGACTTTGCCAAGTCACTTAATCACTGAGTGAGAATTCTATCATCTTTAAATTGGGACAGGACATTCTGAGTACTGACTGAGATGATGCTTGTAATTGCTCAGCACAATCCCTGGCACAGAGAGGCATGGTTTTTCACCATCGTCACCAGTATTAGTATTATCAGTGTCATATTTACACACAAACCCTCACAGTCCCCTCTTATGTGATGTGCATACCTGTCTGTGCCCACATGTGTGCTCATTTGTTTAGACATTTCACTTATTTTATGACCAATTTGATCAGGGAGATTCATTCAACCATCTGTTCACTGAAAAAATATCTGTTCACTGAATGCCTACTATGTGCCAGGGACTGTCCTGGGCACTGGAGTTATGATGATGACCAATCGACCCCAGAAGGCAAGGTCTCTGCCCTCATGGACCTTATCTTCTAGTGGGGGAGCCAGGATATATATGAAATATATGCTGTTACATCAGGCAATGATAAAATAATGTGTTATGAAGAAAGGGGATTGAGCCTCTTCTCTCTTGCAATGACATAAAGGGTATTTTATTCCTGGACTTATAACCCCATATTCAGAGCAGTAACTGACTGGCCTCTTTGTTCCAGTCATAGCTCTCTTTCCACATTTTAGTCTCTGAATGAGCAGGGCATGCCTAAAAGATACTATGGTCACCAGCACTGAGCGCCTCTGGTTCTCCTGTGAGGCAGATGGGCTGACGTGACTAGGAAATTAGAGGCTGGGAGATAAAAGGAAAAACCTGAGAGAATAGCTCTCATTCACCATAATGTTAGAAGAAAAAATTATGGATGCTCCATTTGACCTGAATATTGGTCAAAATGCATGGCTGGGGTTGCTAGTAACCGGCAGGAACAGCTGCTTTTGCTGTGACTGGTCCCTTTCCGTTAGGGCAGGAAGAATGTCTAATGAGGCTGATTTATGGGAGCGTATAACATTCACAAGCTATTCTTCATTTACCGTTGTTTATGACAACAGTACATTGTCCTGGCAGTAAGTTCTGCACCAAACACGGTGCAGGCAGAAGGCACAACCTGGGGCTGAGGAGATCCCAAGGTTAAGGAGGGGAGAGGTCTGAGTTCCCGCAGCTTGCACAGAGCAGTGGAACCGAGAAGGCGGTGACATGTCCCTGGAGCGTGGCTAGCTCCTCCTTGTCCCCTGGATTCCCTCCACACTTCCCTTCCCTCCCTCTTCTCAGGGACGGGTCTCCCCCGGCAGGCAGGCCCTCCGGGTATCAATGAAGCACACACCAAGCCTGCCCAGCTCTCTCTGGGGTTTGGTTCATCAGCCCTGGCATCCCATGTTATTTTTATACACATCGGGAGGAAAGAGAGATTGGAGAGGGGAGGTGTCGGGAGGAAGGAGAGAAGCACGTGCTTTCCTCCCTTGAAGAGGAGCTCGTTTCTCCCCTTCTGCAGTGGCTGAGACATGGGGCATCATCCCTGGCTGCCCCTGTGTTCGAGGTGGGGGGTCTGACCAGAGGCCTGAGCAGGCGCCAGCCGCCCTGCCCTCCTCAGCTGTAAGTCACGCTCGGGCCCTGAGGAAACCACACTGTTTACATTCCCTTCCAGGGGTTCCTCGGGGAAGAAGCTCTCTGGTTACCAAACAGCCTCACGTGGGCTCCAGAAGCTTCCGCCCGCATGGCCATCTCGCTGATCCCAGCCCGTCCCAGCTGACCCTGACTCGCATGCCCAGGGCAGCCTGGCCAACCTTCCTGTCCCCACTCACTCTGGACCAGCGTCGCCCTGGGCCTCGCTTCCCTGGTTCCTCCCCAGCCAGATGCCAATGAGTGGTGTTGGAAGCTTCGCGAGGCCCTCCCGAGTCATCCGAGCGCACGAAAGGCCACAGACTAAACACTGAGTCACTGCTCACTTGTTTCTCTCCCCGAAGCTCTGGTCTTAGAGGGAGGACCTGACGGCTTTACTGAGAGAAATAGTTTCCCCCTTGTCTCGCTGGGTGGTTTTAAGGTGCGGCAGTGGTAAGATTGCTGGGAAAGTTGTGGGTGGGCTGAGGGCCAAGTACAAGGAAGGTATCACTGGATCAGCATTTCATCTGAGCATCTACACCGGCCCCTTCCCTCACCTCCACCCCCAAGATTCCCATCACGTTCCAGGCAGGAAGAGTGGCTTTATAACGTGACCACTGCCTTGTGCTTTCAGAAGGATAAGTGGCAATCACGCCATCTGATCTTCTCCACAGCCCAAAGGGAAGGTGAGGAAGGGTTCTCCAGTCCTGCAGATCAAGAGTTAGAGGGCCGAGGGGACAGAAGACTCTTAACAGTTACAGCTAGAGAGTGCTGGAGACTGGCCCTGGAACTGGGTCTCCCAGCCCAGTGCTCTCTTCTCAGCAGGCAGCTGTAAAAAACAGCTGGATTATATAATGAGAAAAGAGGGACTGGGAACTGGGAAATTCAATGTTGGATTCTTAGGGAAAAAGGAAACTGACCTCCCACAGTGAAATGATCAAGGCGTGGCTCAAAGGCTGACTGGGCATTTGTTCAGTGGTCTGTGCACTGACCAAATGCTGCAATTTTGCATGGGTGGGGAAGAGTGCAGTGGGATCTGTTGGCTCTGAGTATCTTGACCTAGTAACTGGAAGCCTGAGAATTTGCTTCGCTTGCTGAACAGGGGCTGGCTTACCCTGAGCAACCTGTGAACCCGAATGCGTGGCATGGCTGTCTGAAGACTTGGGCTCATCTGTTCGTGGATCGGAGGGCAATCTGGTCATTTCATGTCTTAGAGAGACAGTTCAAGGGTGGTGGTCGGTCACTGGTAAGGCATGTCCAAGACAGTCCATCAGAGGAATCCACGCTGAGGTGAGTGAGCAGCAAATGCACATCTACTCCAAGTGCCAGTGTTATGTATCAGCCTGTTTTGTTTTTGGTTTTGTCTGCTCCATAGTGATAGACCATTAATGGCTAGAAGAAAGTAGGAGTAGAGAAGGAGAGGGAGATTAAGAGAAGCATTTTATATTTTAGCATGGCACACATTTCTCGCACTTCTTTAAAACTGAAAAACCAAAAGCTGGAGGATTTTCTTCCGTCTATGTTTCAAGTCCTAGGAAAGCATCCAGTTGACACCCTGACCCTCCAACTTAGTCTCTCTCATAAAGCTGTTTCCCAGGGAGCAGAAGTTAATAACGGGAGAGTCTGGCTCAGGCCCCTCCCAGTGCAATGTTTTTAAATAGTTTTGACCATGTCCTGCACAGCCAAATACATGGACTGAAACAAATTTTTAAAAAGCTATGTTTACCATTCCTGCCTACACTGAATTCTGATATGTTCTATTCTGTTGTATTGTGTAGCACTTTTAAAAAGTACTGGTTGGCCCTCAAATGGCATGATTTGAAAAACTCTGTTATAATCATCTTTATAAATGTTCTCAGTAGCTTCTTATCAAGTGGCTTCTTTTAGTCTCGTGGCCTGGAGCATGTGGACAATGCCAGTTATGGACAGGGGTTCACTGCTGTCCACCCAACATGGAGCAGGAGGATGACAGGGAACAAGATTTCAAATCTCCACACACATTCTTACTGAAAAACATGATCACACAATGAGGAGCCATGAGGCTGCATGGGGGACAGCAGAAGAGAAACGGGCACGGTCAGCTTAACTTCATTTGCCCTCCCTCCTGGCTGCTGCTCATGCTGTTTCTCCTGAAACACTTCCCCAGCTCCTTCAACCAAAGCCTGCCAACTTCTCAAGACTCGCCTCTTCCAGGAAGTCTTCCCTGTCTTCCCCTGCTCGGGGCTTTTAAAGAGCACTTGACTCTACCGCTTACTTGACATGTCATCACGCCCAGCCAGTTGAGTCTGGATGTTATTTATATTTTGTAGTTGACCTTCTTTCATATACTAGCTGGAAGCCATGTTTGTGAAGTGGTCTGTTGTCCACTGGTCCCAGTTGAGTGAAGTAGGAGTTGACACCTGACCAACGCTGGGCCAATCTGAGTCTTTCCCTAGGAATTAGGAACAGAGAGAGAGAGAGAGAGAGAGAGAGAGAGAGAGAGAGAGAACCTGTAAACTGTCTGCTTTCCCAAGGGCTTTCTTATTCTCAGTTCCAGGCTGATCTGAAGTCCCTCTGCACTCTTGCTCTTGGGACCTGTGACACAGCCCTGTGTCTTTATAATCTATTCCTGGCTTGACCATATGTCCCGTTGCCGGGCCAGTCCTGTTTATGCCTGTTATACAGACATAACTGTTTATAGTGCCCCCATTTGCCCAAAGTGCACTGGTTTTGATGGTATGGTCACTTCAGCTTACACTAGCTAGAGCTGATTTTTGTTACTTACCATTGTATATTTATATGATGTCTGTAGCTTACAAAGAAATTTCATGTGCTTGCTTATCCTTTTTCCAAATGAGTTGTTTTCTCCTTAGAACTCCTCCCCCTCCTGTGTGATACCATTTGCTCCCTGTCATCTAAGCCAGACACCTGGGACTTAGCCTAGACTCCTCCCCCTCCTTCAGCTCATGAGTCCATGTACTCAATCCTTAAAGAATCTGAGTGCCTACCAAGGACCAAGCACTGGGCCAGTTGCTGGCCATAGTGCAATGACTGAATCAGAATCTTGTCTCCTTGGAATTTATGTTCTAGCTTAATAAACACCTATAAATACATAGTTGGAGTTTGTGATAAGTATGGTAAAGGAAAAGAACAGGCTCTCAGAGAGAAAAATGGGGGGGGGAGTGTGGGGCAGGCTCCAGGAAGGCCCCTCTGAGGAAATAACATTCAAGCTGAGATCTGAAGAATCCGAAGAGGCTGGCTAATGAAGGGATCTCAGTAGCAATGGTTGAAGGGAGTCAGTTTACATTTTAGGGTGATCATTCTGAGAAGCATGTGAAGAATGGATTGAAAAGGACAGAAATGGAAGTAGGAAGAACAATTAAGAGGCTCTTATAGTTGTCTAGAGAAGAGGTGAGGGTGGTTGACACTAGAAGCAGTGGAGATAAGTAAAAATGGACGGATTGGGGAAATGTTTTGGAGGTGCAAATCAACAGAATTTGGCAATGGATTGGATGTGGTGGAGGACAGGAGCTGGTGGGGAGGCAGAGAAACGTGCAAGAGAGTGGCTAGTAGAACCACGTGTTGAGATGGGGAAGAGAAGGTAGGGAGAATATTTGATGGTGGTGGCAGTGGGTAGACAGGACATCACTTTGGAACACACGTCATTGGAAGTGCCTGTGAAAACTCCAAATGTCTATTTCAGTTTCACGGGCATGGGCCTTGTGCTCAGAAGGGCCCTACACTTGGTTTAATGTTCTGCTGCCACCATCTTGAAATTCTTAATAATTTGATCTTTGAACTTTGTTTTGTAAGCAAAGTCTGATTGGACAATGGAACACGTGTGTGAGCAGCAAAAACACGCCTGGTGTGCATGTCTGCCATCCCTTGCCACTCCGTTCGCATGTAGAATTTGTGGCACACAAATCCTGGGAGACTCATGACATGTAAGAGTTCAGCGAGACTCAAAGTGAGTACGAGGTGTGTGTGTTACGTGTGTGACTAGCTAAGTGGGGGCGCTGACAACCCCAAGAAGCCATGCCTTCCATTCAAACGAGAACTTGCTTTGAATGTAAGAAAGAAGGCAATGGTGCTGTGAGAAACAACCAAGGAACCTTCTAATATCCTTCCTTACACCGAAAACGAAGGAAAGAGAAACACAGGGCAACCCACAGTTTCTTTTCCTTTCATTACTTCTTTATTCATAACTAAGCTGAAGGAGGGAGTGTTGGTAGAATATGTATATATTAAGAAATGAAATGAAAACAATAAAATGAGTTCGTTCTGTGCATGGCTTCCATTGTTCTGATATGAATGAAATGCATATGCACGTAAGGGCTAGGAAATAAGAATTGTGTCATTTGGGGGATTCTGCCTGTGAGTTAAATGCTCTTATATTTGCATTTAAAACTGACAGTGCATGATATAAACATGAATGGTAAAATTCATGCTAATCATTAAAATTTTGTATTTTTCTTTACTTACAATGACATTAAATAACAAATAAAATGCATCTTGAAAAGTGTCAAGAGAGACTGTGGAAGAAAGGAAAAGTTTTACATTTAAATACATTTGGTGGCACTTTTTGAACAACGAGTTCTACATTTTTACTTTACACTGGGCCCTTCAAGTTATGGAGCCAGCCCTGGCTAGTCGGTCAAAGAAATGGGTCAGGGGCCCCATATCACCAAGTTCTGTGGGTTCTACCAATTAAATATCTCTTATGTTTCCCCCCTCAGTCTTAGCCTGAATCACTACGGTGGGCTCTCGGTGGTCTTGCCTTCCTTCGTATCCTTCAATTCCACCACTCTATGAGACCCCCCTCCTTGCCATTCTTTAAGGAGCAGTGTAGAGATATATCCAGGCAAGAACTTAAGGGGAGAGGACAGTAGGACCGAGGAGGGATGAGAGAGTTCGGGAACGGGGCAAGGGAAAAGCCCAAGGGGGACACCTCCAGGAGACTTAGGGGGTCACACTCACGGCCCAAGGAATAAGGCCTTGTCCTTTGTATAGTGAGAGGACACAAGTCTTAGCTGACTCCTGATGTTGAGGAAGGACAACCCACAAAATGCTACCTTTCTAGAAAAACAGTAAAGTCACTGTTCTCTCCACTTTGTCTTCTCGGAAGGTAAGTAGGGACAGGGCTGTATCACCCAGTGTCCATTTGAGGGGCCCATGTCCAGGACTTTGGGACCTTGGTACAATGTCTGGCTACTCCTGAACCTATCCTACTCCAGGACTGGTCAGCAGTCCAACCCCCATGGACCCCACCATCTTTCCCCAGTCACTACACTGTCAGCCCAATAAAGACAGAGCCCAGAGAAGGGTCCCTCTGTGAGCTTCCCAGAGGATAAGGGACTCTGTGGGGGCAGAAGTAACATCAGTGTTGGAGTCTCTTTGAGGGCAGATCGAGTCCGCAGTTCTGGGACTTATAGGAAGATTACACTAACCAGCCTCCTTTGCAGTTGTGTTAGGGCCGTGTGATGGATCCTGGCCAATGGCATGTGGGTAGGAGTGATCTAATGATGTTGGATGGATCTACTGATGTCTGACGCTCTAAGTGGAAAGTCAGACATACGCAATGTTGTGTAAGCTCGCTAGGAGGTTCTCCTGTAAGGGTTTCCTCGGGAGACACCAGGGAAGATGGGCTGTGGAGCATCGTCAATCTAGCTGGGGGCGGGGTGTAAATGGACATTTCCTAACAGCTTTCTTAAGGACAGTTAAGATACTTGTGGTAAATTGCAATAATCGCCCCAGATGAATGCCTCCTCTTGGTATCTGTGTCCTTGTGTGGTCCCCTCCCACACTGACTCCAGACTTGGCTATGTGACGTGCTTTGGCCAATGGGACGTCAGCAATCACAATGCAATCAGAGGTGTGGTGCGTGCTCCTGCCCTGGGGCTTCCTCTCGTGGGACCCAGGTTTCCCAGCTGTCCCAGCTGAGCCCGGTCCACAGCTACCAGGAAAGTGCAGCTGCGAGAGTGAGCCCAGGTGAAACCAGCAGAAGAACTACCTGACCAACCCACAGAACTGTGGAAAATAAAACTGTTATTCTTTTAAACCATTAAGCTCTGCGGCAGCAGATAACTAATACAATGTCTTATTCATGTTTGTTTCCCTAGAACCTAATACACTGCCTGGCATATAATCCACCTTTGACATATTTCCCTTGACATAAACTTTATCCTTCCAACAACCTGTCAGGTAAGTATTATTATCATTTTGTATTTATTTTTAATTACATGAGTCACTGAAACTCTTACTCATCCCAGTCCGCATGCTGGGGGGACCATCTGACTTACCATGTCCTTCTTGCAGAGGACGTAACAGGTCAGGGGGATGCAGTAACTTGCCTAAGGTCACCACAGCAGACTTTGATCAACTATATGATGTGCCCTCCTCTTAATAAAGAGTTGACCATCTTTGTTATTTATTGATTGCCAACTGCTAAGTGCTTCACGTGTATGGTAGCAGTTTTACCCTTTGGAAAACCATACGAAGTAGGCACTATTATCGTCTTATTTTAGAGGGGGAGAAGCTGAGGATTGAGAAGAATCTGTGACTGGCTGCCCTGAGCTAGTAAGTGGCGGAGCTGAGCTCTAAAGCTGGGTCTGACTCTCCACTCCTGTGCCCTTCACTGTTCATGCAACATGCATTCACTCTTCACATGGGATTAGGTTCTAAAATCAGTGCATGGAGCAAAAGAAAAGCACTCTTGAAAATCTCCTAAGTCTCCTTGGAAGTAAAGTTCATATTATTTATTTAGTAGCAGATATGTAAAAATGCATAATGTATTTCAGGACTGTACCATGTTAAAAAAAAAAAAGGCTTTCGACACAAGAATCACACTGTGGTAGAGTCTGGCTAGATGCTCACAAATTCTATTTATTTTCTTCTGGGACTCACAGAAAGATTCATTTCCTAGTCTTTGCAGTTAAATTGGGGCTGTGTGTCTGGGCTCTGGCCAATGGAATATGGATAAGGATGATCAAAGTCACTTCTAGGCTTGGTCCTTAGATACTTTGGTGATCCTCTAGTCCAGGAGTCAACAAACCATGGCCCACTGCCTGTTTTTGTAAATAAAGTTTTATTGGAGCATAGTCTCCCTCAGTTGTTTACATATTGCCTGTGGCTGTCTTTGTGCAGCAGAGATGAGTGGTTGTGACAGAGACTGTATGACCTGCAAAACCTAAACTATTTACTAAAAGTTTGCCAACCCCTGCCGCAGTCCTCCTGTGGTAGATGCTGTGAAATTCCACCCAGATCCCCCATTAGCAATAAAAAACTTATTTCCTCAGCTGCCGGAAGATGGTCCTCATCTACATCCAATGACAGATCAACACAGAGGTTTAACAGCATCTAAGGCCAAGGTCAAGGGTTCGGGTCCCATACAGGCCAGCTGCCAAAAAACCAAAGCAAAACAAAAGAACCCAGCACAGCATCTTGCTCAAACTCAGGACAGCACTGGCAGAGAGCTTTTTCAGGACCGCATCTCAACTCACCTTGTCCCTCCACCCAATCTTGCCTTCTTACCTCCCTTCCGCAGGTGTTAATCCCAAAAGCACGCCTCATAAATGTCCTGCATGCTAATCTCCTTCTCGGAGTCTGCTTTTGGGGCATCCAACCTGCAGCAGCTCTCATCCCCTTCCAGGGTGTTGAATATGGCACTGTCATAGATGGAAGGTCCTGGGTCCTGGGGGTCAATCACTGCATAGAGGACAGCCACCAGGACAGCCTCTGGATTCACGTCACATTGTGAAGTAGGCAATCAGCCTTTATTGTGTTATGCCACTTAGATTTTGGTATTGTTTGTTCCAACAGCTAGCTCTACTTACTTTGTCAAATATACTCAGCAAGGCAAGAAGCTTATACAGTGAGAGGCCTGCAGGGACAGAGACACACCACGGGAACACAGATTCACACGCACCCTCTCACACTCACAGCTGCCCTGTGGGCTGGAAGGCCAAGTCACTCACACCATGGTGTTGTTCTCCTCTGTCTTTCTCTCTCTATTTTTTCCTCTCTCTCTGAGCACATAGAGCAGAATTCTTCTGAGTGAGTTAAATGTGGCATGATGTGACTGCACCTCTGTCCTGTCTGCACCTCCACCGTCAAAGCACTTTTGAGCAACTTGCATTCCGCAGTGGCTAAAGAATGTAGTGAGTGGATGGCTGAGAGCAGGAGAAGTGGGGGTCAAATCAAGCCCAGATGTCAGTCTCCACCGACCCAAGCCATGGGCTGGGACAGACCTCAGAGGAAGAACCCCCAGTGGGGGTTCCCAGGAGCTGAACATAAACAGCCCCACTGCTCTTTGCCTACCAGGCAAGGCTGTGCTGTGTCGGCCCCACTGTGAGAGTGTCTGCAGAGGCAGCGGGTGCCCAACGTGGTCTTTGTCTCCCCCGTCTCTGAAGTCATCCTAGGACACAGGTGTGCACCCCCCACAGCCAGCCGACAGGGAAGATGAATCAGCTTCCCTGAAAGACGTGCCACGGAGTAGTCTGTCAGCTGAAACACGCCTGCAAGACATGGTTCCCTCCTGACCACAGCTAATGAAAATGTGTGGCTTGCCCAGAGAAGAATCTCTGCTATTCTGTAAAGGAACAATGCTAACCACAGCTGCACAGCATCTGCATGCAGTAGGGGTTTCCCTGAACGAGGACAGCAACTGGACCAGCCAGTTCATGAGATGCCTTTGGATCTAAGCATGCATTTTTCTACTTTCAGCTCTGGCTTTTTGTTCTCAGAAGTTCAAGTGGAAGTCTACATGCCTCTTCCTATCAGTTGGTATTTTCATAATGTGTCCCCACATCCCCCATCTTCTACAGCTCTTGATGTACACAATTGAGACATTCAAAGACCTGTATCCTTGCCTCTAGGTCTTTGCTCTTGCCATTCTCTGTGCCTGTTCTGCCATCCTTCTTTGTTTTGTTTGTTTGGGGTTTTTTGGTATGACTATTTGTTAGGCATCTTTGCACTGCAAATGAGAAAAGCCTACTCCAACTGGTTTAAGAGAAAAAAAAAAGATAACCACACAGACATGCACACACACAAAACAAACCAACCTGCCCCCACAGTTACTGAGTAGAGTAACTTAAAATCCTAGACCATTTGACTTCCACGTCACGTATAGCTGAATCCAGGAGTTCAAGTGGTTTTTTCAGGACCTGGTCTTAGTCTATTTCTCCACATCTAGATTATGTTTCCTTCTACGTTGGCTCCAGCTTCAGGCAGGCACTGGATGGGCTGACCCTGGCAGCTCTAGGCTTATATCCTACCAGGTTAGCAACTCTATAGAAAGAGACTGCTTCTTTCCCAATAGTCCTGGGGATGGATCTGATCAGACCATCTTGGGACACATACATATTCACCCATGAACTAATTACAGTAGTTGAGGGGATGGGATTCCCTTTATTTTCCAGGCCTGGGTTCCCTGTTCACCCTTAGGGCCAAGGAGTGGGATCTTTCCCTAGAGGAAATCAGAATCCCATTATGAGAATAAATTGAATGGAAGTGGGACAGGGAAAATCAATGGACATAATCTATAGCCTGCTTCTCAAGGTCAAATTTATTCTTAGGCCTTTCTATGACTCTGACCTTCCCATGGAGACTTTCCTGGTGACCCCAGCCCACGTTCCCCTCTCTTGTCACCATAACATGTTGAAGTTGCGTATGGAATTGTACACACATCCTGTGCCTCACCCACTGTGTCTGGAGGGCCCTCCGGGGCAGTACAGGACACGGTATGGGATGTGGGGAGGACATGAGAGGTGCAAGTCACACCGTATTTCCTTTCTTCATTTGAACCCCAGTGAAATTAGATGAAAATATGGCTGCCTTGAATGGGGGGGCGGTAAAATCTCAACAGTTAACAGGCTGTTCCAGGCAGGGAAGAAATATTCCTCGGAGGCGAGGACTGGGAGTTTATCTACATGTGCACGAGTGCCCCTCCTTCTCATGCTCCTCAGTAGCTGCCCCCAACTCCAGGCAGAATGCCAAGATTTGCCACACTTTGGGGCCAGCTAGGTGCTTGTTGGGTCCATGTAAATCGTTGAGCTCTTGGTGGCCAGAGCTCTATGCTTTATATTTCTCTTACCCCACACGATGTGGCTAGCACTTTGCCGAGCACCTAACAATTACTCAACAAGTTTTTGTTGGGTTGGGTTGTGATGTAGATGCCAGCACTCAAGCTGGGAGTCAAGAGGTCTGGATTATAATCAAGTCTCTTGACCTTTATCTAGCTAAGTAGCTGTACCAAGAGAGCACTGAGCAGGATAACAGCTATTTTTGTCTAGCGCTTCTAGTTTACAATACGTACCTACATTCCAGTTCACTCACAATGACCTTGTGAGATAATCCAAATGTTGTAGCGTAAGCTTCTTAAGGTAAAGTCTAAGGTAAAAATTGGGTATAATAAAAATTTCCCTGGAAACTCCTATAAATCATCAATAAAATAGAATTTTAAAAGTTTTGGGATTGCAACCAAATGCAGTAATACTTGTGAATTATGTGGGATGACTATAGTAACATATTGTATATTATTTAGTGAGGGTATATATTCCACAGTGCAGTATTAAAGTACAGCCATTTATACATTTAGTACAGCAAGATCCTCACACGTAGAACATAGAGAAGAGCAGCTCCACATCTTTGGTGTCAGTATCATTCTGGGGCACAAATGAATTGAGTGGATTATCAAGCAAAATCTTCTGTACTACTTAAATCATCATTTTAAATTGTTATTTTTATTTCTCTCTCTTTGTTTTCCACTGAGTGCTAATGAGTGGATTCATGTAAATTAAATGTGTGGTGCATTTCCCCAGTCTTACTCAATTAAAGATGTTGATTATAGATCTAGAAGATGCCAGGCATTGGGCTGGGTGCATGGATTTCAGTGAGGAATAAAATAAGCGTGATTTCTGGCCTAATGGAGTTTCTAGTCTTTTCAGATTGTTTTACAAATGACGAAACTGGAGCTCAGAGAGGTGACCTCCAAAGATTCCACAGCCAGTAAGGAGCAGGATGGGATTTGAATCCAGGTCTTCTAACTTTATCCCTGAGCTTTCCCCAACTACTTTTTTACTGGCTTCCATGGTAACTCAAGTCACTCCCAAAGCCAAAGTCAGCGTCCTGGAGTTCATTACAGAAGAAACAGGCCACTGGAACTGGCCATTTGCCTTGGTAGTTGGGATATGGAATTGAGTTCATACTTGGTTTCAAATCTTTCCTTCCAGAAATGGATGGGTTGGAACGGAATGGTAGTGAGGGCTCTGTCTGCTCCAGAGGGCCCACTCCCTGTCCTGCCCACCAGCCATAATGGTTGACCACTCTCTTTAAGGCCCCTATTGATTACAAAGATTTGATTTCTTCTGATGCAAGTGGCTGAGCCGAGGGCAGTTATTGCTGAGCCATGGCCCCCCAAATTACCACGTTTTGAACTAAATGCATTAGGCAGCTTTCCTAAGGGCCCTCGTCAAGGACAAAGAAACTGGTTCTGGGCTTGTGTTTCACTAGTTTGGTGTCTGACGTGTGTACCTTCCTTCCCCACTTGTACCCCAAATGGTCTTTGAATCAGGGTGTCCCCTCTCCCCAAGTTCCAGGCTGTCCATGAGGCTCTCAGGCCCCAACCTAGGAGGAGCCTTGAGGATGCCATCAACAGGACCCTTCAAAAGGCTGTGGTCTGCCCTGGCATACAATGTGCTGACCCAGCCTACCACAGGGTGGTGGCGCCAGACCTGGGGCTCCTCCTAAACTGGGCACAGTCCTTTGGATGCATTTAACAACCATCTTCCTATTGAAAACAGTGGTGACTCCCCTCCATTACCTAAACCAGGGCAGATCTCACTTCATCTGCTCAGTTTCATTAAGGAGAAGTTTACAGTGGGCAGAAGCTCAGGTTAGATCTGATTCCTTTCTATTGCTCCTGTCAGAAAGATAGAAATAAAGTAGTTAGCCCAAGGAAAGTTGGCTTCTCACACAGACTTGTGCATTTGCCTTTTGGAGAAATGTCACTAATGGTGTTTTAATAATGCTTTATGTGCCTAGAGACCGATAATAAGAACTTCTTTACCAAAGCAACTGCTAGCTCCTTAATGATGGGCTAAGTCTTAGCTACTGGCAGGGTATGTAGTGGGTAAGTGCTGTGTAATTACCAAGCAAATTCATCATTATTTCTGTCTTATAAACCAGAATATGTGTTAAATAATACTTTGGGGCCACTGAAGGTAATTACTGAGCCCCATCTCTGTAAGAACATGTAATTATCTGACGGTTGCCCTGTGTTTACTAAGCAAATCTATGCAATTATTATCTAAAGCCCAAATCCTGCCCTCAGAGCCACAGAAGTGCACCCGAGGGCAGGTCTGCAGCCTGTGCAGGGGTCATGAAAGATTGGGGCCTCCAATTCCCAAATTCCAGCTCTGCCTTCATCCCTGGACTCTGAAAAGCCACAAGCAAGGCTTTGTATAATAACTTGCTTGTTTTTGCCTCTCCCTGTCCCATCCCATACCAGCCGCTGCTCTGGCGTCTGTGTTCTGAAGACTCAAGTAGCAAGAGGCTGGTCCAACCTGCAGGTCCCGGCCACCAGGCATGGTGGGACCTCAGCATCTGGCTGCAGAGAGTTCAGCTCAACAGGTCAAAGAAGCTCTTTCCAAGGATCACCTTGTGTCAGGAATGACACTGGGCTCTGAAGACACAAGGCTGAATAGGACATGGCTCCTGATTTAGAGAGCCCAGGTGGAAGAGGCAGACAGGTGTAAGGGATGGCAGGTTTGGCATGACAGAGATTGAGTCGTGTCAAGATCACATGCATGGGTTCCGAAGCCAGACTGCCTGATTTCAGATTTGCATCTGCAAAATAACCAGAGGGCCTCCATCATAGAGCATTGTGTGTTACACTTGGATAGTGCTGTGAACAGTGCCGGCACACGAGTGTATGTCCTATACTACCTGGCCATTCTTATAACACGGATGACATGTGGAGGAAAGCATGTCCAATTGTTCCGCACTCAGATGCCAGCACGAGATAAAACCTTCTCTGCTCCTGCCCCAGAGAAGTGTGCTCTTCCTCCTCAGAGCTCACTGAGCACCTCCTATGGCCATTAGCATTTTCTACCAAGCACCGCACAAACCGATGCTGATCTCTGACCTCCCTTACCGAGTTTTCTGAGTTCCAGGTCTGGGCTTTATTCATTTTTGTGTTCCTAACACCAAGCACAGGGCCAGAGGCCCAGTAGTCACTCATGACATGTTTGTTGAATGAATAGCCGTCACTCAATAAACACTTGTTTGAAAAAAATAAAAAGGAGCCCTTCAAAGGCCTGTTTGACCACGTGGCCAAGGCAATGAGCCAAAACCACAGATTTTATTTTGTTTTCACTAATGTGGGTACATGTGGGGGAGTTGGATTTTGAAAGGATTGCAGAAGAGATTTCTTTATGCTCTGATGGGTGAACAAAAGACTAATTAATTAAAAATAAAGAAACAAAGGCCCTAAACAGTAGGCTCCTTTCTGCTCACTTGGTATTGATGAGGTGACATTTGACCGTGAGGCTGGGTCTCCAAGCAGGACCCCAGGTCCTTTTTTCCAGCAGCCCCAGGCCCCAGCTGGTCCTGGTGAGCTGGGAGCTGAAAGCAGTGTTGTTAAACGCTTTTGTTTAGGAGGTCCCCCAGCTGGTCCCGGTTACCATGCTTCACTGTCTGCTTGTGTGTTCTTAAGCTAGGGCCCTCGGTATGAGCAAAGGATTAGATTTTTCTTTCTTCATCACCAACTGTTCCTCTCCCGCCCGTTTCCCCCACCTCCTTCAGCCCTTTCATTCCTTCAGTCTCAGAATTTCTCTGGGTGAATGTTAATTAGGCTGAATACAGGCTGGAAGGTCAATGCTCTGTGCCTCTTCTGTAAGGCATCTTCTCTTCATCAGATTCTTAAATTTGATAATAGGGACAAAAGCTAAATTGGTATATGTGCCATTTCAAAGAACTTTGCCACACCTTACATCTTTTAGTCTGACCAACAAGACTCTGTGGCAGGCATTGCCATTTTACAGTTAAGAAAAGCAAGGCTCACAGATGGTAAGTAATCTGCCCGTTGTCACAACCAGGAGATGGTAAAAGAAAACTCAAGGACACTTTTTCAGTTTCCTAACTCTGTGCTCTTTCTAATACACCACGCTGTCTGTGATGCTCTGAAAGACACAGAAAAGCCTGTCTAATATCTATTAAGTTAAATACATTTTTGATGAAATGTAGTTACAGTTGTAAGCACACAACATCTATCGTCATTGCATTTTAGAACTTTCTGGATTTTAGAGTGTGGTCATTTCTTGGGTTTGACAATAGGATAGAAGAGAATGGGCTGGAGGTCAATAGGAAGGATATAAACATGAAAGCTGAATGTCTACAAAGTGATTCACCCAGTAAAGAACATTCCAAGGCCACTATGTGCTCAGCCGGGCTGCTCGGGGCTGGGGAGAGAAGCCCCCCAAATATGATTCTCATGCTCTTGAAGGAGCTTTCAGTCTCATTGGAAAAGAAAGATGAACAATACCTGCCAGAAAGAGTTAATCCCAACTAGTGGTTTAGAAAATACTGCTAACAGGTTAGCTCAGTTGATTAGAGCACAGCCTTGTAACACCAAGGTCAAGTGTTACAAGGCCAGCCACCAAAAACAAAAAGAAAATACTGCTAACATACTAAGAAGGAAATGGGGTTTGGAGTAGGCCTAGAAGGATGGTCACTATTGACATAGGGGACAAAGCTATGGCTTGATAAGTAAGCAAGAAACTCAAGAAACATACAGGGCTCTGTTTATGTAGACTGTGGTGGGATAATGACAACCATACATAAGAATAAAAATTAACATTTATTAAGTGCTTACTATATATCAGCACCTGTCCTAAGAGCTTTGCATATATCTCATATGTAAAACACACATATATAAATATAATATATATCATGTAATCATATAATGTATGCATAATCTTATATATACATATATATATCATATAACTTACATGCTAATCCTATCTGATAGATTTTCTTATTATCCCCTTAATAAATGATGAAATAGAGGCTCAGAGAAGTTAACTAACTTGCCTGAATTACCCAGCTGGTAAGCATTGGAACCCGGCAAATTTAACCAGAGCCCAAGTTCTTAAGCACTGCCTGCCTAACAGTTTAGAATAAGTATCAGTGGTTCACTTGAGCTGAATCCTACTATCCAGTAGACTCCCTGAACATTGCTCATTCATGTACTAATTCTCCAAACAGCAGAGATGAACTGGGGGTCCCACGGCCTAGTCTTTGCACAGCATCACCATCAATGAAACAGTTTAACAAACAACATTTCTTAAAAGCTATTTCAGTGTACAAGAATCTCTTGAAGAATATTATGGGAGATCCAATTCATACATCTCAGCAATATTTCTTAAAATCCTCTTTTACCATTTCCGTCACTTTCAATATCTCCCAAACTTCACAGCTGTCCCCAAACCTATTTTTATTTTTTTTTAATACTTGTTCTCAGCTTTCTACCCAAACCTCTGCTAAAACCCATGCCATGTGACTCTTGGCTCTTTCATCTTTCTTCCCATATTTTGAGGCCTTTGCTTTCCTTGCCTTCCTAATAGCTGTATTTTCCAATGAAAACATTTATTTGCTCCTATTTCTTATATTCTTACCCCACTGATATCTTGACCCTTGTAATCATTTCCAGGAACTCAACTGAAAGACTTAAAATCTCTCTTAGAAGAGAAGAAGATATTAAGTGACCACAGTTAGGACTTTCTTGATGAAGGAGGGGTTCTAGGAGCACTTTATTGTATTTTCTCTCTCCCTATCACAAGTGTGTTGACTCCTGAGCATATTGCTAGATTCTGGGGGTGAAGACTTGCATAAGAAATGCCCCGTTTTCAAATACAACACTATGCATCACTCTAAGAGTAGGCACAAAGGTTACAGAAACACACAGGAGAGGTCAGGGAAGGCTTCGTGAAGAAAGAGATGCCAAGTTATGGAAGCCAATATGAGAACACAACAGGACTGAAGTTTTGAGTCACTTAGAAGGGAGCCTGGTGTTTGTCCAGAAGACTGAGGGACAACGTTAACTTTTTCACTTTTCTCTGGAGGGGAGCATAAGTAGGTGGTCAACACACAAGTGTCAAATAAATGAAAACGGTGTGGTGGTTGGGAATCTGCCAAATACCCCACTTCCCTGATCTTAGGCCCTCTGCTGTTCAAAATATGATCTTGAGTTCACTTCTTGATGGAGGCTCTCCCAGACCATCCCATGTCACTACAACCTTCTCTGCACCCAGTGGTGACACCTATGTTCTCAAGCCCCCTCTCCATTTTGCATTGAATATACCTCACCTTGTGCCGTGGCTTAATCTCAATGGGTTGTTTCCCCCTCGGACTGTGAGCTCCCTAAGGAGAGGGGTCACGGCCAGTCAATGTCTGCCTCCTCCCATTTGGGCAGATGGTGGGTGCTCAATCAATGCTTCAAGAATGGGAAAGTATTGTATAGACCATCTAGTCTGACTTCTATATTTACAGACAAAGACAGTAAAGCCTAGAGGGTGAGTGACCCTGAACAACATCTCTAACCCTTTGTGACAGGTCAGGGGCTGATCTGGGACCAGTGCCAACTGACCAATGCTCTTGTTACTACTGTGGGCTCATGGCTGACTCTGGCACTACTGTGGGAAAGTCAGGCTGACTTTCACATGTAATTCACCAAAGGGGAATGAAGGCAGTAGCTGTCACCCCAATCACGCAGTTTCCTCCTGCAGTTCTAGGCAGTGGAGCTCTTAACTCTCCATGGCAGGGCTAAGGAAGACACTTTGGGGAAGAAATGAGGACAGGAATCTAGTCTGTCTGTCCACCACCATAACTCCAGATCCTAGAAGAATAGCTCATGGATGTTTTCAATTAGCATTTGCTGAATGTTAATGCAGAAACCCTACAATATCTAAGTCCACATTTTGCTTTCTTTATAGTACTCCTATTTTTGCCATTTACAGATGAGGAAACTGAGATTCAGGAAGCAAAAACAACGTGTGCTAGGTCGTGCAGCTATGAAGTGGCAGAGCTAGGATTCATACTCAGATTGGTCTAACCCCAAATCCCAGGCTCTTTCCTCTGTCTCCCAGCCACAGGCACCTGTGAGAGCTGTCAGCAAGGTGTATCGTGGTTTACCTGCTTACATGCCGGCCACTCCACAGCCCACACTTGGCAGCAGGATTATGAGCTGGGTTGATTGTGTGTGGTGTGGTCTACGAAGTTATTATGAGTAGGTGTGAACTAATGAATAGGGTTATGAGTGGAAGTTGGAGATGGGAAGGGAATTGGCCCCTGGTGTTACCTTGGCTCTCTTTAAATCACATGTGTCTCTACTTGCGGGAGGGTCTATGACTACTTATCCAACTTCTCTTGTCCTTGAAGGATTGGGCAAAGTGTGCCTCCTTTGGGAGCTTCTTTAATCACCAACACCCCTCCACCTCCAGGTTGTTATGCACCTTCAACCTGAGCTCCTATACTACCTGTGCTCACCGCTATCTTGGTGGTGTGATCACTGACTTTCTTGTTTGCTCTTCCTGCTACGTGGAGAGCTCGCCGCTGCAGGCAGACACTGTCCTGTTTCTCTGTCTGTCTCTAGCCCTAGACAGGACCTGGCATAACAAAGTGGGTGCTAAAGGAACGTCGGTTGAATGAATGAATGAACACAAGAAACCGTAAGGCCTTCTTCACTCTTCGTTCTCCCTTTTCTCCCCCCAAGGCTGTAAATGGCAGAGATGTGGGAGCGGACCAAGAGTCAGGGCGGGAATGTGCCTGCGTATGTGAAGGGATGTGTGCATATGTGAGTATCCGCGTGTGCACTTAAATAAATCCTGCCCTTATAAAGGAAGCTCAAGACACCATAAAGCATCGAGTAGACTCTCAACCCAACCTGATCTGTTTTCCTCCTGAACATGTACTGTCCACACCTCTGTTAGCACATAACATGCACTAGTTTCTGTTTTTATTTACTTATTATACCTCATGTCAAGGGAGGAGATGGCACAATGGAATTTAAAAATAAATATTTGAAACAAAGTATCTATTGCAGATCTCCTGGATACTGACACATTTTTTTTCATTCTTAATCTTTCCTGACTCTCCTAAATGCACTTGTTGGAACAAGTTTAAGGTTTGTGCCGAGCTTCAATTTCAGCTCTGAGTTCTGATTGCTCCAGCTCTCCCACAAAGCACCGAATCCCCATGAGAAGCACAAATGTTCATCATACCAGAAAACCACAGATATTTTCTTTTGCTTCACATTGTGGGGAAGCCCAGTAGGATTAATTCTGACTCAACCATCACACCTTCCTGAGCAGCAGTTCTGGGGAGATGAGGCAGAACAAGAAGAATGCAGAGCTTTGAGACTTCTTTGTTAGAATTTACCATTTCGCAACAAAATTACTTGCTTGCAAGTGTGGCTGTCCTGAGTATTTCCTCTTCATTCTGTATCTCTCATGCCCAGTGCAGGGTCGGTGTTAGAGATGTAACTTTGAGTGCTGTGACTTGGTGCAGAAATAAACAGGAGAGGTGGAATCGATAACGGAAGTGATAGTCACCAACATCATCATTATTATAAAATAAAGATAGGTTATTGAACTCATATCAAGCACCTAGTATTATTTTAAGCACTTTATATTTATTGACCCTTCTGTGTTAGTTTTCTATGGCTGCTGTAACAAATCACCACAATTCAGTAGCTTAAAACAACACAAATGTGCTATCTTACAGCTCTGTAGGCCAGAAGTCCAGCATGGGTCTCACTAAAATCTAGATGTCACAGGGCTGTGTTCCTATCTAGAGGCTCTAGAGGAGAATCCATTTCTCTGCTGTTCCAGCTTCTAGAGGCAACCCACCTTCCTTGGCTCACGGCCCCTTCCTCCATCTTCAAAGCCAGCAATGTTCATTTCTCTGGCCATTCTTCTGTAGTCACATCTGCCTCTGACTGTCCTGTCTACCTCATCTACTTTTAAGAACCCTTGTGATTACATTGGGCCCACCAAATAATCCAGGATAAACTCTCTATTTTAAGATTGATTGATTAGCAACCTTAATACCATCTGCAAACTTAATTCCCTTTTGCCATTTAATGTAACATATTCACAGGTTCTGGGGATTATGTAGACCTTCTTGGGTGGCTATTATTCTGCCTACCACACCGTGAAAGTGGATATTTTTATTACTCCCATTTTACCAATGAGGAGATTGAGGCACATAGAGATGAAGTAACTTGCCAAATAGCTGATTGGTGGTAAAGTGGTAAAATGGGATTTGAACACAAATGGTCGCAGTTCAGATGCTAGTCGTACTCTTAACCACAGCACAACACTGCATCTTGGTAGAAGTAGAACATTTTTACATAGTGCTGACTATGTGTCAAGTCCTATGCTAAGCGTTTGTCTCCACCTAAAAGTGAGAAACCAAAATGGAGACCCAAATAATGTGACCACCGTTAATTGAGCATCCCCTACGTGACAGCCACTGTGGTGGGTGTAATACAAGGGTTATTTCATTATATTTCATCTTCCTAGAATATGGAGCAGGTATTATTATTATCTCCATTTGCCAATGTAAAAGCCAAGGCTCAGAAGATTGAGAGTTCTCTGTTTTAAGACTGTTTTCATCATCCAGGTTACTGACATCCAAATTAAGGTGATGGCAGCGGGAAGGAAAAGGGGATGGGAAAAAATACTCTAGAGATAAAACCAACAAGACTTGGTGATCCTAGGACCTTGAAGACTCATATCAGTATGCCAACCTGACATTTCTACTTGACCACTTCTCTGGCATCCCAACCTAACATGTTCAAACTCAAACTCTTGATTTTCTCCCTGAACATTCTTCCCCCACCCAAAGTCTCTACCATCTTGGTAACTGGTGCTATCTTGTACTAGTAACTTAAGCCTGGTTTTCATTTTAGACGGCTTTCTTTTTCCATCATTCTCCTATAATTTTTTTTTTTTTTTTTGTGACCTGTAAGGGGATCATAATCCTTGGCTTGGTGTTGCCTGCACCGCGCTCAGCCAGTGAGCGCACCGGCCATCCCTATATAGGATCTGAACCTGCAGCCGCTGCGCTCCCAGCACTGCACTCTCCCAAGTGAGCCACGGGATCGGCCCATGCTCCTATAATTTTAATGGTTAATATTCAACCATCTTCATATCCCATCAAATCTACCTGTCAAATATATACAACAATTTTCTACCTTTTCATATCTTCACTGCTGCTATCTCAGACCCCACCCTCCCTCACCTGAATGACTGACATTGACTCTGATCAGTGCGTCCTCTTTCACGCTCGCCCCATCCAATCCCTCCACAACACAGCAAGTCTTCCTCCTGCAATGCAAGTTGGATGCTGCCATTCACCTCTATCCTCCAAAGGCTCCACCATGGCTGCAAGCCCTGGCATGTCTGACCACCTTCTTCACCCTTTTCTCCTTCTTACTTCCTGCGTCCCTTCAAATAAAAACTTGAACAGCCTTGGCAGCGAGGCAGGTGTGATGGCACTTAGTGCAGGAACCAAACTTTCCTTGCACTTGCTCTACTGATATGCAGGTGGTGCAGAGTCAGGCTCACCAAGAGAGGGGTATCTCTGTGATATGTAAGCAGACAGCTGACCTTAATATGGACAGTCTTATCATCATCATGATCACTATTGCCATCATCATCATCACCACCACCACACCACCATCGTCATCGTGCTTGTATGCTGCTACTCTGTGTCCGGCGCTCTGCTAAGCACACTTTATCCTTCATCTCACTTAATTATCCCAATGACCCAATGAGATAATATACTTGTTATTTCCACTTTACAGATGAGGAAACTGAGGCACAGAAAGAGTAAACATGACTTTCACCACATCATGCAGTGGCAGAAACTAAACTTGAATCTAGGTTTCTTGGATTCCAAGCTCATGAGAGAGCAGTCATATGGTGAAAGCCAGGGGGTCAGGGAAAACTTCATCAATGAACTGATACCAGGTTTTGAATGCTGCGTTGGAGATTTTCAGTGATTGGTTAGGGAGGATGGTGAATGAGGAAGGGATTTCCACAGAGGAAATAATATGAGCAAAAAAAAGAGGCATAAAAACCCATGGTGTGTTAGGAAGGAGTGATACAGAAGGGGTGAAGCATGCAGACAGTTGGATGGGGAGAAAAAGAGTAAGCGATGGAAAATAAACTGGAATGATCAGTTGGGGCTAGCTAATGTTCCAATTTTAAAATTTAAATTTAAATATCATTAAAAAATTGTGCTGGGAGGCATACAGTTCTATAAGTTTTGACACATGCATGGAGTTATGTAACCACCATTACATTCAGGATACAGAAGAGTTCTAGCATCTTTCCAAATTCCCTTCTGCTGCCCCACTGTGGTCGAACCCTTCCTACCCCACCCTCCACCCCCGGCCACCACCACTCTGCTGTCCCTCCCTACAATTTTACCTTTTAGGATGTCATCTAAATGAAATCAAACCTTTTAACCCAATTATAGGGTTCACTTAACATAATGCATTTGCAACTTATCTGTGTTGTTGTGTGTATCAATAGTTTATTCCTTGTAGTTGCCAAGTTGTGATCCAACATACAGATTTCTCTGTTTACCCATTCACCAGTTGAAAGACATTTGAGTTGTTTCCAGTTTCTGGCAATTATGAATAAAACTACTATAAACACTTACATACAGGTTTTGGTGTGTAGATATATTTTATTTTTCTTGGAAAAGTGCCTAGGAGTGGAATTGTGTCATTGGGTAAGTGCATGCCAAACTGTTTTCCAAAGTGGTTGTACCATTTTACATTCCTACCAGCAGTGCATGAGAGTTCCAGTTACTCTGCATCCTTGTCAGTACTTGGGATTGTCAGTTTGGTTTTGTTTAAAATTAGCTTTTTCAATAGGTATGCATTGGTATCTTGTTGTGGTTTTGATTTTCATTTCTCTAATGGCTAATGATGCTGAGTATTTTTTCACCTGATTATTTGTTATCTATATATGTATATCTTCTTTGGTGAAGCATCTGCTTAGATCTTCTGCCAGTTTTTTTTATTGAGTCATTTGTTTTCTTACTATTGAGTTTTGAGCATTCTTTATATATTCTGGATCCAAGTCCATTATTAGATGGATGATTTGCAAGTATTTTTCTCCTAGTCTTCGGCTTATCTTTTCATTCTTTTAACAGAGTCTTTCACAGAGTAAAAGTTTTGAATTTAATAAAGTCCATTTTATCAATTTTTTTCTTTTATAGGTCATGCTTTTGATATCACTTCTAGGAACTCTGCCTAACCTGAGGTTACAAAGATTTTTTTCTGAAAGATTGATCATTTTACATTTTGCACTTAGGTCTTGAACCCATTTTGAGTTAATTTTTGCATAAAGTGTGAGATATATAGATTAAGGTCCAATTTCTTTTGCATATGAACATCCAATTTTTCTAGAACCATTTCTCAAAATGACTTTTCTTTCTCTATTAAATTGTCTTTGTATCTTTGCCAGAAATAAATTGACCATATTTGTGTGGGTCTATTTCTGAATTCTTTATTCTGTTCCATTGGTTTATGTGTGTAACTTTTTGCCAATACTGCAATGTCTTGATTATTGTAGTTTTATATTAAGTCTTGAAATCAGATAGTGTGGGTTCTCCTACTTTGTTCTTTCTTTTTGAAAATCATTTTGGCTATTCTAGTTCCTTTGCCTGTCTATAGAAAATTTTAGGATCAGCTTGTTATCTCAAAAAAGCCTGCTAGGATTTTTAATCCATATTGTGTTAAATAGAGTTGAGAAGAATTGACATGTTAACAATATCAAGTTTTCTAACTCATGAACACAGCATGTCTTTTCACTTACTTAGGTCTTTTTTGATTTCTCTTGACAATGGATTTCAGTTTTCAGTCTACAGTCCTGCAATATTTTGTTAGATTTTTACCCAAGGATCTCATTATGTTTGGTACTATTGTAAACTGTACTGTTTACTTAATTTCAATTTCTAGTTGCTCATTGTCAGTATTCAGAAATAAGATTGATTTTTTAAAGTATTGATGATGTATCCTGCAGACTTGCTAAACTTCTTATTTTCAGTAGGGTTTTTGTAGATTCCTTGGGATTTCCTATGTGAATAATCATGTCGTCTGTGAATAGAAACAGTTTTATTTCTTCTGTATGCCTCATATTTTTTTCCCTTGCTTCATTGCACTGGCTACAACTTCCCATATGATGAAAAGGAGTGTTAAGAGCAAACATTTTCACCCTTGTTTTGCTCCCAATCTTACAGGGGAAGAATTCAGTCTTTTACCATTAAATATGATGTTAGTTGTTGTTTTTCCGTAGATGTCCTTTTTCGGGTTAAGGAAGTTCCCTTCTATTCCTAGTTTACTGACAGCTTTTATCATGAAAGGATGCTGAATTTTTCAAATGCTTTTTCTGAATCTACTGAACTAATCATGTGGTTTTCTGCCTTTAATCTGATAATATGGTGAATTACATTGCCTGATTGTCAATTGCTGAGCCAGTCTTGCATTTCCAGGATAAACGCCACTTGGGTGTGATGTATTATCCTTTTCCTATACTGCTGGATTCAATTTGTTAGTATTTTGTTGAGCGTTTTTGCATCTATGGTCACAAGGGATATTCGTAACTAGATATTTAGATGCTTATGAGCACAAGGTTGGCATAAATGCAACAAAATAGTAGATTAAAAGATGAGGGGTTCTATTATGACAGTGTTTTTAATACAATAATAATAAGAATGATAATGGTAATGATGATAATAATAATAATAATAATAATGCCTGACACTTATTAAGTGCCTCCCATATGTCAGGCACTGTTCTAAGCAATTTAAATGTATTCATTTACAGTCATGTGTTGCTTAACGACCATGACACCTTCTGAGAAATGTGTTGTTAGGCTATGTCATCATTGTGTAATTGTCAGAGCATGCACTTATACAAATCTAGATGGTATAGCCTACTACACACCTAGGCTATATGGTATAGCCATTGCAATCTTATGGAACCACCATCACATATGTGGGCCATTGTTGACCGAAATGTTGTTACGTGGCACATGACTGTATTTCATTCTCATAACAATGTTATTGAGTTAAGTGCTCAATATTATCCCCATTTAGTCTGTGCCTTTAACCACTACTGTACATTGCCTAATTTTTATATGTGTGTGTGTACGTGTGTGTGTGTGTGTGTATAAATGATGTGACACATTTCTGCTCAGGGCCCAAATTCAATCAAATCTCCTATATTCTTCCATTGGATTGCTCAAATCCCCATTAATAGGCAGTTCTGTATTATCCTCTTGATGCTTCCTCTCTCCCTGCCCTCATCCAAATGACCTGAGATCCCTGGAGGCTTAATAAGTTCCGAGTATTTAGCTCTGCTTCTAAACTCCGCATGAAGAGTTAACCAGAAAATTAGATCAGGTCCCCAGGACCACTGTCCCTGTGTCTTCCCTGTGGGGTCTCCATGGAATACTAGATCCACACAACCTGGAGAGGAGTGACCTATACTCCTGGGATTTTCTGGACCTCTGGAAGTTCTTCTATCCTTGCCTTGACTTCCCTCCTGTGCCCCAGTCACTCTCACCAAACCTCTACCATTTCATTGAAACCCCTCAAAGGTCCCCATTGACCTCCTAATTGCTAAATTATATGATTTTGTCTCAGTCTTCACTCTATGCTTCTTGCTAATTCAAAGTGAGGTCTATGGACCAGCATCAAGGGCATCCCCTGGGAGCTTGTTACAAATGCAGAATCTTACGCCTCACCCCAGACTTACTGAATCCAATTTGCACTTTTACAAAATCTCGAGGTGATTCATTGCAACACTAGCACCTGATCTCTCTGAGGTGTCTGGTGCGGGTCTTGGAACACCATCCCTTCCGTCATCCCACTTCTCCTTACTTCTCCCGCTACTCCTTCGGCTGTTCTTTCTTAATCTCCTTCCTTTGCTCCTCTTTCCCTAACAGTACCATAAATATGAATCTTCTGTTGGGTTCTGCCCCTTCTGCTCTTCTGGTAATTTCTGTATTTTCTGGGATTTTTCTTTCTTCTGGACCTTCAACTTCTGCAAAATGTTGATGACTCACACATTTCTCTCTCTTCAGAAACCCAGGCTTCAATTTCCAACTTCTTTCCAATTTTGTGTGTGTTCTGCAATGCTTCAAACACAATGTATCCCAAACAGAACCCTTTACCATCCCCATTCCCCACCCTGACTTCTCCTCCTGGGCTGCCTATCGTGACCCATGACATCCTTATCCATCCGCCCCTCACAAATCCTAGAGACCTGGGGTCTTCTCTGGCTCTTCCCGTTCTCCTATCTCCATGTTCAATTAATCACCAAACTTTGTCTCTTTGACCCCAGATACCTAGCCAGTGCTATCTCCCTTCTCCATTCCTCCTGCCGGTGCTGAGATTTAGGCCCTTGTCATCAATTACTCAAACTATTAAGTATTCTCTTACCCGCACCTCTGGCCTCTACCCTCCTGTCCATCTTTCACGCTGATACCAGAGCATGCTTTCAATAAGGCAGACCAAACATATTCTCATCGCTTCAAAACTCTCAAGCGGTTCTGCATAACCCACAGGATCAAACCCAAGCTCATTTTCTTGGTATTCAAGGTGCTCCATGATCTGGGCCCTTCCTATCTTCCTAGGAAAGTTTCCACCTATCTCCTACATTCCAGAAATACTAAGTTTCTCACAGGTCTCCTTGTACATCTTGTACTTTTACCCCGCTCTGTCCATAATTTTGCTCTTTGAAATATCCTCCTCTCCAGAATATCCTTCCCTACACTCTGACTTCTCGTCCTTTGATATTCTAATATTCCTGCCCCTGTGAAGTATTCCCTGAGTTCTGAGTAGAAATAACTGCTCAGGCTTCTGTGCTCCAGTGAACACCCTATTCATACTGCATACGTTGCGTTTGAACATGATGTTATAGTCAGTTCTAAACTTCCTGCCTTTGCAATACTCTGCAGGTCTTGTTAGGGCAACAGCTGTGTCTTATTCATTTCTGTGTCTGGTGTCTAGTACCATGCTTGGCACACAATACGAACGCCATAAACGTGGGACTGCATTGAGTAGCCATTTGCACCTACTTCTGTTGTGCATACTATGCTTAAGATAAAAACACAAATACAGTTATGCATGACTTAATGATGGGGATGCATTCTGAGAAATATGTCATTAGGTGGTTTTGTCATTGTGTGAACATCATAGAGTACATTTACACAAACCTAGCTGGTGTAGCCTACTACACGTCTAGGCTATGTGGTACATAGCCTATTGCTTGTAGGCTACAAACCTGTATAAAACTGAGTACTGTAGGCAATTGTAACATAATGGTAAGTATTTATATAGCTAAACATTTCCAAACACAGAAAAGGTACAGTAAAAATACAGTGTAAAATATAAAAAATGGATACCTGTACAGGGCACTTACCGTGAATGGAGTTTGCAGGACTGGAAGTTTCTCTGGGTGAGCCAATGAGTGAGTGATGAGTGAATGTGAAAGTCTAGGAAATTTCTGTACACTACTTTATAAACTTGTACATTCAGACTTTATAAACACTGTACCTTTAGGCTGCACTAAATTTATAAAAATAAAATAAAGTAATTGCACTGTGGTGTAATGACAACTACAACATCACTAGGAGATAGAAAATTTCCAGCCCCATTCTAGTCTTACATTTAGACTTTATAAACACTGTACCTTTAGGCTGCACTAAATTTATAAAAATAAAATAAAGTAATTGCACTGTGGTGTAATGACAACTACAACATCACTAGGAGATAGAAAATTTCCAGCCCCATTCTAGTCTTACATTTAGACTTTATAAACACTGTACCTTTAGGCTGCACTAAATTTATAAAAAAAAATAAAGTAATTGCACTGTGATGTAATGACAACTACAACATCACTAGGAGATAGAAAATTTCCAGCCCCATTCTAGTCTTACATTTAGACTTTATAAACACTGTACCTTTAGGCTGCACTAAATTTATAAAAAAAATAAAGTAATTGCACTGTGGTGTAATGACAACTACAACATCACTAGGAGATAGAAAATTTCCAGCCCCATTCTAGTCTTACATTTAGACTTTATAAACACTGTACCTTTAGGCTGCACTAAATTTATAAAAAAAATAAAGTAATTGCACTGTGGTGTAATGACAACTACAACATCACTAGGAGATAGAAAATTTCCAGCCCCATTCTAGTCTTAAAGGACCACCATCATATATATGTGTTCTGTCATTGATTGAAATGTCATCACGCAGTGCACAACTGTACTCCTGTTTGTTCACTTATTTATTTGGTATATCAGGTTGCTAATTTGATGTTTCCATATTATCTGAGTGAGCTGAGGCTTGAAGTTCACTGAGATCATTTTGTTTCTTTGAATCTAGAATCACTATGTGATTCTATCAGTAGTAATGAGCATCTGGGAGATTTTTCTCCACATGTCTCTGTACCAGGGTGCACAACCCAAATAAACCACTTTAATCCAATCAAAGCTATACAACCCAAATAAACCACTTTAATCCAATCAAAGCTATCTCCATCTGCAAGACATTGCACAAAAGATTGCTTCTAGTAGCACAGATTGCAACTAGGAGTACCTCCTGTGTAGCAAAATGTAGCCTTGTGGTTATGACCTTGCAGTCTGGCCTCAAATAAACCTGGGTTCAAATTCCTGCTCTGCTAATTCCTACTTGTTTATCCTTGACCATGTTACTTAAACTCTCTGCACTTCAATTTCTTCATCTGTAACTTCACAGGCTTATTATGAAATTATTTCAGGTTGATCACATCTAGTGGCCAGTACCTCCTGAGAGCTCAGTAAATGTGGACATGGTGGTAGGAGAAGTTGTTAATGATGACGAAGTTGTTGATGATGATAATCAAACTGCACTCAGGCTGGACTCTGCACTTAGTGGGGCAGAAGCCTGGCAGGTACCAGCGAAGTCTGGCTCAATGGGACTCATTTGCAGAGGCCAGGGTGGACCACACATTCCCCTGACTGCTGCACTGACCTGCCTGGCTTTTTGGGAATGAGGAAGCAAGACAGAGACCAAACAATCCACTAGCTCCAATATGCTTCTCCTTTTAGAAAAAACAACAATAATCAACCCTCCCATTCCCCAGCCTCGTATGTCACAAATAGCTTTCAAAGACAGTAAGATTATTGTTTTTTCAGACACCTTTTCTTTCAGAAGAAAATTCTGACCCAGAGTCATAGCTGTGGGGGTCAGGTACAGGGCTGTTGCAGAAGGCAGTGTCTGCTCTCCTTGCTTAAAAAACTGGCATGGCTTCCCACAGCCCTCGCGATTAAATCCAAACTTCCTCCATGCTACAAGGCCCTGTATGAAGTGACTCTTGCCTCACCTCCTTGGGCCTCAGTCTCCTCCTTACTGGCACTGTTACTGTGGCTGGTCAGATAAAATTTATTCCCTGTATAAATTGCCTGTTCATTAAGTAAAATTCCATAACTAACCTTTCACTCTGTGTCTTCCTACCTGCCTTCTAAGATATCGCCTGTAGCTCAGAAGTCATGAGTTTAGTGCAGAAGTCACCAGTTGTGCACAAAAAGTGTTTTTGCAAGAACGCTGGAGCTAGCTTGGCCCAGCACAAACCAGGCTAGGCTGGTTGAGCCCACGGACCTCTCTACTGAGCCTGTTCCAAGGTCTGATGGGTGACCTCCTGACTAAAGACTCCACCTCGAGATGGGAAGGCCGCCACCATTTTTCTGCATGTGAAGAGTGTGCAGACCAGGGCTCGTGCCTGCGCAGATGGTTGGAGAGCTCCCTCCAACCTTTGAGCCAATTGCAGTCTCCACACCTTGCACTACCCTTAACTGTTTCTCCAAGAGGATACCTTCTTTCCTGCTGTGGACAAGATGGATTTGCGATATGTATATCTCCTGTCTTCTCACTTGGCCGCCTTATGAATAAACCTTTTTGTCTGCTGCAAAGACCTGTGCTCTGGTGTTTGCCCACAAACTCCATTCAGTTTGATAACAGAGATGTAAAGCAGCAGTTAAGAGCTCAGATTTTGGAGTAAGACTGCCTGGATTCAGAGTTTGAGTTCACATGCTTCCTAGCTATTTGACTTTGGGCAAGTTATTGCTGGAGGAATGCTCTCGGGGTTTCTGAAGTGTCAATATCTTTTTCTCTCCATGAGGTTGAAACCAATCAAATAGTAGCCATTAATTTATCAGCTTTATTACTAACAAAGCTTAATGGAACTTGCAGGGAAAAATCAGTTTTCCAAGTGTAGACGTCTGGATCCATCTGTGGGGTAAATCTCACCCAGGTGTTTAAAGGAGGTAAAGAACCATGGGTTTCTTTCTGTGGTAGTAGTTGGCTTACCAGATGGAGGGGCAGAGAATGTGAGTTTGGGGGTGGGGATGGGAGTGGGGGAAGACTACTCTGAAAAAGTCAAGAGCCTGGGGGGGAATGAAGTACATGCACTCCATGTTTTTTCCAATCCCCCTAATTAGATACTTTGATATTGAGATTTATGATAAGAAATATATATTTGGTCTTTATCTCTGTTTCCTGGCACACAGCTTCTAAAACTCTTGGAGTATCAGAAATGACAACTGTCTTTTGTATGCTAATGAGATGATTGATGGCTGGGGATTCCTGGATACCCTCAGAATGCTGGCTCTTGCCATTAGAGGGTTGGAACTTTCAGCCCCATGGCCCCCAACCTCTGGGGAAGGGAGAGGGCATGAAAGCTGAGTTAATTACCAGTGGCCAATGATTTAATCAATCATGACTATGGAATGAAGCCTCCATAAAAACCTAAAAGGACTGGGTTAGGAGAGCTTCAGGACAGCTGTAAACTTGGGGGTGCTGGGGGATGGTCCTCCTGGAGAGGGCAGGGAAGGTCTGCACCCCTTCCCACTTAAACTTTGTGCATTTTTTCCATCTGGCTGTTCTTGAGTTAAATCCTTTTATAATAACCTGGAGATCTAATAAGTAAATAGTTTTCCTGAGTTCTGTGAGCTGTTCTAGCAAATAATCGAACATGAGGAAAGTGTTGTGGGAACCTCTGATTTATAGTCAGTCAGTCAGGAGCACAGATAATAACCTGGACTTGCAATTGGTGTGTGGAGTTGGGGTGGGGGAGGCAGTCTTGTGTGGGATCTGATGCTATCTCCAGGTAAGTATTGTCGGAATTGAATTAAATTGTAGGACAATCCGTTTGTGTCTGCAGAGAATTGGAGAAGTGCTTGGTGTAGGAAAAACCCACAAATCTAGTGACAGAAGTGATGTGCTGAGAGGAGTTGAGAGTAGTGTGAACATAGAAGGAAAAACACTTTTCTCCCCCTATTCAGATATGTCATCCTGAGAGGAGGAAATGAAAAGTAGTAGGACAGGTGGAAGCTCCTTCCCAGCCCTTGCAAGAAGTCTGAAGTCTCTCCTGTGTGCATGCGCAGCAAGCCAGGGAAAGAGAAAGATGGGTTTCCACTTAATCCCTCTGTCCTGGTTTCCTCATCTGTAATTGAGAGTAATAAGAATAACTGTCTTTTGGTATCGTTGAGAGGATTACAAGCAATAATGTTCTTTTTTATGTATTCTTTTCCCAGAGACTTAAGGACAATCTCAGCTGTATTGGATTTAGACCCTTTTCTCATGAAAATCAGTGGTGTTCCAAGTCCTTTAGTTCTACCTCTGGTAGAGTCCTGGGGTGTGGTGGGGTGGCTTGTGTATCTCTGGATGGGAATTAAAGCTTTTCTGCTGCTGCCAGTGTTGGCAGCCATTGCTTCAGACACTCAGTGACTGTGCCACTTCTGCTGTGTTAAACTGACAGCAGTCACCAAAATAGAAGATGGTTCTCTGCCCACACTCTGCCTGGTCCTGGGCATACAGCTCTATCCCTAGATTCCAGGAGAATGGTCTGCCTCTTTCCCTTCATGTAATACCCTCTTCTCCTAAAGAAACGTAAAGAAATTCCTTCTTAAAGTGCCAATGTCAGAGAAGATTTGTGTAGTACCATCCAGTGCATTTTTTAACATTATTCTCCCAATTCAGAATTAAATCCACCCGTCTCAGCTCGCTGGCTGGGGTGACTGTCAGCTATAATGGGATATCCCCCAGGGGCTGGGAACAATATTCATTGTCCTTCTTAGCTCAAGGATCTCCGTCCTGGTGTACTGATATTTAAGTTCAGTCCTCAACTCTTCTCATTCTCTCTCCCAAGAATAATGGCAGGTCTTCAGCCCATAAACCTGTGGCTGCGCTCTGCCCTGGGACTGCAGAATTCCTTGGGTGGCATGTAGATAAACCTTGGAACTGGTATTTAAACCTATAATTAAAATGCAGATCCGTGGGCATTTGGGAAATGCCTATTGAAATCTGAGTTTCTCCTCTCTTTTGAATTTGCAAGGAAACCTGGCCCCAGTTGAGATGCCTGGGGATCTGTCAGAGATCAGCCGACAGATCCCCAGGCAACCTATGTGTACTTTGTGAACCTAAGTTAAGTGAATCAATCAGCATCAAGTCAGGGCAATTTGGTCAGATCAAATGTCACTTGAAAGTTCCTGCAAACAGTTCTTTGAAGTCCCTGGAAGTGGATCCATCCAGGGTGATGTTGGCCAACCTCCACCAGGAGGGTAGGATAGTAGATGGTTAAGCTTGAGCCAGACTGTCTTGGTTCTAGTCCTAATTCCATTACTAGAAGTGTGATTTTGGACAATGCAAAATTACTCTGTGCTTCACTTCCTTTTTCTGTAAAGTGGAGATGATAATAATAGCACCTACCTCTTAGGGTTGTTTGTTGAAGTGAAGCACTTAGTATCTGGCATGCAATAAGCCCTCAGAAATTGTTAGCAGGCTGTATTATTATCTGTTCAGAAACAGTAAAGGTAGGGCAAGGATGACCAGAAACACGAGATAACATCAACTCTTTTTCAACTGTAGCATGCAGAGTGTATTTTTGGGTGTGTGTGTGTGTGTAAGCTTATCTTCCTTATGATTTTGTGAATAGTAATGGTAATAGTAATGATAATGATAGCTAGCATTTATTGAGTCCATGCTATGTACCATCACTGTGATATGTACCTTATGGAAGTTTATTATTTAATTTGTAACAGTCCCGTTTGGTAGTATTATTATTAGCTTTCTGTAACTTGCATTAGGTCATACTTTCTTAAGTGGCAGAGTTTGGACATAAAATCAGGTCTGTCTGATGCCAAGACTTTTGCTCTTTTTGCAATCCAGTGGATGTATCTCCAAAGTCCTCGCTAACTCGTGGGGAGAACAGGTACTCCTGGGGCAAAATGGGTATCAAGAAGCAGGCAGTCTTGGATGTAAAAAGCTGAAATGTAGTGCTCAGACACATAGAAACTAAAGAATCATCTCAATTTCGGTGTGTTCAGTCTTGTCACCACCTAGGGCTAAGGTGCTATCTCATGGCAACCGGCCTCATCCAAAGTTCACAATTCTTGCCAAGGTCTTGTTTGTGGCAGCCTCTCTTGGGGCCTTCTCTGAAACTTCCATTGCATCATCTAGCACGTGCATTCCTTCAACCGTGGCCTGCAGGCTTTTCTGCAGAGAAAGCTGCCTTTCCATGTTCTTTTAGGTGAACAGGGAATAATCTGAAGGTGCTCCAGGGTACTACCAGTGTTGGCTTCCAGATCCAGATATGAAAGCAAAGTAAGTACTTCATGAGTTTGGTATGTCACTGAGAAGCTTCCTGTCCCTTGGCTTATAGACACCATCAACTTTTGAATTGACTTCAGGAAGAGCTGAGGAATGCCCCACCTATGTTCACTGCTGAGTGAAGAGCAAAGAAGCAACCAGGGAAGCCCCTTAGGCCAGTGTCTTCAAAGGAAAATCTCCTGTAACACCTGGACATCCCAGGATTTCCTCTCTGGATTACCTCTACCAGCACAGGAGGTGTGGATCAACACCTTGCACTGGGTTCAGGAGAACTGAGGGGCAGAGCCCAGAGTGGAGCCAGGATAGAAAGGTCCATGCCAAGTGGCCATCAATCACACATGCATGCATGCTTTCAATAAAGTTATCAAGTTCCAACCCTTTTATAGAAGTCCAGGCTATACAAGAATGAATAAGACAGAAGCCTTCCTCTTAAAGAGCTTGGTCTAGGGGAAGAGTCAAGTCGTAAACAAGTGAGTGCATCCAAGTATTACAGGTGCTGCAAAGAGTAGATTCCGGGTGTGGTGATTCACAGAAGAGGGCATAGCTGGCAGAGTGGTCAGGTGAGTGCTGGGTTCTGGAGTCAGCCTGCTTCCATTCGAACCCTGGCTCTTACTAGCTTGGGAACTTTGGTCAAGGAACTTCAGCTTTCAGAGCCTCAGTTTCATCATTTATACAATGGAGATCATAATGGTAACCATGACATGTGATAACACACATGAAGTACTTCGTGCAGTGCTTGGTAGGTACCTAGTGTGCAGTAAATGCTAGTCATTATTGTTATTACTATTATTATGACTGCTTGGGGTGGAGGCCAGGGAAGAGTTCAGAGAGGATACAAAACCTGATTTGAGTCATGAAGGATGAATGAGGGTTGGCTTTGCAAAAGTGGGCAAGAAGGCAGGACTGCTGTGTTGCACAGCTCCAAGGGGTACCATTCACGTTGCAGTCTATGTGAATGGTACCCCCCATAGCTATTCAGTGCATACCTACCATGGCAATATGTAGTGGCCTTGAAGTCAGGATGTTCCTCCAGCAGGAGGAAGGTGCCAGGTCCCAGCAGGAGTTGTCTTCTCAGGGGTGACTGCTGGTTTCCCCCCTGCCCAACTATGGTTATGGGGAACAGGGGTGCTTAAGGCTGCCAGAGAGATGGAATCACAACAGCTACAGCAGATGGATAGAGAACCCCTTTTGGTAATGCAATTTTGGAGCTTCTATCCACTGTGGAAATTGGGCATACTAGTCTTGTCTTTATGAGCCAGCCCTGTTCTAATGTGAGCCTCTGGCCACCTTAGGTTTAGGCTATTGGTATGAAGCTTAATTTGATAGACAGGCATGTGTTGAACTCTACTCCAGAGGCTGTGTCTCCAGAAGGTTTAAGAGGCTTCGTTCGTCATGTGAGCATCTTGGCCTGTCCCTCATTGAGAGTGCATCCAAGTACGGATTTCTGATATCCCTCTGGCTACGGTGCTACCATGAGCAATAGCGTACCTCTCCCTGACTCATCAGGCTGTATAAATGGGGGCTTTAGAATAGGATTGGGAACCACACCCCTGCCTCCTGTGGCTGTCCGTACTGCCTTTCAGAATTCCCAGACTCTGGGCCTTGGTTGCCCAGATCAGACTCTTGTCTGATCGGACCTGAGCCCCATTCTGCTGCTTCTCTGACTCAATCAGGCTTGCTGGACTCAATCTCTTGCCTCTTTTAGAAATGCTATCAAGATTGAACAGCTCACCACTCACCTGTTTTTAAATCCTGAGGCCACCCAATGTTAGCTGGATGACCTTGAATAAGACACGTAAACTGTCTCAGCTTCAGTTTCTTTGTGCGTAAAATGAAGCCAGTACAGTGGTCCTCCTTATCCATGGGAGATGTTTCAAGACCCCCCAGTGGATGCCTGAAACTGTGAACAGTACCATATAATATATACTATGTTTTTTTCTATGCATACATACCTATGGTGAAGTTCAATTTATAAGTTAGGCACAGCAAGAGATTAACAACAGTAACTACTAATGAAATAGAACAATTATAGCAATATGCCAGCATTGTACTCTTACACTTCAGGGCCATTATGAAGTAAAATAAGAGTTACTTGAACACAAGCACTGTGACACCTGGACAGTAGATCTGATAACGGATACAGCTACTAAGTGACTCACAGGTGGGTAGCACAGACAGTGTGGATGTGCTGGACAAAGGGATGATTCACATCCCAGGGACGGCATGAGACTTCATCGCTATACTCCAAATGGCGTGCAACTTAAAACTTACGAATTGTTTATTTTGGGAATTTTTCATCTCCTATTTTCATATCGCAGGTAACCAAGACCTTGGAAAGCGAAACCACGGATAAGGGGGACTGCTGTGGTAGTGCTGATCTCGTACGGACGTTGTGAAAGTTAAATGAATGTAAGCATAAAAAGTGCTCAGTGCGTGCATAAAATAGTAGTTGTTTCCTCATGTTGGGGCTCTGTAGGGGACTTAAACATTCTTCTTTGATGGCTGCTTTGATTGACCCCCTGAAGCTCTGCCTGGCCCATTGCCCAGAGCATCTAGGCACCTGTGACATACTGGAGGTCACCCTCGTAGCAGGTGCTGAGAGTTCTCCACTTGTCCCAAATCCAATGAAGCCCGAAGTCCTCTAATGTCATTGAATTTTGGTTGAAACAAATTTTCTTCCACTTTTGTTTATTTCCCTCTAGAAACGTTATATTTCTTAAAGTCCTCAGTCAATTCAAGAATAAAGAATTTAGTCCTAAGGGCTGAAAATATTTGTCACTATTTTGCCTTATTGGGGATTCCAGGGTAGGTCATTCTACTTCCCCCACCTTTGAATGGATGTTTATGTTCATGCCAGTTTCCTACTGTTTAAAGCATTAAACATTCATTTTTCCAGGTCTTTGTTGGTGCTTGCAAGGGGGAGTTGCTGAGTTCAGTTGCTAGGAAACTCATCTCTGGTGCAGACAGAAAATGTTCAGGAGACAACGTTCAGACAGACAATCTGAACAATGGTCTTCATCCTGACAATCGTGGCCACTCCCTAGCGCCCCCTCTGGTCTGTCAGAGAGGGATTCAAGGGGCCTGGGGGAAGGCACCAACCAGACTTCTTTGTTCAAATTCAGCATTTTAATTTTCTTCAATAATATTGTGTTTGTAAAGTGATACACAATTAAAACAAGTCACCAACACAGAAGAGCAGAGAGAGGGAAACTAAAGGCGATCCCCAATCTCATCACATGGAAGTAACCCGCCTTCAGCATTTGTGACTGTAATTCCACCTCTCTCTCCCTCTCTCCATATACAGACGAAGGAATAGACAGAAAAAAATAGGAATATTCTGTGCATGTCTTTAAAAACAAAAACTATTAAATTAAGTAATCTGTTATTTCATAAAAGTAAAGGAAAGTGAGGGAATTACCAAAACCTACATAAATGCAGTATTTATTTACAACTAGTGATAAGTTCCTGGCAGAATCTACTGAAGGTAAAACATAATGGTTATTAAAAAACCAACAGATTGGGGCTGCTATATTTTTTAAACTCGAATTTAAAATTTAGACATATCTATAAATTCCCTAATATGGTACTCTAGAAAATTAGAACTTTTTTACTTTACCTGACCCTCTATTTCACAATTTTTATTAGTTATACAATTTTTTTAATTCTTATTTTTAAATTGCAATTTCTGTAGGTAAATAGCTGTAGTTTTATATTTCAATATACTAATGTTCACCACCTATTCTTTTAAGACATTTTTAAATCTGTTTCTCTGAGTTTCTTATTTTGATTCATCTTTTGGTTGGCTGGATTTGATAGACAAGTCTTCTTTATTTATTTCAAAGGGCTCATTAATGCCATATTCTCTGATGTTTGTATGTGTATATTTTAGCTTGGCAATTGCCTTTGAATTTGAAGAACAACTTCCTTGCATATAAAAAATATTCTTGGGTCACCCTTTCTTTTCTCAGAATTTGCAATCCTCTGCTTTGACATGTTTGATGCCAGCCTGAGTTTTACCCTCATAGGGAAATAGATTTTTATGTTTATGTACTCATGGCATTGTTTGGTAGGAAGGTAGGTGTGGGTGGTGGTAGAGATGGGGTGGGGTGATTGAGGTATGTCTTAGCCCGTTTCTGCTCTTATAACAAAATACTTGAGACTGGGTACTTTAGAGAGAGCAGAAATTTCTCTCTCACAGTCTGGAGGATGGAAGTCCAAGACCAAAGCACTGGCAGGTTCAGTGTCTGGTGAGGGCCCTGCTCAGTCTGGCTTCCAAGAAGGTGCCCTGTTGCTGCTACGAACACTGTGCCCCCACCCAGCAGAGGGGATGGGAAGGCAGAAAAGGCAAAAGGGCTATTAGCTAGTTCCCTGGAGCCCTTTCATAACTGCATTAATTCATTCATGAGGTCAAAACCCTCATGACCTAATCACCTCCTAAAGGCCCCACCTCTATTACATGGGGAATTAAGTTTCCAACATTTGAATTCTGGAGGGACACACACGTTCAAACCCTAGCAAGGTAGGAGTGCGGCGGTGTAGGTAGGGGTGAGGTGGTAGAAGCAGGAGTAGGATGGTGATGGGAGGACAGGTGAGGACTGAGGAAGGTAGAAACAGAGGGTAGGAGGGGGAGGAAGAGCAGCCCTGAGCAGATGGTGCTGAATTGCCTTCTCCATAATTTTCCAGCTCCACTAAGAAGAAATAGAGCCAGTTCATGCGGAATGAGAATTTTAATGAAAACAGAATATGATCGTCTTACCTTGTAGAGGAAATGGCCTTTCTTTCTAGAGCATCTTTGCAAGAAGACCTGAGGAGAATTGGTGCATTTCTGTGACTATTTAGAGAAAATTTTCTGTAGTGCAGCAATGGCAACCCTGCTATTTTTCATGTTTAAAGAGTCAAGTTTCACTTTCTTTGCTAGGAGAGAGACCTTCGGCTCAGACACCTCCAATTTATTTCTGTTTGGCTTTGCAGACATTAAGCAATGGATTTGGCCCCAGACTTGTTCTTCCTAATGATGTTTTTCTTGGGCTAATGTGAAAAACCAGTTGGCAATTGCCGAGTAACCACAGGATAACAACTTAGAGGTAGGACATGAAGGGTCCAGGTATGTGACAAATGGCAAAAAGAAACCAGCGTGTGATTTAGACAATACTGAACCTGCAAACTGGGCAAGGTACCCCTGAAAAGATGTCTGTAAATCATTCTGTTCGTGGGTCTAAGACAGATGGAGCCACTGTGGCCCTGGAAAGCAACCATCAATGTCTTTGGAAGACAAATGGAAAAAATAAGCCCTTGAGTGACAGGCTTTTCTATCCATCAAGTCCTAATTGGTTGTCCTGGCACAAAAGCCAAGTTACAAAGCCAAGTTCTATGATGATAGGACAGTGGAAAAGAAAACACTCTCAGCCTCAGTGCCCAAAAAGGCACCATGCAAAATGAGGAAGGGAAACGTTTGAAATCTGGGTTGTGGTCTAATTTTTCCATCTTGAAAAGAGGAAGTCCTGAAGGAACTTTCCATGTAACTGAAACAAAGGAAAGGCTCTTGGAATGCTAATGATAGCTACCATTTCTTGAGTGTGCACTCTATGCCTTGCACTGTTCTGAGCACATGCGTGATCTTACTGGATCCTAGCAACTGTAAGGAGCCAGTACTATTACGATCCCTGCATCCTGGATACTGATCATTTTATCTCTGACCCATAGAAGCATCTCTAGCTCTAGTGGGAAAAGGCAACCCGGGAAACAGCCCTTGGCAGTTGTTCTCTACAAAAGGTTCCCCTACTTCTACTTACGTTGTCTCAGATCCCCTGCTACTGCTGAGCGGATATCCTGGGAACCCTGAATCTAGTTCAACTCATTTTTTCCATCTGGCTCACAGTGATGGACAAGGGCTGGTGAAAATTCAAATATGGCACTTGACGGTCACTGCCCTGGTCTTTGGGCTATCTCCATCCTCACCCATGTGTGCGTGTGACTTAGGCTACTCCTTTCTCTTTGGGAAATGGCCTCTTCCTGATCCCTGCATCTCCACCCCCTGGAAAACATGTGACTTCCCCTGATATTTCTATGCCTCAGTGAAGCTTCAGTCCTGATGGTGGCTGGTCTTTGCCTTGGGAAACACCCTCAGTTCGCCCTTTCCAATACCATGGATTTGCTGTGACTATAGTGGAAAGGGAAACACAGTGCTCTCTTCTAATAGATGACATGAAAAGGCCAGGTCTTAGAGTGGTGAAAAGATTTGCTCAACTGAACACACTCAAAGCATGGCAGAGCTGGAATTGGAACCCAGACTCCAAAGCCCAAGCACTTACCCACCATGGCAGACATGGGGGCAAATGTAAGAAGCCATTTCAAAAATAACCAGTACTTACTCCCTTCAGATCTGTCCAAACCTGACTTCTCTGCCAGCAAAGACCAGCCCAGACTGCTGAGTTCTTACTGTGGTGCCTCCTGCCAAATGCAGGTCCAAGTCCTCCTGGTCAGGGCTGGCCTCAGAGTGACAAATTACCCTCAGACTGTGGGCTCTGCGCCCATCTGTCCCACGTGGGCCCAGAGAGCCCACTCCTTCCTCTCTACTCTCTTGCTTCCACCCCACTCCCCATAAGTGTTATCTCTTCTGGAAGCAGAGCTGCCTTTGAAGTCAACCAGGAGATTTCTTTTGGTGGGGTGGGGGTGGGGGGAGTGTGTCTGGAGAAGTTGCAGGGAGAAAAGGATGGGAAAGGGGCCTGGTGTCCTTCATCCTTTCCTTTCAACTCTGACTGCTGATCAAAGCTCTGGTGGAACAGCAGCGTTGAAAAGATCTGGTTCCAAAGACGGGACGGGTGTCAGTTCCTAGGATGGTATTAAATGCCTGGAATGGGATAAGAAATCAATTCATCAAGTGGATTAAAAAATAAATAAAAACCAAGCAGAAGCAGGAAAGAAAAAGCCCTGCCATTTCCCCAGTTTCCAAGGAGCTCTTTGATAATGCGGTGACTCTAGGCCATACACATTGGTCACATTATTTATCACTGGACCATGAACATCCTAACCACATCCAAGGGCTTTCACAGGGCTCCTTAAATCATCCAGGACTGCAATGAAATGCAAATAGGATAGAGTAGGGCTGAGAACAAAGGAAAGGCAGTTCTGGCCCCCAGCCTCCTTCCTCAAATCTGGAGAGGGCCCCAGGGTCCGAGTGTGGACTTTCTCCTTTGCTCACTCTGACGGGCATTTTGTATTGCTCTGTTTGTCTGGGATGACTGAGTTGGTCTATGGATTGGGTTCCTGTGACTTTTCTTTTTTTGCTGTTTGTTCTTGAAAGTTGTTGAACCTGCTCCTGAGAAATGGAGTGCACCTTCAAGTAATTTGCTTTCCCCTCACATACCTGTACAGTGTTTCTGTTTTTTTTTTTTCTCTGAAATTTAGAAGTAGAAAAAGACAGCATGATGTTTGTAGAGTTTTGGTTGGGTGTAAGTTTAACATAGAGAGAAAAGAGCAAGGCTCTTTCAGACAGTGGGCTGAAGCTCTAGTTTTTCCTCGTCCCACTGAGCTCACGGTGTGATTCTCAGTGTGTGATGTAACCTCTCTGTCTTTCTGCTGCTCCATGTATAAAAGGGGGCCATCCACCATCTCCCACTTCCTTTGCCTACTGCACCCCAAGTTCCCCAGTCATGTGGTCTGGGTGAAACTGACATTCTCTCGAGCTCCAAGGATGATTGGCTTGAGCCAATCAGCATGTGTACTCTCCATCACCATCATGATTGGTCCAAAAATGGGCAAATGATCTAAGCCAGTCCAATCAAAGGAAATCTTAGGAATTTTGCTGGAAATGCTAGGACACAGACTCTATTTCCGCTGGTTGTGAATGAAGAATCATGTAGCTCTGAGAGCTCTTTCCAGTCATCTTGACACGATGAGGGGAGATACTACTTGAGAATGGGGCCAACACCAAAGAGAATGGACTAACGATAAGCCAAAAGAAGTGGACAGGAGGAAATCAAGTTCTGATCTCAAAATATTAATTGCAGAATTAAGCTTTGCCTGAAGCTTCTACCATCCCTGGGCCATTCAGTTACATGGGTTAATCAATTCCCTTTATTATTTGAATTTGGTTTTTTAAAGGCTAATAATCTAGGATTGGCCTGAGCACCAGGGAATTCACCTTTTTGACCTTTGAGGTTTCACCTAGAGAGGATGGAAAAAAAAAAACTTAACAATATTTATTTAGCTTTCTAGGTTGTTCTAGGAGCTGTGTTAGGCAGGGAAGAGAAGTGGTAAAGAAGCTGTGGTTCTGTAGTTGGGCGAATTTGGCTCAGATTCTTCAAGTCCCTACGGTGAGTCAACCCCCAAGCCCAAAGGTGAACAGGCCCAAAGGCTTCATAGCTCAGAAAAGGCCTTTGAGGTGCTTTATCTCCCAAGATGCTTATGAGACTTAAATTGTTCTTCTGGGGGATTTGGGTTTCACAACATCATGAATGCTTCAGGTATTTTGCTTAATACAAATCTCGTAGGGTGAGTATATTCATATGTATTAGCAATGCTCACCCTTGTCGTGAGGAAATTAATCCTTAAAATGCAACTAAATACTAATCAGAAAGGTACCTGATTCACAGAAGCCCGTGTAGGTTGTTTTCTTTGGCTTGAGGCTTGGTTGGTTCTCTGAAAGCCGATCGGCACATTAGTGTTCACAAGACCTGCTACTTTGCAAATCAGGTGGATTTTCACTGAGTTGGCTTCCCTGGTATCCTGGGGGGAAATTGGCCAACTATATCTTGCTGGTTAATGGGAGGTGGATATGTTTCTAAATTCATTTTCTCCTTTGGGAATGGAGATTGGGGAATGATCAAGTAACAATAATTTGTGGAACTAAAGACAGGACATTTACTGCCATGCAGACTTAACTTTATCTCCTCAACTATGTGGTGCCAACACTCCCTGTCCCAACTCTGGACTAACACCAAGGACGGACATTTCTAGTCAGCTGAGCACTCTTTGAATCAATGAGAGATGTATCCTCACATTTCTCAATACAATGCTCAGGAAAGCCATTACCTGTTTCTTTCACTTGGGATTCTTTTGGTTCCAAGTGATAGAAAACCCGACCCATTTTGGGTCATGCAGAGAAGGGAACTCAATAGTTTTTATCATGGGACAGTCCAGAGGAAAGATCTGGTGTCAGACAGGGCCAGATGCTGCCATGTATTTAGCTTAATACTAATACTCAAATGATACATAGCCAGAAGTCTGCTTCTCTCTCTCATCTCTCCCTAATTTTGCATTGCCTTCATTCCCAGGCAGCGTCTTCCTTCATGAGTACTGTTCCCAGTACTATATGCATTCAATGCACAGCCTTTGGACAAAGGCCGGCTGGAGGAAGGCTCAACAAAAGCACTGGACTTGTCTCATTAGATCATCTGACTGGCCTAATTTGAGTCACATGCCTATCTTTCAGCCAGTCACTATCACCAAGTGTGTCCTGTGCTTATCTCTGGACCAATCACTGCCACCAAAAGAGGCGTATGTGTTGTTTGGCTTCACTGGGTCACATCCCCTCCTTGGAGTCTGGAGAGGTAGAGGTGGTGGAGGCAGCTGTACAGGAAACACGTGAACTGAGAAATGGCCTGCAGTGGTTCTTCCCAAATGATATTGTAGCAGTTTTGTTACCAGAAGGGGGAATATGTTTAAATCTATTTGAAAAGGAGAATACTTTTATTGGTTCTAAGAGGTGATAAATATCTTGTAGTTTATAGGACGGATTTTTGAATAGAAGACTGTCAGTGAGAAAGAAAATAAATAATTTTTTAAAAAAAAGACTGTCAGTGAGAATTTAGGCATTGCTTTAGAGCTGCTAACATGTTCATATCTGGACATATTTGAAAAGAGTAGCATGGAAACAGGTTTCTAATATTTCATGGTGAAGTTCGCTCACTCATGGGGCAATCATGAAGCCTTGCTGAGCTCAGGGGCCACAGGGTAAAGACAGTGATTTACGCCAATCTGCCTGTGAATGAGATTCAGAGGCTCAGATAGAGAAAGCAACTTGTCCAAGGCCAGGGTTAGTTGGAGTCAACAGCTGTCCTTACCTTGGTCCTCACAACCTCCCAGGTCCTGGCTCATCACGCCGAGACCCTCTGATGTCCTCACCCCCATACTTGCAAATCGTATTTTACCCCAGTTTCTCAGCCAACATGAGGGAGAGATGCAAGGCCTTGGGATAAAGTGTATTTGAGAATGTGCTGCTTTTGCTTTCCTGGCATTCTTCTCTGCCTTATTTTGGTGACAGAATCTTTCTTGCCTCTGTGGAAACTATTCCATTTAGTTTAGCTGAAACCAGCACTCCCCTAGACCCGTGTGTGTCCCCAGGGATGGGCATATGAACTAAAGTTAATATTCCTCTGGTCACAGTGATTGGCTGATAGATGAGTGTGTTACACGAACTGAGGCAATCAGAGACTTGCCAGGACTTTTACTCCAGAGCTATCGAGTGAAAAAGCATATATTCTCCCTCTTCCTGCTGTGCAGCACTATAAATTTGGAACTGATAGTCACAGTGACCAATTTTGCCACTACAAGGAAGGAGCCTTTTGGAAATGAAGCTAGCACAAAGGCAAGCAGAGGAGAATGAAGGAAGCAGAGATTCCTGAGTACTGCACTACTTCTAATTTTTTCAGTTATGTGTTCTAATAAATTCTTGTATTTATTCATGTTGACTTGAGTATCTGTCACTTGCAATCCAAGTATCTTGGCTAATTTGGTCATGAAGTCTTGATGGGTGATGTTGTATCATGTTAGGAACTTTGGTGGCCATCGTGGGCATTAGTGGCTTGAGTGGGTGCAGAAAGCAGGAGTGAAAGATGGTATTGGGGGTACAAGTGATAAGCCAATATTTTCCCTGACATTCCTCTATTCAGTATAGCTGGTCCTCTAAATTGGGCTTCAGGGCAGTCGAAGATTTGTCATTGGAGTAGGTGAAGCTTGTTTGTGAGAGGGGGCTCCTTTGGAAGAGAGAACTCCCAGGAACACCTGAGATCTTGCATCAGGGGAGGGGCTAGAATCAGAGAGATTCTATTAATTCAATCCTATTAATCTGGCCCCATTTTACCCCCACACTGGGGTTTCCAGGAGGGAGAAATGCCAAGGATGTAGGGGGTGGCTTACCTAGAGATGATCTGCATTGTGTGGTTGCCGTCGTGACTAAAGAAGACGATGGAAACACTAATCAGATGAGTATAGAAGGCCAGCGGGGAAACGAGCAACCTTATGAGTTAGAATCATGTGAAGAGCAGAGGAGCAAAGAGTTGTTTTGGGGCACGGGACATCATAAGAGGCTGGGAGACGTTTAGTTAGTGTAGCAGATATACATCATGTGTTCTCTGACCCGGCGCTGAGAGGCTCGTCATTGAGTCCTCAGGAAATGAATGCTGAGAATAAGGCTCACAATGATAGTGACAAGGTATCTAGAGGCAGAGGCTGGGACAGCAAGTATTTCTGATGGAGCAGAAGCCAAAGAATATTAGATTTGTTCATGAGCATGCCTGAGATCTTCTAGTGACTCCAAAAACAATTGAAGGACAGTGTAGGGGGAACAGAGTTCTAGCAATTTCTCCAGTAGGATTAGAGCTAGAGAAACATAGGAGGTACAGTTGCTTCTCCTCTCCTGATGTCTGTGACTGACTCTTGCACTTTTGATTAGCTCTGCCTCAGCCTCTGCATAAACCCTTTTCTCTCCATTGGCTCCCCTGGGTCCCAAAGCCCAGCAAATCCTCATCACTTGTGGACATGCTGGGTATATTAGTCTGTTTCTGTTGCTTATAACAGAATACACAGTACTGGGTACTTTGTAAGAAAGTGAAATTTATTGTTTACGGTTTCAGAAGCTGGGAAGTCCAAAGTCCAGGGAACACATCTGGTGAAGGTCTTCTTGGTGGTAACTTTACAGGGGTCTCACATGGCAGAATATGGTGGAGCAGAAAGAGAGAAACTCTCACATGATCTCCTTTTAAAGCCCCCAGAACCACACCCCTGACTACCATTTTTAATCCATTCACTACGGCATGGTCTTACAATCTAATCACCTCTTCAAGGCCCCGTCTTTCAATTACCATAATAGGATTTCCCACCCTCAAGTTATAGTGGGAATTGGGCTTCTAATATATGAACTTTGGGGGACACAATTCAATCCACAGCACTGGGGTTGATCTAAGCCCAGAGAAAGGGACTGGGCATTAATGGTGGGTGGTATTTTTGGTGATTAAGGTAGCAAAATGGGGGTGGTAGTGGTGGAGTATTTTTAGATGAGAGAACTTTGGGTGTCCTCAGCTTCTCCACCACCCTGCTCTGACATAAAACATCTCTTTGTCTTATTCTCAGATCTGCAGAGTGATATGTCAAATGCCTTAACATGCCCAGTTTGAAAACTTACGATATTTATTGCCAACTGGGAAACCAAATACTTTTGGAATACATGCATAAGTTACGACTTTCTCCTCAGGCAATGGAGCAGTGATTAAGTAGATACTTGCCTACAAAACACAGACACCACTTCAATCTTTGGCATCTTTGATTCCCGAAACCAACCTGTTAAATGGAGAAAGAGTTCATGCCTGCCTCTAAGATCATGGACTGCAACTTGAGAACTGGCCCCTCTGAAACAGTCCTAAACCATCACTATAATTTATTGAGAGGCAAGCTCAAGCTCATACTGAAACTCTGGGTTTTGGTGACATGAGGTTCAAGTTAACTATTTGGGCAGATCTGCGGGGTTTTTTTATATGGTAGCTGCACAATTTGACAAATAATTATGTGGATAATAGGACACATGCTGAATTTAGATCTCCCCTAAAATATCTGCGATATCTGATTGCCATAGGTGAGTGGTGATATGTAAGATGCAGTTGGCATCCAATATTCGTACAGATGATATAAAAGTGACATTGCCATTTATTTCTGTGACCTGGAAGAGCACAGGAGGTGACAATGATGAGAGATAACTAAAGAGTAAGGGGATCATGTCTCTCTTCCCAAAACGCAAGGGGTCAGATTGCAAGGATGACTATTCAATTGGTTACCTGGGTCCGTGGGTCCTATACCACTCAACTGCAAGTTCTGGAGATGAACAATTCTTTTTTTGCTGTCTCAACTAGAGGACAGAGACTGAAAACCCCAAATCCACCCCTGTTCCTTGCTGAAGTGTGTTTATTTTAAAACTTCTTCAAAGGCAGCAGTGTTGCACAGTGCCAGGCACACAGCAAGACCTTGATAAATGTTAGAGTGTGTTGTTAACATTACATGTTTTGGAGGTTAAGGCCCCAATGGAGAAAATATGAGCCCTGGAGTCTGAAATCTGGATCTGAATTCTGGCTTCACCACTTACTTGCTGTGTGACCTTGAGCAAGTTACTTAACCATTCTGGGCTTCAGATCCTCAATTTATATCATGGCTGTAATTCCAGTCTCACAGAGAGCATACTTCCCCGAAGGTAAGTGGTTAATTTATGCCCCAAACAAGAGAGTCATGAAGGGGAGAAAAGTGTAGAGAACGAACATACTGTATTGAGCCTGATGAGCGGGTCTGTTATCCTTTTTAAATTTCATGCAGCCTTTTCTGACATAAGCCCTTAAACTGGAAAATTGAGGACTTCTGTGTTTTAAGTTTCCTATATATGCATATTCTCTTTAACATGTCTTCTGAAAAGTAAAGAAAGCCCTTTTTGTTGATTTGTCTTGAACTAGTGATGGAGGGCAAGGGAGTGGGATGGGTCAAGAAGTAGATTGGGCTGGTATCTACTCTTTGTGGGGCGAGTGATGCATAATTATTTTGGAATGTTTATGTACAGAGCTATTCTAAGCCTTCTCAGGATTAGGAATATGTTTCTTCCCTTGGCTTTAGTGATGTCACTAAAAAATGACCAGGAAGCTAGCAAGAAGAAAGAGTGGATAGGGTATGGGAGGGTTGAAGGTCAGGAGGAGACCCCTATATGAAAATCCATGTTATAGCCAGTGGAACCTTCAAGACAGATGAGTAATAGAGTAGTTAAGTTACCAAACAGAATCCCTGGGGGTATTCCTTTAAGAAGCATGCTTGTTATTGTAATCTAACTTTATTTTTAAAAGTCCATTTTCTACTACTTTTTCTATCTCATAAAAGCAAATTCTTCTTCATCGATGTAGTAATTCTGGGGAATTTGAAAAAAAAAAAGTATGTCTCAAAGATTTTGCATCAAATGCTGTGTTCTGGTCTGGTGCTACCTATGCTAGGAACTGCATGGTGTGATGGAAAACAACACTTAATTGATAGTAAAGAGACCTGTAGTCTCTTTCAACTGTGCCTTGAATTTGCTCTGCAACCTTGGGAACTTACTTTCCTTCTCTGGTCCTCAGTTTTCCCATCTGTAATATAAAGACCTTGACCAATAAGTTATGGCTCAAAAATTTTTTTAAAATATTTGTTTGAAATGTAAATGGATTCTTTCATTGATATGAACATTCATGGAATCCAATATAAAAAGGGTCAAAGTGGAGTCCCCGACTAGCTGCTCAATGTCTGTATTAGCAGACCCCCGGGTGTCCCTGATGGACCCCAGGGTTCAGCAGATCTCTATTTGAAAACTGTGGACGAGGATCTTCAATATTGTGTTGTCATTTTCAGAGCCCTAAGGCAGGAGATCAGAAGAGGTTTGGGACAGGGGCAGGTGGAGTGAGGGACTTCCCTGGAGCCTGGTCAGTTTCAGCTGCTAAGTGGAAGCAGGGAGCAGTAATTCTCTTAATGCAGAGGGATCCAGATGCAGAGGAGCCAGAGGGCCACATGGATTCTTATGACAGAATAAAGGAAGTCTCTGTTCAAGCTGGCTGTAGAGGAGAAGGAGATCAGGTCCTCACATTCTGGCTGCCATTGGGCTGGAGGTGGCTGGGAAGTGGTCAGCTGGCTTGGGGTCAGGGCACAACTGGGGTTTGCCCAGCCAAGGGCATTCAAGAAAAGTGCCATTGGGTGGTCCTGTGTAATCTTGTTCCTCTGAGTTCATTGACTCTGTACCTGTGTCATTTGGAACAAACTAGATAGCCTTTGGGATAAGTGGAAAATGCTTCCACCTTCCCCTCTGCCAGGACAAATGCTGCCGGCCTCGGAAGTCCAGCCCTCCCTGATGAAGGTGGGTGGCTCCTGTGTTCGGCAGCCATCGTACACTTTTAGCCTGATTAACTGCGAAGTCTCCGTGCAGGCCCCAGAATGCCCTGCTTCCCAAACCAGTCCTGAGAGGGGTTGAGCAGTGTTCCCCAAGGGGTGTTCCAAGGAACTCTTGTTCCACAGGAGTTTAATATGTGCTCCAGTAAAACGTGTATCACGGTCAAAAAAGTTTGGGAAATGCTGCTAGCCCAGGTGAGAAACTGGGGAGCCTGAGCTAAGGTAGGGGGTGGGTAGAATGCAGGGGATATATTGAGAGGTAATTTGGATACACTAGGCTTGGTGATTGAGTGGAGAGTCAGTGATGATACCCACTTGGGCAGCTTGGTGGATGGTGATGCAGGTCACCAGAGCAGGGGATATGCTGAGTTCAAGGTGTCTGTGGTCTTGTCCTCTTAACCTTCCACCCCCCACCTGCTTATCAAGGCTGCTTTGCTTGAAACCAGCAATGTGAGCACATGCAGCCACTGGATAACAGTTCTCTGTTTTCCCTCTTCATCCTTTTCCTGTCTGGGCTGAATCCAGCCATGTTATGGAATTCTCTATAGTCAAAGCATCTTGGCAGGGTCCTCCAAGCTCCAGCCTGGGGCCCTCGCTCACTGACTCACTGGCAAAGATCTTGCTACATATGGTCAGAGTTTTTTGTTTGTTTGTTTGTTTGTTTGTTTGAGGTGTGGCAATAGGCAGAAGAAAGAATATCTGTTTATGGAGCTCTTAGGTACTTAGTCACAGCCTGGAGGTCTCTGCTTCAGACTGCTGTATGTCATCCATACAATTGGCCATTCAGGTACCTACAGAACTCTTCTGGAATTAGGACTGAGGACTGGATGTTGGACCCTGCAAGCTATGCATTTGGAATTGGCCTTTGAAGCTAAGTGTCTTAATCCCTTTTGCACTTGAATGGTTTGGGTCTTGCCTTATGTGTCAGAGACCCTGAGAGCTCACAGATACCCATGTTCTTCCTGGATGCTTGGCTAGACTACATTTCCTAGCCTCCTTTGCAATTAGGAGTGGCGAGGTGACCAAATATCGAATGCTAGTGGAAATGAGTGGTGCCACTTCCAGACCTGACCTTAAACCCCCTGTGTGATCCTCCAGGAGAGATTCACAAGAGGCCTCTGTGGCCCCAGGGAGTTGTGGAGTCCAAAGATGGGAAAAGCCTGGCTCCCTGAATCATTGTGTGGAAGGATGCCTGCTGAACACCTGCACTGAGCTATTAATGTGAGAAGTAATGCACTTTTATTGTGTTAAGCTACTGAGGATTTGGGGTTATTCATTACAGCCTCCGCTGCCGCTTATATATAACTAACACAATTTGGATTCCTTCCTTCTGAAAAGAAATATAGCATAGTGTTTAAGAGCAGCTTTTGGAATGAGAGCAGCTGAACTTAAAATCCAACTCTGCCGCTTGGTAGCTGTGTGGCGTGGGCTAAGTTCCTTCACTTCCCTGTACCCCATTTGCTCATCCTTAAAATGGGGATAATAACATAACCAGCACGTAGGGTTGTTGTATGGGTTAAAGTGAAAACATACGTGCAGTGCTTGGAGTAGTATCTGCCATATAGTAAAATGCAATGTAAGAATTACCCATCCCTATTCCTTATCAATCTCAAGCTTTAGTGATCCCAGGCCCCTGGCGAGCGGGCCAGCCAGAGCCAAGGCATCCATTCCATCCCTCCTGGATCTCTTTTCTTGGAATTATCTCAGGGATTATGGTCACTCCATCAACATCAGCATTTAGCTACAGAACTTATCTTAGGCTCTTTACATTTTTATGTAACTTTTACCTCTATGCTGTTTCTCCATTTAGATCTAAAACCCTTTGAAAGCAGGGACTATGTCACAACATTTTATTTATTCACAACAACAAACATGTGCTGAGTAGACAGCAGGCACTGACACACTATACTGTAAGAATTAGATATGTTCTTACCACCAAATGATACCATCCATGCCTGCTCATCCTGACATCGTCAGGGGATATACATAAGCAGCAGTAAAAAATTAGAACATACAGCCACAATCCAGTGTCCCTCCCAGAGCACACAGCAGTTTTTAACTGATTGTTAGAAGCTTTTGTAGCTTTTACCATACATATACTTGATGCTAATGTGATTACCATAGCTAATATTTATTGAACACTAACAATTTTCCAAATGCTGCTAAAAACTTTTTAAAATTATCTCCTTTCATATTCATAACAACTATAGGCACTATTATTTTTCCCACATTGCAGATAAGAAAATAGCCTCGGAGAGAGGCTGAGTAATGTACTTCAAATGACACAATTAATAAGCATAAGATCTAGCATTCCAAGCTCTGATTCCAAAGACCTGGCTTTTTAGAGCAGTTTCCTGACCACACTGTGTTTCTTTCCCACACTGTCTCTTGAGTGGCCCAGGGCATTGTGGGGACCTGCCAGGCCTGCTGTGACAGGGCAGGCATCTAGCCCCACCTGTACTCAACACCCCAGGACCCACCCCACCTGCTCAGAGCTGCAACTGACTCTAGATTCCGTGCACCCGTGTGTGTGCCAAGACAGATGTGAAACCTTCGGTTGGGCAGGTTAGCATCTCAGACTCAAATCCGCCCCCGCATCTCGCCTCAGACACGTCCACCTCCCGACTGCTCCTGGGGCTGAGGTGGGACAGGCAGAGCGCCAGACAGGAGCACAATGTCCTCCGCCCATCAGGCATTGTCTGACACCTGCGTGGGATTAAGGGGTGAGCCTTCGGGCTGTGAGGGACACTCCCTCGGCTTGGAATGACAACAAGTTCAGCGAAGTATCAGAACTTAAAGCAAGGAAGAGAAATCTCACGGGCATTTCTGAGACCCACGGAGACCTGTGCTCTAAGGGGGTGCCGACAGAGGCAGTGAGAAGTCCGAATTGGGCCTTTAAAGTTAAAAAACACACAGACTCCAACAGCTGTAAGGCCCCTGCTCAGCCGGATACCTCCTTGGGAGACTCCGATCAAGGCCAGAGCTCATACTTGCTATAGATTGTTGCAGGGTTTTGGGAGGTCAGAGATGATAACAATGCTGATGGTCAATATTGTTTGAGCTTTTAGTAGCGCTCTGCTGAACACGTTATACATGCATCTCACGTTTAATACAACAAGCCGGTAAGGAAGGTGCTATTGATATCCTTTCTACAAATCAGGAAATGAGAAACAGAGGAAAGAATTGGTCGTGCTCATACAGCTCAGGGATTGTGGGGCAATTTCACCCCAGTTTCTCCAACGACCCAGTGGCCTTGGTCCAAGTGCCCGGTGAGTATTTAATTACAATAGCAGCTTGGACTAAGAGAAGAAACAGAGACTTCAACATCACCCAGATGTGGATTCAAACCCTAGCCCCACCACATATTGGCTCTGACTCCCTGGGAAAGTTAGCTCAGACTCCTTGAGCCTCAGTTCCTGATCTGTGAAACAGGCACGACTATACCAATCTACATGAGTTACAAAGATTACTGATAGAATGAAGGGCACGTGGTACATGCCCAGCAAGTAAGTGGTAGCTGTAAATATTATATTTTCCTAAGGGCACTTCCTTCTGTAATCTGGTACTTCTGTCTTCCATTGCTGATACATTCATTTACTCATGGATTCATTCACTGAGCATCTGTTACATTCTAGAAATTGTGTTCTTTGCTCAGTATGTGTCCCATCTGCTGACCAGGTCTTTTTGTTAGGATTAAGTCCACATGTATCAGAAATCCAACTACAGTGGTTTAACCAAAGAGGGGGTTATTTTTTCTTCCATGACTACAAGTTTGGAGGCAGGTAGTGTGAAGTAGGCTGTAAAGGCACCATGATTCCATCAGTGCCCAGGACCCTTCCATCTTCTGCTCCATCAGCTTCGGCAAAGAGCGTTCATCCTCATGGTCACCTGTGTCTTCAGATGGCTGCTCTACTTCTAGTTTTTTGGCCACATTCCAAGAAGAAAGAAAAAAGCAACCAGGAAAAAGGCACACTTATTTATACAACAACAAAACTTTCCTAGATATCCCTAACAGACTTCTGTTTATGTGTATTGACTGACATTGTATCACATGGTCACTTCTAGTTGCCATTGCAAACAAAACCAAGAGGTTCTGTTAGTAAAGAAAAAGGGGAGTACAGTTGTTGCAAGTAGCTACAACACCTCAGATTCTGTTGCATAATAAAAATATCTTTAAAACAAGGCAATTGGCCAAGCACTGTGGGTACCTGCACTTCAGTTACTGTGTGAAGTCTCCCTAGATTGTCACAACAACCAGGGACGGCAGTAAGTGCTCCCTCCCCTCTCTCCACTTCTCATCCCCATTGACAGCAAGGACTCTGGGAAACCCAGGGCTTTGGTCTTGGCCAAGTGTACCGTCCAGATCCTGCAGGTGGGGCTAGCCCAGTCTCCTTCCTTTATTTCTCCTCCTCAGAAGGAGGAAGTACAGGGTGTTAGATGAGAAAACAAGGTGGAGCATGAGGGAACTGGTGGGAAATGTGGTTGGAAGAGGCGTGAAGATCCTTGTAGACAATGAGTGAAATTATAGTCTTTGAGGCTTGATTGCCCAACTTCAAATCCTGGCTCTGTCACTATTTGTGTGATTTTGGCAAGCTGGTAACCTCTAAAATACAGGTAACAGTAATGAAAATTTAAATTAATTAATACATGAAGAGCTGCTGGCATAAAGTGAGCACAGCATGAGTATTAGCAATTATTATGTCAAGGGGCATGGATTATATACTAAAGATAATGTTGTAGAGTGGGATTGGTAAACTACAACCAGAGGGCCAAATCTGACCTGCAGCCTGTTTTTATAAATAAAGATTTATTGGAACACATTCAGGTCCATTCATTTAATATATTGTTTATGGCAGCTTCTGCACTGCATTTGCAGAGTTTAGTAGCCTCCACAGAGACCATGTGCCCTGTAAAGCCTCAAGTATTTTCTATTTGCTCCTTTACAAAGAAGTCTGCTGAAACCTGTTATAGTGAAACACACAATACTAGTTTAACTTTGAAAGTCAGAGAGACCAAGTCAAAATTCAGTTTTTCTACTTACTACCTATGTAAACTTGGGCCATTGGCTTAGCCTTTTAGAAGATCAGTTTTTTCAACTGCAAAATCAGGAATAGTCATGTCTTCTTTAGATGGATGTTGTAAGGATTAGGTATAATAGAGATGGAGTGCTTGGCCCTCAGTAGATGCTCAAAAATAATGTTTTTAAGCAGACTTTGCTTAAATTTTAAGCAGACATTGATGTGATCAGATGTGCATTTTAGAAAAAAATCTTGGAAGCTGTGTTAGTTCGCTAAGGCTACCATAACAACATACCAGACACCGGGTGGCTTAAACAAAGTACCACATACTGTACTGGGTGGCTTAAACAACGTATTGTCTCAGACTCCTGGAGACTAGAAGCCCAAGATCAGTGTCAGCAGGGTTGGTCCCTCCTGAGGGCTGTGAGGGAGAATCTGTTCCGTGTCTGTCCCCTGACTTCTGGCAGTCTAATGCTAATCTTTGGCTTTCCTTGACTTATAGGTGAATCAGCCCAATCTCTTCCTTCATGTTCACATGGCATTCTTCCTGTGTGCATGTCTTTCTGTGTCCAAATTGCCCCCTTTCATAAGGAGGCAGTCATATTGGATTAGGACCCACCCTCGTGACCTCCTCTTAACTTGATCATTCACAAAGACCTTATACCCAAATAAGGTCAGAATCATAGGTACTGGGGGTTAGGACTTCAATATCTTTCTGGGGGACACAATTCAACCCATAACAGAGCCTATGAGGGGCTATCTTGGCATGGGCAAAACTGGTGGTTAGATGACAATCAGGAGGCTCTTTGTACAACCAGGTGGTCAGATGAGGAGAGAGAATGACTGGAAAGAATCAGAAATTAGGGTCATGATAATCCTCATTGACTGAGTGTGAAAAAGGCGAAGAGGAGGATTTGACAACAACACTGAGACTTCTCGTTTACCTAATGGGTGGGTAGATGAAGCCATTATTAAAATTGGAAGAAGGCACTTGTTTGGAAAGGGAAGAGAATGATGATTTGGCAAATAAGAGAGTGGTTATATGGGGATGAGAGGAAGGAACTCCAGTGAAAAGGGGAGTGGGCAAAAGAAAATAACATTTCTTGAACAGGTAGTGTGCCATCTAGAAGTCCAGGGTGACAGGTGGTAACTGATTGAGGGGGAGGCATGATTGAGAACTCCTAATGGAGGGGTGCACTCACCCAGAACTAGAGTGGACAGGACTGGGTGTCAGGAGACTGGTAGGATGTCTCCTGACATCATGTTCCTGAACTTCTCTTTAATAACCATATTTAGGCATTAACCCTACGCCCCTCTCAACAAATGTCATTCTGCACTTGTCAGGAACTGCCCTCATTCCTGCCCAAACGCTTCCTGTTCTGCCAGGTGATCACACCTGCTGTCATCAGGCCAGCCTCACGTGTCGTGTTCCTGCCCAGGCAGAAAACATATTGGAAACTTCCTGGTTAGAGAACACTTTCCTTCTTACATAAAAACCCAGTCTCTTATTTCTCAGCATCTCCCTGTGTATACTTGGGATAACAATTCCCACCTTGCAGAGGCAATGCAGGCAAAGCCTTAGCAGAGAGCTGGGCACACTGTAAGTATTGAATACACATTAGCTTCTCTTACCGTGGTTGGTATTATCGTTGTTATTTCTGGTGCCTCATGTCCGTTCTTTTTTGCTCTTGGTGCCTCCTTGACAGTGGTACCATCATGATCTTCCCTTAAAAGTCAAGTCTAAGGAACTTTTCTGCCTCTGTTTGCTCCTCAGTGCCTAAAGGATAAGACCCAATTGACTCAGCTTGGCAGTCTACCTCTCTCCCTCGTCTTATGGCCCATCCCACACCACCTCACACTCCCTGTCCCATCCCCTCAGGACGTTTGACTCCCTTGGACACATCCAACCCTGTCACCTCTCTGTGTCCTCTTCCACTCTCTGTTTCCTTTTCTTGGCAAACTCTTACAAGTCACCCCTCAAGACTCAGAACAACGATGTTATTTCTACTTAGTAAGCCCTCGGGAGTCTTGGAGATGGATGCGAGTGCAGCTGGCTGCTCTTTTTGTTGCAAGCTCCTCTGTTCAATCTTTCTTTTTCTATAGTAGTTCATAAAGTATGAGTATAACTGATGAATAAAACAGACATCCAATTGCCCCTCATGGAGCCCACAGTCTAATTTCTTGTTCATCTCTCACATGATTCAACAACAAAAAGCCTTTATCATTTTTGCTTTCTGGAGTTTGTATTATTAAACTGATAGTTTTCCCTTTCACTTTCCAACATGAAATTACCTTATAATACTTAATTTATTCTTCCAAGCTACAAATGCCATCCTGGAGTTATAGTGTTTTGCTCTTTACTGATATGCTCTTATTTAAATTTTTTTCTTTTTAAAAACACAAATCAAATATATGCCCTTAGTTTGAAAAGCTAAGTAGCTTTACAGGTCTTTTAATGAATCAAAGCAAAGCTTTCCCCACTCTTTCCTGCCCAAGTTCCCTTCCCTAGACCTTGTAGCTGTTTCATCGTGTTTTCCCTAAGGATTATGTTAAGACCATAATTCTTGACTTAATCACATGTGGATATGGTCTTGACTTTCTCTTAAGGAGGATGCAGATTTAGCACTTTGGTCTGAACCTGTGACTTCCTTTGCTCTTGCATCTCCCTCTCAGTACAGTTATAGGCTAATGTGTGCTAACTAAAGAAATACTCAGGGTTTTACATTCGTGCCAGGCATTAAGCTCAGCTCCAAACCCACTTTAATATACCGTGTGCCTTGTGGTGTTGGTCCTGGGACTTTGCAAACTACATTTTCTCCTTTTCCTGCTACTCTTGTAGAGGGAGAATGGAAGGTAATGTACACACAGGCCTATAAGAAACCAAGAAATCAATACATGTCTATAATTATTCTGAAACAGCTAGACGCATAGTTAAGCCTGATTAAGTTAGTAAGAAAATGTTTTTTTAAAGTCTTGTATAAATTGTCTTAGTCTATATTTTTATTCGTATTGTTTTGACTTATGATTTCAGTAGCTGTAGTATTCACACAGATTTTATTTCCTGCTGAAGTTAGACAATGTCTGTCCTGGCTCTTGATGCACGTTGAATAAGGAAAAGCTTGGTCACACATGTAGGAAGTTGAAAACTGCAGCAAAATGCCCTTGTTTTCCTACGCAAGGCAAGGTATTCTTCATAGAACCTAAAATTTGTGAGAGGCAGATCCGTAAACTTCATCCTCAGTGTATAGTCTGACTGCACCTCACCAAATTCTTTCTCTTCTCTCAAAGTCAAGTTCTCAGGCTGAGCAGAAAATTGACAAAAAGCATCCCTCACGCCATCATACAGGGGTGTTGAAAGGGAGGGAAGATACTGCTCAAGGTGGTCCAGCAGATCTTCTAGGAGGCGTGTGGACGTCCTTCCTCTCTCAAGCCCAAGCAGCCGTAGGAATATGTCAAGATTTCATTGTGCACCATGGTTTTTTCCAAGAATCTTGTCACTAGAAATCAAAACATTTTATCTAAGGCCTTGCAGGGATTTGTTCCCCTGGGCCATGTGATCAGAAATGTCTTTTAGGTAGGCTAATGTTCATAGCCATTCTTCACCTACAAAGGTCTCAGCAAATCTGGCTGACTGTTTTCTTGAAAATCTCCCTGTAATACACCTTTTAGTTCACACACCTGTGGAGAACTTTCCCTCTGCCGAGATATCAAATTTCTTTGGGTAGCAGGAGGTTTTATGTGATCTTTGTTCAGGCTTTCATAATGTTGTTAAAACATTATCGAGTAAATTAGTCTTTGCTTTTTAAGTTGAAGCTTTTTGGTAACATCATCTGGATTCATGTCACCTCTAAGAGTTTTTGCCAGCAGCACCTCTTTGAAAAAAGGGAGTACATTGTGATAATGGCAAGTTCTTATTTTTTTTTTTTTTTTACAAAAGAGGTTAAAGCTCTCATGGAGTCAACCACCAAAGAGCCACCATCAATACACATGTCAACACAGTTCTTCTGAGACAGACTCTGTCTTTCTAGATATAAAGATAAAACATGAAGTATAGATGGCTTTTGCTCATTTCAGGCAACTTTTTTTTTTTAGTAGCAGAAAAGGTTTTCTTTAATTTTACCATCATTTACAAATTTTACAAATACCACATTATGACATTTATTGGTGAAATTTGTTGACTCATCAGACTGCATAGAGAAGCTATTGTTTTTCAGCTTATTACACAAACCTCTTCATCCCTGTCATGTTCTCTATGTTGGGTAATCAAATGGCTTGAATTTTCCATGTCTCCTTTGACATCTTATCCTATCATTTTACTCATTTAATTTTCCTACCATTATTAGGGGGGCAACAAGTTATGCTACTAAGTAACTTGCTCCTTGAACCTGAATGTGACATTTTAGCTAAAGGTTTACTCTGTTTTGAGATTGCAACAGTCATTTAAAATCATCAGCATCTTTCCTTGTCTAATGGCTGCGAATTGTGTTAAAAGTCACAATTTGCTGGAGCTATTGTTGCATTTGTGAGTTGTTTGCCACAGACACTGCAGAGTGGGTGAGGCCAGCATGGATGCCCAGCCGTGGAAACCCATTGATGAGTAGCTTTCACCATAAAGAAGGACTTTTATTGTGTGCTACTTGTTGCAGTCATGCACTGAAATGACTCAGAAGCCTGTAATTCTTTATTACTAACCTTATCAGAGTTGTCTATACATGTAAGACTGGAAAGTTCACAGGGAAAAACAAACACGGAAGAATAGTCGGGAAAACACTAAAAAAGGAAAACTTCAAGGGGACCTAATCCTTTCAGACATTAAAATATAAGTAAATCAACACAGTACTGACACAGGAATCCACAATGGAATAGAATTAGAAACCCAGAAATTGACTCAAGCACATATGGTGGCTCTTTGGTGTTTGACTCCATGAGAGGTTTAACCTCTTTTGTAAAAAAAAAAAAAAAAACAAAACCCTGCCTTTGTCACAATGTTCTCCCTTTTTTCAGAGAGGTGCTGCTGGCAAAAACTCTTAGAGGTAACACGAATCCAGATGATGTTACCAAAAGGCTTCAACTTAAAAAGCAAAGACTAATTTACTCGATAATGTTTTAACATTATGAAAGCCTGAACAAAGATCACATAAAACCTCCTGCTACCCAAAGAAATTTGATATCTCGGCAGAGGGAGAGTTCTCCACAGGTGTGTGAACTGAAAGGTGTATTGTAGGGAGACTTTCAAGAAAACAGTCAGCCAGATTTGCTGAGACCTTTGAAGGTGAAGAATGGCTGTGAACATTAGCCTACCTAAAAGACATTTCTGATCACATGGCCCAGGGGAACAAATCCCTGCAAGGCCTTAGATAAAATGTTTTGATTTCTAGTGACAAGATTCTTGGAAAAAACCATGGTGCACAATGAAATCTTGACATATTCCTACGGCTGCTTGGGCTTGAGAGAGGAAGGACGTCCACACGCCTCCTAGAAGATCTGCTGGACCACCTTGAGCAGTATCTTCCCTCCCTTTCAACACCCCTGTATGATGGCGTGAGGGATGCTTTTTGTCAATTTTCTGCTCAGCCTGAGAACTTGACTTTGAGAGAAGAGAAAGAATTTGGTGAGGTGCAGTCAGACTATACACTGAGGATGAAGTTTACGGATCTGCCTCTCACAAATTTTAGGTTCTATGAAGAATACCTTGCCTTGCGTAGGAAAACAAGGGCATTTTGCTGCAGTTTTCAACTTCCTACACGTGTGACCAAGCTTTTCCTTATTCAACGTGCATCAAGAGCCAGGACAGACATTGTCTAACTTCAGTAGGAAATAAAATCTGTGTGTGCATATCTCAGGTGCAAATACCAAGAATTGAGTATTTATGCTGTTAAAAAAAAAAAAAAAGTACAGGTCTCACATTAAAAAAGTAAATTTTATTATTTTATTTCAAAAATAAAATATATGCGTGTATATATATGTATACTGTTAATGTTATACACACACACATAACGTTAACAGTGATTATTGCTGTGTGGTAGGATTTCACCGCTGCCCTTTCTCCATTGTCAGAATTTTTAATATGGAACATATATTATGTTTTGAAAATTATGTACTGTATTATTTGTATAAGCAAAAAAAGCTATCTTCATTTTGAAAAGAAAAAAGAAAGTATGCATCTTAGGACCTAGAAGTTCTACTAGAAATGCTCAGAGATATACAGACAATTAGAAAACAACTTAAATGTCCAGCAGCAATGAATTGGTTAAGTAATTTATGAAAAACTAAGCAGCTCTTATAAATCATGATGTAGGTGAAGCATTGACATGGGAAATATCACAACTTTCACCAATTGAGGAAATAGTATGTGTAGAATGATGCCATCTTTGTAAAAATATATATCTTCTCTACATGTATAGGTATGTACATACATGTATTAGTCTGTTTCTGCTTCTTATAACAAAATACACAGAACTGTGTATTGTATAAAGAAAATTAAATTCATTGCTTACAGTTTTGGAGGCTGGGAAGTTCAAAGTCCAGGGAACACAGCTGGTGAAGGCCTTGGTGGTGGCAACAGTGATGCAGGGGTCTCACATGGCAGAATTGGCAGAGAGAAAGAGACTGTCATGTACTCTTCTTTTAAAGTCCTCAGAACTACGCCCTTGACCACCATTATTAATCCATTCACTATGCCATGGTCCTACAATCTAATCACCTCTTCAAGGCCCCACCTTTCAATTACCATAATAGGACTTCCCACCCTCTTTACACTGTTACAGTGGCAACTAAGTTTTGGGGCGACATCAATCCACAGCAGTACCTACACATATGTTCACATATATACAAAGAAAAAAAAAGACACCAGATTATTATCTAGGAGCAAGGTAATATGAGTAATTTTTGACTTGTACCAAAAAAAACCAAACAAAAACAAACAAACAAAAAATAACGTTTTAATGTACACACACGCCTATAAGAAACCAAGAAATTGATACATGTCTATAATTATTCTGAAACAGCTAGACCTATAGTTAAGCCTGATTATGTTAGTAAGAAAATGTTTTTTTTAAAGTCTTGTATAAATTGTGTTAGGCTATATTTTTATTCATATTATTTAGACATGATTTCAGTAGCTTTAGTACTCAACAGTGTATGAACATTTTCATATTGTAAATAACATTCACCAATATAATTTACAACCTTTATTTATGTTAAATATATCAAGCCTACCTTTAGAAAAATTAAAATCCATTTTGTCTTAAGCCAATTATTTAACAGAAAAAGTATTCTCCTTATGAGTTTAAAAAATTTATAGATGCAAAAGAAAGATTGATTTCAAGAAATATAACAAGAGTAATTGCTTTTTAGGCTGTAAAGTTTGGCTAAAAAAGTAATTTTTAGTTTTAAATAAGGAAAAAAACCTGTACTTTTGCACAGGGCATATACTACATACCATTAGCATCTTGTGTAGTAAAAATTTGTTTTAAGATTTTTAGTCCTACTTGAATAAAATTTTAAAAAATTAAACAGGAAGTTTAAAAAGCGGGCTGGGGGACTGAAGTTTCTTCTATGTATATTACTGGCCTGTATTAGAGTTGATGTTATTTACAGGCAGGGAGAAACCACAAAAAAAGATTAGGCTAATTACTAGGCAAAAGTAAACAGAGTCACAGAAAATATTCTCTGCTCATAGAGCATTGACAAATCATCATGTGACTATGATATCTACAAGATACTGATTATGCTAATATACCGGAAACTGTAGATGTAATACATTTTTGGTTCATTGAGACCTGAAAATTATTTCAAGCATAGGAAAGGCTAGTCCACAGACTCTGGTTCGGTTCCCCCCGAGACCCACTTTCCACCTCCCCCACCCAGGGTATCCCCGCAAGGCAGGGGACCGCGTCCGAGGCGCTCCCCGCCCTGCTTCCAGTCGAGGCTCACGTGCCACCTTCCTGCGGTATCTGCCGCTCCACTCCCGGGGACTTTCCGGGGCTGTCACTCTTGAATGAGGGTGCCTCTCATTGGCTGCTGCGTCTGCCATTGCGTGGCCTTCCATAATTCAGTCTGGATGGGCAGCCCGTGTGCGAGAATCACTGAGTGGGGTGAGCTCCATGGCTCAGCTCCTTCTCTGTCATTTTGAGCCAGCGCTGGCTTTCAGCCCTCTCCTCTAAGACTCTTCCTCTTCCTTCTTTTCTCTGACTTTGTCCTCTCCCAGCTTCCTGGGTCTACGTCAAACCCTCATCTCCTCCCAAACCTGGCCAATGCACTGTTATTTAATTACGGAGTGGCTTATCTTCGTTGAGGGTGACCCAGGTCCCTTGTATCTCTGAGTCCTTGTTTGTCACTTGTCCCTTTATAAGCCCTGGATAAGTTATATTAATAGAGGGTGACTCACAGCACCACCCAATAACACAACCACCAGAGCCACTTAAGAGGGAAGATATGAAAGCATTGATTCCAGGGGCCATGGGTCATCGAATCAAAACAGTTTACCATTATGTGGTGGTGATAACGAGAGGGGTCGATTATTCGCCAGTCCCTTTATACAGATAATTTATTTAAGCTTCCTGTACCTCTATGAAGTGGATCTTTCCTATTTTGCAGATGAGGAAATGGAAGCACAGAGGTGTTGGATGACTTGCCTCAGGTCACAGTTCATCGAGCCAAGAGTGGAAGGGGAGTCTCTGATGCCCGAGCCCATGTTTTTCCCACTGCCTGTTGCCTTGACTTTAGCTATTTTCTGAGCAATTTCAAGCAAAAAGAAGGAGACATTTTTGCTCACCTGTCCATTATATTTCTGTTTAGAGTTTCTTAACATCCTGGGCAATTTCTGTTTTCAGATATGCTCAGTTGAATCATCCCTTATAGATGTAGTACATTGGCTCATGGATGGATTGGTTGTGGTTTTGGTCTTCTCTGCCAAACGCTTCCCTGTTACTCCAGTAAGTAAGAGCTGCCTGTATTTGTACCATGCATGGACCTAATCAGTAGTTTTAATCAATCAGTACATCGAGTGCCTTCCCTTTTCTGCTCTTGAGATTTCCACACATGCCCACAGCATGCTTCTCTGTAACGCATGTCACGGCTGCTCACCAAGGTGAATTCCAGCTCATGCTCCTCTTGAGCTCACGGGCCAGGTCATGTGGCACGTGGGTTCTGGCTGGGATGATTATGTTCCACAGAGAAGTGCAGGCATCCTGTTTGTTACTCTCTGGTGTGATTTCAGATTGTCTCAAATAATGTGTTCTGTTGCAAAGGGGAAAGAACTAACATTAATTAGCTGGAATTCTCAAGCCAAACATTGTATTAGCTGTCTTACATACATTATTTCATTTAATCCTTCCAGCAATCCAGGAGAGAGGCAGTATTAAAGTCTTGTAGTGATTCATCAATAAATCACATTGAAAGCAGAGTATGTTCCATGTGTGTTAGGTTGCCAAATGCTGTGAGCACAAAGGCAAATAAGAAAAAGATCATTTCTGTCCTCATGGGACAGGTAGGTCTAGGAAATCACAAACATTAAAACAAATAATATGAGTACTGTGAGTGTTGTGATACTAACAACATGATCAGTGTTACCACTGCAGTGACTACGGGCCCCGTTACTGTGCCCACAACTGCGCAGGCACTCTGCTAATCCTGTCACCTACATTGCTCAGTTATTCCCCGTGATATCCTTATGAGGTTTGTAATGACACAACCCTATTTTCACTTGAGATGATTGAGGCTTAGGGTGTTAAGGAACTTGTCCAAGTTCCCATTAGCAGAGTGGTTTTGGGGATTAAAGAAGAAATTATATGTAAGTATGGTGGGCAATGTAGCATAGTGGTTATGAACAGGAAGGGCCCAGATTACACGGCTGAAATTTCAGCTGTGCCATCTACTGGTTGCTTCATTTAGGAACAACCACTTAACTCTGTGTCTCAGCTTTCCCCAGCTGTAAAATGGGGCTAACAGTAGTGCCCGCTCACAGTTGTTATTCCCATGTTACAGATGAGGAACCTGAAGCAGAGATAGTCAGTCTCAGACAACGTGGTCAGTGACAGAGCCAGGCTCAGCCCAAGTCTACCTGATTGCACAGTTAATGTTCTTACTGTCTTTGATAGCAAGATCTCTAGAAGGAGTTGGATTACTTTCCCGGCCACCAGAATATCCAGTTGACTCCTGGACCCCCTTATGATGGTGTCAACCGAGTGAAAGGCCAAAGTATCTCCTGAGAGATGTTGCCGGGCCTCTACCCTTTGATCTTGGGCTCTGGACACGTTCACAGAGCATATTCTAGGAACACCATTTATGGAAACAGTTCATTCAAGAGGAATGTGCTTAAATATAGGTCCTGGTGTGTAAATGTGAATTGGGAAGTGGATGGTCAAGGAAAAAGAATGAAGCTGGACAGGCCCTCAAGGCAGAGCAGACCTTTGGGACTGACAGTGTGCGTGACTCTGTGTGTGTTTGCTTGGGGTGAGGTCATTTCATTTGTGGCTTCTCTTTGTGATAAAAGGGACCTATTTCTGCCAGAGATGAAAGAATGAAGCGGCTCTATGCAAATGGTCCCCTTCGAGAAGTGCCAAACCTCCATTAAAGGTGTCTGTCTTGTGGGACTGGTATTCAGAGTTTGCGTTGCCGAGACGGTTTGTTCTCTGATGACGGCTGTAGACAGTCAGCCTGGGGTTTCTTCTGGGATACACACACACACACACACACACACACACACACACACACACACACACACACACACACACACACACACACACACACACACACACACACACACATTTTGGCTGCATAGGGGTTCCTCGGCTGCCAACATATTCCCTGCCTTTGCTCCAGTGACAGCTGATAACCCCCATTAACATCTCGCTACAGATGCTGGAAGCCTCACAAACCAGTCCTTACCTCGGGGCAGATTGCTCCAGAGCAGTTCCTCCACTTTCCTTCCCCCACCACAACCCTATTAGGACTGAACATGTTTTTCCTTTTACCTCCGACATGCATCTTCTTGTCTGGCCTCCTGTTTTCTCCTGTAGAGATTTATGAGGAGGATTCGTGGAAAACCCCTGATCCTCAGCTGGTCCCAGGAATAATACTTGCTTCTCTGAAGCATCTAATGGTTTGAATTCCAGTCCACCCCCACCCCTCTATATCACAGATGCTCGCACACATGTACACATGGAAACCTGTACATGTCTATTTTAACCAGTCACCAAGTTTGGATTTTTCTTCCTCCTGAAATCTTTCCAAACTATCCACTTTCTTTCACTTTCCATCAGCACCACCCTGATCTAAACCACCATCGTATGTTGCCTGGACTTCTTTACCTTCCCCCTGGTCTCCCTGCCTTTTTTCTTTTTTCACTCAAATCCACTCCCAACTGTGAGCTTTCTAAAATGCAGATCTAATCTTGTAAGTCCCTTGAATCAAGCCTGTAAATGCTCCCCTGATATCTCTAAGACTGAGGATAAGGTCTGGCTCATGCTGGATGCTCAGTAGAAATTCCTGGAATTAAATAGAGTTGAATCTTCACATTAAACTGATAGAATATCCATTCTGAGAACTCTTGAAAAATGGCTTTGTCTTGCAAACTTTATTTTTCTTTTAATTCTCACCATTATACTCACCTGAAGTCTTTCATTTCATCGTGGAAGACACTTTTACCTGTAATTTTGTGTTCAGTGACTTTTGGGGTCTTCTTGAAAAAAAATCTTATATTTCAATAGGAAATGGGATGTTAGAACTGGAGGGGATCTTTGAAACTATGCTTTTATGCTTTATAACTTGTTTGGGTTCCTGATAATTAGACGAACGGCACAGATTTAAAAGGTACAAATGACTACGCCGGCTTCCACCAAAATGTGAGCCAAATCTCAACAAAGGGTGTAGTTCTAGACCTACAAATGAATGTTCTTGAAAACACAAAGAACAATTTTAATTTTAAGTTCTTGATGTGGTCTCTTCATGAAGCATCATGGAGATCAACTAGGACATTTAAGAGATGGGCAACTGAGGCACAGAGGAAGGAGGGAAGTCTTGTACAGAGTTGGTAGGAATGTAAATTAGTATAGCCATTATGAGAAACAGTATGAAGTTTCCTCAAAAAATTGGAAATGGAACTATCATATAAATTCATGAATCCCACTTCTGGGTATATATCTAAAGGAAATGAAATCAGTATGTTGAAAATTTGTCTGCACTGCCATGTTCATTGCAGCATTATTTACAGTAGCCAAGATATTGAGTCAACCTAAGTGTCCATCAGCAGATGAATGGATAAAGAAAATGTGGTAAGTATTCACAATGGGATACTAGTCAGCCTTAAAAAAGATGAAAATCATGTCAACTGCAACAACATGAATGAACTTAGAGAACATTATGCTCAGTGAAATCAGCCAGGCGCATAAAGACAAGTACTGCATGGTCTCACTTACATGAGGAATCTAAAGAAGTTGAACTCGTAGAAGTACAAAGTAGATGGTGATTGTCAGGGGCTGAGAGGTAGAGGGAGGATTGGGGAGATGTTGGTCAAAGGATGCAAAATTTCAGTTAGAGAGTAGGAATGCTAAACAAATGGATATGTTAATTAGCTTGATTTAGTCATTCGCAATGTACATGTACATAAACATTATGCTGTATACCGTAAATATATACAATTTTTGTTTGTCAATTTTAAGAAGAGAAACTTCCAAACTGTCTTCCAAAGTGGCTGTAGCATTGAATTCCCACTAGCAATGAGTGGGAGTTTCTGCTGCTCTGTGTCCTCCAGCAGTTGGTGCTGTCAGTTTTGGTTTCTTGTTTTTTGGAATTAAGCCATTTCAATGAGTGTGTAGTGGTATCTCATTGTTTTTGTGGATGCGTTTTTTATTTTAGTAAGAGACATTGTGTTATGTGTCTGACTTTGTTTCTTTTGCTCATTAGACACTATGTTCTTATGATAAATCACATTGCTCTATATACACTGAATCTGGTGCTTCTTATTGCTGCATAATATTCCAACTCCTAAGAGTCATGTTAGGGAGATTAATCCCCCTACACCATCAGCACCGTCCCTCTCAGTTATATGAAAAAATCATTGTAATCTATGCAAGATCAAGGTAGTTTTTATGCAAAGTTGGCTTCAGGGCAAGTTTCCTAAACTTCTGTTCTAAACAGGTGATGGTAGTGGTGACATATCTGGGTGTGTGTGGGTGAATGTCTGAGTCAGATGTGACATATATGTGCCTATTTACTGCCGCTCCCTCCTCCCATGACATGGGCCAATCAATGAAAGTATTTTAAAAAATATGTTGGAATGTTTCTGAATACAGAGTCCCAGGAAGCCACTATCAATTGGTAAAGTTGACATGGAGAAAGAAACATCACTGGACTAGATGAAGTCCCTTTTAATTCCAAACATTCTGTGTTTTCTGGGTAGCCCAATCTGGCTGGAAAGTTGCATTCCTGTAGGGGAGTGGTAGTAGATATGACAGGAAAAGGTAAGAGGGAGGCATGTTGTAGATGAAACAGCTGCTTTTTCTAGAGCGTGTCTTAAGTTAGACATGCTGCCAGGCACCCCGCACACATTCCCACAGGATGCACACGAAGCCTACGACATCAAGGCTCATTCTCATTTTCAGATGAGGCAGCTAAGGCCCCTGAAGGTGAAGCCACTTTCCCAAGAAGATTCAGCAGGAAGTGGCATCCCGATATTACAACTGAGGTCTGCCTGACTCCAAAGTTCATAATATTCTCACTACATCATGAATCCTCTCTCATGGGTCTTCAGTAATGGTCAAGGAGTTTGAGCTTTGTATTCGTATAGTAGGCACACTATGTTGCTGGTGGTTTTTGAAAAGGAAATGCTAGGAGGGGTGCAAAGGGAAGTGGTGAATGATGAGTGAGCTGGGTCGTGTGACTAATTAAGAGTCCACTGCAGTAGTCTGAGCATGAGATGAGAAGCCTGCATTTGGGTAATAGGGGGACTGAAGAGGAAGCAACTGGCACTTTCAAGTGTGAGTCAGGGTGTCCCACAAGCAAGGTTTGGAAGCACAGGGAAAGACGTCTTCAAGGAAACAGAGTAGAGATTGTTTCCGAAGAGATGAACAACACAAACTAAGGCAGAAAACATATGCTATTGAGAAATGGATATCTTTCTTTTGGAACTAATGGTAGTGTTGGATTTATTCCCCTTATGATTTGCCTACTGATTGAAGAGAAATTACCTACTATAACGGTTGGAGCCTTTCTGTCGATGCCATGGTAGAACCATGTAGACAGTTGGTGGAAAGGACAAAGCTTATTGTGTGCTGTTGAATTGTATTGTGCCCAGCTTTGAATCATTGCAGCACGTAACTCTGACAATAATGTAATGTACTTGAAGTATTTGTTTATTGCTCTTTATCTTCTGGAATGCTAAACAAATCATAGGGACTTATTTGCAGTGTTGAATGTAACTTAAAATCAGTTTTTTACCTTGTGGTCTTGGCCCGGGCTGTTTAAATTGGACCAGTTTCATTATTGACTTTCTTCTCTTCTTTATACATTGTTCCATTAATTTCCCCGAAGTCATTTTTCTTGATGTCCTGCCTTTGTAAGCTCTGTTGGGGTAGGGGGAGGGTGAATGAGTTGCTGATGTATCAAGTGCTGACTGCTCCTGAGCTGTTTGAGTTTGTGGTTTGGCCAGTCTGTTAGCAAATTTGTTCTTTCATTACTAGGTCGGTATTTTCCAAATTTTCCCCCTTGGATACAGGCATCAGAATCATGCTTTGGGCCTTTGTATATGTCCAATCATTATATGAAGTTATACTAGGGAACCATTTATGCATTCATATATGCATTTACTTCACAAATATGTTGAATAATGAACCTACATAGCATCACTATGTTGTAAAATACCAATCCCATGAGGGGTTCATTAAAAAACAAGAAAAGATTTCTCTGGTCAGATAAGTTTGGGACATTTGTCTTAGAGGGTCACAATGCACCTGAGCCTATTATAGGATTTGAGCAGTCTCATAGTAAAGAAATCCATTTAAGTTTCTTTAAAGCTCTCCCCCAAATTGTTTGACCATATGTATTAGTCAGCTTTTTGCTACAATAACAAATAACCTTCCAAATCTCAGTAGTTTAGAATAATGAATATTTTTTTCTCTCACTCATAGATTGTGTGCAGCTCTGCTTGGTGCACCTAGACTCTGCTGTGTTCCAGGTGTCTTCTCTTTTTCAGTCCAGGCTGAGGGATGATCTCCTACCTGGGATCTGCTGTGCTCATGGTAGATGCTAGGAGTATGGAAGAACCCGAGCTAACCCTCACACTCACATTTAAAGATTTTGCCCAATTATTGCAAATGACACATCTATTAATATCCATTGGTCAAAGCATGTCACCTGGCCAAAGCTGAAGTCAGTGAAGTGAGGATAAATAATCCTCCCAAAAGATGTGTGGCCAAGTCACATGAATATTGGTAAGAAGGTATAAAACTCTTACTGGAGGGAATACATAGTTGGGAACAGAACAGAATTTTACATCATGGAATTTCTTTTTTCCAGTTATCTTAAGTCAGGTTTCCTAGAAGCAGAGATTAAGATAGAGATTCTTGAATAAGTGATGTGCTGAGGGACAGCTCTCAAGAGAAACCTATAAGAAAGAAAGGGAAGAGGGACAGGACAGGATAAAAAGAAAAAGCGAAGAGGTGGATTCACCTGAAATCTAGCCTCAGCCTGATCCCATGGGGAGCTGGAGTATGGATGGCACCACAGGTTGTCCTTGAGGCAAGGGACTTGGGCATTTGTATGTCTGTAGCAATCAGTTTTTGGCTCCAAGCCACCTCTCGGATGGTGGGGGGTGAGGTGGCTGTCTTCATTTAAGAACAAGTCTCTGGAGAAGGGCATAACTGTGAGTTCTTAGCAGCCAACACTTCCTGCAACTGGACAGGTGTGTTAGCCTGGGAAAGGGGATCAGTATATACTATAATATATCCCTTGCACTGCTCATATCCACGTGATTTTCACTTTAAGTGTGCTCTCTCCAAGCACAGATTCTCCAAGATTCTGTTTGGTCACAATTTGGGGAACATTCACAAGAGGAATGGTAGAAGGGTAAGGCTGTAATTGGTTCACACAAACTCCTCTTCCACCACCCAACATAAATTCTCCTCCCTTTCAATGACCACTTTGCTAGTTTAGAGGGGTTGCTTATTGGAATGACCAAGACCCTCATCTCTGAGGGGTCTTAGTGTATGGTTAACTTGCTTTTATCCAGGTAAGTTTTCCACACTTTACTATTTACAATTAAAACTGAACATAGGAGTACCAAAGAACTCACCCAGTAGATCATCTGAGCACAAAACATATTCCTCCATATTTCCATTATGTAGCGTCAACCCCAGCTCCTCATTATGATCAGAATTACTTACTCCTGCTGGTATGGTAACTTCTTTCTAAGTTCTACTGACATGAAGATTGTAAAGTTACGAGATGGTAACCATCGTTTTAAGATTAATGGGATTTTGGGCCGGGCCCGTGGCGCACTCGGGAGAGTGCGGCGCTGGGAGCGCAGCGATGCTCCCGCTGCGGGTTCGGATCCTATATAGGACTGGCCGGTGCACTCACTGGCTGAGTGCCGGTCATGAAAAAGACAAAAAAAAAAAAAAAGATTAATGGGATTTTAACAGTGTCCCCGAGGGAACCAGAGCCTCTAGGTCCACAGAGCCTAAAGGAGCAGGAATGGGAAGTACAAATTCTCAGGCTGGGAGTGACAGTAAATGGAGCCACTCTTACTTCCACCTCATATTTTTAGGACCCACATATTTAACTATGGAAGACATTGCACCATATAATGGCTGTTGGTTTAAGTTGCATACCACGTGATGGATAGAACTTCATTTTTTCCTGCTGTCCCTTTAAGAGTTTGTTCTACTGCTTTATAAGATCAGCAGCTTTTGGCCTTTTCTTTGGTGCAATATGTGATGGAATCAGTAGATCCCATGGCTATGAGCCCACTACCACAACTCGTTTGCTGTGAAAGGGTCCCTTGGGCTGAAGCAATGTTAATACAGGATCCCATGTCAGTAAATTAAATCATCTTTGAGCCCTTGTATACTGATGTTGTCTAAGGTTTTGCTGGTAGGGAAGGCAAACCTACATCTGAAATATAGGTTAGGATGAATTGTTGCTCTTTCCATGGTAGAATTATGCTGTAATCATTTTACCACCAAGTGGCTGATTGGCCTCCTCCAGGAATGGTTCTATGTCAGAGGCTTAGTGTTGATTTCTGGGCAAAGGTTCTCTACCACTTGCATGAGTCTGATCAGACAGAACCCTCACACCCAAGTCAGGCAAAGCAGATTTATTACTCACAGACAGGCAGCGAGGATAAACAGAAGCCTAAGATCCATGGTGAGTTGGTTCAGCAAGGCTCAGGAAAGTTTCCCAGGGCAGATGGAGTCTCACATGCACATGACCCACGTTGCACTGCAGCTGAGGGGCCCCCAAAGCACTCCACACTGGGTTTTATACTCTGGGTGCCACTGGGACCACTGAGCACAAGCATTGCAGAACTTCCTGTTCTAGTGGAAATGAAAACAGCCTTGGCTGTTCCAGACAGTTCCTCCTTATCTCAGGATATTGCATTCTCAGTATTTTCTACAGTTATTTGAGAACTACAAGTGGGAGGGGGGAGATCTGGTTGGCCAAGGCTATCCAGGGACCTATCCTCCCACACTCTGTTGCTGACAATTTGGACATTCAGCATGGTAATAGCTAGGTCAACCTTTGTGAGAAGGAACCCCTGGTTTTGAATCCCTGCATAGGCTTCATCTCTGCTCCCAAGGCTACTATTGACATGAACCCATTACATAATCTCTGGAGTGGCTAAGGACAGAGGCTGACTGACATCTATTGGCTGAGTCATCCTGTCTACTTGTTTGTTAGTGCCCCTTTAACAGTGGAAGCTTTACAATACATGTCATGAAACAAAGATCCTCACAGTTTATGTCCACTCTCATAGGCACATCCAAATGCAACTTCTGTAGATTTCCTTGTCCCCAGTCTTACTGTCTTTTTCTTTCCAGGCACCTCACCAATCAGCTAAGACATTTGTTACTGCCCATGAGTCTGTATATATCCCAGTCTTGGGCTACTTCTCTCTACATACAGAAGAAATGACCAAAATGAATGAATTCACTACTCACCACTGCCTTTCAGAGTCATCCCTGAGTGCAGGAACAGCAGTTTGTTATTGCATCAATATACTGAGCTGATCCATCCATAAACTCAGCTTGGGTTAGATGCTTATAAAGAACTCCTATGTGCCATGGGTGTGAGCTGAGGGGGAAACACCAGAGCAACAATGGCTGGACCACCTGTTTGGGCAGTTTACTTCTGACCTCTGGACTTGCTTCAGTCCCATATTAAGTACAGCACTTCATCTTAACAATGGATAGCTACTGGGTCCTCATAATCTTATGACTTGGTAGATTTGACAGCAGCCTGCTCATAAGTTGTTTTGACCACACGGTCACTTGATGTCCCAGGGTCAGAGGCTCAGTCTCCACCAGAGCTCAGTATTGTGCCAGGAGCTACTCTTTCTTTCTTTCTTTCTTTCTTTCTTTCTTTCTTTCTTTCTTTCTTTCTTTCTTTCTTTCTTTCTTTCTTTCTTTCTTTCTTTCTTTCTCTCTCTCTCTCTCTCTCTCTCTCTCTCTCTCTCTCTCTCTCTCTCTCTCTCTCTCTCTCTCTCTCTCTCTCTTTCTGTGCCTGGCTTATTTCCTTTCACATAATTTTCTCTGTGTTCATCCATGTTGTTGTGAATGGCAGTATTTCATTCTTTTTTTTTTTTATGGCTGAGTAGTATTCCATTGTGTATATATACTGCATTTTCATTTTCCTCATCCAGTCATTTGTTGATGGACATTTAGGTTGGTTCCAACTCTTGGCTATTGTAAATAGAGCTGCAATAAACATGGGAATGTCCCTTCAACATGATGATTTCCATTCCTTTGGGTATATACCCAGCAGTGGAATTGCTGGATCATATGGCAGGTCTGTCTATAGTTGTTTGAGGAAATTCCATACCATTTTCCATCATGGCTGCTCCAATTTACAGACCCACCAACACAGACTGAATTAAATGGAGATATGCCATTGCCTTCAGTATGCGATATAGTCTTTTTTGATTTACTATATTGACCAGGGGTTAGGGATATACAGGAATTCTATTTTTCCCTATTGCAATAGATATTACTCTATAGGACAGGAACAAATGTGGGGATTTTTCTACTTTCTAAGTGTGGTTGAGTATATATTTGGAAATTGGTAAATGACAAAGTGGTATCTGAAGTTAAGTGCTGTTTCCTGACCTCTGCTATGCCATTGCTAGTAGGAAACTCCTACCATTAGCTACAGAGGACAGCCATTATTAAACTTCTGAACAATGCTAGAGATTTCTTTGCAGCATATTCCTAATCACCGTGGTAGACAGAATGTTCTCTGGGCCCTTGTGAGGAACATGGACAACTAATAAATTCTCTGGCCTTATTCAGTAGACCCATCCTTAAATGCCTGCTTTTTTGAGATTTTTGATCACTTTCTCCATAATCTGCTCTAGCAGCTCTGGTATCTTCCACTTAATTTACTGTTGACAATTGCTCCTTCCCAGCTGCCAAGATCCATCCCAGCAGTGTATCAGACTGGCTCTCAGGTCACTTATTTGAATAATAATCAATGTATCCCAACAATAATTGGTGGCCTGTTTACAGAGCACCCTGATACTGACGAACTCTCCCTTATCTCATTTTATATTTCATTCTTCTTAATCTACTACCTTCATAATCCATCTCTGGCATTTACTCCCAATTCCTACTGGTATATTTATCCAGGTGCATTCCATTGGTGTAATGTCCCTCATCTGCCTTAGTAGGCCCAGTACTTCCTCATTCAGGTCAAGCTGAGATTTGACATTAATTATGGGACTGGTGGCCAGGATGGGGAATAGAGCCAGACCCTGAGAAGGGCAAGTGTTTTCTTATAAAGCATCTGTGAGGCTTTTGTGCAATCTTCAAGTAAGGCTGGGTGGGGATAGGAAGCTCTGTGTCTTCTAACCAGGCAGAGTGGCTCACTTCTGTCTCATAAGAGTGCTCAAGGAAAATTGGTAGTTCGAGATTCTCAAGTGCGTCTATCCAAATATCCTCATCCCAAGTCTTGGGATCCCATTTCTTGCCTATCAGGGCCCGACTTCGGCAATAGAAGACTTTCTAAGGCTTAGAATTTAACCTTCTCTGAGGTTTTGCTACTTTTACAATTGAGTTTGATTTGGGCTCAACTGGCTCTCTGGTTATAGGAGATAAGGGTCTTTTTACATACTGTCAAGGAACCATTGCTTTGAATTGACGAGCAACACCCTGAACCTATCAGCCTCTCTTTCTTCAATGCATTGATGGCACTCAGCAACAACTACCCAATTTTGCTCCCTTTATAATTACTATTTCCCTTGTATCTTTCAAATAACAGAGATACTACACAAGCCAGGGCATCTCCTTACACATGTATTCTATCCAAGTTCAGGGAGAATTGTGGCACTTGAGAAAGGGGGAATCTCCCTTAAATTCTTAGGAAAACAATGTCCCATTGGCTAAAGATAATCTTTTTTGAAAAGGGTATAGCTGTGAGTTGTTAGTAGTCAACAGTGACAGGAGCTGGGAGATGAATGCGGCAGGCCAGAAAAGGAGATCTGGGTGGGGCATCCAACAGCACGTGTAAAAGCAATGACCTCACAATATCATGTGGAACTAGGGCTCCCTGGAATACATTTTAGGAAACAATATGCCATATGCCAAGCTCTGGAGTGGGAATGGACACAGAGACAGATAACTGTAACATAAGCAGCTCCATCCAACATTTATTTGCTACGGCCCACTAAGTAACAGGTGCGGTGCTAGGTATAGGGTTACCACCCATCTTGGTTTGCCCAAGGCTGAGGGGGTTCCCTGGATGCAAACCTCTCAGTTTTAAAATAGGGACAGTCGTGGGCAAACCTGGATGAGTTAGTCACTCAACTAGATGCTGGGAATATTAAGGGGGTAACAGCATTGTCTGCTGCAAGAACCACAAAATATGCTAAGTTCAACAAATGAAGTGCCAGGGATTCCTAGAAGAGATGTCTGCTAACTTTCTTTTGGGGACAAAGATGTTCTCCACAGAGGAGCAGGAGCCGCTGTGCTGACATGTGCTTTTCTAAAAGCAACACGCTGTACCATTTCTACTGAGCACAGAGAACTCACCCTGTGCCCTTCTCCTGAGATCTCATCTTCCTGCTTGGGGCCAGCCCCAGCTTCTGCTCCAGCAAATATGATCATACTCCAAAGGAAATAATGACTGCATAAGTGCTCTCACTTGAGTAAGCCTGCTTTTTGATTTCCTTCGGGATAGAAGGGGCTATTCTAAATTGCACCAGATAGATTGAAGATAGTGCCCACACTTCCTTCTTCACTGGTTAAAAAAATATTGAACACCAGCATTGAGCAAGAGGCATCTGTTGCCTATTATCAGGAGCAGAAGTTCAAGTATTTCTGCCCACTCCATCTTGGTATAGGAGTTGCCAAGGAAAACAACACAGTTAAACACTGGATGGAACAACACTCTGTTCACCTAGAGAAGAGAGCACAATTGGCTTTGGCGGTGGACCTTGGTCCTCCATGGCCAGCGGGTCCTTCCCAGCAGCAGACGCAGAGGAATTGGCCTGCATGCATCCCTTTTGTACTGCAGCCAAAGGGCCCTGTCCTTCTTGAAGGGGACAGTTGTAGCAGTGAGGTTGACCAGGTGTCATATGACACATATGCTTAAACAGAACAAAGGAGTACTCATTGAAGTCAGAAACAGGGAAAGATATTCCCATTCAAGGTAAGTCTAGCACAGGCTGTGAGGACTCTTTATCTCTTGGTAAGGAAGTGTTCCAGGCCCAAAGCCCATTCTTGTATGGCTTAGTGTGTATTCAAGAGACTGCATGTACAAGACTGACTTTCCCAGTATCTACTTAGTGCCAGACAGTGATACAACAGTGAGCATGACAGACAAACATCTTCTTGCAGCTTACATTCTAGTTACAGAGACAATGTGAATGTGTGTGTGTGCATATATGTACACTTATAATTACGACACATGGTGCTAAGTGCAATTATAAAAAGTAGGGAGACAAATTAGGAGGCCAATGAATTAATCCATGTGAGATATGATGGTGGTTTGCATAGGACAGTGGTCGTGGATATGGTAAGAAGTATTTGGGTTCTGGATATATTTTGAAAATGGAGCCAACAGGATTAACTAATGGGTTGAATAAGAATTGAAAGAGAGGAGTGGAGGGTTAGAAGATCAGAAGTTCAGCTGATAGGCATTCAAGTGCAGAAGTCGAGTACGCAATTGCATATAAGAATCTGGAGTTCAGGAAGAGCCTGAGTAGGATATATAAGTGTGGGAGCCTTCAGTTTGTAGATGGTATTAAAAGCTTTGACCCTGAATGATATCACTAAGGCAGAAGGTGCACATAGAGACGAGGTAAAATGATCGAGCCCTGGGGCACTCCAACACTCTGAGGAAAGGGGAATGAAGGAGAAACTGTATGAGAGACTTAAGAAGCAGCAACCAATGAAGTAAAAGCAAACCCAGGGGTGTGCGTTGTCCTGGAAGTCACGTAAAGACACTGTTTCAATAATGAGGTCATGATCAGCTGCAAGTCAAATAGGATAAAGACCGAGCATTAACCATTGGATTAAACAATATGGAGGTGATTGATAACCCTGACTAATCTGAGTTTTGATCACTAAAATGGAAACTTATTTCAGATCATTTTATCCTCTGGGATATCTCCCAACTTTCCTTTGGAAAATGGCCTAAAGTTTCCAAAGGAATGACAAAATTGGTTTATTGATTCTCAGCCAGACTATGGTAACCTCAACTGCAGGGACCTTATCTTATTTATCTCCGTGTCTCTGGACCTCTAACACAGTGCTTGGTGCTTAGTAGATATTTAGAAAATATTTGATGTGTAAATGAAATGGATGTGATGTTTACTTGTAAGTTTCCTCCTCCTTCTCTTTTTTCTTTCTTCTGTATACCGTTATCTGCTTTTCCAATTCCTTCCTTAAAAGATGAAGGACTTGATCTATCAATGGATATCTAGTTTTGATAAAATAAACTAACAAAAGATAAGAAAAACATAGCACTAATAATTACAACAATTATTTCCTTCAGGTTTACAGTGTGCCTGGTACTAGACCAAGCATTCTACAAATGCAATACTCACTATAACTCCCTGAGATGGCTAATATTGTTCCAATTCTACCATTCTGTAGTTTAAAAATTGAGAGTCATGGAGCTGAAATAACATAGCATGGTCCTTGGAATGGTGATTGCTGTGGTCACCTAAGTCCGTTTCCTTTTCCTTTGGGGCTCACAGCTTGATATATTTCCCTGTGTCCTCTTCAGTTATGGATGGCCTGTGGCTGAGTTCTGATGGGGTCCACAATGCAATGTGGGCACAATGGCCTGTGCCACTGTCAGGCTTGGCCCATAAAAACCTCACGTGCGTAATCCTCTCTCTCTCCTTTTCCATATAGGAGCTTAATAGAGGTATCTCTGAGTCTTGGTGGACCCACAAGATGGAAGGAAACTAGATCCCTGAACGACCACATGTGAGACTGTCTGCTAAGAAGGAACATCTACATTAGATTTTGCAGGAGTAAGAAATAAATGTGTTTTGCTAAGCCACTGAGATTTGGGAATTTGTTTTACCACAGCTAGTGTTACTTATATACAGCTGGTAAGCCTGAAGGCTTGCTTTATGGGCAGAAAAAACTATAGGTCACTAGACTAAGGGATGCCAGGCATAAAGTATAGCCTCTATATGAAAAATAAGGGACTTAAGTGACTGTTTGCACAATGCATGCTGTATGCTGAGATCTCCAGCCCTTTTCCCCACTTTGATCAAAGAATGCTGTCAAGATCTTTATCTTGTAGGCCAGAGATGGGAAGAGTCTTCCCTGGGGACTCAAACCTCCAGCCAAGAAGAAAGGTTCAGATATTGACAATGGGGGTTTCCTAACACATGATCTAATAAGCTAACAGGCTCCACCACTTGGCTGAGAGCTTCCAGTGAGTTTTCTAGTTCCTCATTTTTATTCATAACAAGCAACAAGGATTGCCAGACATTAGGAAAGGGCCTAACATGAAATACAGAGACCACAACAAACAAGCAGAAGGCATGCAACTGACAGGGAACACAGACACGAGGGGGAATTGTGGAAACATCTTTCGTTAATATTCTTAAGACAGATAAGATAGCACATGAATAAAATGAGAAAAGGATGCTCTAAAATAGACAGAGAAGAAAAGTTTTTGGTAATTAAAAACATGAGGACAGAAACAAAAATCTCAGTAGAAGGATTGAAAGATAAATTTGGAGTAATATCACCAAAAATTGACCAAAAAGACAAATAAAAATAGGAAAGCAGTTTTAACAAGATTAAAGGACTGATCCAAAAAGAATTCCGAAAAAAAAAAAAAAAAAGAAAGAAATCAGAGAAAGCCAAGGGTGGTGTGGGGAGGGGTGGAAAACAATCTATGAAATGATTTCAGTAAATTTCCCAGGACTGGAGGACTAGGACTAGCTGCTCAAAAGCGTTGTCCTCTCATGCTCAGGGATGGGAAAAAGGATCCGCACTAAGGACTGTCATGAAACTTCTGAATATTGGAGATAAGAAAAGACTCTACGAATTTGTGAAGAGACAAAACGGGTTACATACGAAGTTTCAGGAGTCAGAATGGCTTTAGATTTTCCAACAGCAGCCTCTCTCAAAATTCTACAAGCCAATAACATCCAATTAACAGTTCTATGCCTATCCAAATTATTAATCATAACTGAGGGTAGACTAGTAGCGTTTTCAGATATTCAAGGTCTCAAAATTGTCTCAGAAATCCATCAGACGATGTACTGCAACAAAATGCAAGAATTGACCAGGAATGAGGAAGACACAGTGTTGCACACGGTAGAGCTAACCGAGGAGACGGAGAGGGGCGTCCAGGAGGGTGAGGGGATACCCCCGGGGGTGGCCGTGTCTACACGTGAGAGGCCACCACCAGGCCCGAGCAGAGACAGACCCTCCGAGGGCATCAGCACTGAGTCCCTGGCACACCTGAGCACAGCACGTGCAGGAGAGCCCGGCCTGGAGAGTGAACTATGCCTGGCTTGTATTGACCTCAGCAATGTCCTGCTTCCTCCTCCATGCTCTGCTGCCTGGATAAGCACTCCTTTCACCCACAGAAAGGTCTTGCTGTGACCTAATCCTGAGAGCTGGACATAGGCCACATAGACTCAGAGCAGCACACTCTCCCTGACTATACTCCTTCCGTATGTCTCCTTCCTGGCCCACTCGACAGTCCTGCCAGAGAAGCTGTAGTGTTTCTGAAGTGAGCTCTTTAGGTTTGAGGACTCACTCGTGACCTTGCCCAATGACTTTCCCAGAAGGGGCCCTTGGAAACCCTCGGAAACTAAAGCCCAGACCAGACTTGGAGACTCAGTTCAGCCTGTCTTCCCTTGTGGGTCCCTATCTAGCAATGACACATGTGGGTTTGTGCTGCTACCCTATTTTCCACAACCGAGCATGTTATCTAGATCTCCATGCACAGGAGGGATACCCATAAAGAAAATCTGGCGAATGACTAGCACAGAAGGTGGGGTGACAGTTACCTCTGGGTGGGGGTGAAGGGCTGACAGGAGGGGACACATGGGGTTTCTAGGGACTGGTAATGTTCTTGTTATTAACCCAAATAGTGGTACATGGGTACTTACTTTATGATTATTATGTAAACTGTTCTGCCTATAGGATCTGTTTCACAATTTAAAAAGAAAGAGTAGTTGGGCCAGGTAATTGTCCAGGTTCCTTCCCACGAGGGTGAGCTCCAGTGCTGTGAGGTCGTGAGTGGAACTGGATGGGCAGAATGACCCGCTGGCACAGCTCACTGCAGTCTATGACACGGCCCTCACAGAAAAGCACAGATTCGGTATGAATGTCTGCAGGCCCCGGAAACGAGGTGTGGTGAAGCTGATGGAGAACAGGGAACAGGGTGCCAGGTTGGTCGATCATAGTCTGCTCTCATCCCCTCACCTGGTCTACTCTCAACAGTGTCTGAAAAGATTCTTCAATATCTTAAGCCGGATTATCATTCCTGTGCTCAAAACCCTCCAAAGAGTTCCTGTGTCTTACACAGTAGAATACTGAAGGAGGCCTTACCTTACTTGGTCCCATATGACCTCTGTAACCTCATCTCCCACTATTTTTCTCCTCATTCACACTGCCTCAGCTATTCTAATAGGCTGCCCTTTCTCAAAAAGGCCAGATGTGCCCCAGGGCCTTTGGTCTTGCCAAGTTGCTCTGCCGATGAGCACCCCCCAGGGCTTGCATCCTATGGAAATGTCACTTTGCGAGATCTTTCCTGGCCATCCTTTGTGAAATATCAACTCTCTTTCCATCTCTAGCATTCCTTTTCTACTTCCTATATTTTATTTGTTCATCGTGATTGCCTGTCTGCCTTCCCTCTCTCTCCTCCCCACTAGAACATAGGTTCTGTGAAGGCAGGATTTTGTCTGCTTGGTTCCCAGTAATGGTTCTGATATGCAGGTGGAGGGATCAGGCAACACCTAAGCTTTCTTCTTGGCCTGTCTGATATCAGGACTCCAATTTCTGGTCTTCAGCGTTTCCTTGCATAAGGAATAATTAGTGGTGTGGCTCAATAGCGGATGCTGATAAAGTACGTTCGCCCTGGAGAGCATCATGCAAATGGTGAGGCTTGTTATTCCCATTAGAAAAACACAAGGGCCTCTGAGAAGCCTGGGCTCCAATGGCACCTTCTTGATTGCCTGAGCTGCCCGGTTGGCACGCTTTGAGCCCTCTCAGACATAATTCAGCCAGTTTCTTGACATGCATACTCTTATTGTCTTATAATGCTTTCATCAAGTTATGACTTACAACAGACCAGGACAAGCCTAAGTAAAAACAGAGATTTGCTCCTTCGGTGGAGTGTGTCCAAGTTGACAGCAGAGCAAACACCAAAGACTACTTGGTGCTTAACAGCAACTATTCCTGCTATTTGATTTGGAAGATTTTGTTAACCCCAAATAAGAAAAATTCAAAGACTCTCTCAAGCCCAGAGATTGAGTTCACTTGAATGCCCCATGGGGATAGAGGAGCTGGGCCGATTTTCTGAAAGAAAAAATGCAACATAATAGTGAGGACTTCCTAAGTAGGCAAAGGGAAAATTCATGACCTGCAAAACTCTTTTAATGGACAGATGGATTTGCTATGTACACAGCAGAGACTTTAGTTATGAAGGGGAAAGGGTATCTATAAACCTTTCTCACTTTAAAGTTGTTCACCCTGAGCAATAATTTATTAATCCAGAAAAGGAAAGGTCTAGACGGAAGCATTCCTGTGTTTCTTGGCAATACAGCAAGGTTGATCATCTTTGGTAAAGGAAATGATTTGGGCTCTTTTCATGATTGTTACAGTTGTATTCTGTTCTATATCTCACAAAGCACTACTTTGGTTCACCTTTACAATAGTTCTGGGAAAGAGACAAGTCAAGAAATATGGTTCCCACTTAACACTGAAGAAACCAGTGTTCAAAGAAATTAGGTGTCTTGCTCAACATCATTTATGCAGTGCTGCCTAATGGAACTTTCTACAATGATGGAAATATTCTGTATTTACACTGACTAATATGGTCCCTAGCCACATGGAGCTATTCAGCACTTGAAATGTGGTTAGTGTGACTGATGAACTGAATCTTTAATTCTTAGAACATTTTAATTAATTTAAATAGCCATCTGTGGCTAGTGGCTACCTTACTGGACAGCATAGGAATGAGTGGCTGAACTGAGACTATAATCAAGAATGACTAATTCCATGCCCATAGTTTTCTAGTCTGGGCAGGTTCTAATTAATTGTGCAACAGGAAGTGAAATTTGCTAAGAATGCACTAGCTTTAGGAATGCATAAAGGAGAATCAGTCCCAGATACCCTTAAACACAGCATACCTGGGTTCAATCCTGTTTGCACATTTCATACAGGCAAATGCCTGCAGCTTGGTTTTTACAGTAAAGCACAGGATGAAATCTGGTTGCCATTATGTTTGCTATATGATCTTTTTGTGGCTTCCATCTTCTGAAAACAAGAAAAAAGGCCTCAGCCTCTCAACATATGCTAGGATGATAAGCACCTCTTTAATCTCTGTCATTGCAGAGAGAACAGAATATTTCCTTTGAAGTGAGAAAAGTTGCTTTGTGAATTTGGATAATTCCTTTGGGAAGGTGGAATCGAGTTAGACCAGGCCTCATGTTTCCCAGCAAAATCCCAGATCTGAGAATGTGCTGGTTTTCTGTAGTAGAGGAAAGGGGGACTCAGACGTAGTGGGAGTGAGTTGTTCTAAGGGATTTCAAAATTTGTCTTATTTGCTTCTACATCAGCTTTGTGGGTTTGGAATTATTATTATAAGGCAAAGTTTCTCAACTTCAGCACTATTGATATTTTGGGCCAAATATTTCTGTACTTTGGGGGGTTGTCCCATGCAATGTAGGTTATTTAGCAGCACCTGGCCTCTATCCACTAGAGTAGAACCCAGTTCCCCAATTGTGACAACCAAAAAATATCTCTAGACATTGATCTCCTGGATGCATCCAGGTTGAGAACCATTGTTGGAGAGTCACCTTATGTGAATCTATCCAATCCCACACAGCTAGTATTTTGCTTGGAGCATTTTAAAGCTCAGGTTATTTTCCCACTCTAGAAAGCCCTTGTTTTTATATTATACTGTTTTTAACTTTTGGTGGAGTTTAGGAAAAGGTATTAAAGAAAATTAAAATCAGAGAAGAAAGTAAAAGCCCTTAATGTCCCTCCCGTCATACCCCAATGCAATAATCATGTATCCCTAGTGTTTCAAGTGGAGCTTGGTTTAGAGAATGCATTCAATAAATATTTTCTAGATTATGTGCATGAATGAAGGAAGTTTAAAGATGTTAAGTTTTCCATTTTGGGACACTGGATGGGACAGACAGGGCCAGGCTGTAGGTTCCAAATGGTCACAAGATGGAAATCAAAAGACTTGAGAGAGTTTGAATTGAGGAAATTCCAAGGAGTGCATCCAAACTAATGTCTTTGAGACATATTCTAGAATCAGGACCTCAGAAATCAGCTTCAAAGTCAAGACTTGAGGCGTAGGCATCCTAGTGGTGAAGAGTGTGAATTTAGAATCAGGCAGATCTGGTTTGGATTCTGGCTCTTTCAGTTGGTACGTTAGGTCATATCCATCACTTTTTTTTCTAATCAAGAAGATCAAGGCAAAGGTGGAGAACCAGAAGAGAATAGGAGTGGGGCTGGAGCAAGTCAGGGACAGAAGAGGAGATCCAGAATGATCGCCTTCGTGAGATTAACAGGGGTGGGAGAGGGGAGGGTGCTGGGCTGCTGAGAAATCACAAGAAGTGATCCTCAAGCTGGTGTTGTCTTGGGATGGGTTCTCCTGAGAGATGACCTGTGCACAAGTAATTTACGAAGGGTGTGCTCCCAGGAGAGACCACAAAGGAGAGAGAACAGCAGGTCGGGGAAGGGGAAGAAATTGATCAAGTCTGCAGTTTCAGGCAAAGTTCCAGCCTCAGCCTGATCCTGCAGGGAACTCAGGAGTGCAAATTACATCTCGAGAGGTTGTCCCACCTCCAGCTAAGGGAGCTGGACTTTCCTCCTCCCATACCAGTCAGCAATTAGCTATCAGCTGCTCTGGGAGGATCTAAACCCCTGGGAACTGCCAGCTCTCTGCACATATGGGCAAATCAGCTCAGTGGCCCAAGAGTATTTCTCTAAAGAGGGCTGTAGGTAAAAGCAGTTAGAAGTAAAGCCCACAGAAGCTTTATGAAACAATATAAAACAGATCAGAACGGGTCTGGGCATAGCACTGATGGTGTCTGTTCCAGGTGTTCAGGGAAAATGGAGGGGCTCCTGGATTAATCTGATGAATAGCCTTATTGTGAAACTGTTGAGAACAGAAGAATTGGAGGTATCAGCACCGATGTGGAAGGCAGGATCGAGGGATGAGTCGCGGCTTCGGAGGTGGTGAGGCCTGGGTCCTGATTCCTTGCCTCAACTTCGGCATCTGAGAGCGGCACACTCTTGCCTCCTAGCTTTTTCTTATGAATTCAGGACAACTGCCTTTCTGGACCCCAGGCATGGGCTCATCAGGCTGGCTGAAAAGCCCAGGGCCCAAAGAGATAGATGGTTAACGTGATATTAGGAAACCATTTCCATTGGCCAGGTGAGAAAATGAGAATAACAGCTCTATTTTATGGGAGCACTTCCTGCACGCCGGACAGTGTGCTGAGGCTCGATTTGTATGAACTCTGTCCTTCATCATCAGTCTGCAAGGCAGTTACTGTTACCATGATCATTTTGTGGGTTAGAACTTAAGGCTGAAGGGGATGTTTACCTTCCCCCAGGTTATGTAGCTTATGACTGATGGAGTCAGACTCATGTTCAGCTTTGATTCCAAAGCTCCTTGTCTTAACCCTCCAAGAACCAAATACCTTCCTGTTGTCACGAAGCATTTATGGACTTTCTTAATACTGTCATGGCTCTTGCAGGGGCTGTGATCCAGTGGGCCGGAAGAGGGTGGGGAGAGAAATAAACCCCAGTTACCTGAGAGCCAACATGTTTGTGCAGTAAATGAAGGTCCAGGCACCTACCATCAGACCTATATGATGGTGCTGGATGCCTAGAAGCTCTTTTAGTTCGTGTCTTATCAGCAACCTGCAGCAGCAAAGCCTATGTGAGTCAAATGTCTCAGCAGTAATGGGACGGGGTTGGGGGATGGGGAAGGCGGGGAGCAGATGAGACTTGGGGTCAGCAACTTGGGCTGGAAGGGAATTTGAGGACTAGCTCTCTTCCCTTCCTGTAGTGGCCTCTGGGGGGGGGACAAAAACATCTGGCCTGGGGGGAAGGAACTCTTCAGCTGCTGAACGGGAGGAGCAGCCTCCCATGGTCCCTGCCTCACCTCCTTGCCTTTGCAGACAGGACACAGACAGTCCCTCAACCTCAGTCTTAGCCCTGGCCACAGGCTAAACAGAGAGAGTGCCTGGACTGGTCTATAAGTGACTGAGGTGCCATGGGAAGAGTACTGGCTTTAGAATCCAGTGGCTTGGGTGACATGCTGACTTGTCACTTGCCAGCTGAGTGTCCTTGGGCAAGTCACTTAAGTTTTCTGATCTCAGCTTTCGCATCTTTAATAATAACGGGATAGCTGACATTTGTGCTGTACCTACTAAGTCCCAGGCATTGCTCCAAGAGCTTTATGTGCAGTATTTTTAACTCAGTTCTCACAACAAGCCTGCAAAGTGGGTATTACTATAATTGCCATCTTATAGATGAAGAAATTGAGACCCAGGGAGGTTAAATAGAGGGGACCACTTCTCCTGGATTGCCTGAGTTGTCTGCATTTACCCGTGTCACCGCGGCCTCTCGTCTGGCTTAGCATTTGTCCTATCAGCTTGTGTGCTCAAAGTGTCCTGGTTTACCTTATATGGTCGCTTAGATTAAGCAAATTGTCAAAATCACAGAACTGGTAAGTGGTAGAAGACATGTGTAAACCCAGGAAGTCAGATCCCTGGGCCCATATTCTTAATCATCAAAGTGTAGTGATTCACCAGACCTGGCCACAGCCTTTTCAGAAGGTTATTGTCTCCCCCTCCTTCCTTCCCTCCTTCCCTCCTTCCTTCCTTCCTTCCTTCCCTCCTTCCTTTCTTCGTTCTTTCCTCCCTCCCTCCCTCCCTCCCTCACTCACTCCCTCCTTCCCTCCTTCCTCCTTTCTTCCCTTCCCTCCCTCCCCCTTCCTTTCTTCTTTCCTTTCTCTCTTCCTTCTTTTCTTCCACGTGTACTGGGTACCTACAACAGTGCCAGGCATTAGGGATACAGGATGACCTGTAAAGTGCATAGACTGGAGGGAGGCAGACATACAAATCGGTACTTGCAACACAATGTGGAAACTGTCATGCATCAGAAGAAGGACCAAGTGCTACAGGAGCCCAAGACGGGGAACCGTAATTGTGAGTAAAGAGGTTTCAAGGAAAGGTGAAGGATGGAGTGACTTTTAAGCTGCATCTTAAGGATGTGTGGAGCAGTCCAGAAGCTTGCCAGGGATGTTAAGGGAGGAGTGAGGTGCAGGGCATTCCGGGTAGAGAGACCTGTTTGCTCCTGAACAGAGGTAGTGTGTAATTAGGAATGTGTTCAGTTGCAAACAATAGAACACCCAACTCAAAGTGGTTTCAAACTTAGGCATTGTTTTTCTTATATAACAAGAAGCGTGGAGGTGCGCAGTTGTTGTAGGGTTCAATTTTCCATAAAGGACTCAGGATTTTTCCATCTTTCTGCTCTGTCATCCTTAAATAGGTTGGCTCTTTGTCCTTGTGTTTGTCATCTAATAATCCCAATGTGGCCTTTGGAGTAAGGCAGGCCTGCACTTAAGTTCGGTTCAGCCACTGATCTCTGGAACCTTGGACGAGTCATGAAACCTCTCAATTTCCTCATCAGTAAAATAAACGAGGACCAGCCTCATAGGGCTTTTGGGCAGATGACTGAGCTACTGCTTGTAAACCACAAACTAGGCAAGCAAAAAAAGGATCTGCTGTCCTCATCTCTTTCATCTATTTTTTGTTGTTGTTCTGCATGCATGTGCTGCTTTGGGGAGAGGGCAGGGGCCAGGGTCAAAAAAAGAGTAATTCGAATTTTAAGTTACTTTTAGGAATTAAATTTGTAATCATATAACCAGATTCATAAGAAACCACCCATACTTTCTAAGTAAGTATAGTTTATATAATTAATAGCACTCCAGGCCAAGCCGCCCACAACTGCTGACCCATTGCAAAGCCTGCCATGTGGTCAAAGCTCAGAAACTAGGGCAGGCAGATGGCACCGTAGAAGGGTAAGGACAGTCTGTGCTTCTCCTGGGCTTTTGACTTGTGCAAATGGCAAAGGTAGCTCAGCATTCTAGAGATTCATATAAAAGTTTGCTGGATTTTTATCCACAGCCATAATTTGAGATAAGCCACAGTTAATATTTGAGAGATTTACTGTTCCATTAGGGAAGAGTGGCCATTAATTAAGCCCCAGAGGCTGTCGGAATGAATTACTGCCCAGCAAGAAGGTGGACGCTGCCTGCTCTTAGAGGAGATGGAGGGAGATGGGAATCAGATTCCAGTGATTTCTCTGCAGCTTTATTGGACATGTCCTATATGCCCTGATTTAGAAGAGATTTATTTTTTCTTAAAAAGTTTTTATTTGCAAAGTCTATAAAAGCAAGAAGACTTATTATTGGTTCAGCTGTCATGGTGAACTTTGAGCCAATGAGTGAATTGCTTGGTATTTTGAAAAATCAAATACAAAAGAACCACTCTTTTGCTAAATGAGTCTCCTCTCCAAGTAGGCGATTTATGCATAATATCCTAATTTAATGGGAAACTAAAAGAGTTTATTAAAACAGAGGAAAACCTGGGGTCCCCAGCGTAGAAGACACTGGGGCCAGACCAGTTTCTGCAGATGCAAGTGCTTGTTTAACCAAGACCATAATGGGATGTCACCTTCATTAAAAATATTCCAGTTAGTCCCACAGACCCTCAGAAAGGATGATCTAGCTTCTTCTAGGACATATCCTATCCATCAGGGGTTAGCAAACTTTTTCTGTAAAAGGCCAGAGAGCGAATACTTCAGTTGTACAGGTCAAGAGATGTCTGTAGTAGCTACTCAGCTCTGCGGTTTTAGCACAAAAGCAACCGTAGGCCATAGCAAATGAATAAGTGTGGTTGTGTGCCAGTAAAACTGCATCTACAACAACAGGTAGTGGGTGGATTTGGCCCTTGGCTATGGTTTACCAACCCCTTCTATAGAGTGCATATCAGAAGGAAGATTATGAACTAATGACATTTATTTAAACACCAACATTTTTGTTGGATTAGAAGCAATGACTTCAATAACAATCACTAAGTTATCACAACAATAAACATTTTACAATGACTCTTTTTTTGGTAATAAAAGACATACTTTTAAATAGAAGTATAAAAATACATATGAGCTGTTGTGGTAGACAAATTGGGTTGTCTAATCTGACGGCAATCCACTCCTTTTTCCCTGTTGCCCTCTATTATAGTAGTTGAAAAGCTCACATACTCACTTTCCCAGTTTCCTTCATGCCAACCATTGGATGAGCATGGATTCACAAATGTTCAATGGAATGAAAGGGACATTTGCGTGGGCATGTTGGGGGAGTTAGGAAGCCTCCAGGAGAGCTTCTTCTTGATAAAAAGAGAAAGCTATTTCAGGAAATTTTCCTTAGCCCCTCTCTTCCTTCTAGTTGGAATATGGTTGTGAGGTCTGGAGCTGTAGCAGCTGAATTGACACCTTGAGGTGGGAAGCCAGCAGGCTAGGTCTGGCTGAGAGGGAAGAAGAAAGATCCTAGATCTGTGGTGGCACCGCTAAACCAAGCCACATTATCCTGGATTGTCTGCTATCTCAGAATTCTCATCATATGAAATAAAAACAAAACTCTATTTGTTTAAGCTACTGATAATTGGCTGTTTAGGAAATGCAGTAAAAAAATTCCTAACTGATACTACATGGAATTACTAAAATCTTGCAAAATCATTCACATTGGGAAACCCTAGTCTAAAGTCTTCTTCATGCATGATGTCCAGATCTAAGCTTAATATTTAATGCATGGGTAGGAGTTCTTTGCTTTTGAATACTGTAAAATAGATGTCTGCTTAATGTTGTGCTTTTAGCCCAGCACAAAGCTTCCTTTGCATTTAGAAAGATTCTGGTAGTAAATCTGCAAATGGTAGTAAATCTGCAAATGGTAGTAAATCTGCAAATTCTAAATTAACATTTAGAATATACTTTTGGAGTAGATGCTTAAGAAAACTGTTTTACTTTTTCACAGTGTTTATGTCGCATTAGATCTGTAGCATTAGTTCTATTAAATAGATAGCATCCAATGTGAAGTATGAATTTAATATCATGATAAATTACTTGCCTATCAAAGGACCATTTATTTGGAAAATTCAGATGCCTAAAACACAGTGTAGAAATAGATGTTCAGCATAAAAAGACCACCAAATGTTAAAATAAATGCCAAAAGATCTAAATTGCAAATAATGTAATCAAAGGAGAGATACTTGGGCTCAGAGTCAGAGCTTTTTTTTGTCCTTATTTGAACATACAATATCCATCTCTTAGATTAGCAGCTACTCTACCCTGACTAATAAACTACGGCAAAAATTGTGAAGGTGAGATTTGAGAAGCTAAAACTGAGGAAACACTGTTAGGGTATTAGCTCCTATTGAAAAGGAAGAAGCTGGGGCTCAGAGAAGCCGCTGCTACCTGGTGGCAATGGAGCCACACTTCCACATTGAGCATCATGGCTCAAGGAGCAGGAAGGTGCTCCCACTGTTTCTTGAGGCAAGAACATTTCTGACTCTTTCTGGACAGGTAATTCAGGCCAAATTGTGTCATCGAGGCAGATTTCAGAAACTGCTCTCCTCCCCCAAGCAAAGGCAACTTAGACACCAGATTGCTATTTGTTGCCTTCTCTGTTCATTCCAGAATTACACTCCCTGAAACAACCCCTTACAAAAGCAATGATAATAATGCTCATTTGGAATCTATAATTGTTGCTTTCCTGAACTGCATTTAATGTGCAGTATCTAATAACAAAGACCACTCACTTGGATGCAATCCAAAAAGGTCAAGGGTCAGGGAGGCCTCCTGAGGCTAACTTCCGGTTGCACGCATGCCTTTGCTTGACTGTTTGAGTCATCTAAAATATTTTTTTAGGTGTAAAAAGAAACTTCTCAAGGCCAATGGTCATCCGAAAATATGAAATCCAGAAGGACATTTCCACAATAAAGTTTGACCTAGTTTGAAAACTAAATGATTTTTGGACTTTTATTTTATTTGGTAGGAGTTCATTTTGGAGTTTTGGATTATCTTCTTCACATTGGACAAATAGAAATAGTCATATATTTCCTCCTGATGGTTTAGAGCAGGGGTCAGCAAACCACGACCCACAGGGCAAACTTGACCTGCCACCATCGTTTTGATACCTGAACGTTTATTGGAACATATCCATGTCTATTTGTTTATGTGTTTTCTATGGCTGCTTTGTGCTACAACAGCAGAGTTGAGTAGATAAGCAAAGCTTCTGGCCTGCAAAACTTACAATATTCACTTTCTGGCCTTTGCAGAAAAAGTTTGCTGGTTCTTGGTATAGAGGAAGTATTAGAATTAAAACTTCTTGTGAACTCATATAAAGATGGCTGAATGGAGCAGGGTTGTTAGTACATGCTCAATAAATGCTCGCTGAAAGAATGAATGAGGGATTGTCTGTTCTGTTCCATTGATCTCAGTGTCTGTTTTTATGCCAGTTACTGCATGTTCTCACTTATAACTGGGTGCTGAGAGAGAGAGAGAGACAGAGAGAGAAAAGGAAGGAAGGAAGGAAGGAAAGAAGGAAGGAAGGAAGGAAGAAAAGAAAGAGAGAGAGAGAGAGAAAGACAGAAAGACAGAAAGAAAGAAAGAAAGAAAGAAAGACAGAAAGAAAGAAAGAAAGAAAGAAAGAAAGAAAGAAAGAAAGAAAGAAAGAAAGAAAGAAAGAAAGAAAGAAAGAAAGAAAGAAAGAAAGAAAGAAAGAAAGAAAAGACCATAACAAGACGTTGAACTTCCAGAAGGGGAAAACAAACATAAGGATACTGGAGATGAGGGGGAGGTGGGGGGGTGGCGTTTGGGGATGGATAGGTTGGGTAAAGGGCATAAAGAAAAATCATGATTTGTAATAATAATATGCTTATAATAAATAATAATAATAATAATAATAATAATAATAATAATAATAAAAGAATGAATGAGGGAGACATTGCAAAACACGGGTTTCTACTTCTTGATGCACCATGACCTTGGTGCCTTTTGGGCAAGGGCTACCTGTATAAGAGAAGCGACCTACCATTTATTGAGAACTTACCTTAGGCCACCTTAGGCATGTTACATTCTTGGTCTCATTGAGGCATCACAGCCACCTAGCATGTAGGTATCATCATTGCATGGGCTTGGCAGTGGATAGTCTTGTGTTCAGAGGCTTTTTCATTTCATCTCAGGACTCCAGCTCTGTTCCAGGTGATTGAGGTACCGACCATCAGATTGCTTGATAAATAATACAGTTTTCAAAGACATTTTATGGAGAAATTATTTTTCATTTACACGAAAGTAGCAAAAATAGTAGAGTTTCTGTATACATTTCCTGCAATTTCTCCTAATGTTAACATCTTATATCCATAGTACAATGATCAAAACCAAGAAATTACTATTGAAACAAAGCTATTAACTAAAATACAGATCTAATTTAAATTTGGCTCTTTCCAGAATACTCTTTTTCTCTTTTAGGATCGAATTCAGGATCCCATGTTGCATTTAGTTGTCATATCTCAATCTCCTCTAGTCTGTGACAGATCCTGTTTTTTCTTGTTCTTTATGAACTTGACACTTTGAACAGTACAAGTCATTTATTTTTCAGACTGTCTGTCAATTTGGGTTTGTCAGATGCTTTCACATAATTAGATTGAATTTATTCATCTTGGCAGAAATACCACAGAAGTAATGTGCTTTTCTTCCTGCATTTCACCAGGTGGTGCATGATGTAGCCGTGTCTTATCACTGGTAATGCTAACTTTGATCACTTGGTTAAGGTGGTGCCTACCAGGTTTCTCCACAAATAGAGCAACACTTAAAGATACGCAAACAGCTAGACTCAATTAGATGCTTCACCTACTATAACTGTTCTAAATACTCATATCAAATCCAGTTTCATCTTCAGTCCTGTGTAGGACAATTTTCTTTATAGTTTATTCATGATTCTAAGTCTCCAGGTTAGGTATATCCACAAATATCCTTGCAAGTTGCTGTCATTTCTTCTTTGAACTTGAATCTAGAAAGGAAGATCTGACTACTTTCTGTTTTTGCTACCCCTCCTTTCCTCTCACCTCATGATCCAAGAAAAAGAGGAATAAAAAATTCCCTTTGCAACCCACCAGAATCTGCACAGGAAGAAATCCTTTCTTCCTGTTCAGTGGAAGAAGTTTCTCTCAACCTGGTAAGGTCAACCCCTCACCTGTGTGTTGGATCCCAGCCCCTCCCACCTCAACAGATTTAAATAATGATGGTGGATCCTTAGGGTGGAAAACTCTACATCCTATAAATATTCGTTTGTGGAAGACTATTGACCTGGGAAAATGTTCACAAACATTCCCACGTAGTTACCATTTCCAGCACTTTCCATTCCTTTGCGTACATATATAGTTCCATCTGGTACTATTTTCCTCCATCTGTAAAGAACTTCCTTTAACATTTTTCTGCAGCGTAGCTCTGTTGGTAGATGAATTCTTTCATCTTTTATATATCTTCAAAGGGTTTATTTTGCTTTTTAAAGAAGCAGCTTAATTGAGATATTATTCACATACCATACACTTCACTTATTTAGAATGTACAATTTAATAGTTTTTGGTGTATTCACAGAGCTATGCAGCCATCACCACAATCTAATTTTAGGACATTTTAAAATCATCCCCAAAAGAGAGTCTGTACCCATTAGCAGTCACTCTCAAATCCTCCCTGACCCTCCCAGCCCCAGGCAACCACTAAATCTACTTTTGTCTCAATAGATCTGCCTATTCTGGACATTTTGTCTAAATAGAATCATACAGTATATGATTTTTTGTAACTTTTTTCACTTAGCATAATGTTTTCAGGGTTTATCCCTGTTGTGGTATGTATCAGTACTTTATTCCTTTTAATTGCCAAGTAATATTCTATTGTATTCATCTTTGTGTTTGAAAGATATTTATGGTGGGGAAAGAATTCCAAGTTGATCCTTTTTTTCTTTCCAAACTTTAAATATGCTGTTCTGCTCTCTTCTCACTTGCATCAGTCCTGAAAATAAATCCACTCTCATCCTTTTCTTTATTCCTTTCTGTATAACATGATCTTTTTTTTTTTCTGGCCACTTTTAATATTTTATCTTTTTCACCGGTTTTGAGCAATTTGATTAAAATATTCCTTGATGTATTTTTTCATATTTCTTGTGTTTGGGGTACATTAAACTTCTTGGACCTGTGGATTTATAATTTTTATTAAATTTGGAACATTTTCTGCTATTATTTATTCAAATATTATTTTCTGTCCCCACCCTCCCACTCCTTCAGGACTCCAATTTTATATATACACACGTACGCACACACACATGTAGACATATATACATATAAACATATACATGTGTGTATATACATATATGTATATATACGTGGTAGGACACTTAAAGTCCCACAGATCATTGATAATCTTTTCCTTAATTTTTTTCTGTGTGTTTTATTGTGAATAGTTTTATTACTTTATTTTCAAATTCACTAATCTTTTCTTCTGATTTATCTGATCTACTGTTAATCCTATCCAGAGTATGTTTCATCTAAAACATTGTAGTTTTCATCTCAGACATTGTAGTTTTCATCTCTAGAAGTTTGATTTGGGTCTTTCATATATCGTCCATGCCTCTTTTTAACTGGGGCGTACAATTCTAACACATAATGTAGAATGGAATGAAGTTATAATAACTTTTAATGTACTTATCTGCTAATTCTACATCAGTACCAGTTCTAAGCTGATGTCAATTGATTATCTTCCTCTTTTACGTCAAATGTTCCTCTTTCTTCACATGCCTACTAATCTTTGATTGGATGTCAGCCATTGTGAATTTTAACTTGGTGGTTGCCATATATTTTTGTATTCCTGTAGTCAGTTTCCTTCAGATCTTACTTTTAAGACCTATTAGGTGGGACCAGAGCAACATTTAGTCTAGGGCAAACTAGTCTCCAGTCCTGAGGCAAGACCCTTCTAAGCACCCTACAGAGTGCTTTGTGATTTATAAAGTTTTCCAGTTTGACTCTCAGGAATAGAGTGAAAATGGAAAACTTTGTTCACTGCCTTGTGTCAGTGCTGTGTGCTGTTTCCTCTAATCTTTCTGGGAGGTCTTTCCCTGGTCTCAGATCATTTTCTCACATGTCTACGCTGAGCAGTGCACTGCTGAATACTGAGGGAGGGTGCTCTGCAGATCTCCGATCTTCTCTTTCTGTGAACCTCTCTCCTCTCCAGTCCTGTGAGCTCCAGCTTCCTTGGTATTCCTGGATTCTCAGCTCTGTCTCTGCAGCTGAGGACATTCCCTGGGCTCTGACTGGGTTCCCCTTCCTGCAGAATGTCTGGACATGTACGCTAGAGAAATCATTGTTTTCCAGCTATACTTTCTTGCTCGATACCCATTATCTTGAAAAGTGTTGTTTCATATAGTTTATCTGGTGATTTTGGTTGTTTCTGATGGTAGAGTAAATTGGTTCCTGTTACTCTTGGTTGGAAGTGAAAGTCCGTCATCACAGAGTGTTATAGCCAGAAAGAACCTCAGATCTTCTTTTTATGGATGAGAGCTCCAAGGCTGAGCAGATTCCCATGGTCTGTGTTAGAAAGAGCCCTGAACTTGCTTGAAATACTGTGTTTTAGTCTTGGTTCTGTTATTAACTGGTTGTGTGCTCTTAAGTAATTTGCCCAAGAAATAAGGGACTTATTATTGCAGGAGTCATTGAAAACCGTTTTATCCACAGCTTTAATGTATCAGCAGTTAGTTCCTTCTAGGTCACAGCTCAGAATGAATTGGAAATAGGAGGGTGGCTCTCCTGAGGCTGCTTCCCTAATAAATAAGAGTTGACAGAAAAAAGGACATAATTGAATCATCATTTAATATGACCATTGAGCATAGAGCTGATAGCACTCTCCACCTCACTGGAGTGCTTAACCAAGCAGAGAAGAGTACATTATTTCAAACTTCCATTCAAACAGTTAGTATTTTAACAGTAATCTAAGTTCTCTAAAAGGGTTCTTAAATTGAGTTTTATAGTAATCAGAAATATTGGTTAATAGGGCGCTGCTGCGTGTATGGCCATGATGTTCAGTAGCAACTCTTCGGATGCCCCCCCCCCCCAATTAGGCCCTATACACACCTTTGCCTAGTTATTCCCTGACACATCATCCTGTTTATATACTTCAGAACATTTATCACAATCTGAAATTACCTTTTTTACCTCTTTCTTCTTGTTGTCTGCACCCTACCCTCTCCTCCACCATTTGGGCATGAGCTCCGAGAGAGGGCCCAGTCCTTTCCCATCGCTGGGTCTAGTGCTTCACCCAGGGCCTGGCACACAGTGTGTCTTCACTGAAGATTCACTGAATTGATTAATATATATATAAAAAAATAAAGGTCCTACAGGAATTCAGCACAGCTAGGATGAAGCAGGACAGACTGAAACGGGACTTGGATTCTGGAACTTTAAATTCAAGACCAGTTCTGACCTGAGCCATGTCCATTCATTTAACGAGTATTGATAAAGGACTGGCTCTGTTGCAGGCTCTGGGACACACACCAGGTCTTGGACAAGTCACTAAAACTGCCTAGGCCTTATTTTCTTCTACTGTCAAATGGAGACAGTGGTTTCTACCTCACAATAAATGTGTATAAAACCACTCTGTAAATGGCAGCACCCTACATAAATGTAAGATGTTCTTGACTATCTCTTTTTTATAACTTTATTTTGAATTTCTAATCCTTCTAGAAGGATCTTTATGACCTCCGTCTGGGAAGACTTAAACAGCTTCCTATATTTATTATATAAATCTCTGCTGATACAAGCAACTAATGATTTTTCTTTGCATGTTTCTCTTTTCCTTGGTGGGAGCACCCTAATCCTTTTGGATTTTCTCAGGGAATGATAAGATGTCTTCATCCTCTCTTGACACCTCTCCCCGGGATCTACGAGTGTAGGAGGGCTGGTTGGAAGTCAGCCTCTGGGGAAAGAGAAGAGGAGAAAGGAAATGTTAGTGTTTGCACGTTGCCTTGGTTACGGGCATCGCCTCCCTTCTGATTAGGGCCTGCCCTCCCAGAAAGCCTGGTTTTAATTTCCCCTTTGAAACGGGGACTAAGCCTTATTGCCAATTTGGATTTCACTGGTCAGCTGTTTGGCAGATTCCAGGCCCCTGAGGCTATTTCTTTTGCTCAAGCTACTCACTGACCTTTTATGCAGCCACGTCCCCATGGTCTGATGGTTCTGATTTGGGTTAAGATGAATGGCCTTATTACTGCCACTATCTTGATCATCCTAAAGTGAAACACTCTGGCCAGATTGTGGGGCAGGGTGGGGTGTCATCCCAGGAGCTAAGATTGTGATGAAACCCTATTCTGCTGAATGAAATACCCCATGTTTTGATACATGCCTCACATGGCTGGAATGTCATTAATATCCTTTACACATGACAGTGGTGAAGTGGTGTGGGGGAAGTGAAGACACCAGCGTAGGAGGGTTCCAACAGCCGAGCCACACACGGGGGCAACTCAGTCTTGTTGGACGTATGATCTCAGCAGATTCAACTTCTGTCAAATTGAGTTAACTGCCCAGGTTCTGCCCATGAGGGTGCTGGGGTTTGCTTAGCTGGCAATGGACCTGAAGGAAGGTTTTGAGTTGGCCCAGAGGCACCCAGAACCATGTGAATGTGCAATTACCAAGCTAAAGAGCAGAGGTGAATGTAGCCGCCAGGAAGGAGACCCGGACAACCAAAGCTAGGGGATGCGTGAGCTATGAGTTGAACCGATGGGCTCAGGCAGAATTGTGACGGAGGGGAGAGAATGAGTGGCTGGTGATGAGAAAGGGTGAGAAAAAGGAATTAAGGGCAAGATGCGGGGGTGGAGAGGCTGGTATGTTATTATCTGAATCCATAGTTGCTGGGCATCCTCTAGGATGGGGATGCCTTTTTGGATGGGGAACCTTTCAGGGGAACCTTCCTAGGTGGGAATAAGGATTCCTCATGCTGAGAAATCAGGTCAAACCATGAAAGATATTATTGTAAAGATGATACTAAAATATGTGACAATGCCTTGTAAACTGTAAAGCAGTTCAAATGTTGGTGGTTACCGCTACTTGTGATAATAATAAACATGTATGTTTCCCCTTCCTGGGTCCCTGGAAAGGTCCTTCCTGTCAGCAGACCTTAGTCAAGGCCACTTCCATCCATCTGAGCTTCTACAAGGAGTGTGGAAGCTACAAGGAGAAGGGGTCACCCCTCCCGTCTTTTGCTCCCAGTGGTCTCCTTTGCCCTTGTGCAAAATTGGAAGAGGCTGCGAGGAGTGGCTTTTTCTAAGCCAAGAAACTGTCCTATTGAGCCTTTCCCCCAGAGCAATGGGGATCTTCTAATCCTAAATCTACATAACCAAAAGGGACCTTTGAAAACCATTTCCAAGAACAGAACGATTTCCTGGAAGATGACTTGTTATCTTCCCCATTAGAGCTAGAGGCAGTTGGCAGCTAGATAGCAGCCTCCCTTGCAAAAATGAGCATTGTAAAGTTCTGCACTTGATACACATGCAAAGTGTTAGGCACTATTACTAGAGACAATAAGGTGAAGACATTCAGGTCCAGAGCAGTTGAGTAACTTGTCCGAGGTTACACAGCTAGGACAAGGCAAAACTAGGTCTAGAAACCAGGTGGTAGACTTCAGACCCTGTTTCTGGAAGAAAAAGTCTGTCTTTTGCGAACCATGCTATTCAGTATTAAATAAAGCATTCTAAGTCTGGGGCATATTGTGAATAGTGTTTAACATTCCTGAACTTGAGGTCTGGCCATCTTGGCCTGCTCCCTTTGATGGTAAGTTAAACATCAAGGCTGTAATAATAGACTCTGTATGTCTTAATAGAGAATAAAAGCTGGGCATTTTGCACGTGCACAGGAAATTCCTTTAAAATAACCAAATAGTAGGAGTTTATTTTTTATTCTTAAAATGAAAAGTTGATTTATCTTCAAAAGTTACTCTCCAGAGCTCTTCTTAAGCAGAGTATTTTTAAGATGGCTGTAATATTAATGTCATTCAAGCAGCATGTGTGAAACTCAAAACCCCATATTCACCCAGGCGACACCCAAGCCTTCATCTCCTTTCCTCTGGAGCATCTCAGGAGCATCTTAACTGCCCCACCCCCACTTCTACCCTTGCCCGTACCTTTTTTCCATCCTCACCTTTTACTGGTCTTTTCTTCACCTAGTATCCAGAATAAGACTTTAAAAATTAATGTCAAAACTGTTCACTCCTTCCCTGCTTTACTTTTCTTTCTGGTCTTTTTTTCATTCAACAAATATTTGCTGAGACTTAACTGTGTGCCAGGTGCTGTTCTGGGTGCCGGGGATAGGTCAGTGAATCAAACACAGATTCCAGTGCTTGTGAGCTAGCAGAGGAGACAGAGAATGAAATGACAGAGTAAAGACAACAAATAAGGGGGAAAGAAGGAAAGACTAGGAAGAAAAATAAAGCAAGGAAGGGGATTGACATGCAAGGGTTGGGGACAGGGTTGGGGAAGAGCCATTCCATATTAAGGAAGTGTCATTTGAGCTCAAAACCCTCAAATGACTTCCCATCTCATTTGGAGGAAAAGCCAAAGGGCTTACAATCACACATAAGATCCTACAAGATCTAGACCTGCCCCCAACTTCCCTGCTGTCATCTCCTAATCCTATCCCTCTGGATCAATGGCCCTCAAACTTCAGAGGGCATCAAATTGCCTGGAGGTCTTGTTAAACCACAGATTTCTAACACTGGTGAAATGCAAATAAACTCTAAAGTTTAGTTAATAGTGTGGTACCCATGTTAACCTCTTAGTTTTGAAAAATGTACCGTGAGTATGTAAGAGGTTAACATCAGGGGAATGAGGGACATTTGGATATGAGGGACATCTCTGTATTATCTTTACAAATCTTCTGTAAATCTGAAATTATTTCAAAGTAAAAAGTTAAAACACACACACACACACACATACACACACACACACACACACACACACACACACACACACACACACACACACACACACACACACACTCTGCTGGGCTCCACCCCAGAGTTTCCATATCTGCAGGTGTGGGCTGGAGCCTGTGAATTAGCACGTCTAACTAGTCCCCAGGTGATGCTGATGCTGTTGGTCTGAGGACTCTGCTTAGAAAACCACAGCCCTAGATTACTCAGCTCCAGCCAAGATGACCTCTTCAATCCTCCTAGAACAGTCCAGCAGGCTCCCAACCCAGGACATCTGCACTTGCCTGAAATGTTCTCTCTGCCTGAAATGCAATTCCCTTAAGAACAAGGCACGTGAGACTCATTCCCTCATCTCGTCCAGGTCTATGCTCTACAGAAGAGCCTGTTCCCCCAGTTCAAAGTGGCCACCCCACCCCTTCCCCCAATCTCCCCTGTCCATCTTTCTTGCTTTATTTTGTTCTCCACAGCACTATGTAGTGGCACACCATGGATTTACTCTTTATATATATATTTCTGTCTCCTGACAACTCCCACCCCAGAAACACGAACTCCATGAGGATGGTTTCTCTGTCTCATTCTCTGCCATGTCCCTAGGACTTAGAATAGTGCCTAATCATAGCATGTGCTCAAAGAGTCTACGTTTACTGAATGAAAAGAGTGAATAGAGCAAAACTGTCCAAGAGAAATGGTGTAGCAGCATGGGTAAGAGCTCAAATTCAGGAGTCAGAATGATCTGGGTTCAAATACCTGCTCAGCCATATATGTACTCCTCGTTTAACCTCGGGCAAATTATTTTCCTCAACTAAAATTGGGGTCTCCAATTATACCACCTCATAGGGAAATGTGAAAATTCAATGCAGTAATGCAGATAAATTTCTTAGCACAGGGTTGGGCACAGAGTAATCTCTCAATCAATATCAGCTTATATTATTTTTGCTCCATAAATTTGGTCTCTGTGATAATTCAAGCAGGGCTTTGGTGTAAAATCAACTTTGTATAGGAAACCATATCTTTAGGACTGGTGAAAGTGCTATGCTATGGGGAATATTTAAGCTACTAAGTGAAGAAACTGTTGTCAGATATTCTCAAGCACTTTCAAGGTGTCTGGTTGTTGTTCAAACTATCCTTACATTTGTTGAAAATCATTTTATGTAATCATGAAAATAAAACTCCAGACCATAGTTGGAAATATCTTAAATGAACTTGGTTAACCCAGCTCATGTTAAAATTAAAGACTTAAATGGAAGACCCGAAAGTATGAAAGTACTAGAAGAAAATGTAGGGAAAAAGATTCTTGAAATTGGTTTTAGCAAAGATTTTTGAATATGACATTAGAAGCACAGGTAACAAAAACAAAATAGACAAGTGGAACCACAGCAAACTAAAAAGCTCCCACACAGCAAAGATAACAACCAAGGAACAAAAAAAAAAAAAAAAAAAAAAAAACAAAGAAAAAGAAAAAGAAAAAAAAAAAGAAAGAAAGAAAGAAAAGAAGAAATTAAGCCCAAAGTGAGCAAAAGGGAGGAAATAATAAATATATATTTTTCCCATTCTGTAGGTTATCTCTTCTTTCCTTCATTCCATTTATTCAAAATTTTGCATCTGTTTGAAGTAATACATTAAAAGATGGTCACAAAAAATACATTTTTTATTTATAAGTATATGTACATTTATAAATATATATTTAATTATAAATGTATTTATTTTAAGTATATTTAAGGTATTTCAAATTAATATTTTATTAATGTATTGTATTAATGATGTAATACATATTATATTATATATTAATTTATATATTATATTAATGTAAATATACAATGTATCGCTACCATATTATATATTATTATTTAATTAGTATAAAGATTAATTAATTTTAATACATTTATATATTTATCTTTAATTATAAAGGATGAATAGAGCAAAACTGTCCATGAGTTTTTCCATATTTCTTTTTTGTCCATATTTTTTGTCCATATTTCATTTATAAATATTTATATTTTTTTATACATGAGAAAATTATGTTCCATGATTTAGAAATATAGGTGGAGCTAATTAACATAGTTGTAATTGACAGGGCTTTGTGTAGCTCCACGCCCATGTGCCTGCAGCTCCTTGTTTAAGAGCTAACACATAGCTACACATTTTTTAGCAGATGGAGAAGATGATCCACATTTGGATTGGGACAGATACACCAGTCTGGAACCTTCTTTACCTTTCCCCATTGTGCTCCTTCCAGCACTCACATCCTCGCTGCCAACTCTTCAATAAAAGCTCGTCCATGGGTAACATCTTGGTCAGCAACCTTAGACTTGGAGAAAACCGGTTGCAATTGGCCTCATAACTGTCAATGGAAGGCTCAGAGATGAAAGCTTTAAGAAAAGAAGAGAAGTTGACTTGCAACAAGTGCAAGGTTGGCAGACTTCAGAAAGATGGGCTTGTGAATAAAAATCACAAAAGGTATTTAAATAATGAAACCACAGGATCACCAAGGTTACCAAGGGCATGTTAGTCCATTCATGGTGAGAAAGAAGCAGTGTTCTTACATGATTATCACATGCAGAAATGTTGTGACATAGCCTCAGCTAGCTGTTTTTGCAAGGGGTCCATTGTGGAATATACTATAAAGCATATGTACCTCACAGGGCCTGATTTTCCAAAGCCTTGCAGTTTCAAATATTGACCTTGTGCAAGACTGGAAACTTTCCCCAGGCTATTGAGTCTCTGTTATAAGATAAAGATTTGTGGCACAGCAAGGTTGCTGGCTCAAAGACAGATTAGTTACTGATTGATATCTAAGTTGCTGGAAAACTGCTAGAGGGAGAAGGAATGTTTGCTAAGATCAAGCTTGTGTTGATAGGACCACTTAATTGCCTTACTGGAATGTCATCTGGCTTGTTTCACTGAGAGTTATCAGCCTATATTGTTAAACTATAATCCCACCTATGTTCTCTTCCTGTAACTTCCTGGTCTGGAAAATAACTGCAGGAAGAGAACCCCAATTCGGGGTTAATTTTCCAAGGAAGGGTTGCCTCTCGCTAGAGTGTTCCCAGGGAAGTTAACCACTTCAGGGCTTCTCACTGCTCAGAAGAGATGGGCTTTGAGTAACCCTTGGTGTCTCCATCAACCAGGGGAAGAGGGGTGACAAATCCATGGGGGGGGGTGAAGCAACACAAAGCAACAGTCCATGCTTATGGGAAATGCATATTTCATTTATTTCAGGGACCAGAAACAAAGAGAACCTTATTATTTCTTATTAAATTTCAGGGTGCAAAATTTGTGTATATGTTTTCTCCCTGACTGCAGAATGTATTGTGCATGTTTGTTAATAACAGTGATAGGAGAAAATGTCAGTTTTGCTCCACAAAGTTTCCTTGGTCCCAAAGTTCAGCTTTTGCTTAGGCTACAGCCTTTGTTGTTGTCATAGCAATGTGTTTCCTGTTCCCCTCAATTGACCACCCATTTAAGTCACAGTAGCTGCCATTTGCTGAGTGCCCAGGAAACAACTGGGATAGAGCCAGGCCCCTATGTAATAATAGCTAATGCTTACTGAGCTTACTGTGTTCCAAGATCTCCTGTTCTAAGCACGTTACATGCATTATCTCATTCAATCTTACAACGACCCAAGAGGTAGGTACTATTATAGTTCCTATCTTAAAGATGAAGAAACTGAGGCATAAGAAGGTAAGCAACTTCTTTCCGTGATATCACATGTGGGTAAGTAGAGGGGCTGGGATTTGAACCTGACTCCAGAGTCCCAGAAATGCCATGCTATGCTGCTCCTACCGAAAATATTTGCATATTTTCACTAAATCCTTACAACTATCTGAGGTGGGCATTGTTACCCCCATGTTATAAATGAGATATAGTGAGTTTAACTCAGTAAAATCACATGGAAAATGGCAGAGTGGGGATTTAAATCTGTAACTATCTGTGTCCAAGATTTTCCAGTACAGTATCATGATGTCTGCAGGAGATCCTGCTGCCTTTGGACTGCCCATGTGGCTTGGTCTTATGAGGCATGACTCACCTGGTTCCTCATTTTCTAGTGCCCTGACCCTTGAGATGTTTGGATTCCTTGAGCACACTGGGATTAAGGGTGAAGGTGATCTCTCTTGTTAAAAGAAATTCATTATTTTCCAATTATCAGTTGTACATTTAAATTCAGTTCAGTCTTCACTAAGAGACTTCAGTGTACAAAATCCCATGTTGTGGGTATATTTTGGGGCCGGAGGAGAGAACAGAATTTGTCTAAGATATAGCTTCCCCCTTCAAAGAACTTACAATCTAATTGGGCAAATAAAAATGACATTGAGACACAAGTGTACACTGAGCTGTGTGTTACTGATGGAATGCTACAGGAGTTCACAAAAAGGGGCACTGGAGCTCCTGGACATGCCTCCTGGGGGAAGAGGACCTCCGTGGGTGTGTGGGATCTGGAAGGGAGCAGGAAGACTTGCCAGGCATGGACAGAAAGGTTGAAGAGGAGACCAAGGAGGACAGAATAAGGGAATGGCATTTACTGAACCCCTTTATATGCATAAGATGCTGAGCTAGGCACTCAGTACGTACTATTTTAATGACTCCTTAAATTAGCCCAGCAAAAACACAGAAAGCAGGAAGGAAAGGAAGACCACAGTGGTGCCTTGGACTTACAGAGGGAGAGAACATTCCTTGGGCTACAAAGTGGAGTGGGGGGGAAGGGGGAGGGGGAGGGAGGTTGGGGATCATTGGGTGGGGGACACAGGGTACAAATGCAATTTGTGGTAATGGGTATGCTGCCAGTATGAATCTGACCTTCACATCAGGGGCATGAGGGGTGACAATCAGCTTTGTATCTCATGAATATTCATAATCAATAAAAAAAAATTAGCCTAGCAAGATAGATGGGATTGCCCCCAATTTGCGGATGAGGAAACTAAGTATCAGAGAGGTTAAGTAACCTGTGCTTGGTCACACAGCTCTTAAGTGACAGAGTGGGGTTCAAACTCAATCTTGACTGGTGGCAAAACTCACATTCTTCCCATGCTGCTAGGATTTTATAGGCTGTCTAATCTCCCTGGGGGAGATCTATACAGACTCCTTGACTCGCCTCTGAACTCACAGCAAAAGATACTTCCTTTGCTTTTGGTGAGACACAAAACCTGGCCCTGGCTCCAGCTCCTTGGAGATTGGTAAAGGAACAGCTGCTGTGCTGGGGCCTCCAGCATGACGGGGCAGAAGTCTGGGCCCTAAGGGTTAACCACAATGGACAGGGTCATGACAGCTTCAGCCAGCTGAGTCCAACTGAAAACAGATACAGGCAGGGCCTGGAAGCCGAGGCCCAAGCCTGCAGATCTGGGTATGGGGGGGTGGGGTGTCAAGCCGGTGTTGCTCAGAGGACACAGACAGCCCCTCAGACACCTCCAGCAGGCAAGTCAGTTTGGTTCGACCAGCTACGTGCCAGACAAGCGCTGTGATAGAAGGCAGAGATGCCAAAGTGAATCAAACCCCACCCTCACTGGGCTCACAGTTTCGTCTGTACAGATGGGCACGGAGGAAATCTCAATGCAACTTTGTAAGTGCCACAATTCCTTCATTCAGATGTATTCAACCCCCACGTGATATTTGGCTTTGCTTTCTGGGCAGGCCTTTGGAGGGACCAATTGCCCAGCGCTTGCTTCAGCGTGGGCTCTGGCCCCCGGGTGGCATGCCACTTAGATTTGTGTTCACTCCTGAATATGCACTTTCAAATAGAGGACAGCAAGCTAGGTTAACTTGAAGTGAAGATTGTTCTTATGTGCTTTAATACTGAAATTCTGTCAGCCTGTTGGGGCAAAATGTATAATTGTTATGGCAAAATGCTATCATAATTAATGATAGCAATAAAAATATTAATTTTACATATAAAACAATTCCAAGACCCTCCAAATAGTTAATAAATAAAGATATAGTGTGATGCTTATATAAATATTTTAACGGGAGTGGGTTAGCTGGATAACTTTAAAAACAAAAGAATAGCCTCTTTGTGCCAACACATGTTTGTAAAGTTAGAATAATAATACACGACAGGATATGAGAGATCAGTTTAGATTAGAATTGTTAACTCTTGTAGAATTAGTTATAGAAGTATGTGGAGCATTACTTAAATAACCTTACAGAACTCATCTCTAGTTCTCAGATATTTATTTCCCATTTAGGACATGGGTCTCTTGAGAAAAAATTTTATTAGAAATGCTTTACCTCTTGTGAGGATGAATTAAATAATAAAAAGGCCAAATTTGCTACCTGAAAGGGGAAAAAAATCTCCAAAATCAGATGAAACTATAGCTATGATAAATCCTCTTCAATCTAAACTTAAGGGGTATAAAAAATAGAGAGAAAATAAGAGTATGTCGGAGAACAGTATGTTACTCGAACTGCATTTTTTCCTGGTGGATCAAACTGGAAAAAACAGACTTTCCAAAAATCCATTTTAGCTTTGAGCCAGCGGAAGCCTCACTTTGGTCAGTCCCCATCAGCAAGGAAGAACCGCTCCCTGATGTGGTGGCAGCAGCGGCGCCAGCGGCCCCTCGACTGGCACCACTGGCCATAAAGTGCCTGGCTGCTGCATTTCCTCAGTGGAAGTGTCTCCAATAGTCACCACTGGACTGGCAGAGTGGATGGCACTGAGAAATTCCTGGGCCAGCACTCTCGTGTCAAAAATTTGAAATTCAACTAGTAATATTTTTAGTAGTAAAATTGCAATAGGAAGTCAATTCTTGATAGAATTTGAGATTCTGATCCTTCAGGCCTCCCGCATCTTGTCCCTCTACCACTGTGGCCACCAGCCTTGCAAGGCCCGACCAGCCGCACGCAGGTGCTGCCTGACAGTGCCTGGCCTCAGGCCCATGCACGAGCCTCTCTCCTGCTGCCTGGCCTTCCCTGTTGTCACCAGGGACCCACAGGATGCCCTGTTTGAGCAATTCGGTGTCCAGGGGAGTTAATGTCCCCTGGTGGGGGATACTGACCACTGAGGATGGGTGCTGTGAATAAATTCTCCCCCTTTCTCCTGACTGTAGACAGTTCTGAGATGCAGTTTATATATTTCTCAGGGGATGGTCCCACAGGATCCAATAGCCGATCACACTTAGATGTGGCCAGCTCAGTAATGCACCCTCCTCTTGGCTCTCCCTCTGTGGTAGATTTTAACATATGCCTACAAATTCTTTGATATTCATCCCCTCAAAAGGTGGAGTTCCATTCTCCCCTCCTTGAGCGTGGGCTGAATTTAGTGCCTCACTTCTAGAGAATAGAATCCAGCAAAAGTGATGGGATGTCACTTCCAAGATTAGGTTATGAAAAGACTCTAGCCTCCTTCTTGGGTTGTCCCTCTGTTATGGGCTAAATTGTGTACCCTAAAAATTCACATGTTGAAACCCTAGACCTTGGTATTTCAGAATGTGACAGTATTTGGAGATAAGGTCTTTATAAAGGTGGTTAATTTAAAACAAGGCCATTTAGGTGGGCCCTAATCCAGTATGACTGGTGTTCTTGTGAGAAGATGGTATTTGGACACACAGACACCAGGGATGCCCATGCACAGAGGGAGACCATGTAAGGACACAGTGAGAAGTCTGCCATCTGCAAACCAAGGAGAGATGCCGCAGGAGGAACCAACCCTGCCGACACCTTGATCTTGGACTTCCAGCCTTTGGAACTGTGAAATAGTAAACTTCTTTTGTTTAAGCCACACAGTCTGTGGTATTTTGTTAGGAAGTCCCATCTCTCGCCCTGTGGGGAGCCAGCTGCCACATGGTGTGAGCAGCCCCTGGAGAGCCCCATGTGGTGAGGAACTGAGGTCTCCTAACAGCACCCCTGTGAGTGAGCTTGGAAATCGGGAGCCCCCACTGACTCTTGAGAGACCCTAAAGCAGAGCCACCTGGGTAAGCTGTCCCTGGGTTCCTGAGCCTTAGGAACTATATGAGATGATCAGCGTTTATTGCTTTAAGCCACTGAGTTTGGGGATAATTTGTTACCTAGCAAGAGAAAATTAATGCCCCACCTTTCCTGCCTTCTTGCACTGGTCTTCACCCCTGTACCCAGGGATGAACCCATGTAACAGTGTACTTCTCATAACCCTTGCCTCAGGCCCTGCTTTCTGGAGAAACAGACTGAGATAATCCAAAATTTCATCCCTGATGGTCATAGTCTGCTCTGACCTTGGCTTTGGTTAATTATGGCTGTTCAACATTCGGCTATTCAGGATTTGGTCAAAATGTGTCTTCGGTGCCCCTCTTAGTTATTTCATAGAATCAAAATTTACCAATCAAGCACCTACTCCGGGCTGGGATCGTGCTAGTCCTCAGATACAGAATAGCCAGAGAGAGCAGCTATGCTCCCCTCCTCAAGGAGCAGCCAGGAATTGGGGGACACTTTTAAGCAAATATGTATGACCTGGTCACAGAGCCCCCTGAGGCCCCAGCCCTCCTCTAAGCCTACCCTAGAGGCTCAGGGGCCCCTTCCTTCCAGCCTCTGTTTTACGAAAAGGACACTTGCTTTTGACACTCAAGAGCTTAGCTCCCTGCATGTGCAGCTCAAGGTGCCTAGATCTCCCCTCCCTTCTTTCCATAGGTGTTAGCTGACAGCGGCTATTTGGGAGGACAGGTGGGACAGTGGCTCTGCCCGGGTTTGAATCACAGCCCTTCCTGGCTAGCTGTGGGACTTAGGCAAGGTGAGAAAGCTCAGGGCCCTGGCTTCCCCACTTGTGGGATGACCGTGGTACCTCTCCGCAGGGTTGCTGTGAGCATTAATGCCAATCACATTTATGGTGCTTGGGATGGGGCCTGGTGTATAATAAATGTTAGCAACTGTTCTGTGCTGGCATAAAGGATGGATCACACAAGACGTGATCTGTGTCTCCAAGAAGCTAAGGAACACGGAGGCACTCAGTGAACAGGTCCAGCTGTTTCCAGACCAGGGAAACCATGCCTGGCTGGAGTGCAGTGCAAACTTGTCAAAGAAATTAGTGAAGATGGCCCAGGAACCCAGCTGTGATAGGTTAAAGAAGGGCCCCCAAAGATGTCCACATTCTAATCCTGGAAACCTGAAAATATGTTCCTTTATGTAATAAAGGAGACTTTGTAGATACAATCATGTTAAGGATCTTATGATGGGGAGATTATTCTGGAATATCTGTGTGGCTCTAGTGAAATCACAATGGTCCTTGTAAGAGAGAGGCAGGAGTGTTGGAACCAGAGGAGATGGGACAATGGAAGCAGAGACTGGAGTGATGTGGCCACAAGCCACAGAATGCAGGTGCCTCTAGAAGTTAGAAGAGGTAGGGAATGTTCTCTCCTGGATCCTCCAGGAGCCAGCCCTGCTGACATGTTTATTTTAGCCCTGTAAGACACATTTTGGACTTCTGGCCCCCACAACTGTCTGAGTAATTTGTGTTATTTTAAGCCATGAAGTTCATGGTAATCTGTTACAGCAGCAACAAGAAGATGAACCCTGTAGCCTCACACTATCTGGGGAGTGAGCAACAGAAGCCTGAGTAGGTTCCCTGCACAAAGGGACTCCACACTGCTCTGGGAGGCCCAACCAGGCACCAGCTCAATGGGCTTAGAAAGAGGGAGAGCCACATCTCAAGAGGCAAGGGGGCCCCTGTCCCCTGCATCTCCAGGCAGAGGGACTCCAATAGGGAGACGTGCAGTCTCACACTGCCACCACCCCAGGAGCAGCCTGGAGGACAGGTCCTGGGACATGCCAGCCCCAGAGTAGGGCTGCCTGCTTCCAGAGAGCAGGAGTGGGGGGCACCTTCTGGAGAGTAGCCACCTCCACGTGGGAGGTACATGGGAGTAGGGAACAGTGTCAGGACAGCAGGACAGCATAGCCAAGGTACCCAAGAGCAGTTCTTGTGCTGGCCCCAAACTCTTTTTAGAGGAAGCAAGGTCCTTGCACCACACAGTTGGAGCAAAGCAGGCCTTTCATAGCCTGGTGGAGAAGATTTCGGTCTATGGAGCCAGGAAGACCTGGCTTCTGAGACTGGCTGTTCCTCATTGCTCATGTGACCTCTGCTAATCCCATAATCTCTAATCTCTCCAAGCCTCACTTTCCATATCTGTAAAATGAGAATAAATGTCACAGTATAGTAGTAATAATAATAAGGACCAAATACTTATTAAGCACCTACTACATGCTAAAACTTTTCTAAGCATGTTCCAGGTACTATTTTATTGAAATTCCAAGGACAATCTTCTGGGGTAGGTCCTAATTTTGTCTCCATTTTAAAGATAACAGGACTATAGCAGAGGGTTGAATTAGGAAGATTCAGTGGTTAAAATTTGTAAATCTCTTACTGACATACAGTAGGGTACATAGTAAGTGACATTATTATGATTATTATTTTTGTTATTTTTATTTATTTCTTCTGCCACGGAGAGCTCACCTCACCCAGATTCTTTAGTTCTCCTTGTGCAGAGTCTGAGCCCCTCGAAAGGCTGCAGCAGACGAGCTGTGAGTTGCCTGATGGTTTCCGGCCTTGGTTTACTTCTTGATGTCCTGCTCTGTGTTGGGCACATGGTGGGAGCCGGAACAGCACATCTGGGCTGCCCTTCTGGCAGGGTGCATGTGGCCCTTGGCACTTTCACAGATGTGGTCTGCTCTTTGCCCCTCCAATTGGCCCATAACCCCCCAGGGCTCTTCTGAATGGCAAAGGCAGTGACTGGATTTGTTTTTGCTCCTGAGCCCAGCAAATAGCTTTTCAGTGTGTCTGTCCCACATTGCTCCATGTCCGAGGCCTGGTGGCTATGTCAGAGACAACTGAAGCCAGTTAAGCTGGCTGGTGTTCTAGTTACAAACTTGTTCTCCCCTGGGAGCTGCCCATCTCCCTTGCAGGAATGCATGCCTTTTGATCAATGCCTGGTTTCTGCAACTTGAATCCCAATTTCTGTTGACTCGACTGCAGCAGAGCCCACCCTTGCAAATGACAGCAGGCATACCACCGACCGAAGCAAATGTAATTGGCTGGTGAGCTCTCTGAGCGCTGAAGAGTGTTAGCTTTTTAGAAGTGTCTTAGCATTTCCTAGTGTCCTCTGACTGGGTCCCAAAAGGAAGTCTCCCCTCCACCCACCGGGTGTTTTCCTCTAGAATAAGGAGGGCAGGCTTCACACTCTGAGACTGGTTTACATTCTGAGCATCCATCTCCCCAGGTTTCTGGGTGAAATCATTTTCAACCTGAATTCTTACTAGCTGACAAGCCACATACAACCACTCCTGATGGATAGGACAGTGGGAGAAAAGCTACCACCTCAGTAAGGGCACAGTTAACTGGGGTGATGGATTTTCCGTAGCTCTGAGGAAGTTGACAAATCCTTTGTGTAAACACTGGTTTGACAGCGAAAACAGTTTTCCCTTCTTCTGTTGAGGGCAGCAGACAGAGTAAATATCTTGTGCTCAGGGTGGGGACCAGGTCTGGGCAGGGGCTAGAGGACACCTGGGGCAGCCTCCAATATTCCCAGCCGCCTTTAGCAGCCTCAGCTTCTGGATTAGCCTTTGCAGGAGACGAGAGGCCCATTCCAGGTAGGAGCACCAGGACCACCTCTTCTCTCCAAATCCTTCCTCCATATACCTTGCCACCAAGTCACAGGATAAAGGTGAAATCGGGTTTAGCTTCAAGATCACTTGAGTCAGATTTTAGCAACTCTTCTCAACCTCAAAACACACACACACACACACACACACACCCCACTGGACGAAAAAAAAAAAAAAACCCAAAAAACAAAAAAACAGAAAAAGACAGGAAAAAAAGGGGGGTTCATTCTATCATTAAAATGAAATTTTTAAAAATTTTAACATATAAACCTAGTTGAATGAACACTTTATGGAAATGGCTTTTAACTGGCAAATTGACAAATTAGTTAGCACACTAGCACAGGATGGCAGGAAAGACAGGAACACAGGAATTTTGAATCAAACGTGATTTGTGTCCCGCCTCTATGATTTGCTAGATGTTGGTGAGTCACTTAAACTTTGATCTGAAAACTAGAAATAATTTCTGTTTTTTTTTTAAAGATCAAATAATATTCTTGAAGTGAAAATTTCTGGTGCCAATTAAGTAAGGACACAGAATATTAGGTCACATTTATTGAGTGCTTACTATGTGCCCAAAACTTTCTTAATGTTTTCCCACTATTAACTCATTTAATCCTCACAACAGCTCTGTGGATGTTTTGTCACTCCACATGTGTGGAAACTGAGGCACAGAGAGGTAGAGGAATGTGCCAGAAAATGGGGATCCAGGGTTTGTGTACAGAGGCTGGAGCTTCCCTACCATTCTACAGTGCCTCTCTGTAGGAAAAATTGCTCTCAGGATGCATCAGTTAGTCAGAGTTCTTCTCCTGTGTTGAGATGAGGGAAGAGGCGCAAGTGGTATCACATTCAATCCTTTGGCACGACCCTGGCAGGCGAAAGCAGAACAGTGTGCCCCAGGATCACAAAAATAAGTCCAGCACGTCATGTTTTTAGAGATATTTTGCTGCAGGAGAAGTAGAGAATATCTGAATTATAAGGACTGTCATTTGTCATATGAGGTGCTATTCTCCCTCTGTTAATGCAATAATCCCCTGTCAGAATTTAACCTGTGACGAGAGCTCCCGCCCAAGTGGAGCAACCTAATGCACTTGGGCTTCCCTGTCCTTTTGACATGTGATTGTTTCTGGTCCCCGGTGTCCTCTGTAGTCTGGGGCTGCACCTAGAAGGCATCTTTCACATCAGCAAATGACTAGAAGTTAGGCTCACATGAGTCAGCATTCCCAAGCATTTATAGTTCTAGGTATCTCTGTTCATTCTCTCTTCACTAGGTACTCGCTGCGAGAGCCTGCGTCCAGGAACGACACTTCAATGTGGGCAACAGGCTGGCCTCGGCCTAGTGTCTCCTGCCTCGGCCTAGCGTTCCCATAGCTCAGTTCTAACTATGGCAATGCAGAGGGTTTTAGCATCCAGAAGACACCTCAGAAAAAGAATGTCTGACCCTGCCCTCCCACCCCCAGACTCTGAAGTCACTGACACTTTGGATACAATATCTTACCCCTTGTAACTGTAAACTAAGTGCTTCTAACTCCAAAATGTTGGCGTTTAATTACCTCATTCATTTCCCCACCTACCCATCAATTTTCCGTTTATACATCCATCACCCATCCATCCATCCATTTATCCATCCATCTACTCATCATGTACCATCCATTCGTCCATCCATCCATGCATTTATCATCTATCCATCATAAGCACATACTGAGCACCTATTGTGAGCCAATCCAATTCTCAGTGCTGAGGAAACAGCAGTGAATCAGACACTCAGCTCAGGTCTCCAAGGGGCCACCATGTCACCCCAACCATTTTTGCAGTTGTTCTTGCTCATGCATCATCTCCAAGCTTCCCAAACTTCACTTACTGTTTGCACAAATTTTGCCACATTTACATAAAACTTGTAATGTTACTTGCTTAATATATTTTTAAATAAACTAACCTATTTTTCTCAAATAAGTTTGTTTTAAAAAGGAAGCTTTAAATCTCTGCTAACATGCATTTGGTATAAGTCACATATTTTCATAAAGAATTAAAATAAGTATATACAATGTTCTCCTGTGCACTACCTAAAACTATCTCATGGATCACCAATGGTAACTACACCACAATTTGAGGAACTTAATTATTACATATTTCTCCTGTAAAGTCACTCTAAAATAATTATGATCTCCTTTTTCAGATATAAATTATCAAATGAGGAGATTCTTCTAAAGATACATTGTTGGCAAGAGCGGGAACTAAGACTGCAACTCAGATTTACTGGCTCCAAGTCCAACAACCCATTAGAAGATTATAAAGCTAATTGTATATGCTGCCACCAACATTTTAAAAAAGATAAATAGAATATAATAAAATGAAATATATCACACTTAGTGAGTGTACCTTAGTCAGTTTTGTGTTGCTATAACAGAATTACCTGAGACTGGGTAATTTATAAGGAAAAGAGGTTTATTTGGCTTACGATTCTGGGACAGCTGCATCTGGCACGGGCCTCAGGCTGCTTCTCCTCATGGCAGAAAGTGGCAGGCAGCTGGCGGGTACAAGAAGATCACATGGCGAGAGGAAGCAAGAGAGAGAGAGAAGGTGCCAGGGTCTTTTTAAGCAACGAGCTCTCGCGAGAACTAATAGAGCAAGAACTCACTCATTAAACCCCCTCCCCCAGGGAGACCATTAATCCATTCATGAGGGATCTGCCCCCATGACTCAATCAGTTTCCAACACTGCCACATTGGAGATCAAATTTCCACATGAGTTTTGGAGGAGACAACACATCCGAACTCCATCAGTGAGGATGTGTGAAGCTTAATCATGGTATAAAATGTGAATCTTACTCTGGGGCTTATAGGCTAACACATTTGAAAATCATTGTTCTACCCAACCATGCAATTTGACAACTAGGCTGCCTTGTTGGTACTGCTGGACGACAAGGACTGCTACATTGCAAAACTCGGGTCTGCCACTCACGTCATCATCAAATCTGGCCCACCGCCTGCTTTTGTAAAGAAAACTTTATTGAAACAGAGCGATGCCCATTCGTTTATGTGTTGTCTGTGGCTGCTTTCATACTACAAATAGGTCTGCCAGATTTATCAAGTAAAAACAGATGGTGTCCCGTATTTTATCTGACAATCCTGATTATAATGGCAGAATTGAATAGTTGTGACAGAGAACGTATGGCCCACAAGACCAAAAATATTATTTGGCCCTTTGCAGAAAAAGTCTGCCCTTTTCTGCTCTATATGAATGGCACCCTCTGGAATTGTGCAGTGCCCAGACTGTGCGGCTGTACAAGGCAGCACTGTGGCTGGCCAGTGGCCTCTTAGAAGCTGCTCTTCCTTCCAACCTCTTTTTCTTCCATTGCATTTCAGTGTTTGCTTGTCTTCGGGGCTCTGAACCGAGGTTTTGTGAACAGAGTGAGCTGAACTTTTCCTCCCAGGAGCTGTCTTGCTAATGCCTCCCAGAACTGCCCTTTATCTCCACTCCTGGCTGCCCTCATCACGGCTCCTATTCTCCCCAAGCCTCTCGCCCCTAAGACTTATGAATGAAGGCCTGTGGACCCTTTTTGTAATAAACCTGAATGACGCCCTTAAATAGAGGAGTGGGGTTTGGGAATAATGTGAAAAACTGTGAAATTCTCCCAGTGCAAGGGGCCCAGCCCAGTTTTGGACAATGAATCACGACCTTGGCCAAGATGTTCTTGTTATAATCCCTGTTGACCTCCTTGGAAGAGTGAAAGCTGTTGCCTGCAACAATAGGCAGCTTCTCAGCTGCCATATCCATGGCCTGGCCTCCCTCCCTGGTGGTCTTGTCCTGCGTATCCGTCCCATCTCTCTGTCCATCTTCTTCCAGCCTTATCTCAATTACCAGGGCCATGAGCCTGGTTAGAGGTCTGCCTAACTACAATGATAGAAGTGATAGCTCAACTCCTTACTATTTTAATTCCCTAGTCATTTCTTTTCCTATATATTTTTGAGTTCAGATCATGCCTGGAATGATACATTTGACTCTGGGCCCTATGTCAAGGCAAACACCAGCAGCTGGAATAGTCTAGAAGAAAGCCAGTGGTGGGGCTCACTGCCTGAATGCTGTTTTTGGAGGCATGTTTGAGCAAATTGGGGTTCACAGAACATTAATGTAGGATAGAATCTCTACTCATCACCCTATCTAGGTCCTTCATTTTATACTTGTGACCAAGGGATGTGAAAAAAGGCCACCCAAAGTCATAGTCAAAAAAAAATGGCCACATGATGCATTGAGAACTTAGATGTGATGGTGGTCTTTCAATGTCTCCATGGGATCAAACTAATAAACTTCTTTGTTTTCTGTCTCCAGCTTTATTATTGCTGTTTCTGATATCATCATCATCGACCTGATGTGGTCTCCATAAATAATGTTAGAGGGCTCACTGTGGACCCACCACTGAGGTAGGCACTTCACATATGCTACCTTACTTAAACATCACAACAACCCTGTGGGAAAGGTAACCTCCTCCTCAGATATAGAAACTGAGCCATCAATCAGTTGAGTCACATGGTAATATCAGACCAGCTCTTGACCACAAATCTGTTTGACATTTATGCCTGTGTGGGTGCATGCGTGTGTGTGTACTGCTGGTTCTCCTGTGCCTAGACTATGTCTGGCACATAGTAAGTGCTCAACAAATATTTGTGGAGTGAATGAATATAGGGCACCGAAGTTGGTACTCTTTTTGCTGGTGGATCTCAAAGTTGGCTCATCATTGACTCATCGCTGCTTCTGGAGCTTTTCAGAATGCAAATGCTGCAGGTCTCTCTGGAGATTCTGAGGTGAGGCCCAGGAATCTGATTTTTAATGCATTTCCCAGCAGATTCTGATGCAACCAGCTCAGCCTCAGGCTGCAGACAAAAAACTTGGCATCCACTGTACTTCCTCATGAAAAGTTTGCAATTTTTTAATGCTTCTGCAAGACAAATAAAACCACATTTTATGTTTCACAATTTGTGTAGCTGACAGAACTTTCACATTTCAGAATGTTACAAACTGCCTTATTTTCTGGGATATCAGGACATAACATTGGATCTTGGGGGGCAACTGGCTCTCCCCCAAAGTAGCCCCCAAAAGTCATGTAGCTATTTCTTATTCTCAATCCAATTCTCTTTCTGCTGGAGAAACTGTGGCTTCCCTTGTTTATTTTAGAGGAGAGAAGACTCAGGAAGAAATTCGAGTGCCTTTAAATTAAATATCAGTGACTCTTAAGGAAGAAGGCCCAGAACTGTTCTAGTTACCCCTGTGGTAATCCTAAAACTGGGGCAGTCTTATGTCTTATTTTGTCAGGAGTGATCCAGTTTACCCCTACCATCTGGTGTAATTATTAATAGTGCCCCATTTAGTGTCAAACACGAACCTGGGTCTGGACAATAAATAATATGGTCATTCTATATAAGACCAAAAAGAAAAGAGCTATAAAGAGATAATTTTCTGATCATTACAAGTAAAGAACCTCTAACCGACATGAAAAAAAACCTGCAATTAGGCTGCCAAGTTTCCTTATTTATGAATGTAAGGAACATGGAGTGAATTTCCTGTTACTAGAGGTGTCAAAACAGAAGGCACATGGCTATTGGTTGAGGATGATGGAAAAGAAGTCAAGTATTCGTGGATGACACTGGAGGTCCCTTCTAACTAAGTGTCCAAAATTCCCAGAGCACATCAGATTCTGAGATGCCTGAGTGCATTAGGGGCATGTGTCACAGCCACACCCACGTGGAAAGGTGCTGAAAACAGCAGTGTATGCCCCTCTCTGTGGGTGGCAGGCTATCCCATGGTCAACAGATACGAGATGTTTTCCCACTACTGCAGAATTGGAGAAGGCACCAGGATGTGGCTCTTAACATCACACCCAGGGTCCAATGGCCTCTGCTGAACAGGCGGAACAAATCTTCAGAATGTGAGGATACTAGGCCAGGCTTCCTTTCCTGGGAGCCAGAGCCTCATCTGCACCCACTCGCCTTTGTGAAAAGTACACTAAGTTCGGGCCAACCCTCTGCTCCCCACTCCTGGTACCTACAGGTCACTGGGCAATTGTCCATTTGACCTTTGGTGGAGTTTGACCCCTGCTCACACTGAGTATCTCAGAGCTGTGTAAAGTGTGAGGGAGTTTTTCAGCATTCTTCAGGGAAGCTATCCCTTCCAGCCCCACCCGACTTTCTATTCCCTTACATAATTAGAAACTCAGGCACTGGTCTCTGTGAATCTCCCCAAGATCACACAGTGCACTGGCTCAGGATATCCCGGGGAAGGCTGACTGCGGTATCACACATGTTCCCAAGTGTATCTACAGAGACAGCAGCACGCTGTACAACTCCCTAGGCTGGTTCCCTAGTTTTTTTTTTTTTTTTTTTTTTTTGCTGTTGCAGAATTGAAACTTTTGGTCCCCTTGGCTGCATCAAGTTAGGAAAAAATGTGAAACAGATAGTGTCTGAGTCCAGGTTTAGTTTTTTTTTGTTTGTTCGTTTGTTTTTTTTTTAAATTTTATTTTGTCGATATACCTTGTGGCTGATTATTGTTCCCCATCACCAAAACCTCCCTCCCTCCCCCACTCCCCCCAACAATGTCCTCTCTGTTTGATTGTCGTATCAACTTCAAGTAATTGTGGTTTTTATATCTTCTTCCCCCCGTGGTTTTTTTTTTTTTTTGTGTGTGTGTGTGTGTGTGTATGTGAATTATATATTAATTTTTAGCTCCCACCAATAAGTGAGAACATGTGGTATTTCTCTTTCTGTGCCTGACTTGTTTCATTTAATATAATTCTCTCAAGGTCCATCCATGTTGTTGCAAATGGCAGTATTTCATTCGTTTTTATAGCTGAGTAGTATTCCATTGTGTAGATGTACCACATTTTCCGTATCCACTCATCCGATGATGGGCATTTGGGCTGGTTCCAACTCTTGGCTATTGTAAAGAGTGCTGCGATGAACATTGGGGAACAGATATACCTTCGACTTGATGATTTCCATTCCTCTGGGTATATTCCCAACAGTGGGATAGCTGGGTCGTATGGTAGATCTATCTGCAGTTGTTTGAGGAACCTCCATACCATTTTCCATAGAGGCTGCACCATTTTGCAGTCCCACCAACAATGTATGAGAGTTCCTTTTTCTCCGCAACCTCGCCAGCATTTATCGTTCAGAGTCTTTCAGATTTTAGCCATCCTAACTGGGGTTAGATGGTATCTCAGTGTGGTTTTGATTTGCATTTCCCGGATGCTGAGTGATGTTGAGCATTTTTTCATATGTCTGTTGGCCATTTGTATATCTTCCTTAGAGAAATGCCTACTTAGCTCTTTTGCCCATTTTTTAATGGGGTTGCTTGTTTTTTTCTTGTAAAGTTGTTTGCGTTCCTTATATATTCTGGATATTAATCCTTTGTCAGATGTATATTTTGCAAATATTTTCTCCCACTCTGTTGGTTGTCTTTTAACTCTGTTAATTGTTTCTTTTGCTGTGCAGAAGCTTTTTAGTTTGATATAATCCCATTTGTTTACTTTTCCTTTGGTTGCCCGTGCTTTTGGGGTCGTATTCATGAAGTCTGTGTCCAGTCCTATTTCCTGAAGTGCTTCTCCTATGTTTTCTTTAAGAAGTTTTATTGTTTCAGGGTGTATATTTAAATCCTTAATCCATTTTGAGTTGATTTTAGTATATGGTGAGAGGTATGGATCTAGTTTCATTCTCCTGCATATGGATATCCAGTTATCCCAGCACCATTTGCTGAAGAGGCAGTCCCTTCCCCAGTGAATAGGCTTGGTGCCTTTGTCAAAGATCAGATGGCAGTAAGTGTGTGGGTTGATTTCTGGATTCTCTATTCTATTCCATTGGTCAGTGTGTCTGTTTTTATGCCAGTACCATACTGTTTTGGTTATTATAGCTTTGTAGTATAGCTTAAAGTCAGGTAGTGTTATGCCTCCAGCTTTATTTTTTTTGCGTAGTATTGCTTTAGCTATGCGTGGTCTTTTATTATTCCATATAAATGTCTGAGTAGTTCTTTCCATTTCTGAGAAAAATGTCTTTGGAATTTTGATGGGGATTGCATTGAATTTGTATATCACTTTCGGTAGTATAGACATTTTCACTATGTTGATTCTTCCAATCCAAGAGCATGGGATATCTTTCCATCTTCTTGTATCCTCTCTAATTTCTCTCAGCAGTGGTTTGTAGTTCTCATTATAGAGATTTTTCACATCCTTGGTTAACTCAATTCCTAAGTATTTTATTTTTTTGGTGGCTATTGTAAATGGGCAGGCTTTCTTGACTTCTCTTTCTGCATGTTCACTATTGGAGAAAAGAAATGCTACTGATTTTTGTGTGTTGATTTTGTATCCTGCTACTGTGCTGAAATCATTTATCAATTCCAAGAGTTTTTTTGTAGAGGCTTCAGGCTGTTCGATATATAGGATCATGTCATCTGCAAACAGGGACAGTTTGACTTCATCTTTTCCAATCTGGATGCCCTTTATTTCCCTCTCTTCTCTGATTGCTCTGGCTAGTATTTCCAACACTATGTTGAATAGGAGTGGTGAGAGTGGGCATCCTTGTCTAGTTCCTGTTCTTAAAGGAAAAGCTTTCAGCTTTTCCCCATTCAGGATGATATTGGCAGTGGGTTTGGCATATATGGCTTTAATTATGTTGAGATACTTTCCCTCTATACCTAACTTATAGAGGGTCTTTGTCATGAATGAGTAATGAACTTTATCAAATACTTTTTGAGCATCTATAGAGATGATCATATGGTCCTTGTGTTTGAGTTTATTAATATGGTGTATCACATTTATTGATTTGCGTATGTTGAACCAACCTTTCATCCCTGGGATGAATCCCACTTGATCGTGGTGAATAATTTTACGTATGTGTTGCTGTATTCTGTTTGCTAGTATTTTAGTGAGGATTTTTGCATCTATATTCATCAAGGATATCGGCCTGTAGTTTTCTTTTTTAGTTTTATCTTTACCTGGTTTTAGTATCAGGATGATGTTTGCTACGTAGAATGAGTTTGGGAGATTTGCGTCTGTTTCAATCTTTTGGAATAGTTTGTAAAGAATCGGTGTCAATTCCTCTTTGAATATTTGGTAAAATTCTGCTGTGAATCCATCTGGTCCTGGGCTTTTCTTTGTTGGGAGCCTTCTGATAACAGTTTCAATCTCCTTTATTGTTATTGGTCTGTTCAAATTTTCTACGTCTTCACGGTTCAGTTTTGGGAGCTAGTGTGTGTCCAGAAATTTATCCATTTCCTCCAGATTTTCAAATTTTTTGGCATATAGTTGTTTATAGTAGTCTCAAATGATTCCTTGTATTTCAGATGAATCAGGTGTAATATCGCCTTTTTCATTTCTAATTTTTGTTATTTGAGTCGTCTCTCTTCTTTTTGTAGTTAGCCATGCTAATGCTTTGTCAATTTTATTTATCTTTTCAAAAAACCAACTTTTTGATTCCTTGATCTTTTGTATTGTTTTTTGGGTTTCAATTTCATTCAGTTATGCTCTGATCTTAATGATTTCTTTCCGTCTGCTAACTTTAGATTTGGATTTTTCTTGTTTTTCTAGTTCTTTAAGGTGAAGTGTTAGGTTGTTCACTTGCCATCTTTCCATTCTTCTGAAGTGAGCATTTAATGCAATAAATTTCCCCCTTAAGACTGCTTTTGCAGTATCCCACAGGTTTTGGTATGATGTATCATTATTTTCATTAGTTTCAATAAATTTTTTGATTTCCTGCTTGATTTCTTCTTGGACCCATATGTCATTAAGTAGAATGCTGTTTAATTTCCATGTGTTTGTATAGTTTCCACAATTTCATTTGTTATTGATTTCTAATTTTAATCCATTGTGGTCTGAATAAATACATGGGATAATTCCAGTTTTTTAGAGTTTGTTGAGACTTGATTTGTGACCTAACATGTGATCTATCCTGGAGAATGATCCATGTGCTGATGAGAAGAATGAATATTCTGGGGTTGTTGGATGGAATGTTCTGTAGATATCTGCCAATTCCAATTGGTCTAGAGTATTGTTTAGATCTTGTGTTTCTCTACTGATTCTTTGCCTAGATGATCTGTCTAATATTGACAGTGGGGTGTTCAGGTCCCCTGCTATTATGGTATTAGTGTCTATTTCCTTCTTTAGGTCTAATAGAGTTTGTTTTATAAATCTGGCTGCTCCAACATTGGGTGGGTACATATTTATGATTGTTATGTCTTCTTGATGGATCAGTCCTTTTATCATTAAGTAGTGTCCCTCATTGTCTCTTTTTATGGTTTTTAGTTTAAAGTCTATTTTGTCAGATATAAGAATAGCTTCTCCAGCTCGGTTTTCTTTTCTGTTTGCATGGTAAATCTTTTTCCATCGTTTCACTTTTAGTCTATGTGAATCTTTATGGGTGAGGTGGGTCTCTTGTAGGCAGCATATAGTTGGGTCCTCCTTTTTGATCCAGTCCATCAGTCTGTGTCTTTTGATTGGGGAATTTAAGCCTTTTACATTAAGAGTTGTTATTGAAAGGTGTTGATTTATTCCTAGCATTTTATTGGTTGTTTGGTTGTCTTAGGTGTCTTTTGTTCCTTGCTTTCTGATTTACTGTTTGGTTTCTGTGTTTGTTGGTTCCTTAGGGTGTAGATAGCATTTTTGTTTGATTGTTTTCTCTTCATGAATGCCATTTTTATTATACTAGTGGGTTTAGATTTTTCTTGGGTTTTTATGGCAGTGGTAGTTATTTTTCAGGAACCAAACCCAGTACTCCCTTGAGGATTTCTTGTAAGGGTGGTCGTGTGATAGTGAACTCCCGGAGTTTTTGTTTGTCTGAGAAATATAATATTTGCCCTTCATTTCGGAAGGACAGCCTTGCAGGGTAGAGTATTCTTGGCTGGCAATCTTTGTCTTTTAGTATTTTGAAAATATCATCCCATTCCTTTCTAGCTTTTAGGGTTTGTGATGAAAAGTCTGATGTTAGCCTGATTGGGGCTCCCTTATAGGTGATTTGACGCTTCTCTCTTGCAGCTTTTAAGATTCTCTCTTTGTCTCTGAGTTTTGCCAATTTGACTATGACATGTCTTGGAGAAGGCCTTTTTGGGTTGAATACATTTGGAGATAGTTGAGCTTCCTGGATCTGAAGATCTGTGATTTTTCCTATACCTGGGAAGTTTTCTGTCACTATTTTGTTGAATATGTTTTCAATGTAATCTCCGTTTTCCTCCCCTTCTGGAATACTCATGACTCGGATATTTGAGCGCTTAAGGTTGTCTGATATCTCTCTCAGATTTTCTTCAATGTCCTTGATTCTTTTTTCTTTCTTTTTGTCTGCTTGTGTTATTTCGAAGAGCCCATCTTCAAGTTCAGAGGTTCTCTCTTCAACTTCGACAAGCTTGCTGGTTAAACTCTCCGTTGTGTTTTTTATTTCGCTGAATAATTTCTTCAGTTCAGCAAGTTCTGCTACATTTTTTTTCAGGACATTGATTTCCTTGTACATTTCCTCTTTCAGATCCTGTATACTTTTCCTCATTTCATCATGATGTCTAGCTGAGTTTTCTTGTATCTCATTCAGTTTCCTTAGAATTATCACTCGAAATTCCTTGTCAGTCATTTCAAGGGCTTCTTGTTCTATAGGATCTAGAGTTTGAGATTTATTAACTTTTGGTGGTGTACTTTCTTGATTTTTTGTATTTCTGGTATCATTTTTTTGATGTTTATTCATTGTGGCAGGGGGTTTCACAGTCCACCGGTTTGAGACTATTGACTAACTAAGATGTTGCTGTGGTTGCCAATTTGGTATGGCTACCTCCGTGACTGCTCAGTTGGCTTCTAGTGCCTTGTGTGTATGGTTGCCTCAGGTCTTGGGCCTCTCCGGGGAGCCACCTCTCTGGTCAGCTTGGACTCTGCTGGGCTGCTGGATCACGTACCACAGGGTGTGTGATCTCTGCTGAGCTTTCACTTTCCATGCAGGACTTCTCCCTATTTCGTGTGCTCTGGCCCGGGCTGTTGGATCATGCAGTGGTGACCCCACAGGTTGTGTGGTTTCCGTCAAGTCTCCTCCTCCCTGGCCGGACGTCTCCCCGCTCTGTGCACACTGGGCTGGGCTGGGACGTGTCTTCTGCAACCCTCATCTATCAGCTGGGCCTTCAAGACCCTGCTTGGCACTGCCTCGCCCAGGAAGTCTACCAGGTTTCTGCTAGGCACAGACGACCGGTCGCTCTGGGAGCCTTTGTAGCACTGTGTAGATCTTTCTTGGGACTTATCCCCTTCCTCCTGGTATCACGGTTATTTGTGCACTTGTCTTATCTCCCACACCAGAGCGTGAGCTCCTCGGGGGAGGAGCCCGCATCACACGGTTCACCTTTGTATCCCCCCGGCACGGACCAAGTCCTGTGCCCACCTGCAGTCAGCTCTCCGGCAGGTTCAAGTGGACTTGGGAACTCTCCTACCACACTATTCCCAATCAGAAATTGGTTAGGCGTTTTTCTGAACTGGTGGCCGCAGAGATGGTATCTGCCTCCCAGTAACAGGAAGTTTACCGGGGCCGGAGTCCAGGGTGTGGTGGAGTGACAGTCGGCCCCGCCCATACTTCCTTGCCCTCCCGACACTGGCCAGGGACACCCCACGCCACCAGCCCCACCAGAGAACCGCAGAGGGAGTGGGAGGGGAGGCCAGCCCGCAGGCCCCGGGAAGCCCCGTGCCGGGGCAAGCAAGTGGGAAGGCTCAGTGAGGAGCTGAGCCAGGCGAGGAGGACAGGCTTGGCTGATCCGGGCCGGAGCTGCCACCACCTAAAAAAATGAAGGCAGCCCCGGGGCGGTGAGTGGCCCAGTTATGCAGGCGGAAGCTGGGTGGGCGTCAGCCCCCTGAGCAGGGCCGGGTTGGGGGTAACTCACAGGGCTGTGCCAGGTCGGGAGCTCACTCTCTGCCTCTGGTTTGTCGCCTTCCCCGTTCTTGGTTCCCGCCACCTCGGGCTGCTCGCTCAGTCCCGCGGCGTGGCTCGGGCGCTCCCAGGAATCTTCTTTTATGCCAGCCTGAAACCTCGAATCCTGAATAGGGCAGCTGGCCACCTTCAGCACGGCCCCGGCCTCCGGGATCCAGTCTGCATCCACAGCAGCCCTGGCGCCGTGTTCCCTGTTTAGAGACTTGCTTTTGCAGCTAAGAAACAGTTCTTTTCCTGCTCCATACTTCAAAGCTGTTGCCTGTAAACGAGGCAGCCTCTCCTGCTGAGGGCAAAGTGGCGGTCAGCCCCCACGCCCGGCCACCAGCAGCAGTCCTCCCTTAAGAGACGGCAAGAGGAAGGTCCACAAGTTTCCCGGCTGCCTAAGGCCCAGTGGCCACCTTTTCCACCTCAGCTACTCCGCGCCAACCGCCGCAGCCACCGCCTTCTTGAAACCCCCAGGTTTGGTTTTTGAGTGAGAGTTAAAATGATGATCCGTTCAAGTCTGTGAATCTCATATGCTATCTGGAGATTCCTTTGCTTTTCTTAGTCCTCAAAAGAGTGACATCTGAATGGCCAAAGAATAATATGCCAAAGACTTGGAATTTTAACACAGTCTTAGTTATAAACATATTGTACACTCATTGTAGAAAATTGGAAAGTATAAAACATTATAAAGCAGCAGCAAAAACATACATATGATCCCACAATCCACAGTCAACCACTGTTAACAATTTCACAGATAAACTTTGTCTTTTTCATGACATTTTAAAAATACAAGTTGTGTTCTTCCTGAATAAAACTGTTCATCTATACGCTACCTTTCTCCTGAACGAGGCAAAAATCAGAACTGTTTGACTCCGTTTAACTTTCTACTTACCTTCTATTTACCTTCTGCTAGTTTTTGTAAATTTTAACTATCTCTAAAAACGTATTTCAAACTTGACAAGTTGTTATTATTTTTCTTTATACTCATTTAGTTATAAACATAAATTCACTTAGATTTACTCACTTTGGCCACTCTTGTGGCTCTTTGTTTTTCTTGCACCTTCAGTTTTCCTCATGGGATCATTCACTGTCTAAACAACATACCTTAAAATATTTTTGGTAGTGTAGGTCTGTTGGCCTCAACTCTCTCAGGTTAAGTTTGAAAATGGCTTTAGGTCTGGCCTGGCGATGGACAGAATTCCTGGCTGGCCACTATTTTCTCTTGGTTCCAGTTGAGGTTATCAGTTCTGTTGAGGTTATCACCCCACTGTGCTCTGGCTGCCATTGTTGAAGTTATTAAGAAATTAGCTGTCAGTCTGTGGATACTTTGGTGGTTATCTTTTTTGTTTGTTTTTCTGACATTTCACTATGATGTGTTCAGATATTTTTTAAAAATTTATGCTTGCTTGGGATTTTTTTGGTGGGGCTTTTCAAATCTGTGCACTAATATCTCATCATTTTGGAAAACTCTCAGCCATAAGGTCTTCAAATATTGCTTCTGTCCTACTCCGTTCTTCCTCCCCTTGAGGCACTTCAATATGTGTGACCTTTTCACTGTGTCATCTGCCTCATATTCTCTTCTCTGTATTTTTCATCTTTTCTCCTATGTGAGCCATTCTGTATTGCAGCTCTTACCTCTGTTCTTCTCGTACCCACCTCACCTGCTTTACTGGGGTATGTATGCCTTCCAGGAGCAAGTGTCATGCTGGTCCCTCTAGTATTTCTTGTCCAGTACTTTTGTAAGAGTTTCAGTCTATGATTGGATGTAAAAAAAAAAAAAAAAAGTGATTCTCATTTGGAGATGGAGGAAGGACAGGAGCATGATAATAATGACTAGGAAACTCTTAACAGTATCCAGCCGGAGGAGGGATCACTGCCCATTTTAAGGTTAAAATGACCCCAGATAACAGGTAGATTTCAGTTTATAAGACAATCATTAATTGGTTGTGGCAACTGAAACACTGCTAGCAAGGACTCAGAGTCATATCTGTGCTTAGTCGGAAGGAATGCTGTGATGCCTGCCATGAACTTGAGAGGGAGAGGACGTGGTGCTCAGGCCATATATTTTCCATTTCTGACTCAGACCTTACATTTCCTACCATGAATAGTAAACTGTGAGATGGACAAAGGTCTTCACACACATACACGTTCAGGTAGGGATGGTGTTTGGGATGCTACTAGTTTGTTGATGTTTTAATCCAGTTCCATTGATCTTACGGTTAATGAAAATTCTGCTCATTGGTGGTGGTATGAACTTTTAAACTTCACGTGTATTTTAGTGGGAAGCTACATGAGGCTACATGAAGCTCTGCTACCTGGACCCCATCTTATATTAGAAACCCCATGTGTTGAGTAAAAGCATGCAGCTGTTAGTGTCCAAAACTTGGCACTGCCACTTAATATCTATGTGACTTTCCTGATAGCTGCCCCCTACCTAGATCTCTAGTCTTATATTCAGTGTTTGCTCCCCTCATGGAGACAGTGAGAGAGACTGACATTAAATGATCACAGAAATTGAGAGAAAGTGTTTACAATATAATAAGCTGACAATGGGCTAATACCTAGAACATACAAGGATGTCTCAGAAATCAGCAAGAAAAGGTCAGGAGCCCTCCACCTCCCCAACCCCCCCCCCCAAAAAAAACCACAAGATGGGCAAAGCATACAAACAGGAAACAGAAGAAGAAACCCGAAAGGTGAATAATAATACAAAGAGGTACTCAGGTTTACTAGACATCAGATAATGCAAATTACAACAACAACAATGCCTTTTTTATACCAATCAGATGGGCAAGATGATTGGTTAGATGATGCTAGGTGTGGGAGGCATGATGAACAGAGGAGTGTAATTGACTAAATGAACACCTTCAAGGGCAGGAGAAAGCAGAGGGTAAGAGAGGGATGAGGGGAAAGGGGAAATGGAAGACAGTAGGGGAGGAGAAAGAGAGAGAAATAGAGGCTGGTTCTGGTCAGAGTGAATATGGCTGCAATGCAAGAGTAGAGAAAAGCATGGTACAATACATGCACCAATTATACAGTGCTAAGTTGGAAGGGTACATAGGGGTCTGATTATCCAGGTCTTGTAGCCATTTTGAGAAATTTTGGTTTTATTCTAAGTGCAGTGGCAAGACATTGAAACACTTTCATCAGGATGGTGAGTTTTTAGATTGGCATTTTGAAAGTCACTCTGGCTATAGAGCACGAATAGAAGCAGAGTGCAGCTGAGAAGTCCAGCAGGGTGCCACTGCAGTCCTCCAGGTGAAAGGCACTGGCAGCGTAGAATATGGTGGCAGTGGTAAATTTAGAAAGAAGTGAATGGTCTCAAGAAAATAAAATGGGTGTGGGGTAACAGAGAGGGATGTGGCACATTACAGGCATTTAATAAATTTTTTCTAAGTAAATGAAGGAGGATTGGAATGTTTTAACCCATTCTTTGAGATAGAAAACAGTGGGAAAAAAGGACAGGTTTAAAAGAGAAAATTTTAAATTGGGTTCTTGATATGTTGAGTGAGATGATGAAATGTATAATGTAGTAGGTGGCACTTACACTCAAGAGGTGCAGCATGAACATGACACTGGAGGAGATGTCATAGAGAGAATTCCCACATCAGGCAGAAAGCAGGGCTGAGTGAGCTTCGTGGTTCTTTTCAGCTGGTGGAGTCTTAAGATTCTAAGCAGAATGACTTTAACATTTCTCCTTGTCTTTGGTATTTGGGGGTGTCTTTGGGTGTGTTTACGAACTAGCTGATACCCATCAAAAGCCAGCAATCTAGGACAGATCTCAAAACAACGTTAGAGGTCATCAGGAGCACTTAGAGTGCTGGCCTCCTTCAGCCTTCTTCCAAAAATGCATCTCTAAGAACAAAAAAATGACTCCTTCACTGTGCTTGATATTCTGAGAGCTTTCACATCTGTTATCTCAGATGTGAAAATTTTCTCTTTTATACCTGTCTTTTTTCCCCACTGTTTTCTATCTCAAAGAATGGGCAAAAACATTCCAATCTCATTTGATTATTAACATGGTCCTGCTGAGATAAAAGTGACCTTCACGTCCCTTTTACGAGCAAGAAAACCAAGGCTGCGAACCATGAGGTGTCTCACTCAGGAACGCCTCTGTCCCTTTGTCAGACTCGCAAACACTCTGGAAATGCTCTTGAACACCAATGGAGAAAGAAGTCATCAGGGACAACATGTGATTGTGACAGAAAGCGGAGAGTCATTAATGGTGGTTTTCTGATTCCTGCTGGTTTTTAGTCAGTTTACACAGACTGCATGCTGTTAGACATAATTTTTATAGTCCAGGGGAGGTTAGCAACAATCCAACTCAATAGGAATCTTGTCCCATTAAAGCTTAAAAATAGCTAGAATGTCTTATTTAAGGCATCAGTGCCTTTGAGAAGGAGGCTTGGTACATGGCCCTGGTGGAACCACATGAGATAGAGTTCCCTTGGGCCTGATTGCTTTGTTTAGGAATTAGAATGGGATGTGTCACTTGTGTCTGAAGTCCGTCAATAGCACTGTGTCCTTGACAGCAGTGCTTCCCAAAGTGTGGTCCCTGGACCAGTAGCATCAGCACCTCCTGGCTAAACTGTTAAAAAACAAAAAGTCTCCTCCCCAGACCTTTTGAGTCAGATATCGTGCTATTCCAGTGATTTTGATACATGCTAAGTTTGGGGAACCATTGATCCAAAGAATAAGGCATAAGTTCCCTGATGTGAAATACAAGTCCCTCCAAGAATGACCCCTGGTTGCTTCCTCGTCCTTACCTTTCTGATGCTTGCTGTATTTTCTGGTATTACCGAACGGCTTGTAGTTCTATGCATACACCAGTCCCTTTTGCACCTCTGTGCCCTGGCTCATGTTGTCCTCCCTTTCCAGAATGATGTTTTCAATTTTTTGTTTTATGTCTGGCTAACTCTTGGTGAGTCTTGAAGACCCAGTTTTGGTAGCTTCTCCTCCCAAGACTTTTTCAAAATCCCAGATTACATAGAGTGCCCCTCCTTTATTCTCTCCTGGCACACCTTCCTCTTATCACTTACTACATTACACACTGATGGAGTTTGGATGTGTTGTCCCCTCCAAAACTCATGTGGAAATTTGATCTCCAATGTGGCAGTGTTGGAAACTGATTGAGTCATGGGGGTGGATCCCTCATGAATGGATTAATGCTCTCCCTGGGGGAGGGAGGATTAATGAGTGAGTTCTCGCTCGATTAGTTCCTGCGAAAGCTCATTGCTTAAAAAGACCCTGGTACCTTCTCTCTCTCTTTCTCTCTTGCTTTCTCTCTCTTGCTTCCTCTCGCCATGTGATCTGCTTGTACCCACCGGCTGCCTGCCACTTTCCACCATGAGTAGAAGCAGCCTGAGGCCCATGCCAGATGCAACCATCCCAGAATCATAAGCCAAATGAACCTCTGTTCTTTATAAATTACCCAGTCTCAGGTATTTCTGTTATAGCAACACAAAACTGACTAAAGCACATACCATGAGCTGATTTTGTGTCTGCTTATTTCATTAGACTGCAATCCACCTGAGGGCAGTGACTGTGCCTTTTTCATATCTGTATACAGCAGGCTTTCTGGCACATAGGAGGTGTCCAGTGTTGACTTGCTGCTTTCCACAGTTCAAGAGCACAACAGGTCATTGTCCTGCTCCCACTCTGTTTCCAGGCAGAGGACAAGGCCACCCACCTATTTGATGTATGGCCAGGGGAGCTCTATTTTACAGTCCAAATCAATCCCATCAGGCCTTCTTTGCCCTAAACTGTAGCATATACAGATGGAATGAAACTTGGTTCAGCTGTTTCACTTGGGCAGCTTTAGATATAGACCTGCCTAATGCTCTAGCCCAGTGGCCACAGCTTTTAACTGGACATGGAAAATATGGACAACAAGATCATGGTTCCTACTGGGTACTTTAAATATTGCCAGATTAAGTCATCACCATCCTAATGAGATAGGGGCTATATTGATACCTTCTATGATACAGATGATGAAATTGAGCTTTGGAGAACCAAGATTTGAACTCAGGTTCATCTGATTTTCATAACAACTCTACTTTTCAAGTAATAAAATCGAGGCCTTGATAGGCTAGCCTTATTCATATAAAATGTCTTACAGTGCACAGGCATTTCCTATGATTTCTAAGATATTGGGTGAAAGTTTTACAGAAGTGATGATAGAGATAAAGGGTTAGACTCATTAAGCTCAATAAATCCAAATCAGAGCACACATACATAAAGAAACCCACACCTAAATATATCATAGTGAAACTAAGGGACACCAAAGACCAAGACAAGGTCTAAAGAGAACTAGGTCTTTAACGACATTCTTGAGACACTGAAACTACTAACATTTTAGTCTGCCATACCTCTGGCCTTCCTGTTCTGTGAAAAAAATTAATGTTCTTATTGTTTAAGAACATTTGAATTACAACTTTCTGTTACTTGCATGCAAAAGTATTCTAACTGATATAGAGGCCATGATTAGTGCCAAACCTCTTTGGAATGTCCACACAGCTGTCTCCATTTCCTTGGTGCTTATTCATACCTCAATCCAGCCCAATCCAGCTTTTCCATTCGCCCAAAATGTTTTCTCTCAGGTCTTCAGTGCATTTCACCTTGCTAATCCAATACACATTTTTTAGTCCCCATTTGATTTGACCTCCTAACAATATTTAACACCTGCACTATGTGCCCTTGGGCAAATTATTTAAACTTTCCAAGCCTTAATTCTCTAATCTGTAAAATGGGGTTAAAAATAACCTCCCTCCTAAACTCTTTGTGGTGATTAAAGAGAGTCACACATATAAAGTGTTTAGCAGAGTGCCTGGCACGCAGTCAGTGCTCAACAACTGTTGGCTACGGTTCTTAGTATAAATCCCTTTGTCCTTTTTGAAGCACTCTCTGTCTTTGGGTGCAAGTATTTGAAGGCTCCATCCATAGTGGTTTAAATAGTAAAGGAGATTGTCAGTTCATCTCACTGAAGAGCTTTAGGTGTGGGCTTGATGGGCTTTAGACAATGTTTGTGCAGTGTCTCAACAGTGCCACCAAACCTCAGAAACCTCTCACTTCTACTCTTCCCTCTGTGGTGTCTCCTCCATTTCAAGGCTGGCCCCCCTCATAAAGCCAAGAGTTCCTGGAGACCATAGCCACCAGCAGGAAGGAGGGCTGGCTTTCTCAGCAGTTCTCCTAAAAGAGTAGTTCTGCCCTAGAAGCCACCAGCAACTCCCTTCTGAATCAAACCGATTGGAGTTGCACTGTATGCCCGAATGACTTGAATCAGGATGTGGGATATGATGGTGGCGTCAACCAGTCACAGCCCACTCCTGATCTGGGGATACAGCCAGTGGGGTGTGAGAGAGAGAAAAATAAAAATCGGAATAATAAAATAAAAATCCCAAATAAAAATTGGAATAATGTTATCAAGGGGAAGGGAAAATGGGTCTTTTGGGGCCAAAACCAGCAAATATCTCGTATTCATAGTTTACAGATCTCTATACTCCCCTGGTTTTCCCCCAACTCATTTTGTACATTTCTCTAGTCATGCTGGCTCCACCGTGTTGTAAGTATTTGTTTCTCTGCCTTTCTCTTCCCATTAGATAGTGAGTTCCTTGAAGGCAGGGTCATGTCTTATTCATCGTCAGGTCTCAGCCCCTAATGCAGACACTGACATGTGGAAATGTGCATCAAGTGCATAAACAAACCTACAATGAATGGGGATTGCTTCCTTCTTGCTGGATGGAAACATCTATTCCCATAGCAGCAGGAACAGAATCCCCGCTAGAGACTGGAAGTCAATCTGTCTCTATAAATTCCGATCCCAGTGCCCAGGATTTCCACCCAACAGATGCTTTTTGCATTGTGAAACACCCAGGCAAGTGGGCTGCCTGAATTCACGTGTCTGCTCCATCCTTCATCACTCCATTTCCTGGGAAGCAGCGAGAGCCTGTGGGGGTCCCCTGCTAGCTGCACATGGTTTCCGTTTCATGTTCCAGCCAATAAAGGAGAGGGCTCTCTCCCAGGCCACTTAACATGTATTACAGACATTTCCTTGGACAAGTGGTCTCTTCTCCTTCCTCTGGGAACCCAAAGCCTGAATGATCTGCAGACCTGATAGGGACAGAGAGCTGGGCTTAGAACACCCAGTGGCTAAAGATAGAACACTTTTTATTTAACTGTGACTTGAAGGTGATCAGCCTGTCCTCATGGGCATCAGTGTCTCACAGCACAGGTGGGTCTGCCGTGGTGTGGATAAGACTATACATCTGGAGGAGTGAACACCTGGATGACCACACCCATGGAACGATGCTCTCATCAGCTGGGACTGGGGCATTTGGGTCATTACTTTCCTTCCTACTCCTTTCAATTTACTTTTTAAATTTTAGCTCTTTCTGCAAATGATCAAGGGGCAATTTTAGCAGGGAGGGAAGGGAGATTGTTCCTGAGTCCTGTTTCATCTTACAGACTCATCATTAGCAGCCAAAGTAATATGAAATTAAAACTGAGGCTTGGCTGTCTGCTGCAACAAGCAGAAATCTAAGACTATAATACATAAAACACAACCTCTAACAAAAATAAAAATCTCTGCAAAGCCACAGAGCTCAGAAATAGCATTTGGTTCTTCTGCAAAATTGCCACTTTTTTTTTTTTCTTTTTCCTGCCAGATCACACCCTAGAGAGAACTGACTACATTCTTGCTACTGTCCCTCAAAATGGAAAAAGAGGGGGAAGTAATATAAGGAAAGTTCTAAGAATGGAAAATGCCAAGGTTAAAAATTGGGGGAAAAATCTTCTATTTACAAGGGAAGAATTCAGGGAGCAGAACCCTGTCAAGTGGCACCAGGCTCGCCTGGCAATGTGGTTTATCTCAGGAGACACTTGCTTCCAGACCTCAAACTGGCCACATTTTGCCCCAGAAATTCTTCACTTCATTTTAAAATAGAGCTTGTAAAGAGAAGTTGGAAGTAACTTTTATGTGGTTGTTTTCTAAAATTCTCTTTTTTCCAGCAGATGGATCTCAAACACTTTGCTCTGAGCAGCAAAAGCTTCAAATATTATTGGATTATTTATAACATCCACTAACCTTTCAATCCCCTAGTGTTTCTATAAGTAAATTGGGAATATTCAAGTACAGTTTGTCTGTGTAGTGGAATTTCAACTTTTCCATTTCTGCTTAATTTTGGAACCAAATGTCATAGATGTTACAGCATCAATAAGGCAAGATCGTGCTGGAGCTCGTGTCTCATTGGATAAAAGCTATTTTGGAGAGAAATATTCGGTTTCTTATGCTTAGAAAATGTGGGCTGGGGTTGGTTTTCAGAAATGGTTCAATGGTATTGTATAGATTATTGTATAGATTAAAGGGTTTGAAGAGATAACAAATGTAAATAACTTAGCACAGCACCTTACAAATAAAAAAATTAAATAACTATTAGCTACTACTTTTTATAATACAATGATTATAATGTGGTTCCTAAACATTCTCATTTAATATATACTGTTAATGTTTTCTATTGTGTAGATATCTTCTATTTCTGGCTTGTCTAATTGTTCGACTATCCATTTGGTTGCCCAAATCGGTAATACTGATAACACTAATTGCAACTTTTATGATGATTATTATAGGTAGATATTATGAGAGACAGAGGGAAAAATTAGGTATGATAATTCATAAAAGAGGAATTGAGATATGTGAAAAACCTTCATCCTCACTAGCAATTAGTAAAATGCCAATTAAAACATGAAATGCTTTTTGCTTACCAACATTTCAAAGATTCAAAATGGTCATTTTTAATGCTCTCGAGCATAATATGGCATAATGGTTTTTTGGAAAGTAATGTCACCATATAAATTAAGTGCCATAAACCTGTTTCTATCTGTCAATTCATTTTAGAGAATTTATTTGGAAGCTCTACTTGGGAAGTTAAGTACAGTCAAAGATTTAGGTACAAAAAGTCAACTGTCATGTGCATCTGGCAGGATCCCATCAGGAAACAACACACTCAAACCAAGTTTAATTTGAAAAAACCAACCACTTACAAAGTGTGGACAGGGTGTGGGGAGTGCACAGAGATAGTACTGGAGTCCAGGGCCCGCAGCAGAATGGTGTGATGCCACCTCAAGGCTGAGAGGGCAGGCAGTGAGTGGTCTCCAGAACTCGGAGAGAGAAGCTGCCTGGAGAGTGCCTCCTGACTCCTCGATTCTCCATGTGGCCAACCCCTGGGAAGAAACGCCCCATCCTCACCTGCCTTTCCTCTTCTGGTCTCCTGCCGGCACCTCCCGTTCACTGAGTCCAACCAAAGCCAGAAGCAAGGGAGCCCTTTGACAAAGTCCATATGGGCCCAGGGTGGACAGTGGCTCTAGAAAGACACATGAAAAATATCCAGCACGCTTTGTTATTTTTAAGAGCAAAAATAAAAATGGAAGATAATACAAATGTCCTATAATTGGGAAGTGAGGCAATGAAGTATGGTACATTTTGCAGTGGGATGTTACATGGCAATTTAAAACCAAGCTTTTGAGGAAACAATAACACAGGAACATGTTTTCAATATAATGTCAACTGAAGAAGAGTAGGGTAGACAATTATATATGACTCCAGTTATGAAAAAATATATATACAGATATGACTCATTGAAAGAAAAAACAAAACTAGAGGGAACATGTCCAACCTAAAACTATGACTATTTCTGATTTGGGAAATTATGAATTTCCTTGTTCTTTTTTTAGTTATCTAACTTTCCCAATTTTCATGAGCATATATAACTTTTGTAATAAGAAAACATTATTTTTAAGAAGTGATCTTTTGCTTTCTGTAGCTTATAGTCTTGTGGGAGAGAAAGATTAATTTATACTTTATTACAACAAAATTCAACGGAAGAACAAAGGAATAACTCATTGATTTCGACTGGCAGAAAGAATCAGGAAAACTTCCTGGAGGAGGTGTCATTTAAACTGGGCCTTGAGAGATGAGAAATATTTCTCTAGGTTGAGAAATGGGTGAGGGAAACCCAGGTGAGAGGACGATTAGGAGCAAAGATTTAGAGCTCGCGAGGGCATGAACTATCCAGGGCATGACAGTAGATGGATGATTCTAGATTCTGCAGTCCTTCAGCAAAATCAGAAGAACTTTTTCAACACTACGATTTCTGTGTTCCTGTCTGGATCTACTGAATGATCATCTCTCCTGGGTAGCCCAAGACAATATTTTGAAAATGCTTCCAGGTGATTCTAAGGCATGGCCAGGGTTTAGAAGCACAAGCGAGCAACACATGTAAGAGAGTATGGCAGACCCTTGTGGAGTAACTGTCCAGAAATCTCCAGCTGTCTCCTTCTCCTGGGGGGAACGGGGTCCAGCAGTCATTTTATAAGATGTGACTCTGCCCCTTGCCCACAGATGCCTGGGCCAGGAGTGGACATGGATTTTTGGTGCTGAGATGTAGAAAGAGGCTTTGCAGTGAGTGGCCAGGCAGAAAATGGGCTCTGTGACCTGGAGTAGCAAAGTGGGATGAAGCACAGATGTGAAAGGAAGGAAGCTGATGTAAGAAGAAGAGGGATGGCAAACTGAGAGCATCCTGCCACCTTCCAGTCCCTGGTTCCAGTACTTTCTGAAGTCTCACTGGATCCCTGCCCCTGAGTTTACTGAGATCTCCTTTGTCCTTACAATAGAGCCCAGCTTTTAATGCAGGCTTGGCTGGAACTGGCCTTGGTTATCTGCAGAGACAGGCAGGCAAGCTTTATCTTCAGAGACACAGTAACGTTGCATATTGCAAAGTCCCAGCTGGAGCCTAGAGAGAGCAGCTCCACTACTAATTCTCTGGCTGGTGCAGGCGTTCCAAAACTGAGTTTCTCAGAATGATAGGTTTTGTGGAATTAACAGATGTTGCAGCACAGAAAAACAAATACATAAAAGAGCTATCCTTGGTCAAGCAAGTCCAGACATCCCTGGATTAACAAAGTCAAACTGGCTTCTTTACTAGAGAATGTCTCAGAGCCTTTATACTCTTGAGCATTGTGAATCTCCTGGAGGGATCATGGAACGCAGTGTTCCCACATTTATTTGACTGGGGTACTCTTTTTTTCTTCTTTCTTTTTTTTCTTTCAAAAAGCATGTTTCCGGGCTGGTGCTTGGCCCAGTAAGAGCTAACTCATTCATTCATCTATTTCTTCATTCAATAAATATTTATTAGAGTAGTGAAGATAAGGACTAATTCTCAAGATGGCATGTTATCTCTATGAAGAGGCCATGCTAGCCTCCCAGGAATTGTGTGTATGCATATGTACGTGTGGTTGTAAGCATGTGCACACCTGTATGTGTGTATATGCGTGTGTGCACATGCACATATATATGTGCCTGTGTACGTATGTTAAGAGAGGAATAAAGAGCAAGACAGCAGGAGACCAGTCCTTGGCTTGGGTGCTCTCGTAAATGACTTCCATCTCAGTCCCCAAATGGAATTACACTATGTCCAGTCAACTCAAGCTAATTGCTCTTATTAATTTTGACTTCAACTAAAATAAACCTCCAAATTGTTTATCCTCCAGTCCATCAAATGAAATATCCTGCCACAGCAGAATGTGTTTATGCCCAAACTAATTTTTAATTTGTGAAAGTAACTGATCTTTCTCTATAATCATTTTCAATTTTTTTTCCTTAAAAGGTCTTAATTAAAAGAAGTTTCCCATGTGAATAACGAACATTCTTTTTTCAGGGGAAGAAAATGGAATTAACATTTATTGAGCATCCCTTATAAATCATTATTAGGCTGAGCATTACGAATACTTAATCTCACTTGACTCTTCTAGTTACACTGTGCAGTAGGTAACACATTTTTTTCTTTTTACAGAAGAGAAAGGTCTGTGAGGGCAAGCACACATTTGTCTTGAGGACCTGACTCATAGTTGAGCCTCTGTAACATATTCATTGAATGAATGAATAAATGGGGAAACTGAGGCTAAGTGATTTGGCTCAGGATCATTCAACTTGTCAGTGTCTGAAAGTGCACTTGAACCCTTGGGTCTGACTCCAAGGCCCAAGTGGTTTCCTCTTCATCATTTTAGAAACTAGCAAAATGCTTTTATGTACATCATTTGATTTAATTCTATAGTCCTGTGCGGTGGGGAAGCCATGTAGTACTGTTCTTATTTCCTAAGTGAGGACAGTGACACTCACAAAAATAATGTGCCCAACATCACTAAGGTAGTAGAGGGCAGGTTCAAGACCCCTTCCCAGGTCTTCTGACTTCCATCTCAGTGCTCTTCCAGCTACATTAGAGACATTTTGAAAAGCAGCTGGAGATTTCCCTTGAAGTGGTGCCCAAGCTGACGTTCACATGGCAGACATGTCACCACCCTCTCCTTATGTTCTAGTCCCCACTGCCTCAGGTAACACTCATGCTGTGGGATGTCTCCCTGCACCCTCTGCTGGAAGTAGCCAGCCCTGGACCAGTGCAGGGAGAGGTCTACTTTACAGGGATATGTGGCAAGCTTTGTCCCTGCCTCTTCCATGTCACCCTTGATTTCCATCATGACCCCAGATGAGTGTCAGCCTGTCCTGGCCATTTACAACCTGCAATGTGGAGGGACTGGCAGCTCTGTCAAGACCACGCTCTGTCTTCCCATGAAAAGTGCCTTTGGAAGAGGATGTCTCCATCAGTCTCCATCACAAGCACAGATGCACACATCCCTCTGGAATCTTCTCCACTCTCACTTGCTGCCCTGCTGAAGGGCCTGGGATCTTCCTTCACTGAAACAGAGAGGGCCAAGCCCAGGCTGGAAATTCTTGATATCACTAGCTGTTCTCTGGGGTTGAAATGTATTCTTTTATTCTTTTATCTTTTCCTGTTTCCATTTTTCACTTTGCTTCAAACTGATAATGTTTCTTTCATCTTCTGTCTTTGAGATGCTAACATTACCAAGGAAGGTAAAAATGAACAATGTCCGCAAAAAATCCTAGGGTCATTCGTTTCTGGACACAGAGCCCAAGAGCAGTCTGACTCAGCTTTTTCCTCTCTGCCACATGAAATGGTTGTTCTGAGGGCTGCTAGAGGGTTTAGGAAAAGATGATATTTATATTAATAAGTTCTCTACTGTCCTCTCTTGCTTTGGGCTCTTCTCATCTCTCTCCTAGATGATTTTGATAGGAGGTTTTTAGGGGCCGAATTGTGTCCCCCCGATTCCTGTGCTAAAGTCCTCACCCCCAGTAACTCAGAATGTGACTGTATTTCAAGATGGGGCTTCAAAAGAAGTAATTAAGGTAAAATGAAGTCATATGGATGGGCCCTAATCCACTATGACTGCTGTCCTTATAAGAGAGGAACTGGGGATGCAGATGGTTACAGAGGGAGACCATGTAAGGACATGGGGAGAAGGTTGCCATCTGCAAGCCAAAGAGAGAGGCCTCAGAAGGAACCAGCCCTGCTGACACCTTGATCTTGGACTTCTAGCCTCCAGAACTGTGAGAAAATAAATCTCTTTGTTTAAGTCAACCAGTCTGTGGTACTTTCTTACGGTGGCTCTAGCCAACTAATAACAGATTTTGGTACTGAAGAGTGGGGTGCTGTTGTAACAAATACCTAAAAATCTGGAAGTGGCTTTGGAACTGGGAATGGGTAGAGAATGAAGGATTTTTGAAGTATGTATTAGAATAAGGCTAGATTACCTTGAAGAGATGTTGATAATCTATCAAACTAATACAGACGTTAATAAAAAAAAAAATACAGGTGTGTTAGTCAGGGTTCTCCAGAGAGACAAAACCAATAGGATGTATACAGAGATACATAAAAAGAGATTTATTATGGAAATTGGCTTACGCAGTTATGAAGGTTAAGTCCCACGATACATTGTCTGCGAGATGGAGAACCAGGGAATCCAGTGGTAACTCTCAATCTGAGGTTGAAGGCCTGAGAAGCTGGGGCTGCTGGTGCAAGTCCCAGAGTCTGAAGGCCCAAGAACCTGGAGTTCTGAGGTCCAAGATGATGAGAGGATGGGTGTCCCAGCTCAGAAGACAGAGAGAATTCATTCACCCTTCCTCTGTCTTTTTGTTCTATTTGGGCCCTCAGTGAATCGAATGATACCCACCCACGTGGCTGGGGGTGAATCTTTTCTACTCAGTCCACTGATTCAGACAGTCTCTACTGAAACACCCAAATAGACACATCCAGAAATATTATTTTACCAGCTATCTGGGCAGCCCTAACCCTGTCAAGTTGACATCTAAAATGAACCATCATAACAGGACATGGAAAAAAAGGAACTTTGATTGAAATCATTATAAAGTTCCAGGCATTGGGCTAGGTATCGTACTTATGTAGCTCATTTATGCTTCATAACAATCTTGAGCATTAATTATGTGTAAAGTATACAAATAGATTAAATAAATATTAACATTTAGATCAATATTTATAAAAGTAAATATATAATTTACACAAATGAATTTATTAATTAGTATCCCCATTTTATAGGCAAAAATAACAGTGACAAGCAATAGTAACAGCAAACATATTATTAAGCTCTCATCATATGCCAGACCCTGTTCTAAGAGCTTCGTATTCTTTGCCTTAATTTTTATAATAACCCTTTGAAGTCAGTATCGCTAAACAATAAATTATAAAATGACATAAGAGCCCTGTTTGGCTCTGGAGCCAGACGCCTGGGTTCAAATCCAGGTTCTACACTTGGTTGCTGTGTGGCCTTGGGCAAGTTCCTTAACCTCTTTAAGCATCAGCTTCCTCCTCTGTAAAATGAGAACGAAGGTGATGATAATAATAGTTCCTACTCACAGGTTATTGGGAATGTTAAAAGAGTTACTGTATGCAAAGTATAGATATGTGTAGACTAGAGCCTGGCATACAGTACTGGCTAACTATGTGTTTATTGTTATTATCCCTACTTTAAATATGGGAAAATCAAGGCTCAGATAAATTAATTTACCCAAGCTTGTTCTGTGAAAGCTATTTTTTTAATAAAAATTTTTATTTAGCTTGCTACTCTCTTTACATAAAATCCTTATTAATTTATCATTTTCTACAAAATAAAGTCCAAATTCCTTAGCATGATTTATCTTTCCATCAAATCCTGCTGTTCTCTGTGTACCCCTTATGCTACAACCCTCAACAATTTGTCACCCTCTTTACACATCATATGCTTTTGTAACGGTGGCTTCTTGCAGCTGTTTCTTCCACCTGGAGTGCTCTTCCATCTTCTCCCTGGCCAATGCCTCATCCTTCTTCCAGGTCTGACTCAATTGTCATTCATTTACTCATTCATTCATTCATTCATTCACTCATTCAGTTACACAAGTGTCTACTTCTAGTAAGGCCTTTTTCTAGGTGCTTGTGGTACAAGAGTAAATAGGAAATATTCAGTGCCTTAAAGAGCAGACAAGCTCATGAGAGACAGATAAGTTAACAGACCTTACAGTACAGTGTGATGAAGACAGTGACAGGGAGAGCAGAAGGGGGCACCTCCCAGGGCTGGGGTGGGGTGGACAGTTTGTGTGACTGACCTTCTTTCCCTTAGTCTTTTCTCTATGTCCCTGGAATACATGATCACACCACCAGAGAATGTTTCCTTGAGACCACTAGGGACTGCTGATTTTCCTTTCAAATGATTGGTGGGCCCACAAGAAGAGAAATATTTTATTTTTGTGAATACAGAATCACTTGTTGTTTGTTTCACTCTAGACTAAAGGAGCCTTAGGACATATCCTCACACAGAATGACCTCATGGAGAAGGGAAGCTGATGCATAATGAGACTGGATCGGTCTTGAGCGTGACATTTGCCCCAAGAGAGAGGCTCAACTCTAAGAAGGAAGTTGTAAAATTGAGCAAGTAGAATGGAGGGTGTGGTAGACCGATTGCAAGAATGACCCCAATTCTTCACCCCTCTTGTAGCTATGCTCCTGCAACGTGGTTTTTGCAGCTTCTCCTATCATGAGATGGAGCCTTGAGTCTGAGTTGGCCACAGAACTTGCTTTAGCCAATAGAATGGGTGGTAGTGACACTGATCCAGTTCCAAGCCTAGGTCACAGGGGCCTTGAATTCCTTTGCTCGGTCTCTTGAAACTATACGACTTCCATGTGCAGAAGTCTGGGCTAGCCAAGTAGAGGAAATTAAGAGGTACATAAATGACCTTAGCCAAGACCAGAAGAACTGTCCAGCTGATGCACAGACTCATGAATAATAAAGCCACTGAGTTTTGGGGAGAATTGTTACACAGCATTACTGTGGCGATATAACTGATACAGAGGGAAAAGGAGATCAAATTTTCAGTGGAAATATTCTAAAAACTACTAAAGTATAATATTAAATACATGTCTTTTTCATCCATTTAGGGACAGTGTTTTGCTCTCGTGTAATGAAGAACAGGTCACTTGTCAGGTGTGTCTTGGGATGAAGTTTGAAGTTGGACTTCTTTAAAGATATTCAAAGTACAAATTATGAAATAGCAACGCCATCAGATTTTCAGACTTCCCCTTAGCCTGATGCTACTATTTGGTAAAATTATTGTAGTTTAATAACATACACTATTTGCAGTGTATTATGTGTCCTCTGCAGCTCTGTCTTCCCAAGTATAACAGTGACGGTCATCCACACATTCTGTGAAAGACTGGATGGAGTATTCTAGAAACCATGGAGCCGTTTTCAATGAGCCTGTATTAATCTGTTTCTGTTGCTTATAACTGAATATCTGATACTGGGTAATTTATAAAGAAAATGTAATTTATTTCTTACAGTTTTGCAGGCTGGGAAGTCCAAGGTCTGGGAAACACATAGGGTGAGGGCCTTCTTCTGGGTGGTGACTCTACTGCAATGCAGGGTGTCATGGCAAGAATGGCCTGAGCAAGAGAGCTAACCTTCTCACTCACTCTCCTTATAAAGCCATCAGAGCCATGCCCGTGATAACCCATTACTCCATAAATGGATTAATCAATTCAGGAGAGCAGGGCCCCTCTGATCCAATCACCTCTTGAAAGGCCCCACCTGTCAAATACCATAATTGCATTTCCCACCCTCTTAACACTATTAAAATGGGGATCAGGTTCCCAATACACGAACTTTTGGGGGACACATTTGACCCATAGCAGAGTCTCCTTCTGGAGTGGGGACTCTTCATATTTGGGCTGGTGGGCTTTACTCCTAGGTAAGGGAGGGATCCAGCTGGCAACCTGAAGTGCCTAGTACCAGAACGGGAGGGACATCACTCTGAGATGCCAGCGCCCATGTTAGGCACATTAGTTCTTCTCAGATTTCTGCCAGCAGTATAATCCAAGCTGCTGGCTTCTCTGTGTGAGTTGGGAGTAGGACAGGAAGGCTGTGGAACCCACTGGAACAGCTGCTTAACATAGAGATCTTTGACCTACCCCCAGACCCCATTTCTTCACTTCCACCATTCATGGTAGCCACTGATTCCGATCCTGGAGTCTCATGTGGGCCACCTGGAAGATGGTCCACACCCTCAAGACCTCCTTGGTGGTATATCATGGGCAGTGATTACTTCTTTCTTGGCTTCATCCACCAGCACACCTCCTTCTTCAAATTTGTTGGAAAATTTTGTTTATGGACACTATAAGGCTAACTCAGTGAGATCCCTGGAAACTAAGAAAGTAAGCTCCTTCTACCATCCTGACCAAGCTGCTGTTCCTCTGGTATCGAGGGAGGTTGTGCAAAGTTCCCTGTCCATACCCAGTCCCATCCCATCATTCTTACAAGTCAGCCAGTTTTCCAGGGAGCCAGGGCCAACCCCAAATGACAGGTGCTCATTTTTAAGCGCTTTCCCCAGTCTTTGGAAAAATTTAAATGAGTAAAATTGGAATGTAATAAATACCATCATCCTCGTGTGCCTCCATGTCCCAGGTGCCACAGTGCATCCTTTCATAGATGCAATTTTCTTAATTTTCAAATATTTAGAAAGGATATCCCCATCATTTCCAATTCCTTGGTTAGGAGAGGGAGGCTGAGAGAGGTTAAGAACATGCCAGGGTGGCATAGCCAGTAGGTGACAAGATGGGGACTAGAATCTAGGTTTTCTTACTCCAAGTTCCGTGTTCTACCTGCCATCAGATTATCCTATTACTCATTTCTCTTCTCAAAGGATGACTGTTTAACGGTGCATGCTTTTCCTGGCCTATGAAACATAGTCAGCTGCATAGTTTATTTATTAAAATTTTATTGCAAAGCATACATTTCTTTATTAAAAATACTAAACACTATATAATAGTAATAGTTAACAAGCTAACATTTATTAAGCATTTACCGTGTACTGGTTACTGTGATGAGCGCTTTATGTATATTAACTATATTAACTATACACATGATTTAATCCTCACTGTTCTGTTATCATCCCTATCTAACAGATTTTTTAAAAAGGCGGAGTCACAGAGAGGTTACATAACTTGCTGTAGGCCACACAGCCTACGGAGCTGGGCTCTGAACCAAGACAGTCCGTTTGCAGAGTCAGTCCTTGCTTCTAACACTTTCTCATTGTGTTTTGTTACGTACAATAATAAGCAGATTTCTTATATTTGATCTACTAATGAGTAATAATTACTAATTACTAATAAGTTATATTACTAATATTTAGTAATAATTACTAATAATTACTAATAAGTAAGTCACCAACGATTTTACTCCATGGTTCAGAAAACTAAGTTAAATCAGGCAAGTGTCTAGCACTTGTTAGGCATCTGATAAGTGTTCTCCACTTCCCCCTCTTCTATGGGTTAGGGAGATCATTCTTTCATCTATTTCTTCCAAGAACACGTAGGGAACACTATCTATATGAGGTGAGCCCTGTGCTAGTGAGGTGCTAGGCATGTGAACTGATCAGGATAAAGTGACTATCCTGCAGAAGCTCCTAATTTAAAGGAAAAGGCAGAGGAATCAACAAGGCAGAATTTTCTATGGGCACCATGGGAGGTGGGGGGTGTACAGGGAAAGGGTGATGATGCTGCTGGTTAGTTAAAGGGCACTTCACAGGGTGGTTTCTTGAAGACCGACTCAGAGATCTGCAGTGTAAAAAACAGGTCTTCAGAAAAAAGGGGTTTTAAGTTTAGGTAGTAGTTGATAGTTTATAGGGCATATTTTGTGCCAAGCACTGTTCTAAATGATCTTTATCTATGCCTGCAGAGAGTTTAGGTAACTTATGCAAAGTCACAGAATTAGTAAGTGACAGAGCTGGGATTTGAGTCCAGCGGAGTCTGGCACTAGAGTCTGTGCTGTTGTACTTCCTATGAAGAGGTGGAAAAGTTAGGGGACATGCCTAATCTGGAACCAAGCAGGTCAAGGCTCTTCTAGTCAATATCTGTTAACCACCTAAAAATAGCTAAGCTGTTGAGGGCTGGCTGGTTAGCTCAGTTGGTTAGAGCGCAGTCTTGTAACACCAAGGTCAACGGTGGGGATGCCCCTACCAGCCAGCTGCCAAAAAAATACTACTACTATTAATGCTGATCTTTGCCTAATTAAAAATAAATAAATAAATAAATATGCTAAGGATTTACAGCTGAAAATGCTCTGTGAATGGCAAAAGAGTGGCGGAAGGCAGAAGGCTCTCGCCCACGGCTCTGCCGCACACAGCAAGAGCTTCACTTCTGCACCGAGCTTAGGTCTTTTCTAGGAAAATCATTAGAAAAAAAAAAATGGGGCAGAAACCATCACTGGGCTAATGGGCACTTTACAAACTGAATTCCTTGGAAAACTTTCACAGGACATGAGGCCTCGGCAATCCCAGCAGCGCCTGCACTTGAGATTCTTAAAGTGATCTAGTCCATGCAGGGCTGTGTTGAATGGTCCCACATTAAGCTGGATGTCTAAAGCTGTGCATCTAAAGAGATTTGAGTAAATGGGAGATGTATCAAAAATTGCTGGAGAAAGGACAAACATAGATGTGTTTGGCTCTGCTTGTCCCCAACCACTGTTGGTCCAGCAATTGCTGGTTTTCATTTGGCTCGTAAAGTGTATTCAAGGGGCGACTAAGAAGGAAGTCATGAAAGCTGGCCCTGCTGTTGACAAAAGAAATCTCCCTGATGCAGTGGAGGGCCACGGGGGCAGGTGGCGGTGCTCCATTCCACCCTCCCTCCACAGCACCAAGCAAGGCCCTGTGGCTCTTTCTTCTTTCCCTGGTGGCCATCAGGTAGCAGTAGCTAGTATTTAGTATTTACACACAGAAATGGGTTTACTCTTCTTCTTTCGTGGGAAATTGAGTCGAACTAATCAGGAGCGGAATTAGCTTTGGGTTTTGCTGTAACTACAGTACTCTCTTCTGGCCCCTGCAGGGGCTGCCGTTACCTAACTGGGGCTTCCCATGGGGCTGGGGTAGGGGAGGGATTTCCTTCTTTTTCTTGCTCCATCTCAGCTTCTAGCAGGCCCTGCATGCCAGTGCCCAGTGAGGTTCTGTATTAGTCTGCTCAGGCTGCCATAAGAAAATACACAGACTTAGTGGCTTACACAGCAGACATTTATTTTCTTACAGTTCTGGAGACTGGAAGTCCAAGATCAGGATGCCAGCAGGGCTGGTGTCTGGTGAGGGCTCTCTCCTTGGTCTGTAGATGGCCGCCTGCTCACTGCGCCCTCACATGGCCTCTCCTTGGTGTGTGCACACAAGTAGAGAGAGACAGTGTGCAAGGGAGTGAGTGAGCTCTGGTGTCTCTTCTTATAAGGCCACTAATTTTATTAGATCAGGTCCTGGTAGAGTTTGGATGTGCTGTTCCCCACAAAACTCATGTGGAAATCTGATCCCCAATGTGGCAGTATTGGGAGCTGTTTGAGTCATGGGGGTGGATCCCTCATGAATGGATTAATGCTCTCCCTGGGGGTGGGGGAATTAATGATGAGCTTTTGTTCTATTAGTTCCCACAAGAGCTGGTTGGTAAAAAAGACCCTGGCACCTTCTCTCTCTCTCTTGCTTCCTCTCACCATGTGATCTGCTTGTACACACAGCTGCCTGCCGCTTTCCGCCATATGTAGAAGCAGCCTGAGGCCTGCACCATATGCAGCTGTCCCAGAATCATAAGCCAAATAAACCTCTGTTCTTTATAAATTACCCAGTTTCAGGTATTTGTTATAGCAACCCCAAAACTGATTAATACAGGCCCCCACCCTTATTACCTTATTTCATCTTAATTCCATAGAGACCCTATCTCCAAATATAGTCACATTGGGGCTTAGGGCTTTTAACACATGAATTTTGGGGGACACAAACATTCGGTCCATGACAGACTCTCTCCCTCTGTGCCCTCGCCCCTCCTAACATTGCTCGTCCCTGGTGGATGCTGGGCTCATGCTGTTGCCATGGTACAACTTTGGCCTTTCTCAGGCCCTGTGTGCCCAGGCCTTGGGAAAGAGTCCTCTCCATCATTTCAGTCCCTCATTCCCATGGCAGCCAGACTCTACCTTGAGTCAGTGGTGGGTCTTGGGCAGGAAGAGTTTCCTATTCTCTTTACTGGGATAGATAGTATCCCTCTCAAAATGCATGTCCACCTGGAAGCTCACGATGTGACCTTGTTTGGATGTAGGGTCCTTGCAGATATAATTAGTTGAGGTGAAGGCCCATGCTGGATTAGGGTCCTGAATCTAATGACTGGTGTGTTTATAAGAGAGTGGAGAGGGAGAATAGAGACACAGAGACACACACAGAGAGGAAGACCAGGTGATGACAGAGGCAGAGATAGGAATGCTGTAGCCACAAGCCAAGAAATGCCAAGGATTGCTGGTAACATCAGAAGCCAGGAGAGAAGGATGGAACAGATTCTCCGTCAGAGCCTCCAAAGGAACCAACTCTGTCAACACCTTGATTGTGGACTTCTGGCCTCCAGAACTGTGAAGAATACATTTCTGTTGTGGAAGCCACCCAGTGTGTGGTACTTTGTTACAGCAGCTCTGGGAGTCTAATACACCCTCCTCCAGTGATAGCAGCCTTCTGCTTAGTTCCTGTTTATGACCCTGAGCCTGTGGCCTCCTGTTCCTTACCCAAAGGCAGAGTGTTTTGCTTCTGACCCAGAAGCAGTGGAGATTTGCCTGGGCAGTTGGACAATGGGATTTGCTGCTGCTCCCAGCAGTAAGGGCTTTGCTTTCTACGGAGAAGGGCTCAGGAAAGCAGTGAGGCTTCATGTCTGTCCCCTCCTGCCCACCTGGCTACCACTCCACCCTCCTGCCTGTCTCTGATCTTTCTCATGAGCACACAGAGGAGGCCATGGAACAAAGCTAGTGAGAAAGTGCCATCAGCACCTGGGTCTGGGGTTCCTCACCATCTCACACAGACATGCTAGCCCACATTGGCCTTTAAGACTCAGTTAACATTTTAGCTAATTTCTTTCCACCTACCTGGACAGTGGCCAAGTCTTTCTCCCATGTTCTGCTGTAGGTGAGACAGCTGTGTGTCCTCTCTCCCCCCGGAGGGGCATGTTCCTCTCTGGATTGCTGTGTACTAGGTGGCTTGGCAATCTCAGCACTCTGATGGCCTCAAGAAAAGTGATGATTTTATAAATAATCCAGCTTTTTCTTCCTCATTAGGGTGGGAACAAGGTTCTCTTGGGATTTCAACATTCTAAGCAGAAGAAATTTTTTAACTAGTATTTATACTCAATATAAATGAGTGCAGTTTCTCGGGGGCTTCTGTTTGACTCTTGGCTCCAAAATGCACTCGCTCTGGAACATCTGGCAAGTTACCCATCCACCATTCATGTCTAAAATGGAAGGTTGGTGGGATTATCTCAAAAATCCCATTCAGTTCTAAAAGCCCACCATTTTAAAAGTCGTCCCTGGAGCAATCTCACAGACTGGTATATTTGTAGTTCTGTAGTTAGTTTAACATCAAGTTGATTCTGACATCAAGTTTTCAGGGTACCTTGTCTTATTTGGATAAAAAGTGGTTTGTTTGTTTTCCAAGATGGGGAGGGGAAGAGGAGGAAAAGAGATGCTGCCTCGGCGCGTCGCTGGCTTGGCTGTGCTCGTGTTCACAGGTGAGGTGTTGCCCCTGAAGCAGACAGACCATGAGCCTTGAGCACGTCTTGAACCTGCTGTAGTAACTAAGGAACTTACTTTAAAATTTCTAACATTTAAAATTTTATTTTTAACTTATTTTATTTTATTTTTTAGTATTCAGGGAAAGTTGTGCTGGTGCCAGGCTAGGTGCAATCTGTCAGTTGGGAGTTTTCCACTTTCTGTTACTCCTGAGACACTCGGGCACTTGGCATGGTACCAGCCATGCCCAGGTGCTGGCATGAGCACTGGAAATGGGGAGACAGCTTCTCTAAGCAGGTGCTGCACCCCCTTTCCTTCGGCTTAAGCACTTTTTAAAAAGATTTCTGTTTTGGGAACATGCCAAACCCTGCCTCCTCCCTTAAAGAAGGCAGTCCCTGTGAGCTGGGGCTGTTTACAGAGTGTCTACAGCCTTACGGCCTCCCAGAATTTTCTGTGATGGGTGTTCATTGGGATGAGAACAGTCTTGTCAGGAATCCTTGTGAGCCTTTATTAGGAACAGCAGGACAGACTCACAAATGGGAAAACCATGCAAGAGAGTGCAGTTATGTCACTTAAAAGATGTGAAAGTCTGGAAGATCATTTCATTTATGTGCTCATTTATTCATTGATTCAGCACATTTGGTGGGTCCCTATTCTACGCCAGGCCCTACGCTACGTGCTTGAGATACTGCAGAGAACAACACAGACAAGGGCTTTGCCCCTGTGAAGCTTGCAGCCTAGATAGGAAGAGAGACGTCAGATGAATATTTATATAAAATGATAATTTAAATATATTTGGGATAAATATTGGTAATAAGAAGTAGAGGATGTTGTAAGAATTTATTACGAAGGCTCAAAACAAAATCTGGGGATTAAAAGAGGTGTCCTTGGTGGAGTGACACTTCAATTTAGACTTGAAGGTAAGAGGGGAGAGGAATGTATTTTAGATAGAGAAAACAACATTCTAGAAGATATCTTCAACTTTAATTTCCTACTCTTCTATTGATTATAGTATTCATTTCAACTGTCGTCATGTTAATTTCCAAGAGCTCTTCCTTTCTTATTCTCTGAATGTTACTTTTCTATAGCAACTTATTCTTGTGTCACAGATGCAATAACTTATCTCTTTGAGGATGTTAGTATAGTGTGTTTTACTTTTAATTACTTTCTCCTCCCTGAAAATTAGATTGCTGTTCAGAGTTTCTCTTTATTTTCTGTTTGTGGTTATGACATGTTAAAGGACTTCCTTAAAGAGCTGGAGAGCCTTAGGTATCTGTTCATATTTAAGAACGAGGTCCCATAACACTAACTGGAAGCACTCACTGTGTACCTGAGCAAGACTTGTCACCTGGTAGGCTTTATTGTGTGGTTATTTGGTGCCATTATGGCCATTTAATCGGGGGGCTCCCCAAACATCAGTATCTGTAGGTCTTTTCTCTTATACAAGGAGGTTTCTCCAAACTCCTTTCTGCTTCAGAGCCTTTCTACTACTCAGGTTGTTGACAGAAGTAAGTTTCTTTCGGTTTTAGGACAGAGATCCCATCTCCTTGCAGGCTGTTGGCCAAGGGGATTCATGCTCAGCTTCCAGAGGCTGCCCACATTCCTTGGCTCATGGCCTCTTCCCTTCATCTTTAAAGCCAGAAGTGCTGTGTTGAGTCTTCATGCTTCAAATTCCTCTGATAACCTTTCTGCCTTATCTCTCCTCTCTTCTAGCCAGAGAAAGTTCTTTGTTTCTTAGATCTCACGTGATTATATTGGTCCGATCTGGATAGCCTAAAATATTTTCCCCATCTCAAGGTCTATAACCTTACCCATAGATTTTGGAGGTTGGGATGTAGAAATTTTGAGGGAACTATTATTCTGCCTACTGCACAAGCTATGAAACAAACACAAGGGTAAAATAAAGACACCATCTCGAAAATATAGGCCCTCATCTCTGTTTCTCAGAGAGCAGTAAAGGATACTCTCCACAAAACAAGAGATTTTTAAAAATGAATGTGACTTGAGATATGAGAAGAGAATGATGTTGAGGGGAGGTCTCAAGACAAGAACTGTGTGGCAGGCCTAGGTGACAACTAGCCCATTTTACTGCCAAGTTTAGAGTGTTCAGGGAGGTATAACACAGTTTTCTTAAAAAAAGAAAAAGAAAAAAGATATAAATGGTTAAATTATCCAATATGTGTTTGACTGTATTGAATTTGTATATTTCTTTAGTTGATTCTGAGGAAGAATTGGTGACATGCATAGGAAACTAAGCATATGGAAAAGCAAAGCAATTATTAACTATACGATAACTCAAAGGTTGAACAGGGAAAGAAATTAAATCATTGTACACTATGTGTACTGTTCATTTTTTTACAAGGTAGATATGTGTGTTGATATGTATATGTGTGTATATATAAAAACACATACACTTAACTTGAATAATAAGAAATGGCCATTTTTGTGTGTCTATAAGGGCCCAATATTGGCATTTTCATATGCTCCAATCTAATATCACTTTGTTAAAAATAAAAATTAAATAAAGAAGAGAAGAACATTATACCAGAGGTAACTGGACAGCTAAAAGTACTTAGAAACCATAAGAAGGTTTTAAACAGGGGACTGTCTTGATCAAATTTGTGTTTTAAGACCATTCTTACAGCATTTTGAAGAATGGATTGGATAGGTACAAAGATGCAGCTGATAGGGAGTTAAAAGTTTTTATCAAATGAACCCTGGGCAGAATTAAAAGAATAATAAACATAGGATAAAGGACCTCTGGTTTCAACTCCAACATGTAAAGAGCTTGGAAGTCATCATTCCCGTCCTTACAACAAAGAATAGCTGAAAAAATAAAAATCAATGGCTTTTCTTGAATGTGTAAGAGAACTGAGATTGCAGGGCAAAAATGCCACCCCCCAATATGGAGAGACATGAGGATCTAGAGAGTCACAGTCAACAACATCTGCTTACCTGGAAGAAGCCACTGGAACCATGAACTGATAGGGACATTTAAATGGTTATTCTGATGAATTGCTAGAGGCTATACCTACGTAAAGAAAAGAAGAGCATCAGAGAAGAAATAAATGGAGGGAAAATATCTTTAGTTTTTCTTCTTAATCGATCTAAAAATAACTGTTTAAAGTAATAAAAGTAACAGCATATTGAATAATTATAACATATGTATAAGTGAAATGAATAACACAATGTCACAAGTAAAGTATACCCGCACTACACATGAAGCAGAATACTGTTACTGAAGGTGGAGGTAGATTAGTTAAATATGTACACTGTAAACTCTAGGGCAGCAACTAAAAACATCTTTTAAAAGAGTATGCATGAAATTCTAAGTGAAGAGCTAAAGTAGAATCATATAAAATGCTCAATTAAGACCAGAAAAAAACATTTTAAAAATCCTCTGGCAACAATTGGAAAACAATTGCATGGTTGATATTAATTGAAATATATCAATAATCACTTTAATAATCTAAATATACCAATTAAAAGACAGAGATTGTTAGAGTGGTTTAAAATACCAAGACCCAACTATTTTTCGTCTATAAGAAATTCACTTTAAATATAAAGATGTTGGTAGGATGGAAGTAAAGGGATGGAGAAAGACATACCATGCTAATCCTAATCCAAACAAAGTTGCAGTAGCTATATTAATTTCATACAGTACTCCTAAGAAAAAGGAAAATTATTAGATATATAGGAATACTACATAAGGATAGAGCAGTCAGTCCAACACGAAGACATAACAATTGTAAACGTGTATGCCCTAACAACATACCGCCATAACATGTGAGTCAAAAACTGATAGAACTAAAGTAGAAATTGAAAAATCCACCTTTATAGGTAGAGATTTCAACACCCCACTTTCAGTAACTTATGAAATAAGCAGGCAGAAAATAAGTTAGGATATAGTTGATCAAAAAACACCAGTAGTCAACTTGTTGTAAATGACATTTAGGAAATATTACATCCAATAACAGCAGTGTACACATTTTTGTCAAGTTTGCATGGATTGTTTACACCAAAATTCTGAGTCACAAAATGTGTTAGGAAGTATTAAGAAAATGCATTAAGAAGTTAAAAAGATTACATATATATATGTACATAGTCAGGTCACAATGGAATTAAATTAGAAATCAATTAGAGAAAGATGGCTGGAAAACCTCCACGTATTTGGAAACTAAACAACACATTTTTAAATAACACATGGATCAAAGAATGTCTCAAGAAAATTTTTGAAATACTTTGAACTAAATGAAAATAAAAAGACTACTAAGCAAGTTTCTTTCTCTCTCACCACCACTATTCAATGTTATATTGGAAGTTCTTGCTACTGCAATAAGATAAGAAAATGAAATAAAAGATACATAGATAGGAAGAAAATAAAACTGTCTCTACTGCAGATGATAATCTCACCTATATATAAAACCTCAAAGAACAGACTAAAAATAAATAAATAAAACCCTTCTAGGAACCGATAAACAAGCATAGCAAGGTCACAGAATATAGAGTTAATATACAAAGGTCAGTTGCTTTTTTCATACCAGCAATGAGCAATTGGAATTTGAAATTTAAAAACAATGCATTTCATAATAGCACCAAGAAAATGAAATAGGTACGAATCTGACAAAATATGTATAGGACTTGTATGAAAAAAATAACAACTATAAAATGCTAGTGGAACAAATCAAAGACCTAAATAAATGAAGAGATACTACATATTCAAGGATTGGAAGACTCAGTATTGTTAAAGATGCCACTTTTTCCCAAATTGATCTATAGATTTAGTGGATTCCCAATCAAAATCTTAGTAAGCTATTTTGTAGGTATAAAAAAAAAAAACCAAACCATTTCTACAGTTTAAATGCAAAAGCGAAAGACCTAGACTAGCTAATACAATGCTGAATGAAAAAGCAAAGTTGGAGAACTTATGCTACCTAATTTGAAGACTTACTTAAGGCTGCAATAATCAAGACTTCATGGTATTGTCAAAAGAATAGGTAGATCAATTCCCTATATTTACCCAGCTGATTTGAAAGCTTAGTCCACACAAAAACTTGTGCTAATGTTTATAACAGCTTTATTCATAATCACCAAAAACTGGGATTAACCAAGATGTAGTTTAGTTGGTGAATGGATAAGCAAAACTATAGACCATTCATACAGTTGAATATTCTCAGCAGTTAAAAGAAATGAGCTATCAAGCCATGAAAGGACACGGATCAATCTTACATGCATTCCTGAGAATCTTACATACATTCAGAGACTACAAGAGGCCAGTCTCAGAAATCTACATACAATTTTAACTATGTGACATTCTGGAAAAGGCAAAACCATAGCGATAGTAAACAGATCAGTGGTTTCGAGGGTTTCACTGTGGGGTCACAGGATATTTTTGGGGTGGTGAAACTATTCTGTATGACACTGTAATTTTGGATACAAGACACCAAACCTTTGTCAAAATGCATAGAACTTTCCAGCATGAAGAGGAAACCATAATACATGCAAATCTGAAAAATCATTTAGGATGTTGGAGGATCCCAGGATGAAGTGCAGATTGTGACAAAATCATCTAAATCTATTACGAATGTCTGAAACATTTTCACTGAAGGGGGCAGGGGAAATGTGATGACCTAAGTATCTCTAGAAATGAGTTGGTCTGTAAAAATAAAGGCAAAGGGAACTGTACCCAAGCCCTGTACTCTAGTTGATAGAGCCCCACATCTGTAAGGATTAACAATACCAAATCCACCATACATATATACTGGAATTAAACAGTTTAGTGAATGACAGATGCGAGGTGCCAGTTTTTCATCACTGGAGTGGGAAATTACAGATAAGTGAGGGGAAGAGGCTAAAATGGATCATGTGGTAATGAGTTAGAGTTGGGGATTTCAGTATGAACTCATGGTTAGCTGAATATAGATACAAATGGTTTCACATAGAAGTATTTATAGATATGCATCTATACAGAGAGTAAGCATACACATACATATACATCTCCTTGTTCTGTCAGCTGAGAGGACCTAGAAGCAATGACACCCCAGTAGCAATGAGCACTCCACATGCCCAGATCTTAGTTTCTAATACTATTCTCCAATAAAAGGAACCAGAGCTCCTTGGATAAATGGCTGATTCTAGACCCACAGCAGGAAATGGACAAGATAAACCTGGAACATCCTGCAGTGCCATAAAATAAGGAAGTGCCCAAATACAAAGCAGCAAATAAAACTCAAAGAATCAGTGAAAAAAATATATCAAAGGCATACAGGAGTCAACTGAATGTTTACCTGAAGTTAAAGCTGGAACAATCTGAGCAACAAAATAACTAAAGTAGTAAGAGTAGTATTGAATTATAACCTAAAGTATATTAAGAAATTCATGAGTCCAGACTGATATCAGTAAATGATTGAATAAATAAGTAAATGAGGGAGACTAGACAAGTCTCCCATGCAGAGGAATTCCAAATTATTTATGTAGATACTGTGCCCTTAAGGAGATGGAGCATAAGTCCCTACTCCTTACGTGTGGGCTGCACATAGTGACTTCCTTCCAAAGGGTACAGTATGCAAAGGGGGGGGAACTTAAAGGGAAGAAATCTGACAAACACTACCTCAAGCCAGGTGTAAGGTTGTCATCGAAATGAAGTTATATTGATAGTATATACCCCTGATATTATGTGATAAGAATAACATTTTACCTCAGCAGCATTCCTCTCTCAGACCCATAGCCCCAGTCCAATTAGGAAAAACACATCAGACAAATCCCAATTGAGGTACAGTCTACAAAATATCCAACCAGTGCACCTCAAAGCTGTCAAGGTCATCAGAACCAAGAAAAGTCTGAGAAGCTGTCACAGCCAAGAGGGGCCTAAAGAGACATAATATCCTAATGCAGCATGCTGTCCTGGATGGGATCCCGGAGCAGAAAACAGACATTAGGGAAAACTGAGGAAGTCTGAGTAAAGTATGGACTTTAGTTAACAATGTGTCAATCTTGGTTCATTAGTTGTGAAAAATGTATCATACTGATGTGAGATGTTAATAATAGAGGAAACCGGGTATAGGGCATATGGAGAATTTCTGTAATATCTTCTCAATGATTTTGTAAACTTAAAAGAAGAAAAGTCTATTAAAAAGACTAGATGAAAACACATTGGGGTCTACTGCAATAATAAAGTTAATCAGTAGTTCATGAAATTTTTGTTTTGTTTCACTTAACTATAAATATATATGTGTACACATGCACCCAGTCTTGATGTAAAATGTATTTCTAACTGGGAATTGATAAGAGGGTTTGAAAAACACTGGGTTGGAGGGTGACTGTTAGCGCTAATGTTTCTTAAAATTAGTTCATTGTAAACTGTTTTATAAGAGGTTTCATTCAAAAATCATTCAGTGATTAACCCTCATGGTCAAAGTACTGTGCTTTGTACTGAAGGGGATGCCACAGATAAACAGGACTCAGGGTTTCATCAGTTAGAGAAAGAAATTGAGAAACAAATGCACTGCCATGCAGAAGACTTAGAAACAGGTGCTAACTAGAGGTTTATAAAATACTCTGAAAGCACAAAGAACAGAGGAGTGTCGACACAAAAGTTGAATAGAGAAGCTGGCATTTTAGTTAAACTTTCAGCACTCCCTGTGCTGCCAGAGTCTCTGCAAGCATATTATTAATCACCTCATCTTAGCCTTACATGTCCTAGGGACTAGGAGCTGGTTTTATCCTCACTTTACAGAAGAGCAAACCAAAGCCTGAAGAGGTGAAGGGGATGCCCAGGGACACCCAGCTATGGAGCTGTGGGCTGGGTTCTGTGCCATGTCACATGCCTTGAGATTGCTTACCTACTATGCCACCTCCCAGCCATTCCCTCCTGTTAGTCCTATCCTACTCTATTTTCCTCCAGCCACAGAGTATGATTTAGAATTTGCGGTCTCCCAAAATATTGTCCTTTTCATTGCCTTTGCTACCTCTGCCTCCTTCCTTCTCCTTTCTTGAAAGACTCCTGAATAACTTTCATAGTCTAGCTGAATTGCTGCCTCTATTCTTTAGCTACTCTCCAAACCCATCGCTTCCAGCAGACTCCATTGCTCCTTTGCTTGTATTAAACCTGTTCATCGAAAAGCTCTCTCCCCCACCTTCACCCCAGCCATCCCACTCGAATCAGAAGCAGTGGTCATTCTTTTCAGGTTTCTGCCTCCCAGCACAGTGCCTGGCACACTACAGTTGCCCAATAAATGAGAAAGGAAGGTGAGCAGACTGTAGGATTTCCATGAGTAGAAGAGCAGAGACAGGCATCCCAAGCCTAGGAGAACAACACAAGTAAAAGTAGAGATGTGAGAGGGCGGAATGGTCTGGTGGCGGGGGGTGTATGCATGTACGCATGCAGGAAGAGAGATGTCTCGTGCCAGCTTGGCCCAGATTGTGCAGAGCTGAGATGCTTTCCAGGAAGTTGGGACTTTATTCTGTAGGCAGTGGTGAACCGTGGAGGGGTTTCAGAGTTGAGGGACAAGATTTGAATTGAGTGACACACTCTTTTATCCTGTTTGGTTCTTTTTTCTCCCTTTGAAGAGGTTGGAGGCCAAGAGGAGATATGAAAACTATTTATTATGTATTTATTATATTTCAAGCACTGTTCCAAGAGCTTTACATAAACCTTCTCATCAATCCTTGTGACAACCCAGTACAAGTATTTCCCCTCTTGTTTTGCAAGTGAGGAGTTGAATCTCAGATGGTTTGAGTAACTGGTGCAAGATCCCACTGTTGAGAAATGGCAGATCTGGGATTTGAACCCAAGTCTGGCTGGTTCTGGAGCTCGTGTTTTCCCACCACATCATCCTGCCTCCTTAAAAGCTCTTGACAGCTCCTCCTCTTGTTCTTTCCACCTCTCCTTCTCCCCTTACCCACTTTTCTCTGACTTGTCTCTCTTGTTTCCCTGAACCTAAGGGACAGCTGGGGAGAGGGTGACCTGAGTCCCAGTGGGAGGTACCATGGTGACAGTTTTATTTCCCTCCCTCCATTGGGGACAGGGTACAGAGCCTGGAGCAGGCCGGTGGGAGGCAGTGGTTATGTGTTTGGTTCCTGAAATATCTCTGTGTTCTGCAGATACCGCTGCCTTCTGGGAATCCTTCTGATCCTTTCAAGGAGACCTTCCCTCCAGCTCATGAGTAATACAAGATAGCGAGGTTGCAAATTTTAGCATGCTTCGGTGTCTGCTGGTTTGAAACCTACTTTGGGATGTATTTTTGTTACTTTCTTTCTAAAATATTTTTCCTCCAACTCTACCAGACTAACCAAGAACACAGAAGGAGTTATGGATTGAAAAAAAAAAAAAAAAAGTCAGTCCTCCTTTTCTTGATACTGGTATTATGATTCTGACATTCCAATTTAAGCTTCTTCAAAGTTTTTCAGCAATGTATGCTTTATGTGTGCCTGTGATTAAAATATGATGTACCTTAAAAGCCATTCCAGCCTCCTGTGATGTGGTCATCAAAATTATTTCAGCATTAAATATCTTATTCTCATCCTGTCAACTTTGAGACCGCTGCTAGATGAATCACTGGAGAAATGGAACACTTAGCAAAATATTTTTCTTTCTGATTGCAGGGCTGAGGCTTATTCGATTAAAGGATAAAAGTAAATTGATCAAATATGTGGATGCTTAGAGTTTATTTTTATCACTGCTGAGCAAATTTTGAAATGCAGCAATCTGATGAGATTTTTCTTCCTGTGGTTCCCTGTGAAAGAGGAAGGGCCTATACAGACAGCCTGGTGGCTCAGCCACGGGAATGAATGATTGGCCAGATTCCATTTTTAGCTTTCCTGAAGCTTCTATGATCCGGACAACTTAAACCAGCCACAGGAAAACCCCGTTCTAATGCAGCAGCCCAGCGATTTTATGACAGGCTGACTTCGAAGAGTTCATGGAGTTAATAAAAATACAGTCAGCTTTGCAGACTCAACCTGCAGAGCCCATTTCCCATTAACATTCCTCCTGTCCACTTGGATCCCTGTGGCCTCTCCCTCTTCTCCACTTCAGTCTCCTTCACAATCCCATTATCCAGGCTGTTGAGGTTTCAGGAAAATGACAAGAAACTGAAAGCTGGGGGTCATGGGGGCAGCTGTGATCTTAATCCTATCCCCAGCCAGCTTCCTGGGGCTTCTGCGGCCGGGGAGGTGGCCAGCTGCCTTTCTGCTCTGAAATCCCCATTGCTCATTAATCTCTATTGTTTTAAAATATCACTAACAACAACAATAAATAGTAAAATAGGTTACATGTCTCTTACGTGCCGCAAGTGCACTAGATCTTATGTTTCTTAGCTCATTTAATCTTCACACCAACCCTCTAACCCTCTGAGGTAGGTGTTGTTATAGTTATTAATACGAGATAACTATGCTTCAGCAGGTTTAAGTAGCTGGAACAAGTCCTAGAACTTGGATTTGAACCTACAAATTTCTAGTCTGAGCCCTGGGTTTGTAATCACGGCATCAAAATGTAATACTGTGTTCTTAAAATTCAGACAATACAAACGTGTATAGCATGGAAACTTAAATGTCTGCTTTCTCCCTGACTTCCTACCTTCCAGTACATTCCATCCTGCATGGCCCAGCCCTGTTGCGTCTCCTTCCAGTTTTTACTGAACAAGAGGCCCATCTTAACTTCTGCAAGGAGTAAAGTTACCAGGAGCAGGTGGCCTCTGTGACGTGACCCCTAGTGCATCAGGCAGACCTACACATCCCTTGGAAAGCAAGGCCTGAGGGGTATACGTGTGTGTGTGGTGAGTTTCTTTCGCAAACCAAGGCTGGCTAGGCAGTGCTTCTAGAGGACAGTGGCCTTCACAGGGCCTTCCCCCAGCATGCGGCACAGACTGTTCCAATGGCCAGCTGACCTCTGCCACTGAACATAAGTTCCTGCAGGGGAGCAGGTAGAACCTTAGAAAAATAAACTTAATTCTACCACCTGGAGGCCTCTAGGTATCCCAGCTCCTCTGTACACACACGTGCAAACACACACTTTGAAGTTCATTCCTCCCTTCCTGGTCTCTTCTGGGCTAGGAGGTGATAAAACGTAGTGGTAAAGAGCATGGGCTTTAGGGTCAATTGGCTTGTGTTTGAATCTGGCTCTGACACTTATTAACTGTGTGATCCTGGTCATGTTTTCTGCTCTCTGAGCCCCAGTTTGCACACCTGGAAATGGGACTAATGATGCTTATACCTCAAGGATGTTGGGAAGCTTGGGGTTACTGTGTAGAAAGCCTGCAGTGCCTTGTTCTTAGCAGGTGATTGGTAAGGACTGTGATCGAGGTGCAAGTGCAGGAAGGGTAAAGAATTCAGCCTGGACAGCTGCAGAAAGCATTTGACGTAGTCAACTTTCTAATTGGTGGGACTGGGAAGTTTTTCATCTCCCTCTTCACTCCAGGTACCTGGCAGAGTGCCCTGCCCATTGAAGGCATTTCTGAAACATTAACTGACTTGACATTGTGAATGGAACTAAGCAATAAAAGGGTCTGGGACTAGCTGTGTGCTCTGGGAAGTTAAGAGACTTGGGAGAACCAGGAAAATATTAGTAAATGTCCTGAAAATACCTCTTAGTAGAGCTGAAAAACATAACCAGAGGAAATTCTGCATTGGCACTAACAAGATGAACTTTTCTCAAAGACTTTCTTTTGCACACAGCTTGCAAACAAAAGAAAGTGTCGATGGACACTGTGGGGCCATGGAGGGAAATGCCAGGTTATTGACAGAAGAGGCCAAAACTGTTTACAAAAATAGCAATGTGTCTGGCACAATCAACCTCTAAAAAGGCATCAGCCAGCACAAGGCTGTGTTAACAGCAAGAGCACCCAGAAGCCGCTCATTTCATGCAGTGACCCAGTCCCGGCAAGGCTAACACGAGAAAAGGACCATGTAGTCTGCCCCCGAGTTGGCATGGAGAGGCAGCCCACCGTGAATGGAACTCATCCAGTTCTCCCATTGAAAGGATGTGGTGGGCCTAGAGCCAGAATGTATTATTAGACTGGAATTTTTTCAGGCCCTAAATTAACCAGCTGGAGTTCTTTTTAAAGTACCATCCTATTCAAACTTTTGAATTGAAGAATTTGCCATTTAATGGTATTTGGTTATAGACAGAACACAATGTCCTTGGCTTGGCTTCTCCTCTTGTACAGTATGCTGTTCAACCCTGGCCTGGACCATCTGCAGTGCATGCCTGCTTGAGGGCTGCAGGCAGATGTGCTTGCACAGCAAAGATCTCCATAGACTTGACCTCTCTTTGAGGTGACACTGCTACATGCTGTAACTCTCTTAGCAGGCCACAAAAGAAGAAACTGCCAAGAGTGGGAGCAAGAGGGAGAAAAAAAATTAAAATGAGCTAGGATGTAAGAGCAATACAATCTGCAGTGGAACCACGCCTGGGGGGTGGTTTAAAGTACACACACACCTCCTTTTCTGTGCACAAGGACCGCACTTGCTAACACAGGCTTTAGCCAAGAACTCAAGTCATTCAAAAACTGCCATCCTTGGCTTCACCTTAATACAAAAATTCTTGTTCTTTTCTTTTTTTGAATAAACAAATTGAGATTGATGGAATCCAAAGTGGAAATTAGAACAATGAAAGACAAACTGATACTACATATAATAATCCTATTTTAGGTGTTTATAATATACCTTCACCCATATTACAAAAATCTAGAGGAATGTGCATCAGTGTTAGCAATAACTACTTCTAGATGATAGAGTTAGAAATGTTTTACATGCATCTCCTTTTTTTCTTACTTTTATTAGAATATTTTTTGTAAGTGAACATGAATTGCTCTTGTAATTGGAAAATTTTTGTTTTAATTTTAAAATTCAACAAGCTGATTGTGAAACTGATTAACTATTTACTCCTCCAGAATGTGTAAAAGACAGGGATGATTGATGCCAAGGGCAGAGGTTAAGGCAATATATTCAATAACTGAAGGAAGGAAATGAAATGAAAAAATCTCCTGGGAACAATTTCTTTCCGTTCAGTGTGCAGATCCAATGTCTGACAATGTCACATGCTCGGTAGCCTTTCCCATGCAACATTTTTCTGATGTAGAAACTGAGTTTGACATAACCTAATACTTAGATTGCCTACGAAGGATATTTTTTTAAGATACCTATTTAGTATTCATCATTTCTACCGAGTGCTCAAAGCCATAATATCAGCTATGATTAAATTGGGCGTGTTGAATGAATGAATGAGGAAACCAAGACAATGAAAGACATAGCCCTTGCCCTGAAGGAATTTGCAATGTACCAGGAGACATAGAATCCAGTGCATACAACTGAAGGATAGAATTAAGAAGGGAGTTACAGAAAAATAGACGGAGAAGGAGGTTAAAATTTATTAAATGTCTAGTGTGTGCACATTGAGTTACATGTTTCCTAGATGACATCTCATTTCACCTCTCAACTCACCTATGAAGAAGGTATCATTTTTCTCTCCATTGATAGCTGAGGAAACCAGGATTTAGAGAGGTTACATTAGTTTCCAAAGGTGCCACAGCTGGTAGGGGACTGAGCGAGGAAAGGGACTTCAGGCCATCTGGACTCCAAATCAGTGTTGGATTGGCTCTACCCCGACATCCCCTCCATGCAGGTCTCGAAAGTGAAGAGCTTACAGTGAAGGTGTGTGGTGTCCATAAAGCCTGGAAAGGAGAAACCATGAAGGGTGGACTTAGGAGGGAATGTTTCCGTGATGATGGCGTAGCCTGGTCCATTGAACATTTCTATCTTCCTTCCGTAGACAACCTGGCAACACAGGAAGGTGGGTCCCAACACTCTCAGAGCTTCTCGGTCCTTATCCCAAACTACCCATCCAACTCCTTGCATGCCACACATCCCAGCCTGGTCCAAACCCCCTCAGCCTCTGGCCCTGCAGTTGTACCTTCCTCTGGTGGCCTGAGGTGTCACCTTGTATATGACACTCAGCTGCATTTCTCCAGCACCCTCCTCTAGCTGCCTCGTGCACCACCATGCAGCTTCTCTCCTATTGCTTGTGGAGAGAATGAGGAAACGTTCTGTTGCTCTCTCCTAGTTCTTCCTTGGAGAGTTAAATCAAACAACTCACATTAAACACTGAGCAACATGTCTGGGACCTTGTAAGCTTTCAGAAAATGTTAGTGCTTGTTCTGTGAAGGTAATAGGCAGTGGTTAAAGACTTGAGTGCTAAAGTCGCCTGGATTTAGATTTCGATCTTTGTCTATCATTTGACTAGCCTCTTCCCCCTTTTCGGACAAGCCTTTTGACCTTGGGCAATTTATCAAACCTATCAGAGCCTCAGTTCCCTTATCTAGAAAATAGGGACAATGATAACATTTTACTTCTGGAATAGTTGGAAATTAAATGAGAAAATACATGTGAAGCACCCAGAACAATGCTAGTCATAGAGTGAAGGATTCAGTAAACACAATGATTGTTATAATGACATCAGTAATTGCATAGTCTCCACGTTACAGAAACTCTGTCTGGAGAATTGCGGGTCCAGTGCTCTATAACTCAGTACAGGCCCTTGGGAGTAGCCCTCCCACTGGGCTCACCTGGCAAGATAGGCAGAAGCCAGACTTTTAGAATTCCAGGCTAAAAATAGCAGGTGGATTCAGCACATTGGAACACAGAAAAGGGAACACACACAACAGCAGAAGTGGTTGGACATGATGGGTTTGTAGGGCAGGGTATAAAACAGATATTGAAGGATTCTGGCAGATGTGTTATGGAAGAAAATAATGTTTTATTTCATTCATTCATTCATTCAATAAACATATACTGCCAGTTGTTGGGAATTCAAAGACAAATAGAGCAGTTTTCACAGCTTCCAATTTAACTGGGGAGATATTTTTCTAACAAGATCAACTAATACTATGTATTAGAATAGAGAAAGGGAGAATTTAATATTTGTAGAAAAAGTACTTTCTAATCAGAGTCTTCAGGATATGAAGGAATTCATGGTGCCCATGGGAAGTTTTCTGGGCAGAGGAAACAGTGTGCCTAGAGGTACAGAGAAAGGAATAGAACACGCTGGATAAGAAGACAGGGCTAGAAAGGTAACCTGATATCAGATATTGAAGGGCCCCTAATGTCAGGCAAAGGCATAAGTTTGAAATGTTTGGATTTTTAAAATTTGATAAACATATTCCCAAGAACATACTTATACTGTGGCTTATTAATGCTTTGTCTCACATGGTCTTGTACACAGAATCATCAAAAGTTCCCAGTTAATTGAAGTATAAATTCCAAACTCAAAGGAGATTCATTGACTATATCTCCTGTTGACTGGGTCTTTCCCTCCTCCAGGCTGCTCAGTCCCTTACCGTCTGCAGAGCACTCTGTATGATCCATGACTTCACCTTCATTCAAGACTGACCAGCCTAGAAAACTTTCCTGTCCCCTCGCCTTTCTGTCCTCAGTAAATATTTACCAACCATTTGACAGTAGCTCCTGGAAGAGATTATAGATGGCTGGAAAACTCAGATCTGACTCACCAGGTTTTTTCTATTCCTTGCTTGCTTTGAAAATAATATTTCCCCACTCTCTCCGTTTAGCCACTGTGGTGCCACCATGTTCCTGGTGAGATGGTCGCAGGCTTTGGGACGACAGCCTTTAGAAGACCTTTGCACTGAGCTCAGTTTTCAGGTCGGAGTCTCTCTGTGGTGAGCAGAGTCCACATCTTCAACTGAACGGGGGGTGCTCAATTGCAGAATTATGTCGTCCCAGTTTTGTCCATGCCTGGCTTCTTGTAAGATGTCCTCAGTACCACACTTTGGTTCAGAAGGAAGTGGCAGAGTATGATGAAGAGCCGAGAAAGAAAGTCAGTCCAGCCCTGAATGTGGTCCAGATCCAGGAAGTCCAAGGTCAGTAATAAGTGGGCAATAGGACAGAGCGAAGAGAAGTGATGGATTGTTGAAGTTGATGTCCCCCAGGTTCCCTTTCCCACCACTCTGTTGGTATGAGTGAGGCAGGTGGCACACCATAGCTGCCTCCTTCTCCAGAAGGAGGCACTCACCACAGAAGGGCAGCCAGAACTGATGCCTGCTGCACCCAGAGCTACTGTGCTGTGAGTCATGCCCCGAGCTCTCAGGGACCAGGCTGAAGACAGTCTCCAGCCAGGATCCTCTCTCAGCTTCCTTTCCATGCCCTACCCTGCTTCCCTCATCCCCTTGTCCCAGGAGGGGTCCCTGGGTAAATCATTTTCATGAGAATCCCCATCTTTGGTTCTACTTCTAGAGAACCCTCCCTAGGGCTGGCACCAAACAGCCGAGGACCAAATCCAAGGGCAAAGTAGGAGGATACATTTTCAGGAAAATAATTTAATTGTCAGGCACCAGCTGTGACATGCTGCACACACTGCTGGGGAAGAGTTTCCTGGCTCGTGCCCCTGACTTTTACTGACTACAGCATCAAGAGCTATGCTTCTCGGGTGCATGCTCAAAGTGGCCACGTGAAGTCTACCTTCAGCGGCTTCATGTCATAAAGATAAAAATTTTCAAGTAGTCTTTTTTCTTAAGAAAATTTGGACTGAACAAAAAGAAACAAATTATAAAGCAGTTCGTAGTTGTATCATGTAAAACAAAACAGACTTCTCTGAACATTTTTGGTGGTATTTCAAGATTATTATCATACACATTTTAAACTACGTTGTGTAGACAATGTAGTGGTCTGATTTTTCACTTAATATAAATGTAAGCATTTTCAGTAAGTTATTAAATGTTTCATGCTTCCTCTTCCAGTAGCTGCGTGTTTTTCTATCATTTGGGGCGCATCACAATTTACTTAAAGATTGCCTTCCTGCTGACTAACAATTCAGAGAGCTTTTCCTGTATTTTGGGTTGTGGCTTTAAGATAGATTCCCATAAGTGAAATTACTGGGTCAAAAGTATGCGTATTTTAAGGCCCATTAGCCAAATTGCCGTATTTATTTCCCTAAGGGTTACATATTTGCCATTTCACCAATAATATATGTGAGTATTTACTACACCCTACCACCTTCGACCCTAAACATGATTTCAATTTTGTTTTCTAACATCCGAAGTAAAGTAACATGTCAGTGTCACTTTAATCTACACATCATTGTTTGATTATAAGCATGGACATTTTCCACATAACGCTTACCCGTTGTACTTGTCTTTTGTCAGAGTTCTGTATGGGTCCTTTGGCCGTTTAGCTTTCAGGATTATACATTGTTCTTATTAATGTATATAAACTCTTTATGCTCCAGAGATATTAATACTTTTCTCATATTGTTACTAATATTTTTTTCCTATCTTTCTTGCTTTTTGTTTTCTAGTATTCCTTTAAACATGCAGATATATTACATTTTTGTTGGCTCAAATCTATTGATATTTTCCTTTGTGATTTATTGCTATTCTTTTTAGACTTGGAAATTATGAACCCATTTGGTTTTTAAAACATTGTAAATAACCAAACATTAGTGGATGTTAATTTTCTCAGGAAAAAGATGAAGGTTGATTTTTATTTTCTTCTCTTTTTTCTTGTTTATATTTTATAAGTGTTCTGGAATTCATTTTTTTCTGTAATCAGTAAAAAGTGAACGTTTTTTAAAAATTGTCTTCTTTTTTAACATTAAGTTTATCTCAGAGGGAGATGAATCTTTTGAATCCTCCAAGTATTTGTCATTGGCAATGTTTCAATTAGCAATTGCTATGTGACAAATCACCCCCAAACCCAATAGCTTAAAACCACAGTCATTTATTATAATAGCTCATATGTCTGGGGGCCATCTGGGGGTTGGCTGGTCTTGGCTGGGCTCTCTCAGGTATCTGCAGGTGGATTGGTGGCCTTGGCAGAGCAGGGTTTGTTTGAAGGCTGCTGAGCTACAGCAGATCTGCTTCTGCTCCCTGTATCTCTCATGTCCCTCCTGACTCACCAGCTGGCCCAGATATGTCCTTCCCCTGACAGTGGTAGAAACTCACGAGGGCAAACTGCAACACACAAGGCCTCCTGAGGCCTAGGCACACACTTACTCTTTTGGTCAAAGTGAGTTGCATGGGGTAGGGAAGCCTGCCCTGCCCTTATAGGAGGAACTCCAAAGTCACTTGAAGGAACACTGAAGAATCAGGGTCAATAATGCAATCTGTCTACCACAGGCGCAAATAGATGTTTCTGTGTTTACTTATATTTACAAAGAGATGTCTATGTATGCCTGATTTGGCTTATCAATAAAGAAAAATTGTCTTTTTTCTTGCAAATGATCTATTTCAAATTGATTTAGGATTCTGTCTAAATATTTCACAGAGAGGAACACCAAGCTCCAGGTTAAGCAATTAAAGAAAAAAAATGATAATAAATTAGCTTCTGGTTCAGACATCAGGCTCCAAGTAACTTGGAGGAGGCGTGAGATGGAAGGGCGAGCTGGGGATTCCAAAATGCCCCCATTTAGGGATAAGCAGCCACTGATGTATCTCAGTGCAGGAACAAATAGACCCCGGGAGAGGCTTTCTTCTGTACCTTCAGATTACGAGCAGCCGTCAAGAGCGTGGGCTCTGATCACAGCAGGTAGGTTGGAAACGGGCAGGTGCGATGATAAAAGCAATTCCTGTTAGAGGTTCATTTACGCTGATGTCAGATGCCTGAGGTGGCAGGTGGGCAGGAGCCAAAGAGAGCTCACAGGGATCTCTCTGCTGGGTCTCTCAGCCTGGCTGTGCCACCAGTGGCCTAGCTTGGGCCAGGTTTAACTGAGATGCCGTCTCTCTCTTCCCCTTGGGAAACTGCTGGGCTAGGAGGTATTTCCTAAGGGATGCTAAGATAGCATTGTGAATATTCCTGCACATTCTCAAGACATATCACAGTTTACAAAGGCTTTTCATAGACTTTATTTCGTGTGAGTTTCACAATAACCATTCGAATATATATAGCAATGCTTATTCCTTTTCATCTCAAAGGAAACAGAAGCCCAGAAATGTAATTGTTTAGTATAGGCCAGTTGAAAAAATAGTTTGGGTCACAATAGTTTAAACTCTTCACAAGTCTCTTCTGTGGAGAAAAAGAAGCAACGTATTTGTGCTCCAAGAATTACGGTCAAGCAAATACAACACGCTCGAGGTATTGCCAGCAATGGACTTTGGGATGAAAATGGGATGAGACTAGAGAGTGGAAGGGGCTCCTAAGAGAATCCTGGGACCTTGAGTCTTTATTCTAAGGGAGCAGCTGGGGCCTGTGCCCAGAGGCAGGGTGAGTGGCACGGACTGACCGACTTCAAGGCCTGGCCATTCTCTGCTCTTCAAAGCACTCATCAGATCAGAGGTCAAAGGTCTAATTGTATTTCTTGCTGATCCTTCAGAACACGAATGGGCTACTTGAAGAGCTGGCTTGCTAAAAGCCCTACTGCTTTTGGAAAGAGGAGCTTTTAAAGAAGAGGGGTTTGTTAAGTGGGCCACTCTGGAATTCTCCAGATGTTTGATACTCAAGAGGGTATTTGTCACTTGGGGGAGAAGTTAAGTCAATTATTTTGTCTGGAGATGAAGAAGATGAAGAATCAGCTTAATAACAGGCTTCAGGTCTATGAGGGGCCACTCTGGGAAAGATGGTGGCTACCTGTCCGTCCTCTCTAAAGCAGAAGAAGAATCAGGCTTTTGTCGAGGAAAGAAGATCAAAGTGAGGCAGATGGAAGAACTGTGGGACTGTGCCTTTCCTGCTCCAGCTGGGCAGAGTGTCAGTAGGATCTCCCTGGTGGGAGATCATTAGGAAAGGAGGTCATGGCTGATGGCCCCCTAAAGCTTTTCTTTGGTTTTATCACTGTGATTTGCTGCCTCAAGATAAAGTTGGAACAGTAAAAGCCAAGGCATGCCCAGGCCTAGACAGAGGTCCTGGCTGCTGAGTTGAAGTGACTCAATTTCCCTGGACCTCAGTTTCCTCATCTGTGTAATTGGATTACTGATACCCAAGTGGCTCTCTTATCCTAGAGTTATGAAGATGGACCAAGACAATGTTGTGAAAGTGCGCTTCAAACCACATAGCGCAGAGCAAATGAAATAAATTATTTTTCCTGGAATAAGTGCTGATTAGTTTTCAAGTCTAGTGTGCACTAAAATTTTTCCTGCTGCTTTGGATAAAGCTGCCAGATTGCTTTGGACCCAACCTTGAAATAATATGCCAATTATTTTCTTTTAGCTCTTGGACCTCTTCCTGTATGCTCTTCCTTGAACAAGTCCTGCTTTGCTTTTGCTATAAGTTGTTCATAGAATCATGTCTTTGGGGATGGAGAGAGGAGATGTAAAAGAGCATCTTCTAAACCAATACCACATCCATATAGGTTTCCCTTTTATGGGTCGTGGTCCCACTTCTTGAATGCCTCTGGTATTGGGGAATCTCACTATCTCATTTTTTCTTTTCTGACCAGTAAAGGGGTCGTAACCCTTGGCAAGGTGTTGTCAGCACCACGCTCAGCCAGTGAGCACACCGGCCATCCTTATATAGGATCCGAACCCACGGCCTCGGTGCTACCAGCGCCACACTCTCCCGAGTGAGCCATGGGGCCAGCCCTCACTATCTCATTTTTAATGATATGCCAATTTTTAAAGTTTCAGATAGTTCACAATTCATTTTTCCTTATATGAAGCTCTATTTCCCTGTAGCAGAGCTCAAAAATGAAGACACATACAGAGATAGGTAACACAGATAAATGATGTGGGCCTGATAAAGACAAGGAGTCATGGAGGATGGTGGGTAATTGCAGAAAAGATGTCCCTCAAAGCAGGCAGCTGTTATCCACACCAATAGAGTATTGCCCTGCAGGAATATGGGCCCAGAGAAAGAAGACCAAGAGGGAGAGAGCAGCATGAGTGTCACCTATATTGTTAACAGAAATTCTGACCAGATTCAGCCAAGTTTTATAAATAAAGTGGTTGGAAATTGGAATAAAGTTATGGGCAGAAAGTATTGGGTGGCTGGCCCAAATAGTTCTACCACTATCTTCCCCACTGTCTTCATCTAGAAGCTGTAAGAGGTAAATTGTTCCTTTAGCAGCCCCAATTGCAGCAGGTTTGACAACATGACCTAGCCCTGGCAGATGATGAAGGAAAGGAAGATGACTAGGAGTTTCCATTTGAATCAGAATGATAAGGTCTAGCCCTTTGAGCCTTTCCCTGCTGGTGTGATGATGTAAAGGCTGGAGCAGCAGCAGCCATCTTGTGACCATGAGGCAACAGACACACAGTTAAAGATGGTAGAGTGAAGACACAAGAAGTGTGTGAGACTTTCAAGTCTTCATTAAACAGCAATGCTGTCAACTATCTACATTCTATTATGTGAGAAAATAATATCCCACTTGTTTTGGCCACTGTATTTACTAGGATATGATAAACACTGCAAAAATAACCCCTACATCTCAGTCTCTTAACACAATAATTGTCAATCTCTTGCACAAACAAAATCCAATGAAGCTTGTCTTAGCTGTGTGCTCTCCTAGAAGGTTGTTTTCCAGTGGGTGCCTCAGGGATGCAGGCTCCTTCCCGTTTGGGATGCTGCCGTCTTTGATTTGTGGCCTCCAAGGCCATCACTGAAGAGGATGAGAGTGTGAAGAAAGCCCACTTAACCTTCTTGGTTGGGAAGCAGCACGTCATTTTAGTTCATATTCCAATAGCTTGTAAGTAGACATAAGGCCCCACCTTAATGCAAGGCAGCTGAGAAAAAGTCCCTGCCTTGACAGCTCTTAACAAGTCTGTACCATAGAATTGGAGCACAGATATTTGGGGTCAGCTAGTCCCCTCTGCCACAGTTACTCTTAGATTTTTTATTACCTGCAGCCGAAGATATTTTTGATGTAATAACAGAATACAGTATCTATTGTACATACTCAGGCAACACTTCTTGCGCCCAAACTTCATTCAAAGCACTGGACCTGGAATCAAGTGGCTTTTGTAGTAAGTGGAAACCACTTTCCTTGCTAATTTATTAGGAAGATAAGAGGTATACAAGAACGAGTCATCTATAATTGCCAGCAATATTTTGAGAAGCCCATGGCATTTAGCATGGACTCAATAACAATATAGATGTCAAGTGAATTCTAAGGGAGGGGAATCTTGATATGAATAAGAAATTCAGGGAAGGTTTCTTGGGCAGAGCCCATAAAAAAAGGAGAACAATGCTTTGTACTTTTCCTGCGACTCTGCATTTTTAAAAATGAATATATTTGTTCCATGTAATTATTCATCCATAAGTACTATGTATTCATTCCATAAACATTCACTGAATATGGGAAAGATGGCAGTACTGGGGTAAAGATTTTAGATACAAAATGAGCAAGATATACTCCCTCGCCCCTGAAACACTCTAAGTATAAGGAAGGAGACACATACACCAAGAGTTTCTCTGCTTCGTAAAACCACGGAGGGTGGGGAAGGCATCATAGAGGAGGAACTTGGCAAGCTGGGACGTGAAGGATGTTTAGGAATTTTTCAGTGACAGAAGAGGAGGAATTCTGGGCAAAGAAAACGACAGTGATGAAGATACAGAGGCGTGTAGATGCACGGTAAACTCTTGTGAGTAATCCACACTGGGCATGCGTAGGAGAAGGGCAGGAAGGGTGGGAGATCAGACTGGAAGGGCAGACACATTGGGCCATGTGATGAAAGACCTTGAATGATGTACTGATTAGGAATGCTTTCAGCTGCAAGTTGCAAATCACATGACAAAGGCATTTAGTTAGCTTGTACAGCAAAACACTTGAGAAAAGCAACCTCAGAGTCACTGCAGCAGTTCAACGATGGCCATCAAGACTTTCACATCACTTTGCTCTGTCAGGTTCAGTGTCAGCAATGTCTCCTAGGATACCCTGGGACTGAGAGGTTTCCCACAATGTGAGACTTTTAGTGTTAAAAGTGGGAAAGTCCCAGGCAAACCGAGGTATTGTTGGCCAACTAACATCTCTCCTCATAGTCACAAGATAGCTGCCACAGCCCCAAGCTAAAAGCACAGAAAACAGGACTTCTTTTCACGGACTTCTCACTAATCAAGAAGAAAAAAATCCTTCTCTGAAGCCCCAGTAGACTTTCCCTTATATTTCATTGGCCAGAATGTGTCATATGACCACCCTTGTCCAAAGAGGAAAGAGATCATTATTATTGGCTTAGAACAATCATAGTTTAATTCCTTGGTTTGGGCACATTGGGTTCTGCTGGTATGGATAACTCACAGTATATGCACAAAGATTTTGGATTTCATCCTGAAGGCAGTGGGATGTCATTGAGCACTTTTAAGCAGAATACAATAAACTCTCACTGATATTTTTAACTTGGAAGCAATATGATAATGATTAGAAGGGACTTGGGAACAAGACTGAAAGAAGAGAGATTCATTAGCAAGTTACTGCAATAATCCAGTTGTGAGATGGTGAGATCTGAACTAGGACTGTGATTATAGATGTATAAGTGAAGCGATGGATTTGAAAGAAGTGATAGGACATTAAATCATGTGATCTTAATGAAAAATGTGCACGAGTCAAGCTGTGATTGCTTCCATTTGTGAATGAGAAAATAATGGCACAGACATTAGAGGTGGCATATCCAAGTTTCTCTCAGCTGCCAAACATCATCTGCCTAACAAAGCTAAACTTCCATGCTACTAGAGTGAGATTTCTCCCATTCTTTGGCTCTTTGACACATTCAACACCATTTGGCTTGCTCTCCTGGGGCCCCCGCAACTACCTGGCGCCAGGTGGGTGTCAGACTGGGCAGAAAGCCCTCATTCTTTGTAGTTAGACAGCTTTGGGGATGATGACTGTAGCCGGATGTGTTGATTAATCAAACCTACCCTTAGCAGAGACAAGCGATCATGAGGTTGGCATTATTAGTTCAAAGACTTGCCTCCCACTCTCAGGAATAGTCTTGAATTATTGTGTGCATGGTTCACAAGTAAAATCAGCTAATCTCCCAAAGACCTCTGATATTGTAAAATTAACCTAGAGGGAAATGTAGTTTGGGGTGATGAACTCTCCCTGGTGAGCCATGAGAAGAGCCATGAGGGAAGCATTTGATGGATAGTGGCTTTGGTGGCATTGTTGAGTGAGAAGAGGAGTTGAGATAGAAACTAGCATTTATTATGCCTGTGTTTCAGGATCCTATTACTGTCCTTAGTTTGTCTTATCTCATATGACAATTATACATTCATAAGTGTGGTCTTAAGGTATTGTCTGTCTCCTCCATGAGGGTAGGGGTGCCTAGTTTGCTCGCCACTCTATTTCTGGAGGCCAGCATAGTACATGGCATATAGCATATACTCAATAAATATTTGTGAAATTAATTTTTTATTGAATGACTACTCTGTGCCAGTTGCTTTGCCTACATCATCTCTTTGAATCCTTCCAAAACTCCCCTAACAGAGATTTTATTATCTCTATTTTATATATAATGAAACTGAGATTCAGATCTGGATAGTGAGTTAGCTTAGGTCATCTATGTTAGTGAGTGGTAGAGCTGGGACTCAAACGTTAAGCTGTCACCCCATGCTCTTTTTCTCTAAATGCTGTTGGGATTTTCATTTCATGGAATAATATTTCCCAATACAAAGAATCTCAATGTCAGTTTAGTTCTACCCCTCACTTTATAGATGAGGGGCTGTAGGCCCAGAGAGACCAAGCAACTTAGTGCTTGGTCAAATTAAATTAGTGTTCAAGTTAAATCTGGCCCAGTGTTTTTTCCACTGGACTGTGAAGTTCTTTCAAGATAAGGCAGTCACTAATTCAGGCTCCCTATGGGTTGGATTTGACTTATCTCTACAGCATTGCTGAATGTCTGCATAGGAGAAAGGCATGAAAAATCTCAGCCAGCACAATTTTCAAAATCAACACAGTTGTTTTCTGCTTCTCAGCTTTACCTGGCACATTCTGCCTTTTGACTGAAGAAGCAAAGGCAGCCTCAAGCTTTTGGAAAGCCACTGCAAGCTTGCTGTTGAAGAGTTCCAGGTTTGGATGTAATCTAAACTCTGCTAAAGTGTTTAAGCTAATAAAGTTCTACTGCTTCCTCCAGACGCCCTGAAAGCGCCTCACTGGCTCAGGGCGCACGACCCGGCAGGAGAACGCTGTGTCCGTGGCTTGGACAGCTTCACACATGTGACTCGGTGGGGGCACTGCCCCAAGCCAGGACCCATGCACTCACTCGCCTCCACCCTCTCTTGCCACTTTTCTCCCCAGCATGCTACCCAAATCTCTTCTCAAAAGTTTGATTTATATGTCCCCAAATTTCAGCCTGGGAAGTATATTACCTGCACCAGGTTAAACTTGCAGTTCAGCCGAAAGCACACACCATCAGCTCCCTGCTTCTCCAGCTTGCAGACAGCATATCATGGTATTTCTTGGCCTCCACAATCTCATGAGCCAGTTCCCAAAAGAATTCGCCTCTTACATGTCTATATTATTCCATTAGTTCTGTTTCTCTGGAAAACCCTGGCTAATACATTGGGATAAATTAAATTTTAAGTAAGTAATTACTTATGAATGTTCAATTTTCTGGAGATGAATATGAGGTCCAGGATAGCTCCTGGATGGGCCACTTTAAAGTGTTTGTCTTGGACTCATAGTACAGGGCTTGGTCTCAGTAATATGGTTTGGAGTGATGTTTTCCCCACCTCCTAACTTAGTGACTTCAGGTAAGTTACTTCTGCTTTCCTCAACTGTGAAATAAAAAACAAGACTACTTCTTATTCAGGAATCATATGAGATGAAATGTCTAAAACTCTATCACTCATCATTTTTATTCATCTGAGGGGTCCATTTCCTCCCACGTTAAGTCTCAGTTTTCTCACAGGTGAAATGGAAACGTTCCCATCTGCCCTGCATGTGGGAGGGTAAACTAGACCAGCACTGTGTGCCTTTTGTAACCCCTAAAGCCGGATGCACCCCCGAGCTCTTGGATACCAGGTGGTACTTGGGGGTGGGAGGCACCAGTCTGGAGCACAACGTTGCAAGCAGAGCTGAGCAGGAGGGACGCACGGCATTCTCGAGGATCGGTCTCAACAGAAAGCCAGATGCTCCTCTTCATTCTAAAGCCACTTTACACTGCAGAGATTCTCTGTTCAGAGCAAAATCTTGAGGCCGTTGTCCTGTAGGTTGATTCAGCTGTGGCTGAGAGGGCTCTACACATGGCTTCCACGTGGCTTTCCTCAGGCAGGGATATTTTGAACTCTAAAGTCAGCTCAGATTTGTTAATAGTGTTACCTTTCCTTTTCTAAAGAAAAAAATAATAAAAGAACACAATTTTTAAAAATTCAAGTCAGAGTTTGCCTCCCCTCAAGACTTCCTGTCCATAACTGAAGCCATCTTTCTAAAATTAGTAAAGCATTCCTTTTGCCCCAAAACAACAGTCCCTTTAAAAAGGGGGGGGGGGGGTGGGGGGCCATTTCCTTTTTGGACAGGGATTTATATAAGAAAATTGGACAGAGGAAAAAAATGAGTTTCCATCCAACTTCAGCAATAGCTTCTCCATTAATCCACACCCTGCCTGTTATTGGGATTATACCTCAATCACTTCAGGCAAGCACTGTTCAAAGCCAACACTCAGACCAGTTGAAACAAGATACTTTCATTCAGTGGTTCTCAAGCTTCAATGTGCATCAGAATCTTCTGGAAGGCTTGGTAAAACACAGATTGCTGGGCTTCGGCCCCCAGAATTTCTAATCAGGAGGTCTGGGGTGGTTCCTGAGAATTTGCACTTCTAACGGGTTTCCAAGGCATGCTGATGGCACTGGTCTGAGGATCATATTTGGGGACTACAGCTCTAAGTTAACAGTTTTCAGTCCACAATGATGTTTTGAGAGAAGACACCATTCCGGCCATAATTGCCATGACTGGCGGCTGGCTTCCAGTCTTGAATGATGGCTGCATAACCTGGGTGTTTGCATTCTATCCTGGAGTGACCATCTAGGGGATGCTCGGGTCACTTCTCTGACTGACCTCCCTGTGTCTCTATTCTAATTATGCTCCATGGAATGCTCTGATCTTTTCTTTCCTCTTAAGAGGCTGTGTGAAAATTATAAGGAAAAAACAACACACTTATTGACATCAACTAGGTGAACTTGAGGACAAAACTGGGCTCCTTTGCTAACTAGATGCGTGATCTTGAGCAAGTAAAATAACCTTTCTGAGTCTGTTTACTTGTCATCAAATATATATAATAATAATACCCTATTGCAATGTCTTACAAACCTGGCTAAGGTCTCTCTCCTCTTCCAAATCTATTTCCCCTCAATAGGCCCCCTTCTTGGTAAATGACATCTGGTAGCTGTCCAATGATCCCTAGGAGACATTTTTATCACCTCCCTCTCTCTCACTTCCTATAGCCAACCAATTACATGTCCTGTCCATGCTGCTTCTGAAATGTACCTTGGTCCTGCACATGCCTCTCTGTTTCCATGGTTCTGCCTCTCCGTTTCCATGGTTCCTCTTCTCCCCTACCCAGACCAAGCCACCACTAACCCTCAGCTCAACTACAAAAAGGAACTTTTGACTTATCTTACCAGTTTCCATTTCACGTAGAATAAAATGTAAAATCTCTTACATGATCTACAAAGGGCCTACACAGTCTCCTGGCCCTGCCTGTCACCAGATGAGCACCTCTCACCCACCGTTCCTTTGACTCTCTGCCTGAGCTGTACCTGCAGGAGCCAGCCTCAGGATCCTTGAATATGCCAAGTATTTTCCTGCTTCACACATGCTGTTCCCCTGCCTTCTGTGCTTTTCTTTCCACTGTTTTTACAGGCATACTCCTGCTTTAGGGCATTTGCATCTGCTGTTCCTCTGCCTGGATCCTTCTGTCCCCAGACCTTCTAGTGAATCCCTCCCTCACGTCAGGTAGACCTGCTCACACACACACACCACTTTCCCATTGCTCCATTGCTCTTGGTCTCCTCACCCTGCTTGATTTTTAGTGTAGTCATTATCGTTATTGATATGTCATTTTTTTAACAACAACAATAATAATTGTGTAGTACATCAAAGTGCTCCAGATCCTCCATTGTATCAAAAAGGGTGGAGGGGTAATAGATACTACACAATCACCCCCTTTCACAAGTTCCTCGGGTGATGCCGAATGAAATATTTTCATTACTGGCATATTCTCCCTTCTTCTCTTCCAGCCTGTCTCAGTTGCCACTTTACCTTCTATACCACTCCATGAAACATTTGAATTTTACATATTTGCTTGTTGATTGTCTCCTCAACTAGAAGGTAAGCTCCATGAAGATGGTGATTTTGTCTACCTAATTAATTGATATATCCCCAGGAAGTAGAATAGTACCTGGCACATGGTTGACACTCAGCAAATATTTGTTCAATGAATGATTGAATGGACAGATGGATGCACGTATGCACATGGCAGTGATTGTTGCTAATGGCCCTGGTAAAAAGCACTTGGACAGGGTACCTAACTTTGGAATGCTTTCTCAGGACCCCCTGCCAATGCAGTCCCCAAAGAAGATACGCTCTAAGCATACTTTCGACACTTGAGCATTATTCCAAAAACCTTTATCTGGGCCCAGCTTATCATGTGAGCTGTGAGGACCTCTTTTGCTTACACAGGACTCATGCCCATGTTGGCACACTTATGGGTCTCCATATGCCTGGCTCCAAGTTGGCCTTTTGTGGGAGGAAGCAACTCCCTTGGGGGTGAGAGGAATTGCTGACCCTCTGTGACTGCCCTTTGGAATGATTTCTATGACAAAGAAGTAATCCAAAGAGTAAAATGCTTCCATGTAAGACTGAAAGTCATTTGACTTTTCCTATTTGATTTATGGCTCGATTTCAAGTCATAGACCCATGTCTGAATGTCTCAATTTCAGGAACATCTGGGATAACACTAAACAACCATGTCATGTGCCTCATAACCTATGCTATGGCTGACTGTACCCAAAGTAGCCAGGAGAGAGACTCGCCAAAGGCCCAGGAATGAGACTAGCCAATCAGACTTACCCTTGGGAATTTGAATGGAAAAACATAAAATTAGCTGCTAATAATGCTGAAGCTGATGCACAGTATCTATAGAAAGCATAAGTAGTCGTACCAAACTGGAGCTAAGAGGTATGTGATACTAAGATTAAGGTTGGGGAGTAATGAGAAGAGAAGAGGAAGAGGTAGCTAGTTTTTCATGGGTGAGATGAGACACACAAACAGAAGCAGAGATGGAAAGTTTCATCAGTTGATATGCTCCAGGACGAAGATCTAGACAGAAACTCCTGCTACTGAGGTTCATCTCTAATTCTCTATTAATCAGGAGAAACTCCTAGATCCCCAAGTCTCAATGTATTAATACCACAAAGGTTTACTTTTCACTTACGTGTGTCCACAAGGGTCCTGTCTTCTCTCCATGGAGGTTTCAGTATTGCACCACCATGTCACCAGGAAGAAGTCTTAGGGTGGGTCTCTAGAAGTCTGTTTTGGTGCTTTATATCTATAAGTAGAGCCTGGGATGTGGAATCTTGTGAAAGTAATTGATTGAGGGAGTTCTCCCTGGAGAATTGGAATGAGGGTAACAGGATATGGCAAGGAAAGCCGGTTGAGCAAGGATGTGGACTCTGCTGGAGCTTCAGCCTGTTCCCATGGGGAGCTCACGAGCATGGCTTACACCAGGGAGTTGATCATTCACAGCTGGCTGTCCCTCAGGGTGGGGAGATCGAGTAATCGCTCTGGAAGAGATGGTTAGGGCAATTCTCTGGAGGAGAGAGCTGTGAGTTATTAGCAGCCGATACTTAAAGCACCTGGGAGAGGCTGCTGCAACCTGGCAAGACAGGACACCAACAACATCCGCTCTAGCACAGGAGGAGGACGTGGGGAATCTCGCAGTGTCAATGACTATTTCCACATGGGTGTGGCACATTTTGCTTCCTCTCACATTTCATTGGCCGAAGCAAGTCACATGGTCATGCCTAACCTCAAATGAAAGGAAAAGTATAGAAGTACAACATACACTGAGTCTCTGAAAAGAGGACCAGAAATATTGATGAGCACTCTAGTCTCTACCACAAGAGCTACCCTGAATCCTACTCTGGTCTCTCTAAATCCTCAGCATACTGTGGTCCTTGTTTTTTTGAATTCCCACCTGACTTTTGGTTCTGTTTTTAATGCTCATACCAACGCTCCATGACTTGAGTGCCTTCTGATTAGAGGAACTTTTAAAAAGTATAGAATGTTCATCCCTTGGAAACTAAAGACTCAACAACAAGACAAAATACATGTGTATTTCTATAAATGTGATATAACACATACATTTAAAAAAATCAAATTTTGAAGGTTATTTCTTGATACAGAGACATACTAAGTTAAAAATATAAAAAGGATGCAGGTCTGAATGTATACACAGCTACATATGTCCACCTCATGTACATGAAAACAATGAGATGAGAGGAAATAATTGGAAATGCTAAACAGTGGTTATCTCTTGGTTAAAGGCAATTTTTGTTATTTTAATAAAATTTTGTCTCCATATTTTTATAATAAATTTGTTTATGACTATTCTCAGAGAAAAATAAATATAATAAAAATGTTTTTAAAAGTGGTGGATATTTGAAGTTTACTTTTTTGAAAACTCAACCAGAATTTTAACCCAAGAGAAATCAAAGCTTTGGCTTGTAATTCTCAGGGCAGGAGACTGTGTGACAAGAAGACTGATTATGAGCTGGAGGTATAAGCTTGTGGTTTTAAATTTGGTATGACTTCTCTCCTCAGCTCGGTATTAAAATCGAATAGGGTATCACCTCTGACCTTCCCTTTTATTTCTGGCTACCAAACAGGCTCTCATGAATACGACCCCAAAAGCACGGGCAACCAAAGGAAAAATAAACAAATGGGATTATATCAAACTAAAAAGCTTCTGCACAGCAAAAGAAACAATTAAAAGAGTTAAAAGACAACCAACAGAGTGGGAGAAAATATTTGCAAAATATACATCTGACAAAGGATTAATATCCAGAATATATAAGGAACTCAAACAACTTTACAAGAAGAAAACAAGCAACCCAATTAAAAAATGGGCAAAAGAGCTAAGTAGGCATTTCTCTAAGGAAGATATCCAAATGGCCAACAGACATATGAAAAAATGCTCAACATCACTCAGCATCCGGGAAATGCAAATCAAAACCACATTGAGATACCATCTAACCCCAGTTAGGATGGCTAAAATCCAAAAGACTATGAACGATAAATGCTGGCGAGGCTGCGGAGAAAAAGGAACTCTCATACATTGTTGGTGGGACTGCAAAATGGTGCAGCCTCTATGGAAAAGGGTATGGAGGTTCCTTAAACAATTGCAAATAGATCTACCATACGACCCAGCCATCCACTGTTGGGAATATACCCAGAGGAATGGAAATCATCAAGTCGAAGGTATACCTGTTCCCCAATGTTCATCGCAGCACTCTTTACAATAGCCAAGAGTTGGAACCAGCCCAAATGCCCATCATCAGATGAGTGGATACGGAAAATGTGGTACATCTACACAATGGAATACTACTCAGCTATAAAAATGAATGAAATACTGCCATTTGCAACAACATGGATGGACCTTGAGAGAATTATATTAAGTGAAACAAGTCAGGCACAGAAAGAGAAATACCACATGTTCTCACTTATTGGAGGGAGCTAAAAATTAATATATAAATTCACACACACACATACACACACACACACACATACACACACACACACACAAACCGGGGGGGGGGGGGGGAAGAAGATATAACAACCACAATTATTTGAAGTTGATACAACAAACAAACAGAAAGGACATTGTTGGGGGGAGGGGGGGAGGGAGAAGGGAGGGAGGTTTTGGTGATGGGGAGCATTAATCAGCTACAATGTATATCGACAAAATAAAATTAAAAAAAAAAAAAAACAGGCTCTCAAAGATAACTGAGTCCCAAGCACTGGCCTTACCTGATAAGGTAAATTCAACCATTAGTTCATCTTTTATACCTTCTGTACTTTATCCCCCCCCCCACCATGTCCCCTGCCTTCTCTCCCTCTCAATTCCTCTCTTTCCTTGTCTCCTTGCTATTCCTCCATCTACTCCCGCATATTCCTTCTCTCCTTTTCTTTTCCTTCTGCAATGAACACTTGGTACCCATGAGCAAAGATCATCTTCCTGTAATGCAATCTTCTAACGCACAGGAAACAATATATTGGTAGACTTGTTAAAATATCATATTTTATTAATATTTTATACCTTCATCCTCCGTCTCCTTCCAGAGAAGATTTTAATTTGGGGTACATTAAATATGCCAGGGGAGGTAAAAAATCACTGTGTATCTGAATAACAATACATTTGCTGAATACAGTGGATATAGAACCTAAGGATGATCATAATGCTACGCGAAGAGCCATGAGGATCAAGAGAGAGAATGCTCGTCCAGTGTTTATTGCAGCGCCTGGTCCAAAGTACTGACTTGGTGTACCCTACTTGTGCTTCTATTGTCATCCCATCATGCCACTTTGCACAAGAATGTCCTGTTTAAACATCAAATGGGATTCAGGTGCTAGATTCTTGTGCAGGGCCTGTAAGGACAGAAATAGATCTGATCGTAGAAGGTGCTGAAAGATTGGCAACGTGGAGATTGTGATGAGTGGTCACCTGGCCCAGATGTCCACAGATAGAGCCTGCTGTGGTACCGTGAGCTGAGCGCTCACTGTCCTTGGCCTGGAGTGTTGGCGCCTGACTTGCTCAGAGCAATGCTTTTGTGCAGCACAGGTGGCCTGGAACTCTCAGGCGGGCCTCTTTTCAACAGTAGCTGCATCAGTCTGTTTTGGTGCTTTATATCCCAAACGTTGATCTCCTTAGGGAAAATGAGTCAGCTCCATATACTTTTTAAAAAAATCTTTGACCCTGATAAATTTTGGAGAACACTACTCTTCTATACCAAGCATTCTGAATTGTTTTAGAAAGTAGGCCATTTACGTCTATATAATAGTAATAATAACACTGTTATATACTTTGTGTTATATATAACAATAGTAATAGTAATGTCTAAATTGTTGGGTGCTTATCCTGTGTCAGGAACCATACATGTTTTACTTATATTACCTTATTTAATTCTCACTGTATTCCTATGAGGGGGTGTTTGGGGATGAGGAGCCTGAGGGCTGGGGGTGCTAAATCATCTGCTCAAGTTCACACAGCTGCTGCAGAACCAGAATTAAGTTTAGGTTGTCTGACTGGAAGCTGGCCCTAATAATTAGGCCTTTATGTCTCTATGTGATTATCTATATCTGTCTACATATAACTAAATAAAGTGTTTGTAAAGCTTGCCCGATACATGGAAGGGCTCGATGAACAGTAGCTATCATCAGCAATACTCTGTGTAGCTATGTCTTTGTATAGTCCCCAGCCATAGGCACCGGAGTATAGTGGTTAAATGAATGGACCTGAGAGCCTAAGCAGCCTGAGTTCATACCCCACCTCTGCCACTAATTATTTGTGTGATCTTGGGTGAATCACCCTTATCTGTGAAGCAGAGATAATATTTTCCTATGTGGCTGTTGGAAGGATTTAAACAAGAGCAGTAAACAGCGCACATATGTGTATGCCAGTGTCACGTAATCAGTGCTAACAGAAAGTCAAGCTTTTTAAAGCAGATAATCTTTCAGTGACCAGTGCAACCTTAGAGTGAACTCGTTGGTCTTGGTGAGTTCACACATGTTCTGGCTTTCGAGTTTGAGAAATGAAGTTATGTGAGGCATGTCAATCTGGCCCCTCTCCCCCCACCACCCATGGGAATGAGATGTGTCAGGCCAGCTATGCAGGTCACTGGGTGCAGATGCCCCCAGCCTTTGAAGCCCTGAGCCGATGGGGACTGAAAGCACCACATCCCACTGGGCAGTGGTTCAGCAGAAAGCTCACGGGGCTGCACATTTGAGAGCTTCCTCACCGGACACCCCAGTGTCAAAGGGAGCCGAAACTTCTCCTTGTCTCCAGCCCTGCCATGGAATTGTGAGAAAATGCTTGTGTTCACAAGACACACAAGGCATCAATGGGCTAATTATATCAAGACAAAGGAAAATGAAACTTCAAAAGACTTAGGAAGGCCTTCGATCTCCTTTCAGAAGTCAGCAAGCTCAAATGTCAATAAAATCCCTTATATTGGGCTCACATTTTGGCTTTGAAATTTCAGCTCAGATGGCAAATGAAATTCTTTACTGTTTTTAAACTTTTGGTAAAATTGTTTCACCCTCTATCTCTTGTTGAAAAGATATATTTTTCATGGAGGTTTCCCTTTTGAAACTCTCTTCTACATTTACATGGCAGCATTCATGCTGCTTTCATAAATATGTGTATATGTGCACTTATACACATATTTCCTTCCCTAAAATAGAAGGAAGGGGTGGAGGATTGGAAGCCTTAATACATCTTTTTTATTATAGAGAGGACTGCATGTTCCTTGGACTTTGAAAAGGAAATACTTTCTAGCTATTTAGCTTGGAAAGGCTAGAATAAATGTGCACAGAATCTTCTGAAAAGATTTTTTAAGGAAGGAAAAGATTTTGTAAAATGGGTTTTAATAGAGGCACTTATACAAATACAACTCAGCCTAAACTGCATTCTTATTTCCTGCCTATTTATTCTTTTTAAAGATTTTGTGCCGTATTTTATTTTTATATATAGATATATGCAATTCACTGATTTGGGGATGGGATCAAGAGGCTGTTCTAAACTCAAACAGGTTCAAAAAAAATTTAACTATAAAATAAAACACAGATACAGAAAATCATGCAAAACAAGCATATAATGAATTTTAAGCCAATACCCACTCAGATCAAGAAATAGAAATTTGCCAGATACCCCAGAACATGTGTCCCTTTTCTGTCTCCAAAAATAACCACTATCCTGACTATTATAGTAATCATTTCCTTACGTTTCTTTCTATTTTTACCCAAGTGTACTGCCTTAGCATTATAGTGTATTCTTGTTCGCTTTCTTAAATGTTAAGTTTTTAATTCATAGTTTTAGTTTTCCCTTGTTCTTTCTTTTAATTACTCTTTTAAAGATCCTTGGTGGTTCGACCTAGGGAATTTCTCACTGTCTGGATTTTGCCAGTTGAGCAACTCATGGTGCAGTTCGACATGTTCCTCTGTCCTCTGCGTTATCTGCAAATCAGTGGTTGGATCCAGAGACCAATAAAACTTGGACTTGGTCACTTCAGCAAGACCATTGGAAGTAGCATGTTTATTCATTATATGGCATATGTATGGTTGTCTCTCGTTTTGTGATGTCAACGGCCACTGAGGTTTAAAAATGGTAACATTCTAATTCTACATCTAATTTTATTTTTTAGCTGGAATAATGTATAAGGAGAAGCGTCTTTCCTCTATTATTTGCTTACCAAGTTGCATAGTGTATATTTAAAAATTGAGACAAATGCTTGATTCCTTTCCTTTATTTGCCCTTCTGGGGAATTTATCCATTTATTAAACATTCCCTGAGCACCTACCACTGTTCAGCAGACACTGGAGATGGATAGATGAGCAAGACAATGAGATCGTGTGTGTGCTGGCTGTGAAATAGTGACCTGTGTGAAAAAAGAACCAAAGAAGGGAAAGGTGGATTACCATAGACCGATGGGCCTGGCTTTTCTGAGTAGTACAGAGCTTATTCCTACACTGCTCTTTGACTTATTTAGTCCTTGTGATTTTCTTGGAACATTGTCTGAAAGCCTAGGTGCCCAAGAGAATGGCCCCATGCCATCACCACCACCACCACCACTGTCCTAAGTATAACAATGTACATGGTCAGAAGGATAATCAGCATAAGAAGAGCTTTCAGATTCTTTCATTTGATCCTCACAATAACCCTGAAGACAGTATTATTATAGGTGAGGAAACAGAGGTTCAAAGAGAAGAAGTGACTGGCCCAGGGCATCCCACTCAGTAAGTGACAGAGCCAGAACCTAAACTTTGGTGGGACAGATTCCAAAGTTCTTCTTTTCTCTATAACCTGCTGCCTTGTGTTTTTTTTACAGTTAGTTTGGAGACATTTGCAGCAGGCCTCAGCCCACAAAGGTTTTTACAGCACTCATGGTGGCAGACACTAATGATTGACCAACCCAACACCCATGCCCACCTTTCTCCCTTATCTTCCTCCACTGCAAAGCCTGGAATAGATGAAATCTCACTTTCCCAGTTTCCCTTGCAGATGGGGGTGGCATAGCTCTGGACATGAGATGTAAGTTTGTTCAGTGTTTCCGGGAAGTGTCTTGCTCTTTAAACAAACAAACAAAACATGTGGCATGTGGCTGGTCCTACCTCCTTCCTCTTAGCTCTTCGTTTCCTCATTTGTATGTGGACTTGATGCCTGGTACCAGGGCAGCCTTCTACAACCATGAGGAAAAGACCCAGAGAATCACAGAGATGCTGACCCTGAACCAAGATTTCTGTTTGAGAAAACATGAAAATAACAACAAAATATCCCTCTTTTTGTTTAATCCACTATTAATTAAATGCACTGCTGTTAACAGCCAGAAGTGTTTCTGATATATTCTACCTTTGATATAAATAAGAACATCATAGACTTTTAAAACTTTCTTCATTCTAAGCAGTAGAAAATGGTTAAAAGCATTATCTTAACCATAAAAAGTAATTCAGCTACAATTGTGCTAGAGTTCCACTTTTGATGAGCTCACTTTTTTTACTTCTGCAGTTTTTAACTTTATATTGAGCCTCACTTGAGACAGACTAGTGGCTACTGTATTCAAGCAGTCAACGTTCATGCGGTTCTGTTTATTAAAGCATTAGCAGAAACATACACTGAAATATACACCATCGTATAATAGATCCCAGATGTGTTATTATATTTTTCAAAGAGAAAAAAAAGATATTTGGAAGAATAAGTAACCAAAGCACATTTTCTGTCCATTTGATTGGGCGTGGTGGTAACTCATCAGAGTGAAAACAAACCAAACTTGGAGTTAAAATGTGCTGGGATTAAGATCTGGTGCATTTTGTTTAAGTTAGGCAAAAGATCATTGAGTCTTCCTCAGGGCCAGATTACCTGTGTCATCTCCTCTCAACAGCTCTGTGCCTTTCTGGTTGTTATCCCAGTTTTAAAAGTAATTAAAGGAAGGTTAACGGCTGCAGTAGCTCCAGACCACAGATAAGCAGAACTGAGGTTCAATCCGGGCCTGTCTTACTCTAAAGTCCACATGATTGCTGCTTTCAGATATTTCAAAAGCAGTTATGATGTCCATAAACAGAAGAGAAGAAAGCATTATTTTTAAAAAGCAAAGACTATTCTGTGGAAGATAGAAAGCTTTTTCTGGATGGTTCCAGGTAAGCCAACCAAGACATTCAGTAAGTGGACATTACCAAATGACAGGTTTTAACTCTGCTATCATAATGCCCAAACATCTCTATTTCCTGCCAGCTGTGCATTAAGCAACATAGTATCCGTATCTCCAAATGAAATACATAAAAATAAGATTCTCACCTATCCTAGTGGGAAAAACAATCTCACTGAGGAAATAAAATACATACGTCTAAAGTGATTGTACGCCTGTATTTGCAATAGTCCCTGGTTTGGGGTTACATTCTGAATGACTGAGGTTGCCTGATAGTCCATTTCTTCATAACTGAGTAATCAGGGAGAGAGGTAAGTGTCCAATCAGAACTATTCTGTTAGCCCATCCTTCAAACTGCCACACTAGATCGTGCGGACTTATGTCACAAGAACATGCCTAAGAGGTGGCCAGAACAGAAAGGTAACCTCAAGGCAGATATACACGCACCTTATTCTTTGGATTATTTTCTCTTTTTGAGATTTCTGCAGGACTCCTTGGATTTGAGGTGTGGCCTTCATTCCTGAGTTCTGTGAAAGAACTTGTCTAGTAGGTGGAATAAAAAACACTCTAGCATGCTATATATTTTAAGGCAAGAGATTAGCTGACGGAAAACTTTCCAGGTGCTAGAATGTGGATACTGCTTAAAATGTAGTCCCAGTTGATACCCTCCCACATTCCACACCTGGGATAGCTAGATCTCGCGGAAAAGGAACACTTGGCAGCTAAAACGTTACTTATTTTATTCTCTATGAAATATTTAAGACATCCCATAGCTCTCAGGAGGCTTGGAGCCTGCACTTGAAAGGCATAGGTGAGAGCAGGCTATAAATTATTTTCACCTGGATGGGCTCAGGCCCGAGGCATCCTCAATTTTCAGCAACATGGAGATGAAGAGAATGGGAAAAATCCACCCCATAAATCCAATGTGGAGTGGGGATACTAATTCTACTACAAAAGACCAACCTCTGGGAGGATATTCAGGCCTTTTAGATAATGTATAATGATTTTATCCCACCGAGGGAGCCATCGGTGTGGACACTGCCCAATAGAAAGGGAGGAACAGTTTAGGTAAATCCCTATTCCTTACTAAGCAGTCAGAGAAATAGAGCCCAGGACTCTCAACCTGAAATTATACTAAAGGACACTTCCCAGAGGTCAGGTCACCAAAGCAGAGTCCAGTGCCCAGGGGCTGGAGCGTTGGGCAGCAGAGCAGAGCCCCACTGGGACTGGCTGGGGCAGCTGGACACTAAACTGCACAAAGGCTCAGAATTAGAGGGGGTGTTTATACAGAAGACAAGCCTACGGCCTGGCACTGTTTCACAGCCTGGGCCCACTTGGCTACCAGGAGAGCTAAGATTTGGGTATTGGAGCTTCCACCAAGTAGAAAAGTCCTTGGTCTACTCAGCAACCAGGAGAACCACATCGTCTTCATGGGAGCCAAGGGGTCATGGTTGGGCCCCCAAATCCTGGGACTGGGAGCCAGACTCAATTCCAAGCCCCACTCAGGGGCAAGATGGAGACTATTGATGCAGCCTCTTACTAAAGGAATTGTTTTACCAACGGCCTGCTCCCACCCACCTCCTTGAGGTTTTGTCTTCATCAGGTAGAAATGGGCCCCTGACACCTCCCAGTGTCTGTACTCAACAACTTGCCTCAAGCTGCCTTGAGTTCCGATTCTTCCTTCCTCTGCTCTGCTGAGTCATCTCCCTATGGACGCCTCACCTTGTCCTTCAGACTCCATGCTCAATACTCAGTATCACTTATCCAGTTTTGACTTTTGCTTCCCTGGTCAATACAGTTCCAACAGTGCCTAGTGTACGGTACCTCTTTCCTTTGCCCCAGGTAAGCCTGATGACACAGACACCTGGGGGAGGCAATTCTGCCCGATGTTCCCAGGCCCAGATAAAAGATCCGGACAGGAATTGGGTGTGCTGAAGCCTGCAGGTGGGAACACCAGTGAACCAGCAGCAAGCTACTAGGGAGAGAGAGGACGACATGAGGAAGGGGTTGGACTTCTGTTCTCTTTGGGTCAGGGACCTGCAATATTTTTCTGCAAATTGCTGTTTTTTTACTTTTTGGAAGGTCCCCAAGGTTAAGGAATGTTATGAGCATTAGAACCAGGAGGGGTGGGATTTGTAGTTGGGTTGCTGGCAGGAAGCAGATTGCATATCCAAAGAGTAATTTGAGGGGACTTAAATAAAGGGACTTTTAATAAAGGTGTGAGCAGGTAGGGAAACTACCAAGGACAGTGAAGTATCCCAGGATCTAGCACCAGGAAGGCTCTGCCAGCATCCCTAGGCAAGGACAGTGTGAATGCTTGAATGTGGAAACTAAGAAGGTGGAGAGAAGGCAACTTTTAGAGGGGTGCAGCCAGCCCAATGTGACTTGGCCTGGAGGATGCTGGTAGGAAGTATCCTGACCTCATTCTCTCTTCCATCTCCTGCTGGCGCTGCCCATTGGCTGAACTCAACAGGAAGGAATCCAGGGGCAAGGAAGCGCATTGCTGTTGGTCACTCAGAGAAGGGCAGGGAGTCCCCTGCAGGGATGGAGCTGCTGAGCCCTGGGGCTAGAGAGAGGAAGGTGTCATAGTGCCCTAACTGAGGACTCCTCATTTGGGTCAATGAAGAGAGGAATATGATTTTGGAACTGTCCAATCACAAAAGAAGGGTCAAAGAAGACTCGTTCCTGCTTTATAAAGTGAGATATCACCATCGGCATCAGAAATAATTGAGGGTACTCCTAGCTGCCCCAGTGTTAGGCCAGGCACCGGACTTACTTCAGGCATCCACGATGAGCCTGTCACTCTGTCCTAGTGGGTGTGCTTAGAGTTACTGCCCTTTCTAAAGGATCAAGAGCCACACACCCTGGAAATGACCAAGGGAATTGAGTAAGGTAAGTGAGAGAGCAAGGTAACAATACTAATAATTAATGTGGGTAGCACCTGCATTGACAAAGCGCTGTAAATGCGTGTTTACCAAGCTTTCCTCCCTCTGTATCCTCAGCAGTGGTTTTTAGCTGCTGTGATTGCTGTGCTGGGCGCTGTATTACCTCCAGGTGAATTCTCCAGGTGAATGGTGACGTTCTAGCCTCAACAGAGGTCCTGAAAAAAAGGACATACACATCACCATCTCATTCCACTCTAGGTGCTGGAAAGATGTGAAGCTGGAGGTGGTCAGAGCCTGGGGGGATGGGTGAATTGGGCTCTTCCTGAGGTTTTCTTTTTCTTAAGCTGGCTCTTGAAAGAAGACTTGAACTGAGACGTGACAAGAACCTTGGCTCTATCCATGGATACATATTCTGAGCAATTTTACCATGTTCCTATGGAGGCAGAGGGGGAGGGGCACTAACAGTGGAGCCTGTGCAACTTTCCAAACTGACTCAGTGCCCATAACCATGCCCACCTCACTGGAACCCCGTCTGCAGACACTCTATAAAAAGCCTTTCTTTGCTGCTGCGCTTCTGGGCCTCAGGGACCAGCCTAGAGGACCTGATTCCTACCAGCCACTGCTTACACTTGGTTTCTCTATTTTCCAACCCATTGCCCCATAACTGGGTTCTACCTCCCTCCTGGCTTGGGGGATTGATCTTTTTCTTGGACAGGGGCCCTGGACTTGTCCTTCCGCTTGCTCTGCCTCAGTAGTGGCCCACTGGCCAGTCTCACCCAAGGCCTGCAATCCACCCTGCCTCCCAATCCCTGGCCTGGGGCCAGGGCTCAAGTCCTCACATGATCAGAAAAGACTCTGGTTAACAGTCTTTACCCTGGTGGTAGCTATGCCACTTACTGAACCCAAGGGACAGTGTTATATAAACATTATTTTATATTATCCCATGGGACTCTGTGAAGTAAGCAGGAGTCTTTATTCTCATTTTCCAATGAGGAGGAAAGTCTAAAGTAACCTACTCAAGGCCAAATGGTTATTAAATGGCAGAGCCGGAATTCAAGCTCATCTTTATGTTGGAAGCACAATACAATACTGCCTCCTAACTTGGAAAACTGGCTGGACTCACAGGTAAGGCTTTGGGAACTAGCTGTTTCTATTAGCCAGGGTTCTCCATAGAAACAGAACTAATAAGATATGTGAATATATTTATCTCTATATATAGATAAGGAAATAAGATATCTATCTATCATATATGTGATATAGCTATGAATGAAGAGATTTATTATAAAGAATTGGTTCACATGATTATGGAGGCTGAAAAGTCCTAAGATCTGCAGTCAGCAAGCTGGAGACCCAGGACAGCTGATGCTACTTCCAGGCCTAAGAACTAGGGATGCTGATGGTGTACATTCCAGTCTGAGTCCAAGTCCGAAGGCAGGAGAAGTCTGATGTCCCAGCTGGAAGACAGTAAAGCAGAGAGAGAATAAATTCTCCCCTACTCCACTTTTTCATTCTATTTATGCCTTCAACAAATTGGATGAGGCCCACTTAAATTATGAAGGGCAATCTTCTTTACTCAGCCTACCAATTCAAATGTCAATCTTCTCTAGAAACATCCTCCCAGGTATACCCAGAATAATGTTTAACCAAATATCTGGGCACCTCATGGCTGACTCAAGTTGACACATAAAATTAACCATCACACTGCTCTAAATGAAGACAACCTTCTGTATTATATTGATTTTCTCATTCTGCTAATTATTAAAGAATAGAAATAAGGGAGAAGGACAAGCTCATTCTCTCTCTCTGGCTCTGCCAGAAATTTTGTAATAGATTTTGGGCATTCTAGACTGAAGGAAATGAGGGAATCTTCACCAGATGGTGTGTGGGATCCTAGACAGTCCATTTCGGCACAAGAACAAAGTTAGGCCAAAGTTGGAAAAAATGAGCTCTCTCCTATTACACACACACACATACACACACATACACACACACACATTCACACATCCCTCTGGACGTAATTGCTGATTACAGCTGCACATGGGACATGAAAACTTGTCACCTGAGGAACGTGGAGCCACCCACTCAACTTCCTTCCTGAGCTTCCCATGGTCTCCCGCTTGCAGAGTGTGGCAGAGGGAGCGGTGGCATTTCCCAGCTCTCCTGTCAACTCAGCCCCAGGCCTGTCTGTGCAGAGGGGAGCCAAGGGACATTTTCACATCAAATGGCACTGACTTAGGAATTGGCTCCCCACTTCCTGATACCATTGGCAACTGTCCCACAAACCCTTCCCACGACCCACCAACATCCCCAAAAGATACTTCAGGGAAATAAAACAAACTGCTCCTGATGAATCTTGATGGTCACTGGGATCTCCCCAGTCATTTCTAGAAATTCTGGGGCAGCCCCAATGTAGAGGCAGTTTTAACTATGAAAATTGCAGCATCCATCTTCCAGCCTGGAGTCATACCAGAGGGTTATTTTTACAGCCTTCCATTCTGCCTCAGGGACCAAGGCTTGAAACTAGCTTAAAGATTTAGATGAAACAAATTTGCAAGTCTCAGCTGAAATCCTGGAGCAGGTGATTTAGCATCTGGAGTACCTAACCATTCCGACAAAGTAAATGCTTTCTCATCCTTTTTAAAACCATGCTGTCAGCCTAAATGAGGAAGAGGAAATCAACAGAGTTTTGATGATGCTTGCAAGCCAATTTCCTGCCTTCATTCTCAGATAGTTCTGCCAAACTCTTACGCTGCTAGTTTCAGAAACTACAGTATAAATATGAATGATAATAATATTACTGCTTGGTATTTACATCAGAGCTCCTCCTCAACAGTGACGGCCAGGTGCTTTCCAAACGGTCGTATTTGTCCAGCCCAGGCTTAGGTCAGCCCAGAAGTCCACCGTACTGTTGGACTATTTCTCAGTAGCTTGAATTCCCACATCTAAAAGAGAACCACCTGCTCCACAAGTGCTTTTTCAGTTTCTCCCCTCCTTATGCTCTCTTTTAGCCCTCTGCTCCCCGCCTCTCCCTCCTGCTTCCACCCACCCATGTCCAAAGTAGTGTACAGGTAGGTGTCATATGGGAGTTATGGGGGTCAATGTTGAAGGGAGAATGCAAGGGACTGAATATTTGTGTTCCTCCAAAGTTCATGTGTTGAAGCACTAACCCCCAACCTGATGATATGAGGAGCTGGATCTTCGGGAGGTGATTAAGTCATGAGGGTGGAGCCCTCACTAGTGGGATTAGTGCCCTTATAAAGAAGCCTCAGAGAGCTCTCTTGCTCTGTTTCCACCATGTGAGGACAGAGCAAAAAGTCATCCATCTGCAACCCAGAAGAAAGTCCTCACCAAAACCCAACTACACTGGCACCCTGATCTTGGACTTTCAGCCTCTCTAACAGTAAAAAAAAATTTCTGTTGTTCATAAGCCACCCAGTCTATGGGACTTTGTTATAGCGGCCCAAGCTAACTAACACAGAGGATGATTTGAACAGGGTAGTACAAGGGGTTGCCTTTTTCTTTTCTCACTGATGTCCTGATAAAAAAAAATAGTCTCTGCAGTCATCAGGTCCCAGTGATCTGCCTGAAAAATAAGGGACTTGGACTTGAGGTTCTCAGAGGTTCCTACCCACTCTGCTGTTGACCATTCTATGAGCAGTCCATGACTCACTCTTGGGTCATCAAGATGGAAACCTACTGCTTGTCCTTTGTCCCACATGCTTCCCTCCACCAAACCTGCTGTAAGATGAATGCCTTTTCCCCCCAAAATGTGTTTTTTTTTATCATGAAAAGTCAACAAAAAAGATATTTCCACCATAAATCTACCCTGCTTTTAGACTGTAAATCTGTGGAGATATTTCTGTTGTCACAATGATCAGGGAATCCTACTGGCCCTCAGGTGGTGCAAGGACAGGAAGACCCCAAATCTGCAAGGTTTAGGACCAGGCTTGACCCTGGCATATTAACAGGTGCTTTAGAAATATTTATTACTGAGCAGAAGCATGGCCATGGTTTCCCTTTCTCAGGACTCATTTCTTCAGGGAGTAACTTCCTCATCTGAGGACCTTCGAGGTGGTCATGCATACATGCAAGGAGCACAATTTCCAGTAAAAAATGAAAATCTGGGCACAATCACTCATTCTCTTTCTCTGAACTGTAACCTGCTCAGAGGCAGGGACTACGGTCCATATGACGGTCATTATGGCCATTCATAAGTATTTCCAGATCTCCTCCTTCTGGACATAGGATGAGATTTCATTTTTCCACACTTTCTGATGCTGGCCATGATCAAATAACTTACCTGGCCAATGAAACATGATTGGAAGTGATGTACATCCCTTCTGGGGGAGGCTTACAAGCTGGTGTGCAATTCACCATGTTGCTTTCCCTGCCAGTGTGGTGATCGTGGATCCTCGTAATGTGATGGCACCTCTGGGGGACCGAGTGGCCAGGATGAGCAGAGTGTCCTCACAGAGCTGTGATGGATGTGCAGAATCCAAGTTCCACCTAGGTAGACAGATAGCACTGTGAGCAAGGAATAATCTGTTGTTCTGTGAAGTCACTGAGATTCGGAGGTTGGTTGTTACTACAGAATAACTGCTCACCACAACTGCTGTCATCTCATCTGGAGTTTCCAGGAGAAGCCAATAAAAAGGACACCTAATTTTTCACTCAACAATAGGGCAAAATGAGAAATAAGGTAAGAAGAAAGAAATATGGAGGCCAAACTTTTAGCTTTATTATTATTAATTTAACCCAGACAATGCTGGACTGAAGCCATCTTCCCCATGAAGAGCGTCAGGGTGACAGGAGATGGGGTAAGTGGGGGCATCTGCTCAATTAAATCCTACAAGCTAATCTGGGCATGGGCTCTAGGTCAGCTAGAGTAGGTATATTATTAGTTTGCTAGGGTTGTCATAACGAATATCACAGACTGCATGGATTAAACAACCAACATTTATTTTCTTACAACTCTAGAGGTTAGAAGTCCGAGATCAAGGTGTCAGCAGGGTTGGTTTCTTCTGAAGCCTCTCTCTTTGGCTTGTAGATGGCCATCTTCTCCTTTCTGTATCTTTGTATGGTCTGCCCTCTGTGTGTTTCTGTGTCTTAATCTCCTTTTCTTATAAGGACACCAGTCATATCGGATTAGAGCCCATCCCAACAACCTTATTTCACCTTAATTATCCTATCTGCAAATATCACATTCTGAGGTACTGGGCCTGAGGACTTCAGCATAGAAATTTGGTTAGGACACAAATCAGCTCACAACAGTAGGTTTCTCGGTTGGCAATGCATCTCCAGAGAGCAAAACAGGGGTAGCCGAGGCCAGCATGCCCCATTATAGCCTTTGCAAGTGTACTGTTCACATGTCACTCTTTCCAAATTGACTAATCACTTATCCCTCAACCTCTCCCTCAACCTCTCCAAGGGTGGAGTGGGGGAAGAGATGAAAAGATGCCAAACATTTCACACCAGCTGAACTTCTTCCAGATGGAGGAAACATCAGGAGTAGGGAAGACGTGCGTCCCTACCAACAGTCCACATCTGATTCGCTTCCATACCCTCACCTCCCAATGTAGGGCTTGGATCACAGAAGGCACTCAGTAAAACAAAACAGTCTCTTTTGTGACATTTCTCACATTGTTTTGTTTGTTTTGGTTACACCACTGCTGTGCCACACATGTCTATTTTCTGCCTACTCCACCTCGACTGTCAGCTCTGCTGGGAGAAAGGATTTCGTCGTAGCCCCAGCTATCCCTCCATCGTAACAGGCTCACAGCAGCTGCCTAATGAGCTGGTGTCAAATTGAACTGAGTTTATTTTTGGCTACTGAAATTCTCACACTGCAAATGGGCCCAAGAAATGAGAATGTGGCAAAGTGGAGCCTGGCTAGGCACATGGTAGGAGAATCCTCTAGATGCAGGGCTGACAACTATCTCCCCACATAAAACAGAGCCACTGTGGCCACAGCCATTGGCCCCTTGGGTCCTAATGGGTAGCCGGGTTGCTCTGCCAAGTCCCATGTCTTTGGGAAGGAAAATGAATGTGAGGGAGCAGGCCAAATGTGCATGGCTCTGCCCCGAGAAGCCAAAGTGGCCTTTTGAAAGATTAATGGGGCACTTGGCTTTCAGCTTCTTAAAAAGGGAGGAGGAAAGCGCTTCATAAAAATAGCAGCAGCTTCTGGCAGGGATTTCAGAGGAGGGAGTGAAGGCTGCAGGATGGCCCCTCGGTACTTTTTCTCAATCCTCGCTTTATGTTTTTCCCACAGCTTCTCACCATGCTGCTTCTCTTGCTTCCTCTCATTTCTTCTTTGGCGTTTCGGCCTCCCAAAATGATTTCTGCCTTTCCTTCCATTTGCACTGTCGTTCAATCTTCTTCCTGTTCTCATTCATCAGGGATGTGTGGGAGGGGCACTTGGTATGGTAGAAAGACCCAGACATTGAAATGCAACCTGGACTTCCAGCTTAACTCTGCAAATCTCTAAAATGTGTGTAGAGGACATGGATCACGTTTGTCCCCTTCTTTGGGGGATGGGGAAACATCCTTCCCTCCTGAAGGTGAATCTGGTGGGGGTGTCAATCATGCGATGGCACCACTTGCCCCACCACAGTAATGGGCGTGTGATCAGAGCCTGCAATTCCACCTGATGCTTAATTGGTCCAAGGCAACTGAGCAGAGCCAATCAGAATCCTTTTGGTGATGGCTACAGGCCACAGGCTGTAAGGACCACAGCAACCTGTGTCTTCTGGGAGCTGTCTTTCTTTCCCATGGAGGAGAAGCTTCCAGAAGGTGAAGCACATAACAAAAGAGAGTCAAAGACAGGGCACAGACAGGGCACCTGCATCCAGAGAGGAAGACTGATCAACCCTTGCACCCTGTAGCTTTCCATCACATGAGTCACTATGGTTTTTTGGGGTTTTGTTTTGTTTTCTGAACGACTTTGAATTTGGTTTTTGCCACGTATAACAAATGGATCCCTAATGATCACACTGTGTGGCTTTTGGCAACTCATTTAACTTTTTGGAACCTCAGTTTTCTTACCTAAAAATGGACTGTGATCCCTCAGCTCATCTAAGTGGGCTGCGTCCATAACAGAATGTGCTCCCCTCTTCTACAAAACTCATTTCTATATTAGACGTTTCTCCCAATAGACTGAGAGCTGAGGGACTGTGTCTTTTTCATCTTAGTATTTTCAGAACTTACCATGGAACAAAGGAGGGGCTCAGGAGTTGCTGATTTACTCCTGTTTTCCTTTCTTTCTTCTTTCAGGAATCTAATTACACCTCTCTCGTGTATTTCTTACTTCTTTCCTTCTATTTCCTTTCCAGGGCCCACTTTCCAGCCCATTTCCCCTAGTCCTCCTGCAGGTAAATATTCTTGCCTGGGTACTCAGTGTACATGCAAAAATTATAGTCATTAGTAATTGTTTGCCTAAGTGGTGCTGTAAAGAAGGTCTGTTCCAGTCGTCCTTGCCAGGGATAGGGAAACTAGGCAACTGCGTCCACGAGTGACTAGTTGCTCCAAGTGCTGCAAAGCTTTAATGCCCAGAAATAATTGCTGGTGCAAGAATTATGTCCAACCAAAGGGAATTTTAGTGTTAAAGCAATGACTCATGAAATTAGTCACATGCAGACTCTATTTTCCCCCTTCCCCCATAAGCCTGGCTGGTGCAGTCTTCCTCACAGGGACATTTTTGACATTGTAGTTACCCTGGAGCACACTCACACAAACTCGTGGTGATCTCAAGATGAGCATGTTGTCAAGCAAACTCCTTTGTCCTTTTCCTCAAACTGGTTCCTTCTCCTGGCTTCGCAGTTGGGGTCAATGGCACCAACACTGTCCCAGGCACCAGGCACCAGGCCGCCAACCTGGGTGACCGTGTTAAATTTCACTTACTTTGTTCCCAAGTCATGAACGTTCTATCTCAAATCCATCTCCCTTTTTACTGTCATCACCCTAATTCAGGACCACTTACCTTTCACCTGTGTTGTTTCAGGAGCCTTCTATCTGCTTGCAGAGCTTAGCTTACTTGCTCTGGGTATTGGTGCTAGCAATAGGCAGTTTTGATTCTATAGTCCATGCCATCTGCTATGGATTGAACTGTGTCCTTCCCCCCACCCCAAATTCATAATTCATATCTTGAAGCCCTTACCCCAATGTGATGGTATTTGAAGATGGGACCTTTGGGAGGTGATCAGGTTTAGATGAGGTCATTACGGTGGTACCTTTATGATTGGATTAGTGTCTTGATAAGAAGAGACACCAGCGAGTTTAATTGCTCTCTCTCTTCATACACGCACAAAGAAGAGGTCACAGGAGCACACAGCACAATGGCAGACACCTACCAAAGCAGGAAGAGACCTTCACCAGATCACAACCATGCTGACACTCTGATCGTGGACTTCTGGCCTCCAGAACTGTGAGAAAATAAACCACTGTTATATAAGTCATCTAGTCTATGGTATTCTGTATGGCAGCCTGAGCTAACTAAGACACCACCCAAAATGTGTGACAGTTAACATACAGATGAAGAAATAAGAGCAGTTATCCCAGATGCTAACTGTTTGGAGGAACATCTGTGCCCAAAGCTCTTAGCCTCTGAAGAGGACCACTGTCCTTAGGACAGTTCATTCTCTCTATACAATTTTGGTATAAGTTAGTTTCATTACTTATGTGATGATCATACTTACTATCTTCTTTTCAAAACTGACTATTTTATGTTGCTCTTTAAATGTGAGATGTATGGTCACACCTGGGGACTGTCAGTTTTTCCTGTACCATCCCTGGTTAAAGAAAACAAGCAGCTAAAATATTTTCCCTTTTACAATTTTCCTGAAAACAACTACCAGGATTAGTAAGATAATCATCTGCTCACCACTTCAGTGTTTAAACATTTTTTTCCTAAATTCATTTATATTAGAAAGGCCCAGTAATTATTGAAGCCTCTGACCCTAGGATATTCTCAAGTCCTTCAGCCTTTTGGGTCAGACCTGCCTATCTTTAATGTAAAATCAACTGGCTTGAAGCCTCAGCCTCTGGAAATAGCAGAATCTGGCCAGCTGTCAAAAGCTCTTAGGAGAAACAAAGAGCAGCTTAAAGAGGAATTTTGAAAGCCTTTATATATGTTAATTATAGTCACGGAGGATCACAAAATGGAGAAGGAGAACCAAACCAGAATGAGAGGAATATTGTAGGTAGGAGTATATTACTAGTCAGGGTGATGATAGGTTATGCTGCAGTAACAAACTCCCAGATCTCAGTGACTTTAACTCAAACATTTGCTTTGGTCACATAAAGAGCATTGCAAGTCCCATGACTCTCCACAGAAACCCTCTTCCAAGTGGTAATTCAGGAAGCCAATATGCTTCTGTCTTGTGATTCCAATTATCTCAACACATGGCTTCTGGGGTCATTGAGTTGGGGAAAGAGAGAGCCAAAGAGTCATAAAGGAGCTTTTCACTACCTCTGCCTGAAAATGACGTGCAGTCCTTTTATCTGTAGTCCACTGGCCAGAAATAGTCATGTGGCTTTGCCCAGTTTGCACGGCTGGCTGCTGTGAAGTGGTGAAGAGCTCATGATGTTCAATGAGCAATCAGCATCTCTTCATGAGGGCAGGGCTAGGGTCAATTAATTTACTTTTAATTCATTTACTAGACAACCCCCTAAAACGTATGAAACATGTTTCATCTTTATAGGAGGGTACTTCAAAAGGTTCATGGAGAGATTTGTATCATCTTTTGATTCTATTTTCCCATGAACCATTTGTAGTACCCTTGTCCATTTCTACTCTAGAAACTGTAGCAGAAGAAGGAGAGAGAGAAGAAAGGTAGGAAAGAGAGATTAGTGATTTACTCTTTGATTTGGCTTTCATTTCCTTGGCAGACAATTTGAAATTTATATTTGTATCTCATTTTGGAGACCTTGATACTGTTGAAAAGAGCATCACAGAATAGTCTGCCAACCTGCGTTCTGATCCCAGTCATTTTAATAACTCATCTGTGACCTTGAATGTCTAAACTTGTTTCTGTTTCTCTGATTCTCAGTGTGTTCATTGGCACATCGGGAATCGTAAGTCATGTCCTTCACTGAGTGATTGTGAAACAGAAATTAAACAATTGAACACATCAACACAGAAATTAGACAATTGAACACATCGGGAATCGTAAGTCATGTCCTTCACTGAGTGATTGTGAAACAGAAATTAGACAATTGAAACGCTTGCCAAGTGCTCAGTTCATATCAGGGGCTGATGAGTTTGCTGAATGAATACTCATGAGCAAATTAACTTAACTGCTCCCTATTTAGCGTAATAGAAACTGCTAACACCATAATATTAAACATAAATGCCATGAGGAGCAGAAGGTCATTTTAGTCCATCAGAATGTCATCGTTGATAAATTCATTCCTGGGTGGAAATATTTTTAAAAGAAGACAACTCTCATTCTATCCCACCAAGCTATTGCGAAACTCAGATTATGCGTGAAAAGACTGTGTAAATGGTAAAGTGCCATATAAATGTAAAATGTTGGTATTAATAGTATTGTCATTAGGGCTGGTTTTATAGGTGTGTGACCTGTGCAATCATATAGGACCTTGGACTTAGAAGGGTCCCACACTTGGTTCAGTGATCTTTTGTTGCCATCTTGAAATTCTTAATTTTTGAATAGGGGTCCCATATTTTCATTTTGCACTGGGCCCCATAGATTATATAGCTGGTCCTGGTGGTGATTCAAAATGTTGCTTCTTTTTATAAAAAAAAGGGGAGTTTTAGATGCTTTTCTGGTCCCTTTCAGCACTAAAATTATGTCATTCTAAAAAATATTCCCAACGTTGTACCATTTTTACTTATTTACTCATTTTTAAAACCCTTCTACTCCTACCGTTCTTCTATTTCTGATCACACATTTTTAAAAGTATCTGTTATTTCTCACAAGCTCTCAATCTTTCGGTTTCAGCTCCTGTGAAGCTCTGGGAAAAGATTTTATTTCCCCCACTAGATTCTGTCTACTTAGCTAAAATCCTTAGAGACATTTTCGACTTTGTATTTTTATGAGGCCTCTTTCAAAGTATGCCGTGCTGCACATTTAATGGTCTGGATTCTAGACTGAAGACTTGTATTGGTATTGAGTAATGTGTTTTATGTTTTTGCAAAAGAACATATTTTTAAACATCTACATTAAAAAGATATCTAAAATATATTAGGGCAGGGTAACTCCAGCAGAGGAGAATGGGGGATCTCTAAAAATTCAACATCTGTATCATAGTGACAATCATGTTAGATGTGTCTCTCAAATAAAATCCCCTCCTGCCTCCTGCCCCACAGTTACTCAAGCCATTGTTAGTCCTTTATACTTAAAAGCACACATAGAAGGCGGCCACTGATTCTTAAACTTTGCCCACTAGATGTGGTCGGATGGTGTATTTGTCCATATCTGTTGCTTATAACAAAATACATGGAACTGGGTAATTTATAAAAACCCCAAAACTTATTACTTACAGCTTCTGAGGCTGAGAAGTCCAGGGAACACATCTGGTGAGGGTCTTGGTGGTGGTGACAGTGACTCAGGGGTCTCACATGGCAGAAAATGGCAGAGCAGAGACTAACCTCTCATGCACCCTCCTTTGAGAGCCCTCAGAACCATGCCCCTGACCACAATTTTTAATTCTTTCACTAGGCATGGTCCCTTACCTCTTCAAAGCCCTACCTTTAATTGCCATAATAGGATTTCCCACCCTCAGCAGTTACAGTGGGGATTAAGCTTCTAATATGTGAACTCTGGGGGACACAATTCAATCAGTCCACAGCAGATGGGTAAATTTCCATTGGTGCCAAGAAACTTGGAGCCATCTTTATCTTATCCAAACTCATCATATGACTTGGGGAAAAATCCCGTGACCTCTGGACCTCAGGTGAAAACATATGTCTTGTCTCTCCAATCAGTGTGATCAAAACAACACCAACAACAGCTTGCTTGGATGCAAACATCCTTGAGAAATGTAAAGGGCTGTAGAAACAGAGGAAGTTATTAACGCAAAGGTACATTTACTTGTCCCTGGACTATGTGGGACCACATTCGGAACTGCAAGGGACCCTGGGATATTTCCTCTATCTCTGCAGAGGGAAGACGCAGGTCGGTCTAAATGGTTGCAGCTGCTCGGACGTGGTGCTCACTGGGGCCCAGGAGGTGTCCTAGCCCTCCACTGCAAAGGTTCTCATTTTACTTAAAAGTATAGTTTTCTCCACCCCTCACCACCCCCAGAATTTGTAATCTAAATTCTAAACCACATGTAGTCATGCCGAACATTTTTTTCTGAGATTGTCAAACTTTTGTAGCTAATTATCAGTTGGAGTCAGTGTAACAAAACCATTTCTATGCTGGATTTTATTAAAATACCTCTGATATCAGCCAGGGACTGCGGTAAGTATGCTGCTAGTACATGCAATGGGGTTTTTCTTCTCCTCCAAGGAAAACCCCCACAGGCTTTATAAATCAGCACTATTAACTGGAATGGCAGAAACTTACTGTAAGTAAGCGTGATAGCTTCCGTTTTTAAGAAACAATGAACTATTTTCTGGCTTTTCAATTAGGAAGGCTTTTGGGGGCTTTGAAGGAAAAAAATGTAATATATAATAAATATACTAAGGAACAGCATGATTAATGGCAGTTCAGAAGGATCCTCTAAGCTGATGCCTTACAGCTCAGGAATCTGCATTCACTGCTCCGGAAAATCCAGCTCCCATGAATGCTATAATGAACGCTCAGAGAAACCCAGACACACAGAAAACTCACTACAAAGTCTATGAGTTTGGCTCAAGACTCAAATCTTCCTTGGAGGGGAGAGAGGGATGGTAGGCTAAGAGATGGCTAATGCCCCTCAGTGTCTTTTCATCCTTTGCACTGAAAACTGCTGCGAGGGCCTGCAGGGTTTGGGGAGGATTGGGTGGGGATGGGGAAGCAGAGATCATCTCTCTCCTGCAGATCATATGCTGGGGATGAGGGGAAAGAAGAGGGAGGGAAGTAAAACAGCTGTGTCCTAGCATCTTCTTAGAACTTCTGAGCCTGATCAGCACATAAAACTCGAGATGTGATCAGACTCTCAGACTGGAACACACCCCGCAAATCACTCTCATCCATAGCCGCCATCTCTCCTGTTTGTGGCCACGGAGAGGTCTGTTTCTCTCCTGTCTGAAGTTCACCTGGTCACTAGCTCTTGGGAAGGTCTTTCCTCCTCAGCTTTTCCAACACATTGCTTTACCATCTTCTCAATTGTGTAGCTTCTTCATCATTCCAGCTTCTTGCCTCTGCAGACCTGCTTATGTCTGCTGCATCCTAAGGATGAAGGATTCCTTCTCTTTACTTTCTGTCGCAGCTGAATTTCAAAAATATGCTGCCTAAACTCTCTTTACCTCCTCACCTTCTAGGTGCTCTTTCAACCACTACAGTCTGGCTCTTCCTTCACTACTCCCCTGAAACGTCTAAGAATCACCAAGTACCTTCCATTGGGCACATCCTAAAAGACTCTTAAATGATTACAGTAATTTACTTTTCCATATTTGTAATTATTTTCACACTGATGTTTCCGACATTCTTTTCTTTTCACCGGTTGTATGATAATGGTTTCTCCTCCTGCTACTTCCAATTGCTTTTTTCTGTTTCCACTGCTAGTTCTTTTTCTTTAATGGCCCTTTAAATGTAGCATCATCCCAGAATTTGATTTTCAGTTTTCTATGATATGAGTTTCTTTATCTGTAAATGGAGGAGGAGGATGTTGTAATGGGAGTATAAAATGGTGCAGCCACTTACAAAAACAGTCTGGAAGTTCCTCAAGAAGTTAAACATAGCTTTTACATTTGCCCCAGCATTTCCATTCCTAGGTATATACCTAAGAGAAATGGAAACGTGTTAAAACAAAAACATATATACAATTGTTGATAGCAACATGGTTCATTATAACCAAATGGTAAAAGTGACACAAATGTCCATCAATTAATGAATGGATAAATAAAACATGATATATCCACACGATGGAATATTGTTCAGCTGTAAACAGAAAGGAAGTGCTGATACCCTGCAGCATGAATGGAGCCAGTCACAAAAGACTACATTTTGCATGATTGCATTTATATGAAATATCTAGAATTGGAAAATCTATAGAGATGTAAAGTAAATTAATGGTGGTTTAGACATGGGCAAAAGAGGGAGATTAGGGATGATAGGTGTCTTAGTCCAATTGCACTGCTGTAACAAAATACCACAGGCTGGATTATCTATAAAGAACAGAAATACGTTTCTCACAGTTCTGGAGGCTGGGAAGACCAACATCAAAGTGCCAGCACTGTTTTTTGTTGAGGGCTACCCCTGCTCCTAAGATGGTGCCTCATTGTGTCTGCACATGGCAGAAGGTGGAATGGCAAGAAGGGCATACACTCCTTGAAACTTCTTTTATAAGGCTATTAATCCATTTACTAGGGTGGAGTTCTTATGAGTTAATCACTTCCCAAAAGGACCCACCTCTTAACACTACCACAATGAGTATTAAGTTTTAACATAAATTTTGGAACGAACACCAATTCAAACCATAGCAATTGCTAAAGGTTATGGAGTTTCTTTTGAGGGTAATAAAAATATTTTTAAATTGTGGCAATGCTTGCACAACTCTATAAATGTGCTAAAAACCATTGAATGGTACGCTAAATGGGTGAATTGTATGGTATGTGAATTATATCTTAATAAAGCTGTTACAAAAAATATAAAAAGAAATGGAGGATGATATACCTACCTCATCGAAGGTTTGGAGAAGATTGACATCATGAAGCCCGAGCAGCCCTTAGCACAGTAACCAGCACATAGCAAGGGCTCAGTAACTGCTAGGTAATGATATTGTTACACTTTCTTTAGTTACATCTTATGTTCAAATTTCCTTCCATTGATAGAAACAGAAACCTCATAAATAGAAAAGCAGAGTGGGGTTCAGAGAACTCACAGAATTCAAGGGCTGGAAGCAAAGTTACATGTATTCTTTTACACGTATATAATACTACTTCATAATAAAAATACTTTAAAAGGGTCATTTGATGGGTCGAGTCGAGCTTGATCCTATTAAATATTTATAGAGCTGACGACTAGCTTATTCATGCTGGGAATTAGACAATAGAAGCTGCTCCTTTTGTATCTTAGCGTTGGTATTGTTTTGTTTGGGGGAGTACCAGGAAAGTTAGGTTTAAAATTAGAAACTTTGGTAGGGAGAGGGGGTGGTGGTTAGAATTTATAGCTCTACTTTTTGTCACTGGGTAACTTTCCTGCACTTCGGGCGTGCTGTCAGGAGGATAGTAGAGGGATCTTATGATGTAAGTAGCAGGCTGCCTTTATATACAGTTCAATGAGGAGTCATTGGGATATTTAAAAATACTAAATGCTAATTTTTTTATTGAGCCAGAAAAACATAAAAATTTAAATAATGAAAGTATAGGTCTAAGGAATAAGTTATTTAAGTAAAAGATCGCTGCTGTACCTCTCCCCTTTCACAGCTTTTACCAGTTATTTACCACTGCTCTTGTTTGTCTGGGCTTAAATGTTTCTGTAAAATATTATGACATGAGCTTTGGACAGGGATCATATTTTTCTTGTTCACTGTCTCATACTCAGGCAGAGCTTGGATCACAGAAAGTGCTCTCTAAATAGTTTCGAATGGGTCAATGAATAGTGTGTATACATAAAGTATAATATACATAACAGCTATAATGCTATGCAGATCTAAACACCCACACATCTATACATGTACATCTACAATTCTGGGCTCAGGTTCAGCTCAGGGGAAACCTGTGATACTTAACTGTGTGTGTCGACCTGACTGGATCATGGGGTGCCCGATATCTGGCTAAACATTATTTCTGGGTGTGTCTGTGGGGGTGTTTCTAGATGAGATGAGCATTTGGGTTGGTGGACTGAGTTAAGCAGATGGCCCTCCCCAGTGTGGGTGGGCGTCATCTAGCCCATTGAGGGCCTGAATAGACCAACGGGTGGAGGAAGGAAGAAGTTGCCCTTTCTGCCTGACTGCTTGAGCTGGGACATCTCGTCTTGTCCTTTTCTGCCCTCAGACTGAGACACCACCAGCTCCCCTGCTTCTTAGGCCTTCAGACTCGGACTGAACGACAGTGCGAGCTCTCCTGGTACTCCAGCTCGCAGACAGCAGATTGCGGTGCTGCCTCTCAGGCTCCATAATAGATCATGTAAACCAATTACTCATAATAAACCATACATGTTATTAGATGTTTCATATGTATGATATTGTATATGATTATGTTATCTATACTATATATGATATATACACTGATACATAATTATAGTAATATATAATACTAATATGTATAATTATATATAATATATAATCATATATATGCTATATACGCTATATAATTATATGTATATATTTCCAAAATGATGTTTTTTTTCAAAGTGCTTGGATCCATGCTGACATACGAGACAAGGAGGACAGAGACAGAGAGAATGGAACCGTGATCATACAGGAGCCACCGGCTGAACAGCTCGGCCTCCTCTCACTTTCTTTTGTCCTGTGAGAGTAGTTCACCACCACTTTACTAACTGGATCTGCACCTCTCCCCAGGGGTTGCTTGAATTGTGCTTGGCATCTCAATATACAAATGCATTTAAAAGGCTTCCACCTTAACATCTCCAATTTACAAATGGGTTTCAGAATTTTTTCAGCAGTTCTGTTTAATCCTTCATAAGAGAAGTTTCATCTTTTCCATGAACAACAACATTTTACAAATATATTTAAACATTTAATATGTCTTTTTACATGCATTTTAAGAGAAACACAGACTTGTTTTAGCCAAGAATGATTTCGATGACTGTGAACTTAGGGTCAATAATGAATAACTTCGAAGTGAAATAGAGAATTCAGAGATCTGCCGTAGAGTGGTTGTTAAAGGACCCCAAGAATGACAAAATTCATGTAAGAAAGGAGTCATTGGTCCATGAGACTTAAAGTAATAAGGCAGAATCAGTGTTTTCTTTGGAGGTGATTCTTTGCTTTCTCACTAGCTACTTCTGTAACCTTGAGACAATGATTCACCCACCCCTTTGAGCCTCTATTTCCTTATCTGTCAAATGGAAATGATGTCTAGCTTACTGTAGCAGATATGGGGATGCACTGCCTTGGGCCACTTTCAAGTAAAGAGCCTGTGGCCCCATTGGCTTGGGCTGCCTTTAAAAGAGAGCCTTGGGCTGCAGGTTGACCCACTGCAGAGAGCAGCTTCATTCAAGAGCACACCCCTTCCCAGTATGACCCACATCCAAGGACTCCCTGATGTGGGGGTGTCATCTTGGTCCAACTGGAGACAACTTGGGAGGATCTAGCTTGAGAGCTCCCTGTGGGGTCAGTCAAGGCTGTCACTGGGCCAGCATCACAGCTCGACTTGTCTTTCTGCCCCCTTTACTAGGTGCTAGAAATATTTCACAGAGGTTAAACCACACCTAGCTTCAAGGAGATTATGTCATGTCAGGGAGATGGATATGCAAATATGCAATTACCAAACAATGTGATGATATAATAACAATGTATATCTTTAAGGTAAAATGGGAGCCCAGAGGAGAGAGCACCTAAGCCTACCCGAGGGAGTAGAAGGAAGCATTTTCCAGCTAAACAAGAGTAGGGAAAGAATAGTCTAGTCAGGGTGAAATAGCATATACCATCATGGCAGCATTTGTTAGAGTTTAGTGCTCTGGGGTACAAAATGTGTGTGTGTGTGTGTGTGTGTGTGTGTGTGTGTGTGTGTGTGTGTGTGTGTGTGTGTGTGTGTGTGTGTGTGTGAGAGAGAGAGAGAGAGAGAGAGAGAGGGAGAGAGAGAGAGAGAGAGAGAGAGAGGGAGAGAGAGAGAGAGACTGAGAAGTGGTGCTCAAAAGATACAGTTGGACAGGTGTGTGCAGACCAGATCAGGAAGAATCTGGTATTTCATGCTAGAAATGTCACAGGCCACTCTAGCACCCTGTGGGGGAAGGGATCCACGGAAGACTTCTGCAGAGCAGCAGGGAGATTGGATTCATGCTTTACACAGATCAGTCAACTCTGCATCCTGCCTTGGTTTGCCTCATGCCATTCTTGTAACATGACTCAGTGCTTCCACACATGCCTCTAAAAGAAAATTCCCTCCATAAAACATTAGGGAGAAATGTAGAATTTCTCTACCTTTGGGCTAGGTAGAGATTTCTACATTGCTACAGAAAGTGGAAGTTTCGTGTGTGTGACTGAGGAGGAAGTCTCATTTCAATCTGTACAGAATCTCACTCCCCAAATCCCCATTCCTCAGTCACTCCTTTGGTGGCCAGCTGGGTCCCCGTCTTTCCCTGGGCTCTTTCCTCTGGTTGTAGGTCCTCATTCAGGAGTCATGCCTCCCTCCTCCCTACCTCACCAACTCTTCCTCTTTCTCGTGCAGGACAACTGAGCACGATTCTAGCACTTCCATTCCCATCACTTCACTCAGCAAGAAAGACCTGCCAATGTCGGTATCTTCATACACCTTGAAAAGCATCGGTGCATTTCAATTACATAAATAAAATATCAGTATATATTTCCAATGTATCTTTTAAAATGTCACCTTGGAAGCAATATGAAGAATGCATTGGGTTGGGGATGGAGTGACGCCAACCACAGAGAGACGTATAAGGAAGAGATTGTGTTAGCAAAGGAAAAATAGATGGAGAGGCTGATCCAGGGGCTGAGATGGAGGTGGAAGGGGCAGATATGTTAGTAATTAGGGAGTAGACCGAGTGGACTTTGCCATTAATCCAGTCCATAACAGTCACTAAAAAATAGAAGTGCTGCTCCTTGAGTAGAGTAAGATCTGCTAAGATCTGGGAGAGTTCGTTGAGCCAGTCTTGGGAGAGAAGGAACAGCATGGTAGGGAATCAAGCGACGTGTTGCTGTGTCCTTTCACCTGCCCGCATCAGCCATCCTGGAAGTATCAGTTATGACAACAAACAATGAGACCTTTTTGAAAACCCCAGATCTCACACATCTGAGTAGGCGCTGGCCCCTACATCACCATGGGCAACGGTTACTTATTCCAACACTGCTGCCTTTGTTGAAATACTTTCTGAACTCTTTGGCATCTGCATTTGGAGTCAGGATATGAGACACCCAATAGTCTGGTCTCATTACTTGAAGGTGACTTTTTATTTTTACGGTGGATAGCTTTAGCTATCATGAACATCCAAACGGCTTTCCAGACACCCAGAACGAGGCTTCAACTAGGGAAAATAAATTGGGGACATGAGGACCGAAGACCCTCAGCTGAGGCTTACGGTTGGGAAAATGACCACAGCCAACAAGGGCGACTTGTCTTGAAGAGACGCTGGACAGAGACAGCCCTGCTCACCTCTCTCGTTTACAAATTCCCAATCCCCACACATCATCAGAACTAATCCAGGCAACTTCGCCAGATGCAACACTTCATTCCCAGGATGTGAGGAGCAAAAGGGATTCAGAGAGAATAGGAAAAGATGCGGAAGCTTGGGAGCAAGATTCCCTCAAGAGTCACTGCGGGTTTACAACAGAACAAGGTGGAAAACACGTTTTCCTTTAGCGGCCTCATGGTTCGGCTGCAGAACCTGCTCGAACCAGGGAAAGGTGGGCATTTTGGAGCAGTCCAGGTTTGGGGGGCTGTCCAAGTGGGTTCAGTACAGGCCGAACAGACACTCCTGGTTGTTAACAAAGGACAAGAAATGATAGTATCAGAATCTGTGAGCTGTTAATAGTTACATTAATTAAATATGAGGGTACTTCAAAATATTCATGGAAAGATTCATATTAACTTTCAATTCTATTTTTCCACAACTTTTTGAAGTACTGTCATACACATGAAGTGATGAGCACGATGCCAGACAAATAAAATTTGCTCACTTTGTATTAAATAAATGTTCAGGAAAATCATGGGGATTTGTTTTTGTTTTATGTTTGATTGTTTCTTAATGAAAAAACAGTACATGCTTTTTAATGAAAAAACTACTACACGCTTCCCCATGGAGTATTGATTTCAGATGATTGCCTTTTACTTACATAGATGTACACAGTAATTACCCCATCCCAGGGGTAAGCACCTTACACTGTTGTAAGCACCTTACAATTGATTCATTTAATCCTGACATCAGTCTTATGAGCAAGGCACTCTTATTCTTATCTCTCTTTTGCAAATGAGAAAACTGGGATCCAGAGAAGTTAAATAACTTACCTGAGGGCACTTAGCTAATAAATGGTAGAGACTGTGCTCTTCACCACCACAGTTTTCCGCCTTTTGAAATTCAGCTTTGGCAGCCTTTTTTACCACTGCTCACATCCTGCAATATTTTTCCAGCCAGGAGTTTTTTTCAGTGGACTAAGGATAAGCTGGGCCTCTGGGTTCCCTAAATGGAACACTCAAAACAAAACAAAACAAAACAAAACAAAAAACAGAGTTTATTAGAGATGAAGACTCCTTAGTGATCATTAGCCCAGGCATGGCAAGACATGTTTTTCTTTGAGTGAATCTTATTTTTTTTTCTTATTTTCAGATCTATTATATTTTCTTTCACTCTATCACCATTTATGCTTAACTTATCTGCACTAAAAGGTTGATCAGTCCCACTACTTTTTTTTGTTTGTTTCAACCTTTACTTGTACATTTTTGTGGGGTACAGTGTGTTGTTTCAATATATGCATATACTGTACAATAATTTGCTTAGGATAGGTACTGGTACAAATAGATCTTATTTTTAGAACAGTTTTAGATATTATACTGAAAAATTGTAAAGATAGTACAAAGAATTCTCATGTACCCCACATCCAGTTCCTCCTATTTTTAACATCTTAGTATGGTACATTTGTTATAATTCATAAACCAATGTTTATAAATTATTATTAACCAAAGTTTATGCTTTATTCAGATTTCCTGAGTTTTTATCTAATGTCCCTTTTTTGGTCCAGGATACGACATTAACTTAACAGTCACATCTCCTTAAGTTCCTTTAGACTGAGAGTTTCTCAGACTTCTCTTGTTTTAGATGACCTTGACAGTTTTGAAGAATACTGGTCAGGTGCTTTGTAGAATGTCCTCAGTATAGTTACAGACGATGTCTTGCTCAGATTCGACTGAAGCTATGTGTTCTTGGTAAATGAAAATGGTGAAGTGACATTTTCATCACATGACATCAAGGGTACCAACTATCAACTCTTCAGACTGTGTGTTTTTCCTTGCCTTGAAATTTTTTTGTAGAAAGCTGGATATGTTGTATCAGGTAATAAGAACCAAGGTAAAAAGGCCTCTCGTGTGAAGATGTGTGTTCATCTGGCTACATGTTGCGCTACATTTAATGTTTGCTGTAGCTTATTCTAGGTCACAAATTCCTCTAGTGGCCTGCTTTGTGTCCCCGGTGGTCTTTGATCTTTCCTAAGAACTCTCCAGATTTTTAGGGTGGAGGTTTCCCCTGTAACCTCAGCTCTCTGATGGGGCTAAGGAAAGTCATTGATTTTCACTTAGCTTTTTCTTATTGTAAAAATGAGAGCAGCAACTTTTAAGCCCTTTACATGTTGAAGCTGAAACCAGAAGTCTTCCCAAACACTTTTAAGAGCAGAAACCTTTTTTCAAATGGAGTCTTCTGTCAACAGCATGGGTCTCATGACCGTTTGGCCCAAACCAAGTATGAATGCTGGAGTATTTCCTATCTATGCTTCCTGGTTCCGTCAGGCATCAAGGACACCCCTTCCTCGCCCGTGCTGTGTTTCAGAGGATTTACAATTGTCCTGGGTCATTAAAAAGCAGTTTGCCCATATGAGGCAGTGAGGACAGGACACAGAAAAATCTTAGGGCATAAGCAGAAATCTTTTCAGCTGGAAAACCCAACAGAAAGGGTGAGGCGGGGGATGGTAGAATCTCATCAGACAGCACAGAGGAGCGGCTCATGTGGTTTCCCCCCATGTTAGTGGTGCATGTGCTCATGAAACGGAGGCAGATGGTTTGCAGAACGTGGTTTGGCTTCCTCGAAGCTCCCTGGTGCTGGTCTGCCCTGGACACTGACCTCTAGTCCTGTCTCTACGCCTCTTTGTGCGCCCTCTCTCACTTGCAAGATTTGGTCATCTTGTCTAAAACTCCAAAGACGTCCTTCCAGATCATGCCCTGTCCTCTTCCTCTGGCTGTCTCTCACCTGGTCCCTGGAGGATGGTGGAACAAATATTCCGGGACTTCCTCTCCTCCACAATTCATGTTCCTGTGTAAAGTCTCCATTCTGCTCCCAATGTCCTGATTATCAAGGATCTTTTTTTTCTTTTGATAGAACTTGGCTTCACAAAACAAAGTCTTTGGATTTCTGAGCTAGTATTTCTGATGTGAGCTTTGACAACCTAAAGTTAAACTGAAATGACAGTTTCCTTTAATTTCTGCTGTGACAGTCTCAATATCCCCTGACGCATGGATTCTTACACAGAAGTGTCGAAAAGAAAAACAAAGATAATGACTTTGCAATATTTTTTTTCTATATCCCCCTGGATGTCTCGTGTGTATGTGTGTGTCTGTGTGGGTATTTATGAGCTCTGGTTGGGGAGGACCGAGGGGTCCAGAGCCCTGCACACTTAGTGTTCTCCACAACCCACCCAGTCCACTAAAACCACTCTTAGGAAGGCGACCAATGGCCCTCAAGTCACCAAATCCAGTGGCCACTTTCAGCATCCCCCTTTCTTGCTCTGCCAACAGCACTGACCACAGCTCGTCAATTCCTCTTGCTTGAAAACTTCTCTCTTAGTTTTTAGGATGCCGCTTTCTCAATCCTGCTTTCTTGCACCTCGCTCCTTCTCAGCCTCCCTTACTGGGTTCTCGCCTTCTCCTCTACCATTAAATGCTGGTGTGCCCATGGCCCTGACCTCCTCCGTGTACACTCATCCCCTCCTGAAGCTCATCCAATGTCCTGACTTTAAACAACGCCTCTATGTGATGACTCACTAATTTGTCCCTGCGGCCCAGACCACTTGACTGTAGCCTCATAAACCAAAGGCCTTACACCACATGTCCACTAGCGATTGAACTTGACACGTTCAAAACCGAACTCCATTCCTCTCCTCCCAAACCTGCTCCTCCCCGCACAATTCCACATCTCCGTAAAGGGCAATCAATTCTCCTAGCTTCCCAGGCCATGAGTCTTGCCTCCTGTTTCTCTCACCCACATTTCATCTATCAGCAAATCCCATCAGTGTTACTCCACGAATTTGATCATCTCTTCTTCACAGTTCTCACCCTGGCCCAGGTCACCTCTAGCTCTGATCTGGATTTTGCAAGTTTCTTAGTAAATCTCCCTAATTCTCCCTTGACAATCTACATCCTATTCTCTATGCTTTAAAATGGAAATCAGATCTTGTGGTTGCTTTTCTCCAAACGCTCTGGTGACTTCCAACAGTCTGACCAGGGTTCATGAGCTCTCCATGACCACATGTACTGTCAACTCTCTCACTCTACTTCCTGCCACCTACACCCGATGCCACCCCAGCACTAGCAGCCTCCTTCCTGGTTACTTAAATATGCCAAGCTCACTCCTGTGGCAGGGTCTCTGCCCAGACTGTTTCTTCTTCCTGGAGAACCCCCCCACACACATATCTACAGACTCTCCCTCACCTTCTTCAGGTCCCTCATTGTGAGTCACCTCCTCATTGTGAGTCCTTCCCCAGCCACCCCATTTAACATAGCCCCGTCTCCCTGTGCCCTTTCCCCACTTATTTTCCTTTGTAGCACTTACCATTACCTGGCATGGACTACATGTCGTCTCTTGGTCTCCCTTAGTAGAAAGTAAACTCAGCAAGAGCAGGTGCTTTGTCTTTATCCCCTGCTCTATCCCTGGTGCTTAAAACAATGCCTGGCACATAGTTGGGGCTTAATGGATAATGAATGAATAAATCCTGTGAAAGGGCCCATAAAACACTTCCAGGAAACCCAAAACCCCCAAATCCCATTCTTCCCTTTTACAGATCAGAACCTGAGGCCCAAAGAGAGAAACAACATGTTCAAGGTCACTCAGCAGTGAAAAGCAGGGTGAGGCCCAGATTCTGGATCCCCCATTTCCCAATCCTGTTCTCTCTCCATATGTGCCCCAGTGATAACAGAAGGAATGATGTCAGCTTCTGCCTATCGGGTGACATTCTGAAGGCCATGCTTTAAAAGGTTTTCCCAATCAACTGAAGGCAGAGAGTCCAGCCAGGAGACTGAGGCTGTGGCATCACCAGGGGGACATGCTAAGGCCCTCCCACCCCCACCCCGTGACAAGGAAGTCAAAAAGAAGAGCAAAGCCTGGGAGACTTTGTGAAAGAAGCTTGTTGAATAACTGAACATGATGATTAAAGAACAAACAGAGAAAAAAAAAAAATCCAAGTGATTTTAAGGAGGGAAAGCCCATCTTTAATTTTGTATCTTCCACGCCAGTACTTAGCATATAGTGAATACACCACAAATATTCATTGCTGGTCACAGTAATGAGGAAGATCAGAAAGATCACAATTCATGGGTGTTCTAATGAATCAGGCTCTCTAAGTGGAATGGGCAAGAACACACATCTGGGGTCAGAGGAACCTGGGTCAAACCTCATCTCTCTTTCTTACCAGCCAGGTGATCCTGGGCAAAAAACTATTTTGTCAAAACCTCAATTTTCTCATCTTTCCACTCGGGTAATATATATAAGTGCAGGGAGAGGGGCTAAATACAATTGTGTGCACAATGTACTTAACTAGCTGAATGCTTGCACATGAGGCCCTCAATAAATGCTCACCTTTGCTTACTATCTCACTGGCTTCTACCTTCTCTTGAAATCCATGGCCCCTCATTTCTGGGTCTGCAATGCTGAATTCCTGCCTCCTCTCCCCTCCCCTCTTCTTAAGGGGATTGAGAGAGAAGAAAAAGAGGGCTCCTATCCCTTACTCTCCTTCCCACCTCTGAACTTGGGATGGATTTGGTGCCCTCCATCCACTTGCTGGCAGGTTTCTCTTGAGGGCTCAGGCATCAGGACAAATGTTTGAATCACATCAGCTCTGCTGAGCAGTCACAAGAGTAACTTGGGAGCCCAGCTGTGAATTCTGCACCCAGAGTGGACCTGCTAGGAGCTGCCAAGTACCTGTAACTCTGTTTCTATCTCACCTTTGGCAATGGCATTGATTCCAGAGAAATAACAGCTTGAGCCTCATCCCTGGGCTCAGAGGAGGTAGGAGGGCCTTGGTGTTTCCATTTGGGAACAAGAGAAAAGCTGTTTGTGTCTTGTGCTTGCTCACAGAAGCAGCCCACATTTGCCCTTCACACAGTCCATGCTTTTCCCATCTGAGGCCTGCCAGCTCTAGAGGGTAAGTCTCCAAGACTAAAGGAAAGCGGGGGCTGGAAGAATTTTGGAGGGAGTCCAATACTGCCTGGCCAAGCCAACCCAAATAATTTAATTCAAGCAAGCAAAATTTTCCTGGACCTGAGCTGGCTGTCTAGACAGTCATAACTGTGCACAGGTAGCTCTATGACCTTGCACTTCATTTGGCCCATGTTGAACTTCTCGAGAAGCACATGTCAGTGAGTGTCTTGGTTTGGTTTCCCCCAGAAATGGACCCAGAATGAAGGATTTCAATGCAGTTAATTTATTTAGGAGGTAATCCTAGAGTAGGGAAATGGGTGAGTGGGAGAGAGAAGGGAAGGAAGGGAATAAAGGGTGTGGGGTTCAGTTAGTTGCCACTGTGGGTAACTGTCAAGTTCATTGTAGAAATGCCCCCAAATCACAACCTAACAAGAGGGCATGGAAGTGAGGGCGTTCACCTACCAACTCTCCTCTGTCATCAGGTGAGGGCATGTTCAGCCTGTCAGATGTGCAGACAAAGTTTGCATCTTCTCAGGCAGAGAGTCGCAGGTGTGCACAGTAAAGCACCTTCAGCAGGTGGAGGAGAGAGTCCCAAATACGTGGGCCAGGCCCTGCCAATGCCTGCAGCCAGTGAGTCAAAATGCAAAGCACCTAAATCTGAAGCCTGGACCATTCAGACCCGATCCCAGAGTGCTGAATGATAGTCATTGAGATGTAGAAGTTAGGGACCTTGTTAGGTAATTGTCCCTCTGCCAGGAATCCCTTCTAAATGATACTACATTTATGGATGCTTACTGTGTGTCAGGCACTCAAATTATCTCATTTCATCCTTATAACAATCCTAGGGGGTGAGAACTATTAATATTATCACTCATGTTGCATGGATGAAGTAACTGAAGCTCTTCAATCCAGGAATGTGCCCCAAATCACAAAATCAATAAGGAAGGAAGCCAAGATTTGGATCCAGGCTGTCTGACTCCAGAGCTCATATCCTGACCCTCTCTCTGTGCCTTCCTGCTGATACCCCGCACAGCCCATGTCAGGGATCCCTCTGCCAGGGTGGCTCATTCGCAGTCAGAACTGTTAGTTAACAAGCCTGCTCGTCCTCATGCTGAGAAGCATTTTGCTCAGTCGCCCCTGTTCCTTTTAGAGTGACCTTTGGAGGGCAGATGGAGGGACAGTGGCGTTTGCAGGGCTGCTGCGGTGCACTTTCCCATGCCTGCTCTTCTGTAGAGCTCAGAGCAGCCCTATAAGTTTGGGATCTGGGTCCCCATGTTCCAGGTAAAGAACCCGAGTGAGGTGCAGAGAGATGGAGTGACCCGCCCGTGCCCCCGCACAGGGAGGTGAAGGTGTGAAAATTCACATCCAGGGTCTCTTGGTCCTGACTCTCCTCTCCCACCTCCCTGGGCGGAAGGAGCCATTCTCTCACTTCTGGTCCACACACAGGTTCTACCAAAACACTTACGATATTTTATTGCACATCATTGGTTTATAAATACATGTTCCCCCTCTGACGACCTTTGAAACTCTAGTTTAAATAGAAATGCTGTTGAGCAAATGTATCAAAATAATAAAGGAATAAGTGTCACCTAGGTTTGAATTCCGGCACTGCCACTTTTCCTTTGAGGGCTTTGGACTCAGAGAAGCCCGGATTCACTTGCTCTAGAATGTGCCTTCCCACCAGGTGGCCTGGAGCCCCAGGATGGTCCTTGCCCACCAGGAGGCCCCCACACTGTCCCCATGGCTCCCACCCTCCTGCTGCTCATGTCAATCACCTCTCGCCCCTCCCCTCACCACCTTCGAAGCTTACCTTGCCTTTTGTCTCAGTCCCTCAAGGTCAAGCACAGTGACTAAAGCTTCTCCTAGGATAAATCCAACTCCTAAGGTGTTTATGGCCATCAAGAGCTTAACACACATTTACCGTGGGAATTTATATTTTAACAGGGAACTGCTAAACACCCAATTTATTATTCATCCGAATAATAAATATAATAACTAATAATTACTTAGTTGCTACTATATGACAGACACTCTGTTAAGAGTTTTTACAAGTTTAAACCTCACATGAATTCTATGAAGAATTCTATGAAGTAAGAACAGATTCCCAAGCTTTCATCAAACATCTTCCCACTAGCCTCTCACTGGTGTCTGAAATCTCCTAATCTGATGGTTCCTCAATCAACGAATCGCTGTCCCAGGGCCTGGCCCACGGTAGGTGTTGGTGTTCCCCAGAAGCAGACTCTGAGGCAAGGACGAGAGCGAATGTGGCTCACTTAGGAGGTGCAGGAAACACTGGGAGGGGCTGGGAGGTGTACAGGGAAGAGAAGGCAGCCTGTCAGAGCATGTGTCATCAGACCAGCTGACGCTGTGGGCCACTGGAGTTCAATCCCATAGGGACACTGGGAAATGGTGCAGAAACACACCATAGCTTGTCTCATCCCAGGAGTGATGGAGCCAAGACATTTATAAGGAAACTCTCATTAGTCACTGGGAGGCAGGGGACTGCTCTCAGGGAGTACCAGTTCCTCACCACTTCGCCTGGAATTGGGTGTGGGCAGAGTGGCTTTGGAGAAATCCCTCCAGTAAACAGATACAGATACTGGCAGAAGAAGTTGTCTGGAGTACACCCAAGTGGTAAGGCCCCAAGCATATGGACAGACGTCACTAGTATCTGCTACGATGTTTTCTTTTTTTTTTTTTATTATATTTTATTTTTTATTTTTATTTCTTTTAATTTTATTTTGTCGATATACATTGTGGCTGATTATTGCTCCCCATTACCAAAACCTCCCTCCCTTCTCCCTCCCCCCCTCCCCCCCAACAATGTCCTTTCTGTTTGCTTGTCGTATCAACTTCAAGTAATTGTGGTTGTTATATCTTCTTCCCACCCCGCCCCCCGGTTTTTTTTTCTCTTTTTTTTTCTGTGTGTGTGTGTGTGTGTGTGTGTGTGTGTGTGTGTGTGTGTGTGTGTGAATTTATATATTAATTTTTAGCTCCCACCAATAAGTGAGAACATGTGGTATTTCTCTTTCTGTGCCTGACTTGTTTCACTTAATAAAATTCTCTCAAGGTCCATCCATGTTGTTGCAAATGGCAGTATTTCATTCGTTTTTATAGCTGAGTAGTATTCCATTGTATAGATGTACCACATTTTCCGTATCCACTCATCTGATGATGGGCATTTGGGCTGGTTCCAACTCTTGGCTATTGTAAAGAGTGCTGCGATGAACATTGGGGAACAGGTATACCTTCGACTTGATGATTTCCATTCCTCTGGGTATATTCCCAACAGTGGGATAGCTGGGTCGTATGGTAGATCTATCTGCAATTGTTTGAAGAACCTCCATACCATTTTCCATAGAGGCTGCACCATTTTGCAGTCCCACCAACAATGTATGAGAGTTCCTTTATCTCCACAACCTCACCAGCATTTGTCGTTCAGGGTCTTTTGGATTTTAGCCATCCTAACTGGGGTTAGATGGTATCTCAGTGTGGTTTTGATTTGCATTTCCCGGATGCTGAGTGATGTTGAGCATTTTTTCATATGTCTGTTGGCCATTTGTATATTTTCCTTAGAGAAATGCCTACTGAGCTCTTTTGCCCATTTTTTAATTGGGTTGCTTGTTTTCTTCTTGTAAAGTTGTTTGAGTTCCTTATATATTCTGGATATTAATCCTTTGTCAGATGTATATTTTGCAAATATTTTCTCCCACTCTGTTGGTTGTCTTTTAACTCTTTTAATTGTTTCTTTTGCTGTGCAGAAGCTTTTTAGTTTGATATAATCCCATTTGTTTATTTTTCCTTTGGTTGCCCATGCTTTTGGGGTCGTATTCATGAAGTCTGTGCCCAGTCCTATTTCCTGAAGTGTTTCTCCTATGTTTTCTTTAAGAAGTTTTATTGTTTCAGGGTGTATATTTAAATCCTTAATCCATTTTGAGTTGATTTTAGTATACGGTGAGAGGTATGGATCTAGTTTCATTCTCCTGCATATGGATATCCAGTTATCCCAGCACCATTTGCTGAAGAGGCAGTCTCTTCCCTAGTGAATAGGCTTGGTGCCTTTGTCAAAGATCAGATGGAAGTAAGTCTTTGGGTTGATTTCTGGATTCTCTATTCTATGCCATTTGTCAGTGTGTCTGTTTTTATGCCAGTACCATACTGCTTTGGCTATTATAGCTTTGTAGTATAGCTTAAAGTCAGGTAGGGTTATGCCTCCAGCTTTATTTTTCTTGCTCAGCATTGCTTTGGCGATGCGTGGTCTTTTATTGTTCCATATAAATGTCTGGATAGTTTTTTCCATTTCTGAGAAAAATGTCTTTGGAATTTTGATGGGGATTGCATTGAATTTGTATATCACTTTGGGTAGTATGGACATTTTCACTATGTTGATTCTTCCAATCCAAGAGCATGGGATATCTTTCCATCTTCTTGTATCCTCTCTAATTTCTCTCAGCAGTGGTTTGTAGTTCTCATTATAGAGATTTTTCACATCCTTGGTTAACTCAATTCCTAAGTATTTTATTTTTTTGGTGGCTATTGTAAATGGGCAGGCTTTCTTGATTTCTCGTTCTGCATGTTCACTATTGGAGAAAAGAAATGCTACTGATTTTTGTGTGTTGATTTTGTATCCTGCTACTGTGCTGAAATCATTTATCAATTCAAGAGTTTTTTTGTAGAGGTTTTAGGCTGTTCGATATATAGGATCATGTCATCTGCAAACAGGGACAGTTTGACTTCATCTTTTCCAATCTGGATGCCCTTTATTTCCTTCTCTTCTCTGATTGCTCTGGCTAGTACTTCCAACACTATGTTGAATAGGAGTGGTGAGAGTGGGCATCCTTGTCTAGTTCCTATTCTTAAAGGAAAAGCTTTCAGCTTTTCTCCATTCAGGGTGATATTGGCAGTGGGTTTGGCATATATGGCTTTAATTATGTTGAGATACTTTCCCTCTATACCTAACTTATAGAGGGTCTTTGTCAAGAATGAGTGCTGAACTTTATCAAATGCTTTTTCAGCATCTATAGAGATGATCTTATGGTCCTTGTGTTTGAGATTATTAATATGGTGTATCACATTTATTGATTTGCATATGTTGAACCAACCTTGCATCCCTGGGATGAATCCCACTTGATCGTGGTGAATAATTTTTTTTTTTTTTTTTTTTTTTTTTTTTTTTTTTTTTTTTCTTTTTGGATTAATTCTTTTATTTTTTTTTTTTTTTTTTATTTTTTTTTTTTTAAATTTTATTTTGTCGATATACATTGTAGCTGATTAATGCTCCCCATCACCAACACCTCCCTCCCTTCTCCCTCCCCCCCTCCCCCAGAACCATGTCCTTTCTGTTTGTTTGTTGTATCAACTTCAAATAATTGTGGTTGTTATATCTTCTTACCCCCCCCCCCCGTTTGTGTGTGTATGTGTGTATGTGTGTGTGTGAATTTATATATTAATTTTTAGCTCCCACCAATAAGTGAGAACATGTGGTATTTCTCTTTCTGTGCCTGACTTGTTTCACTTAATATAATTCTCTCGAGGTCCATCCATGTTGTTGCAAATGGCAGTATTTCATTCGTTTTTATAGCTGAGTAGTATTCCATTGTGTAGATGTACCACATTTTCCGTATCCACTCATCTGATGATGGGCATTTGGGCTGGTTCCAACTCTTGGCTATTGTAAAGAGTGCTGCGATGAACATTGGGGAACAGGTATACCTTCGACTTGATGATTTCCATTCCTCTGGGTATATTCCCAACAGTGGGATGGCTGGGTCGTATGGTAGATCTATTTGCAATTGTTTAAGGAACCTCCATACCATTTTCCATAGAGGCTGCACCATTTTGCAGTCCCACCAACAATGTATGAGAGTTCCTTTTTCTCCGCAGCCTCGCCAGCATTTATCGTTCATAGTCTTTTGGATTTTAGCCATCCTAACTGGGGTTAGATGGTATCTCAATGTGGTTTTGATTTGCATTTCCCGGATGCTGAGTGATGTTGAGCATTTTTTCATATGTCTGTTGGCCATTTGGATATCTTCCTTAGAGAAATGCCTACTTAGCTCTCTTGCCCATTTTTTAATTGGGTTGCTTGTTTTCTTCTTGTAAAGTTGTTTGAGTTCCTTATATATTCTGGATATTAATCCTTTGTCAGATGTATATTTTGCAAATATTTTCTCCCACTCTGTTGGTTGTCTTTTAACTCTTTTAATTGTTTCTTTTGCTGTGCAGAAGCTTTTTAGTTTGATATAATCCCATTTGTTTATTTTTCCTTTGGTTGCCCGTGCTTTTGGGGTCGTATTCATGAAGTCTGTGCCCAGTCCTATTTCCTGAAGTGTTTCCCCTATGTTTTCTTTAAGAAGTTTAATTGTCTCAGGGTGTATATTTAAATCCTTAATCCATTTTGAGTTGATTTTAGTATATGGTGAGAGGTATGGATCTAGTTTCATTCTCCTGCATAACGATATCCAGTTATCCCAGCACCACTTGCTGAAGAGGCAGTCCCTTCCCCAGTGAATAGGCTTGGTGCCTTTGTCAAAGATCAGATGGCAGTAAGTGTGAGGGTTGATTTCTGGATTCTCTATTCTATTCCATTGGTCAGTGTGTCTGTTTTTATGCCAGTACCATACTGTTTTGGTTATTATAGCTTTGTAGTATAGCTTAAAGTCAGGTAGTGTTATGCCTCCAGCTTTATTTTTTTTGCTGAGCATTGCTTTGGCTATTCGTGGTCTTTTATTGTTCCATATAAATGTCTGAATAGTTTTTTCCATTTCTGAGAAAAATGTCTTTGGAATTTTGATGGGGATTGCATTGAATTTGTATATCACTTTGGGTAGTATGGACATTTTCACTATGTTGATTCTTCCAATCCAAGAGCATGGGATATCTTTCCATCTTCTTGTATCCTCTCTAATTTCTCTCAGCAGTGGTTTGTAGTTCTCATTATAGAGATTTTTCACCTCCTTGGTTAACTCAATTCCTAAGTATTTTATTTTTTTGGTGGCTATTGTAAATGGGCAGGCTTTCTTGATTTCTCCTTCTGCATGTTCACTATTGGAGAAAAGAAATGCTACTGATTTTTGTGTGTTGATTTTGTATCCTGCTACTGTGCTGAAATCATTTATCAATTCCAACAGTTTTTTTGTAGAGGTTTTAGGCTGTTCGATATATAGGATCATGTCATCTGCAAACAGGGACAGTTTGACTTCATCTTTTCCAATCTGGATGCCCTTTATTTCCTTCTCTTCTCTGATTGCTCTGGCTAGTACTTCCAACACTATGTTGAATAGGAGTGGTGAGAGTGGGCATCCTTGTCTAGTGCCTGTTCTTAAAGGAAAAGCTTTCAGCTTTTCCCCATTCAGGATGATATTGGCAGTGGGTTTGGCATATATGGCTTTAATTATGTTGAGATACTTTCCCTCTATACCTAACTTATAGAGGGTCTTTGTCATGAATGAGTGCTGAACTTTATCAAATGCTTTTTCAGCATCTATAGAGATGATCATATGATCCTTGTGTTTGAGTTTATTAATATGGTGTATCACATTTATTGATTTGCGTATGTTGAACCAACCTTGCATCCCTGGGATGAATCCCACTTGATCGTGGTGAATAATTTTACATATGTGTTGCTGTATTGTTTGCTAGTATTTTAGTGAGGATTTTTGCATCTATATTCATCAAGGATATCAGCCTGTAGTTTTCTTTTTGGGTTATATCTTTACCTGGTTTGGGTATCAGGATGATGTTTGCTTCATAGAATGAGTTTGGGAGATTTGCGTCTGTTTCAATCTTTTGGAATAGTTTGTAAAGAATCGGTGTCAATTCCTCTTTGAATGTTTGGTAAAATTCTGCTGTGAATCCATCTGGCCCTGGGCTTTTCTTTGTTGGGAGACTTCTGATAACAGCTTCAATCTCCTTTATTGTTATTGGTCTGTTCAAATTTTCTACGTCTTCATGGTTCAGTTTTGGGAGCTTGTGTGTGTCCAGAAATTATCCATTTCCTCCAGATTTTCAAATTTGTTGGCATATAGTTGTTTATAGTAATCTCGAATGATTCCTTGTATATCAGATGAATCAGTTGTAATATCGCCTTTTTCATTTCTAATTTTTGTTATTTGAGTCTTCTCTCTTCTTTTTTTTGTTAGCCATGCTAATGGTTTGTCAATTTTATTTATCTTTTCAGAAAACCAACTTTTTGATTCATTGATCTTTTGAATTGTTTTTTGGTTTTCAATTTCATTCAGTTCTGCTCTGATCTTAATGATTTCTTTCTGTCTGTTAACTTTAGGTTTAGATTGTTCTTGTTTTTCTAGTTCTTTAAGGTGACGTGTTAGGTTGTTCACTTGCCATCTTTCCATTCTTCTGAAGTGAGGATTTAATGCAATAAATTTCCCCCTTAATACTGCTTTTGCAGTATCCCACAGGTTTTGGTATGATGTATCATTGTTTTCATTAGTTTCAATAAATTTTTTGATTTCCTGCTTGATTTCTTCTTGGACCCATATGTCATTAAGTAGAATGCTGTTTAATTTCCATGTGTTTGTATAGTTTCCAGAGTTTCGTTTGTTATTAATTTCTAGTTTTAATCCATTGTGGTCTGAGAAAATACATGGGATAATTCCAATTTTTTTGAATTTATTGAGACTTGATTTGTGACCTAATATGTGATCTATCCTGGAGAATGATCCATGTGCTGATGAGAAGAATGAATATTCTGAGGTTGTTGGGTGGAATGTTCTGTAGATATCTGCCAATTCCAATTGGTCTAGAGTCTTGTTTAGATCTTGTGTTTCTCTACTGATTCTTTGCCTAGATGATCTGTCTAATATTGACAGTGGGGTGTTCAGGTCCCCTGCTATTATGATATTAGTGTCTATTTCCTTCTTTAGATCTAATAGAGTTTGTTTTATAAATCTGGCTGCTCCAACATTGGGTGCGTACATATTTATGATTGTTATGTCTTCTTGATGGATCAGTCCTTTTATCATTAAGTAGTGTCCCTCATTGTCTCTTTTTATGGTTTTTAGTTTAAAATCTATTTTGTCAGATATAAGAATAGCTACTCCAGCTCGTTTTTCTTTTCTGTTTGCATGGTAAATCTTTTTCCATCCTTTCACTCTTAGTCTATGTGAATCTTTATGGGTGAGGTGGGTCTCTTGAAGGCAGCATATAGTTGGGTCCTCCTTTTTGATCCAGTCAGCCAGTCTGTGTCTTTTGATTGGGGTATTTAAGCCTTTTACATTAAGAGTTGTTATTGAAAGGTGTTGATTTATTCCTAGCATTTTATTGGTTGTTTGGTTGTCTTAGGTGTCTTTTGTTCCTTGCTTTCTGATTTACTGTTTGGTTTCTGTGTTTGTTGGTTCCTTAGGTTGTAGATAGCGTTTTTGTTTGCTTGTTTTCTCTTCATGAATGCCATTTTTGTTATACTAGTGGGTTTTGATCTTTCTTGGGTTTATATGGCAGTAGTAGTTATTTTTCAGGAACCAAACCCAGTACTCCCTTGAGGATTTCTTGTAAGGGTGTTCGTGTGGTGGTGAACTCCCGCAGTTTTTGTTTGTCTGAGGAATATACTATTTGCCCTTCATTTCGGAAGGATAGCCTTGCAGGGTAGAGTATTCTTGGCTGGCAATCTTTGTCTTTTAGTATTTTGAAAATATCATCCCATTCCTTTCTAGCTTTTAGGGTTTGTGATGAAAAGTCTGATGTTAGCCTGATTTGGGCTCCCTTATAGGTGATTTGACGCTTCTCTCTAGCAGCTTTTAAGATTCTTTGTCTCTGAGTTTTGCCAATTTGACTATGACATGTCTTGGAGAAGGCCTTTTTGGGTTGAATACATTTGGAGATCGTTGAGCTTCCTGGATCTGAAGATCTGTGATTTTTCCTATACCTGGGAAGTTTTCTGCCACTATTTTGTTGAATATGTTTTCAATGGAATCTCCATTTTCCTCCCCTTCTGGAATACCCATGACTCGGATATTTGAGCGCTTAAGGTTGTCTGATATCTCTCGCAGATTTTCTTCAATGTCCTTGATTCTTTTTTCTTTCTTTTTGTCTGCTTGTGTTATTTCAAACAGCCCATCTTCAAGTTCAGAGGTTCTCGCTTCAATTTCGAGAAGCCTGCTGGTTAAACTCTCCGTTGTGTTTTTTATTTTGCTGAATAACTTCTTCAGTTCAGCAAGTTCTGATACATTTTTTTTTCAGGACATTGATTTCCTTGTACATTTCCTCTTTCAGATCCTGTATACTTTTCCTCGTTTCATCATGATGTCTAGCTGAGGTTTCTTGTATCTCATTCAGTTTCCTTAGAATTATCACTCGAAATTCCTTGTCAGTCTTTTCAAGGGCTTCTTGTTCTATAGGATCTAGAGTTTGAGATTTATTAACTTTTGGTGGTGTACTTTCTTGATTTTTTGTATTTCTGGTATCTTTATTGATGTTTATTCATTGTGGCAGGGGGTTTCACAGTCCACCAGTTTGAGACTAATGAATAACTAAGATGTTGCTGTGGTTGCCAATTTCGTATGGCTACCTCCATGACTGCTCAGTTGGCCTCTAGTGGCTTGTGTGTATGGTTGCCTTGAGTCTTGGGCCTCTCTGGGGAGCCACCTTTCTGGTCAGCTTGGACTCTGCTGGGCTGGTGGATCACGTACCAAAGGGTGTGTGATCTCTGTTGAGCTTTCACTTCCCCTGCAGGACTTCTCCCTGTTCTGTGTGCTCTGGCCCAGGCTGTTGGATCATGCAGTGGTGACCCCACAGGGTGTGTGGTTTCTGTTGAGTCTCCGCCTCCCTGGCCACACGTCTCCCCACTCTGTGCGCACTGTGCTGGGCTGGGACGTGTCTTCTGCAATCCTCATCTATCAGCTGGGCATCAAGACCCTGCTCGGCACCGCCTTGCCCAGGAAGTCTACCAGGTTTCTGCTAGGCACAGACGACCGGTCGCTCTGGTTGCCTTTGTAGCACTGTGTAGATCTTTCTTGGGACTTGTTCACCTTTGTATCCCCCCGGCATGGACTGAATCTAGCGCCCGCCTGCAGCCAGTTCTCCGGCAGGTTCAAGCGGACCTGGGAACTCTCCTACCACACTATTCCCAACCAGAAATTGGTTAGGCTTTTTTCCGAACTGGTGGCTGCAGAGATGGTATCAGCCCCCTGAGCAGGGCTGGACTAGGGGTCACTCACAGGGCTGTGCCAGGTCGGGTGCTCACTCTCTGCCTCTGGTTTGTCGCCTTCCCCGTTCTCAGCCGCTGCCACCTCGGGCTGTTCAGTCGGTCCCACGGTGCGTCTCCGGTGCTCCCAGGAATCTTCTTTTATGCTGGCCTGAAACCTCGAATCCTGAATAGGGCAGCTGGCCGCCTTCAGCGCGGCCCCGGCCTCTGGGATCCTGTCTGCATCCACAGCAGCCCTGGCGCCGTGTTCCCTGTTTGGAGACTCGCTTTTGCAGCTAAGAAACAGTTCTTTTCCTGCTCCACACTTCAAAGATGTTGCCTGTAAATGAGGCAGCCTCTCCTGCCGAGGGCAAGTGGCGGTCAGCCCCCACGACCAGCCAGCAGCAGCGGTCCTCCCTTAAGAGATGGCGAGAGGAAGGTCCACAAGTTTCCCGGCTGCCTGAGGCCCAGTGGCTGCCTTTTCCACCTTAGCTACTCCGCGCCAACCGCCACAGCCACCGCCATCTTGAAACCGCCTGCTACGATGTTTTCTAAATATTTGTTGAATGAATAAATGAGATGATGGTGCTGATAGGAGCCAAAGATACCCGGATTTTCATTGGCTTGGTATGACCATTAGGCTTTCTTACAATCTTAGTGACTTTCTGTTCTTCAGGACAGCTCTACCACAGCACAACCAGAGTGTCTTCTCTTGTCAGAAGCAAGAGGAAGGTGTTTCACAAGAGTACCAAATAGAGGGACAGAGTTCTGGTTTCAAATTGTTCAACCCCCATGATCATTTACTGTCATTCCCTTGAAGCTTTCATCACAGAATGCTACGGCCTCTACGGTAGCTATCAGGAGCACAAAAAGACCTGAGAGTGCACATGTCACCAATTTTTCGTGCTTCCTCACTGGGGAACTCAGCTACAGCTCTGACCTTAGCAACACAAGCCCAGTGGAAACCACATGCAGGGCATGTTTGGATTAAATTCTCTGTTGATTTCTCTTGACTTAGAGGTTAAAACCCAGCCGATGCAAATCTTTCCCTCTACCCAACCAATTCCCTCTTGAATAGTGTTCAGTATTTTGCCAAACTATGATTTTTGTTATTTTTAGCCTCATAAAAATGATCTTCTAGAAAAAATCCCTCTGCAGGTTTGGAGGGTAGTTTTTCTGTTTTCATTTCCACAATTATTTCACATTTCTAAGTTAATGTAGCTCCAGGTCCTGAGAATCACATGATCTCATTGCTCTTAAACACGGGTTTCTTGTATTAGTTTTTTCATGACATGTCAAACCAAAAAATAGAGTTTCAGATCCACAAGCAACATGTGACAGTGGCTCTAGGGTCAAGGACAAGAAACAATCGTGATATAATCTTCTGGAAAAACCTACCTTCCTGAGGAAGAAGTTTCTCCTCTTATTTCTTTTCCTTTCCTCCTCTTCCTCCTCCACCTCCTTCCTCTTTCTCTTCTTTCTTTGGTTTCCAAGTGTAACATTTTTTGTGTGAAAGATCTAATAGGCCCTGCAGTCCAACATCATGGCTCAGAAAGAATTAGGAAGTTGTTCAGAACAAGAGCCCAAGAAGACATCTGTAGCTTTGGGAAAGCAAGAGCAAGTTTTGGGTGCTCCTGACAGGGGTTGGCCACCAGGGGCAAAGAATGGCTCTATTAACTGCAAACTAACACTGCCACCTGCCACTTTGAGGTCCTCGTGCTAGGGGACCAAGAAGCAAAGGAGGGGATTACTGCAGTGGTTGGGGTGGTTGACCCTATCAAGGGGAAACTGAGGGCAAGGAAGAGTGTTCTGGAATACAGGCAGTCTTTGGTACACATCTCTTAGTAATACCATATCCTATGATAAAAATTAATGGAAAACTACAACCCAGGGAAGGCAAAACTACTAGTAGAGTTAGGGTTTGGATCCTTTCACCACAGACAAGGAGCTTTGACCAGCTGAGGGTCTCTCTAAGGGCAAAAAATATAAGAAATGATAATGGAAAGAAAGCATTACAAATACCAGCTATGATAATACGACCAGTTGCAGAAATGATGACTATAATAGTTATGAGCATTTGTTAACATTATCTTTTAATCTTATTTTTCCACAAACTTTTTTTTTTATTGGTTATGTAATTCATGGGGTACAAAGCCTACCGTCACCACTTGTGCCCAAGATGTGATGGCCAGATCAATACTATCAGCATGCCCACTACCACAAATTGTGATCATTCCTCATGTCCCCCACCCAATTAATCCCTGACCTCCCTTCCTCTTCCCCCTCCCCTACTCAACCCTACAGCCCTAGGTGTGCTCTCTCCCTCTGCAAGTCCAACGCACCACTGTGGTCTTTCCTTCCTTCTTTCTCTCTTAGCTCCCAGTTATGAGTGAGGACATGGTATTTTTCCCTCTGTGTCTGGCTTATTTCACTCAACATAATTTTGTTTTTGAAGTACACTTGCATGTGTGTATTTTTCCCCTCTCCTATTCATTTACTGTGTAATGAAAATAAAAATAGTAGGCCTTATATGCTGGCATTTAAGCTATAGGATACTAAAAGGTGTGTCATTCAGCAAGTGGTAAAAGTGAATATAGCCCGCAGATGAATACAGTGACGTAGTGTCCACTGACTTGGAGAGGACTATGCTGTTTTGATTTTCAAGCAGGATAGTTGCATTGCATTATGTCAAGTGAAACCAAAGTTAGACAGAAAAAAAAAGATGTATCAAGTTGATAAGTGTTGCACTGTTCTGAATAGTTCCATTGTCAACTTGGTTAAGCTGAAAACTTTCACAGAATTCCCTTCTCTTCCTTTCCCTAATCTGCATAGTTCCACATTAGAGTTGGACAAAAGAGGAACTTGTTCAGTATTTTGAAGATGGAGGTAGAGCAGTGGCCATTACTCTCAGCAAGTTGTCATCATGGTCAGATACGGTGCTGGACAGATGCAGAGGTCCTCAGTGGGTCCTGGCTTGTCCTGGCTTGTCCTTGCTCTTCTCTGTTCTGAACCCAGCTTGTATTCTTGATTGCTGACCTGCTGACCAACCAAATTCTCAGCTATGACCCAGAGATTCAGTAGCTACATGGGGTATCAACTTGCCCTAGACCTTTAGAAGAGCTCCCTCTTTGCTGTCCACAGCACAGGCTGGATGCACTTGGCTTCTCAGAGCTCCCTGCAAGAACCTCATGGTTCACCTGCACCTGTGCTTCAGGAGGCTACTAGTGGCTCTTTCTTTATTCCTATTATTCTTTATTTTATATCATCTATTTCCTGGTTTCTCTCACACTTGTGAGAGGTCTAATTCCCATAATAAACCCCATTCCCATAATATTCATGTGGCTCTACTTTCCTGATTGAACTCTGACTGATAAAACCTACGATCTGGATGGAGTTACAAAGATATTTCCACAAAACAATCATCTCCTGTTAGAGAAGTGGTGAGGTTCCCAGGTTAGCAGTGCAAGACCAAAGGTGTTAGCTGTGGGAGGGCAGAACAGAGTGACATTCAATCGGGGCTGAAATGGATAGATAGAAATAGACTGAATCTCTTAAGCCCTCCATTAACAAAAATATCAATCCTGTTAAATATTAATTATTTTCACTAAAGTTTTCCATTGTTGTTTATCTCCTACCTTCTCCCTGGCATTTTTTGGTATATTAAAACCTGCCAGTCATGCCCAGCATATGCCAGGCAGAGACATGATTGGAGGTTAAGCTGTGGACTTGAGAGCCAGACAGCCTGGATATGAACCCAAAAGAAAAGCAGAAGTGGAAGGTGAACTCAGGTCCAGCTGGGTCTGAAGCCTGCAGCTCTCCCAGACTACCTCTGTCCCTTCTTCTCATGGCAGCCCTTCCAGCACTTGATGGTGGCACTGAAGTTTCATCTTGGTCTAGTTTACGGATTTTCATGCAATTCCAGAGCTGAGATTCTCTTTCACTTCTAGCCACCTTTTACTTCTCTAGTAAAACTTACCAGACTTTCTTCTGGCATGTTCTACCCATCACTGTCAAAGAACATGAGCTCCACACTGTAGCTATAAAAAGCCAACTTTCTTTGTAAATGATTTTATAGGTTTTCAGGCATTCCACTACTGTACTGATCATTTACTGTAAGTTTTCAGGATGTAAATGTTGTAATAGTGACGTTGAGAATGCATTTTGCTGCTCTGGCTTTTAACATAAGGAAATATAAAAAGAAATTTTGTGTTTAGCTGGAAATAGTCCTGAGCACTCAGCATATAAATTTAGTGCTGAGACTTAAATCAGTCTTACTTGACTAATTAATGTCATACTTGCAGGTGGATATGGAGGTCAAGGGCAATTGAATATTAGTAATTCTGAAGTAAAAGCTTACATTACACTGTATCCCACTGATTGTTCCAGCCTCCTGGTATTACACACTCCACTTTTGGGAACCCTGGCTCATGGGACGGGCTCTCACTCTCCAGGGTGGCTTCTGATGCAAGTATATTGGAGGAGAGACAGAAGCAGACATATCCCAAGCACTTGTTCATCCTTTGGGGTTCTCGGATTGCCAGCAACAGAAACAAACTTTGCCCAAAAAGCAAAAGAGGAATTTGGAGGAAGAAAAGGAAACAGTTCAGAGAACAGAGGTACAACTAATGCACAGTCTTTTCAGAGACCACTGTCTGCTCGATTGAACTGCAGCCAGCTTCAGGCCTGTGAGTCACTCTGCTCAGGATTCAGACCCAGGAGAAGAAATTGGCTCTGTTTAAGGTTTTTTGTTTGTTTGTTTGTTTTTTAATTTTAAAATTTTAATTAACATATTGTATCATACATGCTTATGGGGTACAATCTAATGTTTTGATACATATACATGCTGTGTAATGATCTGGTCAGAGTAGTTAATGTAACCACCAACTTGTGCATTTATCATTTCTTTGTGGCAAGAACATTCAAAAGCCTCTAGCTATTATATAATACACAAAACTTAACTGTTAACTATAGTCTCCCTACTGTGCAATAGAACACCTGAACTTATTCCTCCTGTCTAATTGTAACTTTGTACCCATTGGCCAATCTCTCCCTGTTTTCATTTCCTCCCTTCCACCCTCCCCTCCCCAGTATCACTTTTTTTTAATTCCCTTTTCAGATACCTTGCTATTAGTAAATAGAAACTCTACCGACTTTTGTATGCTCATTTTGTATCCTGACACCTCACTGAATTTATTTATTAGTTCTAACAGTTTTTTGGTGGAGTGTGTAGCGTTTTCTGTATGTAAGATCACGCCATCTGCAAATGGGCAGTTTGACTTTCTCCTTTCCAGGTTGGATGCTCTTTCTTTCTCTTGACTAATTGCTCTGGCTTGGACTTTCAGTACTATGTTAAAGAGAAGGCCCTGCTTAAGTTTCAGGCTACCCTTGGCCAGAGGCAAGTGAGGACTTGGTTGCCAGACCCTGAAGACTGTAGGCATTGGTAGAGGGACGGTTTCCCAAGGAGAAATCAGTACGTTCTTAACAGATACTGAGGCTTTTGTGTCATGAAAGGATGGGCCTTGTGGTCTCTTCCCACTTACACGTTCTGTAAAAGTAATTTGATGAGGGCAATCGATAGGGTGGCCCAGAACAAACACTGCATCTCAGTGTTATACATTCATCTCCTCTTCTACTCAGCATCTCTGGGGTTTATTATTATTATTATTATTATTATTATTATTTTGGATTATCCAGACCCAGATGGTATTTGTATTTCCAAGAGACCCAGCCATTCAAAGTCTGACATATGCCACACCGAGGAAGTTATGGAAGGGAAGCCAAATGACATTGGGACAGATTTTCCAGACATCTCTCTATATCTAGATCTCAGTTACAGGGAGTCTGAAAAGTCCCATTATCTAGGCAAAGAAATTACCCCAGGCAAAATTTCTCAAGATGTTTAATTTCTTACAGCCGCTCAAATCTCAATCCCAAATTCCTTCTCTCCAGTCAAATGCATCGTTTGGCTGATATCCGGGCCCCCATATACATAGCTCTTAATATCTAGAATAGACTCCACAGTCAAACCAATGAGTCAGTTTTCTGAGTCTCTTCAAATCCCCCAAGATTTACTTCCAGAAGCTTCCAGCAACGGCCTTAGGATGCATGAATTTGTCTGAACGTCCAGTTAACTGTACGCTTGTGAGAGCATTTGTGCATAGATCCATTTATCTACATTCGTCCTGTCTCCCTTTTTAGTTAGAAGAGTCCTAAGGAGCAGGATCGTATCTGGTTTGTTCTTCTGCCTCTCCCCACGATGTCCAGCAGAGCACACGCTCAGTCAGCGTCGATAGCTAACTCACATAAGCAACGTGCTGGAAAGACAGCACGTTAGGAGACAGAAAACCAGGTTCTAGTCTCTGCTTACAATTTGCTAGCTGAGTGACCATAGGCAAGCCATCCAACCTCACCAAGCCTCGTCCCTCTCATCTTGGCAGTGGTGACCATAATTACTCCATATGTACAACACAGAGTTGTTACAATGCTCAAATGAAAGAGGCGATATGAAAGTGGCTTATCATCTCAGCTATAGACATGCCACATTGTTATCAGGTCACCAGGCCTGCTGGAGACGATCGGAATGAAACCCAGAGAAGTCCAGCCAACGCTGGCAGTGCTCCAGGTCTCCCTGTATGGTGCCTCCTGTTTATGCCTTTTGGGTAACATTTAAACTATGAGGCCACGGAGCAGAAGCCTGTCATTTTACATTGAGCACAGCAGTAAGCACATTAAAAACAAGGACTGCTGAACTCCTGCAGCGCTGAAGTGCTTTGTCAGAGGACGTGGAGAAGTCAGGCTCTTCCTTTCTCAGCAGTATTTCTCTAAAGTCTCTTTTTCCATCTGTCCCCACCACCAAGACACTTGTTCACACTCGGCCTGTTTCCTGCCTGGATCGCAGCCACTGTCTCCTGCTTGACTTTCTATCTCTTGCCTCCTGACCCCGCCTTAGCGCCAGACAGTCCACGGTGTCACTTCTCAGTTCAACTTGGAACAGCCTCTGGGTACCTGCCCCCACGGCCTTTTGTATGTGGGGAAATAGAGGTCTTCTTAAAAACTGTCTTTATATCAGTCCTTTGTTTCCTTCCATTCTTTCTTCCCCAATTTGGGATTTTTTTTTTTTTTCATTCTTCCTAAAATTGCCTGCTGAAAACAAAAGCCCCAAATGACTTCTTTACCTCCTGTTTTGTCTTGTTTTGTTTCTTTTTGTTATGTTTAACGTAAATCAATGTTCTCTGTCTCTGGAAACTAAAAGCCATATGTAACCAAAACTTCAGCACAGAAAAATAATTTTGAAGTTTTGGCAGAAAGTCCTAGGAGATTAACACAAAAAGGAACTTCTATCTAAACCTCTGCTGCTGAACCCCGACATTAAGCAACGTACGTACCCCCAGGGCTGAGTGGTCTGATCTCTTGGTCGAAAACTATGCAGGAGTTTTGCCCCCAGCTTTTCTCCTCTTCAACCTGGACCGAAATTCCTTTCTTCCTGACCATCTGGTCTCCTCATTGAACTTGGCCAAACACAGCTTGACAATTCTCCCCCACTGTGATGGCACAAAGGGAAAAGGAGACCTGAAACCAGCCTGACACAGTCTCAGACTTCCATTCCATGCTACTTAAGGTGAAATAAACCATCAAAGTGATATATTAGGGAACTACATGCAGCTAAGCCCTGTTCATTCAGAACTAAAGGCAGGAAAGAAATGGATTTGGAATAAATAGTTCTGGTGCTTTGGGAAGAAATGACTGGAAATTCTATCCCACCGTGCCTGACTCAACAGTGACAGCCAACAGCATTTACATAGTCCTTCAGGGTTAACAGAGTGCTTTTACAAATGGGAGGGCTTCAAAGAATAGCATCATAATAATTTATATTTGATTTGTTCTATTTTCAAAGCCCTTCTAGATTGGATACCTCAATCATTCTCTCCCATGTTTTTTGGACAAAGCAGGAATTTATTCAATCATTCATTCGTCTACTCAACCCGTGTTTATTGGATGCCTGCGGTGTGCCTGGCACTGTTCTAGGTCCTGCGGATATAAAGCAGTGAATAAAACAGATGAAGTCCCTGATCTCACTGAGCTTCTGTTCTAATAGGAGAAAAAGACAATAAGCAAATGAGAACCGATACAGAAATGTCAGATGGGATAAGGTGGAGGTAAAAGCAGCAAACAAAAATAAGGCCAGGTAAGGGGTACAGAGAGTCCTAGGGGAGGAGAGTACTGTTATCTATAAGGTGGCCGCTGATGAAGTGATATTTGAGCAGAGACCACAGGAGCTGAGGGCAGAGATGAGCAGAGGCCTGAGGGCAGAGCTGAAGGAGGCCAGAGGGCCTGCACAGAGTGAGTGAGGCAGAGGGTGGAAGGAAAGAGGTCAGAGAGGTAACAAAGACAAGACTTGCAAGGCCTTGCCGGACACTGCAAAGGCTTTGGCTTCCAGCCTGAGTGCGTGAGGAGACTTTACACACTTTCAACCAGAATAACATGATCTAACTCACATTCTGAAAGGGTTACTCTGGCAGTATCCATTCCTTCCTTCTTGCATGATGATAGAAAGCCCAGACTTTTAGCGGGATTTATGACATCACAGAATAAAGTCTACACTTCCCAGCCTCTCCTGCAGGTAGGTACAGCCATACGACGAAGTCTGGCCAATGAACAGTGAGTGAAAGTGGAGTGTGGTGCTTAAAAAATCATCCCTAAAAAATAGGACGTTTGCACCTTTTGCTCTTTGTCTCCTCTTTTTTTCCTTCTTCTTCTTTCTGGAATGCAGATGTGATGGTTGGAGCTCTAGCTGCTACACTGGACCATGAGGAGAAGGGCACCGCTCTGGCTGGGATAGTGGTGAGTCGGAGGAAGCTGAGGTCCCTGAGGACTCTGTGGAGCAGATGCGTACCAGCCCATGCAGGCTGCCTCCAGACGTTTATCCTGTGTCTCTGTGGCAACTGAGCCCAGTCCTATGTGATGAAATCTGTCTACTAAGTGGGGAATAATCGATAAGGGGGACAAGGGTGAAAACATCTCTATTTCACGACTGAGAACTCTGAGGCCTGAAGAAGTTAAATGAAGCACATTAGGACTGTGGATAAGAGCAGCCAGCAACTTTACAGTCAGCAAACCAGCCTGTATCTAAATCCTGCCTCCCCCATTTTCTAATCTTGCAACCTTGGGCGAGTTTCTTAGCCTGTCTGTGATTTCCTTATCTGCAGAATAGGGATGGTAACAATACCCACCTCAGACTACGACCGTGTTAAATAAAGTAAACTCCACAGAAAGACTTAACGCAGTCTGGCACAGAGTTGCAGCTCCCACCTGCTGGTTCCTGTCCTCGCTCCTCTCCTTCTCTCTACCTTTCCCCACCCCCTGTATATGCCCAGGAAATGCCAGTCCTTCCAAGGTGAGTGACATCACACTCAGTTAAGAGGAAATACTTTTGTTAGGAAGGGAGACAGGGAGGGGGAGAGGGGAGAAAGAAAGAAGCCTTAGCCCACGAATGGACACGCTGGCCTTTCAAGTTCACAGAGACTTCAGTTCACAGAAGAAAAACGTCGGTAGTGACCTCGGGGTACTGAAAGATCTAAGGAAAGAAGGCTGGCAGTCCCCCCGCAGCCTGCTGTCTGGTGACTTTTCAGGGCTCCAAGCTGTTCCCTTGTGGGTTTTTCTTTTCTCTCTCCTTCTCTATCACCTCTTCTCTTTCCTCTTCCAAAATAAAAATAGGAAAAGGGAAAAGATTAGTCAATCTTCTGGTTTTCAGACTGCTTTTCCTTGGATGACTGAATATCTTCTTGGCCTAGCAGGATGTTTTGATATTGTGTGGAGAGGACTCTGTGTGTGTGCGTGTGTGTGTGCGTGTGCGTGTGTGTGTGTGTGTGTGTGTGTGTGTCTGCGTGTGCACTTAGGGATTTTTGTTTTTGTTTTGGGGGCATTTTCGTGTTTGTTTTGTTTTGTTGTATCTGAGTACTGGGTTTTGGAACGCAAAGCAGCACATACATGTTTCCTTTTTGGTAGCAAATTCTCTTCCTAGTTATGTTTTGCTCAGGCTAATATCAAAATGAATCACCTTCCTCTGACAACAGTTAAGTGTAATAATAACAGGAAATGGCCTAGAATCACACAATAATAAAAATAGAGCCAGAGGGGAAGCAACAAGACTCTTGAGAACATTTTGCTGATATACTTTTCCATTTCATTTCTTCCATGCATCCATCCATCCATTCATTCATTCCAAAAACTATAAATTGATTCAGAAAACTATGTTGCTAATTGGTGAGATGAATAGCCCTGAAAAAAATTCAACTTTCAGAAATTTGTGAAACATAAAACGCCAACAATTAGGGAAAAGATATGCATGTTAGTTTTTCTATAAAGATTGACCTGTATTTTCCCAAATGCAAGTCTTTTGTAAGAAGGGTTGGGTCAAAATAATATACTTTCACTAATTATAGTATACACCAAAGGCTCTGATAAGTCCTGCAGAAATGCAACCTGGCTAAATTGTCTAACCTAGTGTGGCCCAAATTAATTTGACCATGCAAATATTTTTTTCCTTTTTTCATTGACTACTATGATCTTTGGAATTAGGATTACAAAATACAAACCTTTCAAGGTTTTAATTCTCTGGGAAATGCTCTACTCATGTCTTAAATGCTGCCTCTTGGGTATTTAGCCTCCATGTAATGCAACTTAATTCTAATAACTGGTTGTTTAGGCCTTCATAAAGAGACTGTTCTCTTACAAAAGGCATATTCTGTTCATCAACATAGTTAATTCAACCAGAAATTTGGAAAGTAAAATGCCTTTGCCTTTGGAAGCTGATAACCATCATCTTGACCTTACCCAGTGGGGTGTACATTCAGGAGGAGGAAAAGGGGATATCAGTATCCCAAAGCACTTTCCTCTCTGCCCTTCCTGCACAGGAAGCCCTTGGTTTCATTTCTACCGCAGGATGAACCCCCAGGCCCATTCACTTCACACCACACACAGCCCCTCTTTATTAAAAAGAGAGATAAGAACCAGTAACTCTCTCTTCTCTTGCTTAAATCTGGAGAACGGAGGAACCATTGTAAATCCACAGGGGACTCACAGGGTGTGCGGGTGGATGAAGAGTTATTTATTTATTGCAATAGCTATTTAAAACTGATGCCAATAAAGCCCTTGATTCTAACTTGTGTGTATATTAAATGAGGTGACAGAAGATAAGGCCTAGGTCAGAGTGCAGGGAAAGCAGTTCTGAGCATGCTCAGTTGGCCCAGGTGTATCCAGCAGACTTGGTACACAGTGCAAGCCACGACCGACAGCACGTTTGATTAATGACAACTGCCAAAGGGGTCACAAAAAGTACCGCAGCCCAGCTAAGCCCAAAGGGGTCAGCCCGTGGACACAATGGCTTTTAATTAGGTGAAACATCTGTTCTGATCTCTGTTGCCAATTAGGTCGTCCTTAGACTCAGCCAACAGTTATTGATAGCTGAGAGAGGCCATTGAGAGGAGACATTAACACCTTTACCACTAACAGTAAATCAGGGGCTGCTCTGGTTGTCCGAGAGCATCTGAAAAAACACCTCCCTCTGGGTTTCCCAGCCAGGGTTCTCCTATGTCCCCACAATGACATGCAGCCGGAGGGCTGTCTAAAGCCCAGGCACCGTGGGAGCTCCCAGGGCAAGGGCTATGAGCTCCACAGAAAGTTCCACACAAAATTTATGTTATTTGTTTCTTTCTAAAATAATACACACAGTAGAAAATTTTAAAATATTACGTATAATCAAAGGGAAGAGAAAAAAAGACTACCCCTGATGTCGTAATCCTGCTATAACTCCTTGTAACATTTTTTCTCTGAGTTTGCATTTTATTTCTAGAACTGAAATCATGCTGTTCTGGGTAGACAAACCCTGTTTCCCTCCACTCCAGCCACGCTGGCCCCCTTGGGAATCTCCAGACACTGGGGCTATGTTCTCACCTCATGACCTTTGCCCTTGATATTCTCTCTTCATGGAATGTTTTTCCTCTGGATCTTCCACTGACCAGCATTCTCACCTTAATCAACTCACTGCTCAAATGTCACCTCCTCCAAGAAGCTTTCCTGACTACACAAGCTAAAATAATGGCTTCTGTTTGTTATCTTCTGTTCTTTGTTCTCCTTTCTTTCCTTTCAGTGCTCTACACTACCTGATATCATATTTTATATTTGTTTGTTTGCTATTAGTGTTTCCCACTACAATTTAAGCTCCATGAAGGTGGATATTTTGCTTTGCTTACCACTGAGTCCTCAATACCTAGAACAGTGCCTGGTATTTGATAAACATTTATTAAATGAGTGAATAAATTTGGTTTTGTAAGTTTTTCTTTTCTCCCTTTAACAATATGGTACAAAGCCTTTGGGATCACTAAATATCCTTCAGCAGTTTTGTTTGTTTGTTTTTTAAATATACACTAAGGCTGTATTATAATGAGCTTAATTGATCCCCCATGGTTGACCATTTAGCTTAAGTGATTCCTCCATCTATTTTTCTGCTATTTTTAAACATACGTAGTGCACTGAAAGTATTTAAGTGATTTTTCTATACTGGGAAAATCTTAACCTTGAAAACATAGTTGGAGATTTAACCGAGGAAAACAGTCATTAGTAAGCCTTGACCCAGAAAGAATGAGATTTCCTCTGATGGAGCAGGTGGGGGTGATGAGGACACCTGCCCAACCAGAAGGATCAGCCATGACATCCTTGGTGGTCAGTGATGTGACATTCACCTCGCATGTGGTTTTGCACAATTCTTGCAAATTTCCACAAGTCTCGTGGAAAAAATTAAGTATTACAGATATATAGGTGTTATGGGCTGAATCAAAACTCAAATGTCAAAGCCCCAATTCCCACTACCTCAAAATTTGACAGTATTTGGAGATAGGGACTTTAAAGAGGTAATTATGCTATCATATGGTTGTTAGGGTCGTCCCTAATCTAACCTGACTCGTGTGTTTGTAAGAAGACGAAATGTGGACACAGAGAGACACCAGCAACGTGCACACACAGAGGAAAGACCATGTGAGGACACAGTGAGAAGATGGCCCTCTGACTTCCAGCCTCAAGAACTATGAGAAAATAAATTTGTTTGATCCTCCCAGTCTATGGTATTTTATTATGGCCTCCCTAGCAAACTAGTACAACAGGGAAGTGCAATAATGTTAAAAAGCTCCTGAAAAAGTATTTCAAGCTCACTAGGTATATTTTTTATTGCATATCGAAGGTCACAATTTTCTAAGCAAACATTTCTAAAATTAAAATAGAAGTCATCAGGTGCATACACATCAATAGTCAAACATTTGCGTAACATGTAACCTTTTCTGGAGCTCTTGGTCATAAAAAACTGAACACCAAAAATTTGAGATCAATGTGAATTTCAAAGGACTAGTCATTTCTGTGCCCCTGGAGGGCATATTTCATTTCCCCTTTTCTTTATCCATCTTTTCAACCCTCTGCTAATTGATTTGACTACTATTTGGGAAATACTCACTACGAGCCAGTCCCTGGGAACGCAATTGTGGGGAAGATGGATGCTTCCCTGCCATCCTGGAACCTAAACCTATTGAGGGAAGGGGTTACAGGCAAAGCTTCATCTCCTAAGTCAGAAGTTGGCGAATTTATTCTGTAAAGAACTGGAGATGGAATATTTTCAGTTTTGTGGGCCATGCAGTCTCTGTCTCAACTACTCAGCTTAGTTGTTGTGAAGCAAAAGCATCCATAGACAACAGGTAAACAATGCATATAGCTGTGTCCAATAAAACTTTATTTACAAAAATAGGTTGCAAGCTGGATTTGGCCCAGGGGCTGTAGTTTGCTGACGCCTATCCCAAGTCCTGCACTGGAAGATTGCTTGACCATTTTTTTAGGTCAACACAGGACATCTCTGCATGCATGTCCTGTCAAGTGAAGAGTGTCCTATAAAGTTTGAATAGATCCCAGGGCTCTATGGCTGATGCAGGAGAACAGGTGATCCTGTAAGATCTACATGAGACTCCTAAATATGGAATATGAAACCACATATTCCAGATGGTTCTACCAAAAACATGAGGTTTGGTCGCCTGAGCTTATGACACAGTCCATCTCGTTCGCCAGTTCTTCAGAACATGGGACACCACCCTTCTCATACAATTCAAGCCAGCAGTGCCCGGCGGGTGGTTGTGGCTCATGTTTGGAATTTGGCTGACAGTTTCTTAGCGTTACTGTCCTCCATTAGAGCTTATTCACACTTCCCATCCAAGTTTCCAAAGCCTTCACTCTCAAAACAGTACTTCTCAGAAACCATGGTTTGTGGTCTAAACTGCATGTACCACACCCCAAAGTAAAACTTCCAGGCCACGTTGAAACACGGTTGCGCACAATTTCCAGAAATTTTTATGGAGCTGATCCACCTGGGTATAGAAGTGGTGTTAAGGCCTTTGATCTGATCACCACAGGCTCTCTGAAGCCCTCACATTCCAGTATAAAGAACAATCGAGGTCCAGAATCACTGGGAGCTGGAACATAAATATGATTGAACTTAGAAACATCATTCCACACAAAAAAGTTACCCAATGAGAAGCAAGGACAAGGTGTGAAGCAGAGAGGACAAGTGACTTTTCATGACTGAAGAGCTTGCTCATGCACTCAACATTTATGCAGTGCTTGCTATGAGCCAGGCACTGCACTAGGTGCTGGGTGAGACAAAACATCCATGGAGATTATAGGCTACATTCACAAAAGCTTCCTGGCAGAGGAGACATTGAGCTGGGAGGGGCCTTTATATTTATCACGTAGACTGTGATGTGTATGACACAACCCCTGGGGTTGTGAGGTGCACAATCTGTGTGGTCTTCCATAGCAACTGTGACTGGAGTCTTGAAGAAGGACTAGAATTTTAGTAGGTCCAGAAGCAGAACAAAGGCAGTCCAGGGAGAAGGAAACAGTACGTGCAAAAATAATTGCTTATTTAGTGCCTATAATTACATGACTCTAGTCCCTGGGGCTGCTAAGAGGTGACAGCACCACATCACTCCTTCAGTCACAGAATTTTAAAAGTAGTTATTCAGCAACCATCATGTTCCAGGCCCTGCTGTAAAACACTGTGCTGTAGCAGTGAACAAATCAGAAGAGGTCCCTAACCCCATGAAACTTACAATCCAATGGGAATGACACGTTGACCAATTACAAGAATGAAGGACGATTCAAAAGTCTTCAACTGCCGGGTCTTAGGAGAGCTTGTAACTGAGAGAACATACCTAATCTGGGTAGTTAAGAGACTTTTCCAATGGGCAATGGTGGAAAGAAGGGAATAAAAGCATAGGAGAGGAAAATGGATTTGGATTATTTAAGAAATCAAATATTCACAGCAGAAATGAATCAGGAGCATCCTTTAGGAAATAGGGCAGCTCGACTAAAAGAAGTTTAATACACTATCTTCATGCTAATTCTGGATATTAGTTCTCCACGAGAGTGGGGGAGAGGGAGGGTTGGCCTCCCTGTGCATTCTGTGGACACATGACCTTGTTTCTCTAAACAAAAGTGTGGGCATCAGTATAAAATGGTCCATTGATGAACTTGAACGCTGGATAAAGGATATGATATGCTATTGCAGAAATTATGGACTGGGCTGATTTTTGCAGTCAGACTTCTCTGAAGATGTCTGACATATGATATAGAAGCCCTCAGAATGCACCACATTTTCTTTATCTGGACAAATTAACCTCAGAGTACAGTGTCCCTTAGGAGATTTGGGGAAGACGTTCTACAGTAAACACAAACACAGCAACAGCAGCTTGCGATCAGAAGGAAAAATCCCATCACTTTAGAAGAGCACTTCCCAAACTGCAGCATGTGTCAGATTCAAATCAGGAGGTGTGGGATGGGCCCTGAGAATTTGCATTTCTTACAACCATAACCGCTGCTCCACATATATTTTGAGGCCTTCATATATATTGATCTGGCCCCAAATTTCTTGTTCACAGTTCTTTGTCACAGTTTGGTTCCCCATCATGCACCAGACCATCCCAGAAAACTGAAATTTGTTTTTACACATCAGGAACATGCCATAAATGAGACCTCCTCTATGTACTTGTTTACTCTGCCCCCCACCCTTAGATCCTCAACTCTGCCTCACAGACCCTTCAAAGACCATGTGCAATTGCCTTCTCCATCAAGATTTGTGTGTTGACTCAAAATTAAATTCTTAAGTTCATCTAGTGTTCTGTGCATTAACCCTCTGTTGGTAGGTTATCATCTCCCTGAAGACGGGTACATTGTTATTCAGGTAGTCATTTAATAAACCTGTATGAGATACCGTTAGGTGCATGTGCCTGGCTGGGAGACCAAATGGAGAAAGATGCAAGCTCCACACTTGCCAGGAGCTTATTGCATGGGAGAAAGAGAAGTAAAGTGGTAATTGCAATACAGAGTAACAAGTACTAAAAGTTGGTTATAAGAGCACTTGGGAAAGAAGCCCAACCCAGAACTGGCTGGTTCAGGAAAGAATTTCCAGAAGCAGTGATCCCTTTCCAGCATATGAAGGATGGGTGGGATTTAATTAAAAGGTGTAGGAAGAAAAGAGTAGGGAAAGGTGGTGACCCAGGCCAGAGACAGGAGAGAAGTTATGAGTTAAGAGTCAAATCTGAGGAGAGGAAGGAGAGAGATGAAGATGGGGAAAAAGCCTGGGTTGGTTTGTGATGATCCCCAGGTCCCATGTGCAGCAGACTTAATCCATTCAGGACGTAAAAACCTCATGGTATGTTAAATAGGGGCCATTAGAGGCAATAAATTGATAACTGGCATGCCATGTCAGGAAATCTAGACTTCATCCATAAAGATTTTGAGGAGGGGAGTGACGAAACGAACTGCAAGTAATAGATGCTCAATAAATTTAAACTGAACTGTCCCTTTCTCTTCTCAAGACATGTCCAAGCAAGAAAAATAGCTCTTTCCACAAATAACATTCTATAGAATCTGCTACACACAAACAATGCCACCACTTAGCACTGAGTTTGGAGCATGTTTTTGACCTAAAGCCATTTACCAGATTCAGGACTGGGCAAAGAGCAACTAGAAGTTCCTCAAGCCAAGCCTCAAGGAAATGTGTCCAACATTCTCAATTGCAATGAAACCTCAAATCTAAAAACGGCAATTTGTGCAGCACCCATTACGGTTTTATTATGGAAGTTTCTGCACAGCTGTGGTTAGGGTCCTCCCAGGGCTTACGAAGTGATGAATCACAGAAAATGAGGGAGCGTGCGTTATTCCATGAGACTGACCATGCCATCTCTTCAACATGTGATATTTAAGATCCTTCATAGTAAACATACCCTAAATTTAGACATTTGTGTATGTGTTTGTATATAGAAGGTTTTGTGGAATAGTGAATAACCCCTCTTTGTGTATGTTTTAAAGGCTTAAAAGAGAACTGAAATTAACTCTTTTCTGCCCCTTTATAATACATGTTTTGGTTATAATAGGAATTAAGTGGTAAATGGGATCAGAGACTTCAGCAGATAGTTCAGTTCTCTTCTCTGGCTGAGAGGGAAAGTAAAAGGTCGATAATAAAAGAAAAAAATTATAAAATGCCTGTAATCATTAAGAATCAGTTTGAATCATTAAGAATTTTTGTAGTGCCTTTGGTTGTTTGAAAGATGCCTTCTAACAACACTCCTTTTGCACTTGTGATTACATCCTCCTAATTTTTCTTCTCATTCTCCTAGTTCTGCACTTCCTAAATGTTCCAGCATCAGTCTTATCATTCAATATCCTCCCTTCTGTATGCTGTCAAATATGTCTGTGGTTTCCACCATCCCATACAAATTTCCCACTTTTGAACTCCAGTTCCACATCTTCAGCTGCTTGTTTATGGTACACTGAATGATTCCTCCCAATTCTTTCATTCTCACAGTTGAAGAAGAGTGCATCCGTGTCCTTTGCCATGTGATTCCACAAGACCTCTCAGAAGACAAGGTGAAATACATTTCCCCACCGCTTTAATGTTGGGCTTTGCCATGTAACTTGTTTTGGCCAATGGGATGCTGGTGGTCATGAAACCAGGAGAAGTTCTAAATGAGTTTGCATGACTTAGCTTGGCCTCCTGTGCTTCTGCCACCAAGGAGGAGAGAATACGTCATGTGCTGCTGGTCTCAGAATGAGACACCTGGAGAAGTCTTGAGCCTGGAGCCAACCAGCTAAACCCAACCATGACCAAATGATATCAGCTAAACCCCAGCTGACCTATACACCCATAAAATAAATATTTGTTGTTGTAAGCTATGATATCTTGGTATTGATTATGCCGCCACATTACTAAAGGAACAATATCTGACTAATACTTATTGGATTTATCAACCTGGTAAGTATTTCAAATTCAACACTGAATTGCAAGTCTCATGCATCTTTGCTTTTTCCTATATTTCATTCCTTTTATACTCTGTTCCTTCCTTGATTCACTCATGTATATAACGTTTATTAAGCTACAAGTATAGGTGAAGGAGAGTAAGGTAAATAAATTTACTGCTGGGACCAGACTCTATCATGTCCCTCAAACAAGAAACCTAAAAAGCAGCCAAGACTTTTTCCTTTTAACTCTTCCTCACTTCTCACATGCAGACCTTCATATGCTTATCAATTATACTTGCAAGAAAGGAAAAAACATCTATTGTTTTTTTTTTTTAAGGAAGCTAGATTCTGGCAATTGGAGAAGCTTTTGTTTTTATCCTCAGTGTAATGGCTTTCACATACTGAAAGCAACATTAAGGATTTAGTAGAGATGTGCAATCTTGGAGATTGATGCCAGAAAATAGTAGCTAAGTTGTGTTGCCTGAAAATAAGGGAGAGATGGAAAGGCCCAAAGACCAATCCGAGCACTAAGAGGGTATGAGCTTTGGGTAAATGAGGGCAGTTACAGAGTGAAAGAGGGGAAACAGCAACTGCCTGGAAGATGATAGGGGTCAGGAAATGGACGTTGCATAGAGAATTTTCTGATGAAACACTGAGTGCTACACAATGTAAACCCCACCTCTATTATTCCTACAAAATCTTCAGGAAATCCTACATTTTCTATTAATGCAGTATAATGTGGGTTTTCTTTTTTTCAGAGAATAAAAATAAGTGTGGAGTTGCCTTCAAAATTTGTATGGTGCAAAAAGGAGAAATTTTCTTATGGGATAAAGCAGGGTAGATTCAACAAAAGTATTACACGCTTCTTAAGTAGCTCCCAACACTGAGCCTTTCTTTCGACACTCATTGTCTGTAATGCAACCATTTTAAGCTTTTTTGAGGTTACTTAACATGACTTGCCTTTCGGGCCACTTTGTCTCTGTAATTTCTGCCTAGAATGACTTTCCTCTCTTTCTTTGTTTTATCTGTCTAGCATCTATTCTTCCTAGTAAATTTATTTATTTATTCTCTAAGCTTTAGTTCAAAGGTCAAGCTTCCAAAAATGTTGGCATCTCTGACAAGGTAATGCGAATTCAGAATCAATGCAGGCAAATGGTTTTAGGTACATTATTTCTAAAAAGGTAAGTCTGAACTTCCATTTCCAAGTAACTTAGCTGCATTCTAGAGAATGAATGTTTGTGGGACTACAAAATTATCCAGCTCCCAAAAAGGTAAACTTCACAATGTCTGGCAACCAATCAAAAATTTCCAGGCATGACCCAAAAAAGCAGGAAAATACAGTCCATAATGAAGAGAAGAATCAGTTAATCAAAACCAATCCTGAACTGGCAGAGATGTTAGAATTAGTACACAAGGACACTACAACAGTCATTATACTTACATTATATATTTAAGAAGCTAGAAAAGAGATTAAGCATGATAAGTAGAAACATGAAGATATTAAAATACCTGGATTGAGTGTCCAGAAATAAAATTTACAATGACTGAGATAAAAATACACAGATTTTAATTAACAGCACATCAGACATTGCAGAAGAAAAGACTAGTAACTTGAAGACACAGCAGTAAAAAAATGTCCAAAATGAAGCACAGAGATAAAAAAGAAGACTTTTTTTAAAAGATGTAAACAGCACAACTAAACTATAGGACAGCATCAAGCCTCCAAATACATAGGTACTGAGAGTAGCAGAGAGTGAAGGAAGGCACAGAAAGTAGTGACTCAATTCTTCCAAATTTTTGAGAACTGTGCACCCACAGATGCAAGAAGCTTAACAAATTCCAAGCACAAGAAACATGAAGAAAACTACAGAAATTGCTCAAAACTAGTAATAAAGAGAAAATCTTCAAAGCAGTTAGAGAAAAGACATTGCATTCCGAGGAACAGCAGCAAGGATAACAGAAGATTTCTTGCTGAGGATAACTCAAGCAAAAAAGACATTTAAGCAATACTTTTAAAGAACTGAAAACGAAAACTATCAACCTAGCATTTTACACCTAGGAAAAATATCTTTCAACATGGAGGGAAAATGAAGACTATTCCATCCACACAAAAGATGAAAGAATTCATCACCAGGAGACCTTCACTATAATAAATGTTAAAGGGAATCCTTCGGGGAGCAGAAAAAAATTGTATCAGAGGAAAATATGGCTCTTCTGTGATGGAGGGAAGAGCATTCAAAATGGTAACTACATGGACAAATTATCTGAAAGACGTGAACTACCAAAGCTCACACAAGAAAGTGGTCTGATACCCATTAAATACATTAAACATGAAAGTAAAAAGCTTCCCACAAAGAGAATTCCAGGATTTTTTGTAAAGACTGACTGTGTGTAAATGCAAAGAACCTAGAATAACTGAAACAACTTTGAAAAAGTAAGGCAAAGTTTGAAGACTGACCCTACCTGATTTCAAGATTTTTCTAAAGCTACATTTATCAAGACACTGTGCTGTTGATGGGGACAGAAAAAGGGTCAATAGCACAGAACAGAGACTCCAGAAATAGAGCCACAATGTATGGACAGCTGATTTTTGAAAATGACACAAAGACAATTTAGTGGAGAAAAGAATAGTCTTTTAATGACATGGTGCCGGAAGAGCTGCAAGAAAAAGGAGAAGAAAAAGTAAAAGAAGAGCCATACCTTGTACCATATGCAAGAATTACCTCACCTGAGAAAACCTTCATGATCTTGCATAACGCAAAGGTTTCTTAGATATGATACCAGTAGCCCAATTGATAAAAGAAAAATTGATAAACTTTATCAAAACTGAGATCTCTTACTCTTCTTTTTTTTTTTTTTTCCTGGTATTTCAAATATTTATTTTAGGTAGTAAAGGCTTTTATTGTTGTGAACCCTGATTACAAGTCACATGATCAAAAGTGACTAAAAAAGGAGATTCAGGATCATGTAAAAAAAAAACAAAAAAAACCTATATCATCTTACAAATATCCCAGAAAGGTCGGAACTTCCACTGTTTGAAAGACACTGTTAACAGAGCAAAAAGACAAGGCATAGACTGGGAGGAAGTATTTGCTAAACATGTATCTGGTAAAGAACTTGTACCCAGGATATACAAAGAACTCCCAAAACTCAATAAGAAAACAAATAACCCATTAATGATGGACAAAAAATGTGAATGGGCACATAAAAAAGGACATACAGGTGGCAAATAAGCACATAAAAAGATACTCAATATTATTAGTTATTAGGAAAATACAAATTAAAGCCACAGTGAGATACCATTGCACCCCAATTCTAATGGCTAAAATTGAAAAGATTGATTATACTAAGTATCAGCGACAATTTGAAAGAATTCTCGCACACTGCTTGTGAGAAGGTAAAATTATACAACCAATTTCGGAAACAGTCTGCAGCAGTTTTGTTTACAATTGCCCCAAACTGGAAAGCAACTCAAATGTCCATCGACAGATGAATATATTAAGAAATTGTGACATATCCATATAAAGAGACACTGCTCATCAATAAAAAAAAATACATACAACACAAAGCAATTACAACGAAATTCCAGACCAAAAAAGAGTATATACTATGATGATAATCTAGAAAATGCAAAGTAACCTATAGGCTAAAAAGCAAATCAGCAGCTTGCTGGGGATTGGGGAACCAGGTGGGGCTGGAGGGAGAGAAATTTTGGGGTGATAAATATGTTCAAGATCGTGACTGTGGTGATGCTTTCACATGTATATTCATATGTCAAAACTGATCAAATTGTACACTTGAAATATTTGCTGCTTATTATATGTCCACTATTTCTACCTCGATAATTGTTAAAAAGATATATCTCAGCTTTTAAAGGATCATAACATTTCAAAATGAATAATAGAGTTTTGTCATAATTAATGAGGGATTCACTTGCAATTTTTCTTCATTTGAGACAAGTTCCACATTCGGTTGGTTTCTTTCTTATTTTATTTACAAAATTAGATTATTCTAAACAAATTGACTTGGAGAATTGCCTATATTTGGGGGTAACAAAAAGCAAGGTGTAGAGTAAAATGCATGGTGTAATATCATCTTTTTTGTTAATAAAACAGAATGAGAAAGAAAAGAACAAACTCTGTTTATTCATATATGTTTACATGTTGGAGTGTAGAGAAAGGTGATTGGGAACAGCAACAAGCATTTAGTAATTTGGGGTAACTAGTTCGTAAGCTTATCTTATCCACAGGTAGAAATTGCATTTTTCAACTTGGGAGATGTTGGTCCATGAATCCCTAACAGATCCATTATGTTGCCTTCTGTTCTCAAAAGTCGTTCTTCATGGTATGAGGGAGCATTTGGATATGGTGTTAAAATACGGTCAACAAGAGAAGCAAATCATCAAGCACTGGGCACCCATCAAATTTCCAGCAATGGAAGGATTGGTTCCAGTTTGATTTTCTTAAGAAATCCTAATATCTCATCTGATCCTCAAAATTAAAAGCCATGGCATTTAAAATTAGAGTTTATATTTTTGAGATAGCCCACTGAAGCCACTTAAAAGGATTTTTTTAAAGGTAACTTAGCATCATGGAAAGACGGTTTGTTTGTTTTTTCTCATCCTTCATTTGAAGAAAAATTGTAAGTGCACATTCTCCCTCAAAATCTGGCATACTCTAGTGCCCAAATCAGAATGCTACTTATTACCCATCAGTCAGTTAACAAAGAGCTAGAAAACACATACACTCATTAGATGCAGTTTGCTTGGACTTAGGATTTTCACCATTACTCTCAACCCTGAATCAAGATCAGGAGCAAAGTGTCAGTGCCACCTTGTTGCACAACTTTGGGGGTAATGCAGACGTTGTATTCCTCCAGAGCACAATGTCAATAGTGTTTCTTGGAGTTCTTTCTGCCAGTTCTCTTTGAATCAAGCAGTGCGTGGACTGGCATTCAGTGCAAGCTCTTTCATTTGCACGGTAATGCTTCACTACTGATTCTGGCCACCTTTTGCAGCCTGCACATGAATCACAAAATAACTGCTAACTGCATTGAAAATGTCCTCTCCTGAGGCAGGAGCTGTAAGCAAATAAATGAAGCAAGATGCTGTCATGCACTTTCCCCTCAGACGTGTCCTGCATAAAGGCTAAGAGCTGATTCATGCTCTGCACATCAATAGATTCAAACAACAACAAAGTCGTAGCAACTTCTCTCCTTTGTGTGCTTTCCACTAATGAGAAGGCCAAAAGTGCCACTGGATGAAAGAATCTCACCAAAGCCTCATCCTGATTTCTCCCAGGGCATAATGTATTTTATTAACTTGAGGGCAGTCTTAAAATCCTCTCAGCTACAGTGGGACTAAGGACTATTTTGCTTCAAGGACCAGGACTATTTTGCTTCAAGGAAAACGAATTTGGATGATACTTCAAGAGCTTTTGTCTCTTCACTGACTTAACTAATTCACCAATTTTGTATTGCAAAGCATTATATTGTCCTTGTTTGGGAGAAATTCAAGTGCTTGACAGTTATATCACCATGCTTTGTTTAAAAATTAAGTGAAAATGTTGTTGGGTTTATGTCCCTACTCTGCAAAATTTCAAAACACAAAATAACCTGGATGTTGGCAAATAATGCAATCTAAATTGATCTTCACTCATTCATTTTTAAAGCCAAGATTACTTAGGTGTAATTTGCTTACAGTAAAATGTACCCTCAGAAATTAATTTTGATTCTTCCTGTGCATACATTTGTGGGGGAGGGGCAGTCGAAAACATATCACATTAGCACACATGTCCATTTGTCCTAGGACACACATATTCAGATTCACACTTGAGTCCTATTCCTTGCTTATGTCTATGATATTATTTTGAGATGTAATTATACACCTATTTTCATCACTAACATTATGCTCAGGAAATCACTTTTGAGCCACTGATCTATTCGTAAGAATTGTAGACATAATGTCACATAATAATGATGGAAAATGAGAATTCAGCAAATGTAAATGGTAATATGCCAATGAGGTGAAAACATCCTAGTCAAGGTAAGTGAACATAAGCAAAAACAACCTTTAAAATATAATAGAGTTTCTGTGACAACCACAATTATTTTACATTCCAAATTTTTAAATAAATGTAAATAAATTTAGGCCATCACTTTTTTCCTTGGAAACTATCAAGCCACTTCTGACTGCCAACAAGACAGCACTCCAAGAAACACAGCCCTGAAGTGTCTACCATAACGTTGAATAATAAGTGAATGAATGAATGAACTGAATTGAAGGATTTGGAGAAACAGATTGCTAGATTAATTCATGCCATTGTCCAGATGACTAAACATAATCTCTCTCTCCTAATGGCAGAGAATTTTCTATTCAAATGGAGGAGGTCATTCCAAACTGATGGAAGAGCCAGCGGGTACCACTAGAGAGCTACCAACACAGACACAAACATGGACATGAGACACTCCTATTCTGAGATTACCCTTCAGGCATGTTTTAAGAAACATTTCTAAATCTTTCTTGAAGGTAGAGCCAAGCAGCAAAAACAGTGGCTAGTTGGGCAGAAATGTATACAAACCTCTTAAATGACTGACGACCATCCCTAGGAATTTTGTCAGGTCACAAAATCTAGATGAACTTTTTGAGCAATGACATAGAATCCTTTCAAATGTATGGACATTCATGTGTGGATTACCAGGTTTCCTCTATGTCTCTGAGTTTTTTCTTTTAATCTGCTTACAGTTTGCAAAATATTCACTTACTTTTTTTTATTAGCAACTCTCATAGCCTGTATTTTGGAGAAATAATGGCAAATAGAGGCATTTATGCCTAATTTCACAATCTAGTGCATTCTATCTGACGTGTGATTTTTATATCCCCACGCTTCAAGATTTGACCTCAACAGAAGGGAGGAAATTGCTTTTTGTTTTATGGCCAAAACCCAGTTTCCACAAGTTGCCCCTGAAGCAGCTTCATGGGTCCTCAGCCTTAACTTTAGAAGATTCAGATTGGCATTAGTCTAAAACCATTTCACTGCAAATAGTGGAAAACTGGATTCACTGTGGCTGAAACAAATCAGGGTTTGTTTTCCTGACATAACAAGAAGTCCACAGGCAGGTGGTGACTGAGGTCGGTTCAGCAGCTCTACAAGGCTGGGGCTGGCTACACTGTGCTTCTCTTGGCCCTATGGTTACAAAATGGCTGCTGCTCCTCCAATCAAACATCATGTTCAAGGACGGATGAAGGCAGGTGGAAAGTGGGGGAAGACAGCTTATTTGTTCCTCGTTTTGAGAAATCAAGAGTTTTCCCAAGTCCCCACTCACAGCCTTTCTCTGCTGACCTTCTACTCCTAACTCTTTGCTCCAGACTGTGTCACGTGGTCAGCCTCGACACAGAGGATGCTGGGAAATGAAGCGCTTAGCTTTCTAGTCTCGTAGGAGAAGAAAGTCAAGGAGAAAGTGCTTGGGGATAGATGTTTGGAGAGTCAAACTGCCAATGTCTATCCCAATATGCTGTTCTAAAAAAAGAAAAGAAAAAGGAGAAGAGAAGACAAGTCATGATGGTCTACAGATAGGCTGAAGTTTAGTCTCAGCTCTGCCGCTTCCTAGCTATGTGACCTTGGGAAAGTTATTTTGTGTCTATGCCTCAGTTTTCTCATCTGCAAAGAGAGGATAATAATAACAACTTCCCCACAGAGAAGCTGTGAAAATAAAATATAATTCATGCAAAGAGCTAAACCAAACCGTGGCATGCATATTCACTCAGAGCCACTAGCATTGCCCCACTACTGTTATTGATGATTGTCATTATTATTACTATATGTGAAGATATTTCCACTGAGATAAGGCATTCTATAAACAATAAAATATGTAGAATTTTATAAAGCCCCTTCCTTATGTCGCTTCCCTTTTGATCATTTGACAACAGGATATTATTGCAAACATTTAAAGAATTGTCTGTAGCCTTGGGATTTCATTCATTTATAGGATCAACAACATTTATGCACATATGCACATCTGCTATGTGCCAGGCACTCTGCTGAATACCAAGGATACGGTGGTAACCAAAAATAGACAAAGTTCCTCCCCACATAACATGTACAATCTAATTGATGAGACAAACATTAAACAAACAGTCATAAACATGAAAGCGTAATTAAAACCTCAATCAATTATAAAAACTGGGGTTTCCTCTTTTAATAACATTAATGCTTTTAAAAATCCAGAAGTTGAGTAATTTTCAGACATCTGTAAAAGTCACTCTGAAACTCTGAAACAACTTGAAACTCTTTGCCTGCTTTTGCATGAAGGGCATTTTGAAAATTAATTCCTGTACCTTGTGAGGAATGTATTTCTTTGTATGAAAACTACATATCCTGCAACTGAAAATTAATGTAAGATGTTGGCTGCCCTGGAATGGAACAATCGACCGTATGAAATCATTTTGTGGTTTGATACTTCATTATTAGCCTGAGGAGTCTCCACTCCCTCCCCAGTCCCCCAACCTCATGCCACCGCAAATAGCAATTAGTTGAAGTAGAAAAGATTACAGCCAGGTGCACTGTTTGAAGTAGGCTTTTTTTTTTTCTTTTTAGTTGTGGTAGGAGTGAGAGCATGGAGGGGGATCAGGGAGGAGAAATCTCTTTTGTTAAGTATTTGCAGTCTATGGGATCCTTGTAATTCAACAGGCATCTGTGGAATCCTAGCACACTGGGACCTTTTGTGTTTAACCATCAAGCTCTAACCTCAAGGGCATTTGCTGTGCGTAGAAATGGAGTTGTGAGGTTTATTCACTGATGTGCAAAAGGACATGATCCGCTTAAGACTTAGAATGAATTTCATCAGATGAAAGGGAAAGACATGGTTGAGCTTTATATCTTATAAAGGAATCTAGGAGATATTTATTAGAAATTGAATTGTCTTTTTACAAATGCATAAGAAGTGGCAGATGAAGTCCAGATAAAGTATGTTTGCCTAATGGTCCTTTTACATTCCCCAAAGCAGATGAAAAAACATCTGAAATCGTCTCCTTTCTGTTTTTTTTTTTTTTATTTTGGGGGCTTTTTGGGGGGGGGGTCTTTAAAATTTTTCTTACAAATATATACATATCTATGTTTTGAAAATTAGAATTGAATTATTCAATTAAAAGAAATATATTGAGAGTCATACTAGAGAAGTTCCCCTGAGTTCTAAAACTCTTCCAGAGTATTATTGATTAAATTGGTCTCTAAAACTCCCCAGGCAGTATTGGAAAAGTGTTCAGTAGCCTGAGACTGGCCCTGCAGAGCTAACCCCACAAGTCACCAGGACAAAGGACGTGTCGATGCCTCTCTAAAACAAAATTCCAACTATACAGATGCCAGGAAAGTAACAGAACATCTCTTTTAGTTGAGCCACATATTATTAGGCCTCATTCTTTGGGCTAAAAACTTTAGGGACGAAGTCCTCCTGGTTTTCTTGTCCAATCATAAATCTTGATCACATGAAAATGCTTGAAAGAAAGTAGAAGGAAGAATGATCTAAAGAAACGTATAGAAAAGTACAATATAAACAGCTCCCAAGTAGGTGAAGAAGCTTGAATTCATTCAAAATGAAGAATCAACCTCATAGGATCTGGAGTCAAGCAGTCATGATTCAAACTCAACTCTGCCACCTCAATTTCCTCATCTGTAAAGTGGGAACAGTAACACCCAACTCACAGGGCTATTGTGAAGGTTAATTGGAACATTCTCTATAAAACAACTAAACCCACTAGGAGTCGGTTTAGCTGCCTGTAACAGAACAACCAAAATAATAGCCGCTTAACTGCACAAACCTCCATTTGCACATGGAAAAGATGTCTGGACATAGCAGACTACAACTAATGTGTTGGTTCCATGAAGTCACAGGGAGCCGGCAGCTTGCTATCTTTTGGTCCTGGCATCTTAGAGACAAGCTGCAACTTCAGGGAAATTTCATGGTCCAAAATGACACCACTGTAAGCGTCAGTACAGTTGACTGAATGCTTATGTCCCACCCAAATTCATATGTTGAAATCCTAACCCCCAAGGTGATGGCATTAGGAGGTGGGGCCTTTGAGAGGTGGTTTAGGGTGAAGCCCTCATGACTGGGATCAGTTCCTGTTTAATAAAGACTCCAGTGAGCCCCGTCACCCCTTCCATCATGTGAAGACACAGCAGGAAGATACCATCTACGGACCAGGAAGCTGGCTTCACCAGACACCAAATCTGCCAGCACCTGGAACTTGGACTTCCCAACCTTCAGACTGTGAGAAATAAGTTCCTGTTATTTTGAAGTCACCCAGTTTACAGTATTTTGTTATGGCAGCCCGAACAGACTAAGACAATCGGGAATGGGAAAAAGAGCTTTCCTAGAATGTCTGCCCACCTTTTAAGAAGCCCTCTGGAAATCCTTCCCAATATCTTTGTTCCAGTTCATTGGCCTTGGTCACAAGGCCACACCCAACTGGGGGGAGACTGGGAAATGCAGACATTTGCATCATTACCATCAATAATACAGGGGCTCTGTTAGCAAGGAAGACATAGAGCTCAGGTATTAGTAGGCAACTGGCAGCCTCTGCCATAGGACCTGGAGCAAAGCGAGTGGCCAGTTAAGGTTACTGCTATTCGTCTGTATGACTAACAAAATACCATAACTAATTAGAGACACCCACATTTCAGAGCTCATATGTACCTCCCGGCCAAAATTACTACCAAGAGAGTCTAGATGAACTGCTTTGATGTTGCTTTTTTTTAAAGTTGTTTCAATCCTTAGAGTTGCCCATCACTCAATTATTAAGCAAATATTTACTTATCATCTAGGCCCCATGCTAAGTGAAAGGGATATAAAAACATTCGGCCCAAGGCTCAGATACCAGAGAGAACCACAGTGTCTTAGAGGAAACTTCAGTACAGCGGTTCCACATGGCTTTAAGAACCTGCAGCACTTTCTTACATATCCTCAGTGCAGAACATTTCCATCCTTTGTGAACTGACTTGACTTTCTGTAGCAGCCAAAATCATTGGGAGCTAAGTCATGTAAGCATGGTGAATAATTTCCATTTTAAGGCAAAAATAAAGTTGGGGGCCAAAGTGGTGGGACTGACTTTCTTACGCAATTCACAGCCTGACTTAAAAAATAACTTGCCACTGAAAGGACAGACAAGTTTGCAGCAATGGTGGGCAGCATCATTATAGTCAGACTATACACAGACTTCCAAGGTGACCCCTTGAGAGGGACAGCGTGTCAGGATGGATTGCCCGTTAAAAGGTCACATTATCTGACGACTATGCTTATTTATGCATGGTACACAGAGTCAACAAAAAGATCAATTCAAATTCCTGGTATAAACTTAAATTCTGGACCCAATGTAAAAAGAAATATCTTGCCTCTACTCTCTCTTTTAAAAATGATTTTTCTATGGAGAATTTTAAAAACTGTTCATTAATGAACATACCTTGGTCCTTTAAGAATATATGGGAATTTCCGAGATTTTTGTACCTCCCAGACTCCAGAATATTCAGAAAAGAGGGACCATTTTAATCTTCTCCTTTTCCTCTTAGATCTAATAAGTCACCGTTTAAAATTAATTCTCCTTCCCCCACTAAATATTCAAATATGTCCAGTCTTCTTTACCTCCACTGCCTTTGTCCTGGTCCAAGCCTTCATAATCCCTTACCTAACTCAGCAGTTCACTTTCCAGCTGCTTTCCCTGTCTCTCCTTTTCCCCTTTTCCTAATCTGTTCCAAACGCTGCCACCACAGTGATCTTTCCAAAAGGAAATGGAATGATTTCTCTCCTTTGCTTAAAACTCTCCAAGGGATCCTTTAGGGACCTAAAAGTTCTAATAAACATCCAAAGGGATCCTTCAGGGACTTAAAAGTTCAATAAGCATCCAAAATCCTTCCATTTGGAGAGAACTTCAAAATGAGGTCCAGCCTCATCACTCCTGTTCCCAAACTGACATTCGTGATTCCACTAACAGGAGCTCCTTGAAGCCTCTTTGGCTCCCAAGGCCAGCACCTGCCCTATCAGCAAATCCTTTCGCTTGGGCTTCAGAATATATCCTCCCTCTGTACATTCTCACCAGCTCCACTGCTCCTGCTCTCAATTAACACCACCATCTCTAGTCTGGAAGAACACGGTAGCCCCTAAACAGGTCTTTCTGCTGCCTCTTGTGTCCCCCACAGTCCAGGCTTTGCACAGCTATAAGTACCATCATGTCATTTCCCTGCTTTCTCATCCTACTTGGAACCTGAAGTCCTTAAATGAGGCTATGAGACCACACATGCTCTGTCCCCCGTTTCTCCCTCCAACCTTCTCTGTCTCACTTCTCTACAGTCAGACTGCTGCAGATGTTCCCTGAAGCTTCTCTTCACAACCTTTGGATTGGCTGTTCCCTCTGCCAGGAATGCTTTCCCTGTTCCCCGCACCACCACCAACTAGAATATAAGCATCATCATAAGGGCTCTAATTTGGGTACATCTGTGTACCCCTAGCACATAGGACAATGTCTGGCACGTAGTAGACACTCAATAAATATTTGAAGAACTAATGAATGAGTTGTGTGTTTTGCTGTTTTTGTCTGGTGTCTTTATCCTAGGCAGTGGGGGAAGAGTCAGAGATGGTGAGTTTGAATCCCAGTCTGTGTTTAATGGGATAACTTTGGGCAAGTAATCTCTGATTCTCCATTTCTATATTTGTAAAATTTGTAACTTGTGAAATATTCAGAATTTTTGTGAGATTAAGTAATATGGCAAGGGTTAGTCGCTTCCTCTAGGAAATCTGAGTTGATACAAAGACAGTCAAGTGACCCTTGTGGCAATATTCTGCAGTGTCCTAAACACAGAAATGTGACTTTTCGTTTTGGGCCAGATAGAAACTTCTGATTGTTAAAAACTATGTAGCTGGCTTCAAAACTGTATGAATGAGTTTCTTTATTCTTTAAGAATTGCTATGTCTTCTAGGAATTTAAAAATTTATTTTAATGTGAATTTTTTCTCTCCAGTTCACTCCTACTTTGAAATAAAAATAGATTATGAACAACAGATTGGTAGGAAAAACTACATGTTTTTAATGTTCTTCCTCGTGTCTTTATCTGACCTTCACCCCTATGCCATACAGCCCTCAATGGGAAGGAAGGAAGTGCTCACAGACTTTGCTCTTCTGCCAAATATATATTTTATTCATTGACTGTCTTCTGATTCACACACACTCAGAAGTTTCTGCAGTGGGTAGGACGTGGTTGGGGTGATCATCTGTCCTAGCCTACACCTATTGTCCCAGTGCAATTAACAGTTCCCTTTTCACTTTCAAACATGTCCTGGTTTGGGCAATAAATTATGTTGTCACCCTACTTATAGTTCATGTATAAAAGCACATTTTGACAAGAAAAATTTCTGGGACCATTGCATTATATTTCTTTTCTTTTTCTCTCTTGCTATCTTACTTAGATCTGGTTATAGTTTTGAAATACTCTTTATAACTGCTATTCTGCTTATATTGCAAACTGAACATAGGAGTCTTTTTATTCCTACAGTATGTGATGCTCCCCACCCTACTTCCCTCCAGATCCTTCCCCCAATTTAGAAAATTTTCCTAATTACCTTGTTATGTACCTATAGCAAGAGCAGATGGAAATAAGCCTCATTCAGACAAAGGTGTGTGTTGCATGGAGGAAGGGGTTTACTTACCTGATTTTTCCTACTCTGGGTAACTGAATCTTAACTCTATAGTCCAGTATGGTCCACCTGGCCCAGGCCATGACAACACACAGAGAAGTTCTTTAATTCTGAACTTTGAAGAACTGACAAAAAAAGGGTAGCCTGTCTGGAAGACATAACATTGTATGCCAGTTTCTAGCTTTAATATCTTTATCCCAATAAGGATATACAAGGTCAGCTTTAGAAGGCTAGGCACACAGATTGTCCAAGATCAAAGAAACTTTGGATATCAGTGAGTGCCACCTAACCATCATAAAGATAGAGAGGAAATGACTACTTCAACACAGACAAGTATGATTTGGTAGGAGAAAGGGGACAGAATAGGTACAGAGTAGACACGGCACATAGCATTCTCCCTGAGTACAACTCCATCCCTTGCTGTTGGCTTCTTAGAGTCACGTGTTAAAAGGGGCCGTGGGGTTGCGTCTGGGCTCAGAAAGAGGGATATGATTGATTAGTGGTGCCAGCCTGGGGCATAGCGATGGAAACTGGTTGATCAAGGTCCATGCATTAGCTAACCCTATTCTAGGGCAAGTGGTTCACAGAGAGACTAATAAATGGCACATTAATTGGTGTTAGATTCACAGGTTCAACTCCTCATTTTATTGCTGGCACATCTATGGCCCCCAAAGGGGAAGTAACAACTTCCCTTTCGTTCCCCAGTTCAACCAATAAGTGGCTCAACCATTAGCAGCCAGGGATCTGGTCCATTGGATATTGGTATGTGAAAAGGCTGAAGGAAGATACAAAGAGAAAGAGCAGTGAACACTTTCTCTACTTCCCGATCTTGCTCCAGGTTATCCCTGCACACAAGAAAGCAAAAGCAAAACAAGGCAAAGCAGCTAACAAACATGCAGGTGATGAGTGAGGCTGATTTATAATGGGCTTTGTAGATATTTCTAACTTTAAAAGTCATGGGCAACAGACAGTCCCCCTTCTCTTAATGGGAAAAGTTTAATTTAAAAACAGCTTGGTGCTAGCTTTGTGATGGAATACAATCACGTTTCTTCTACAGGGACCAACATCAGGATCATACAGGTCAGGCAGTATCTGGAGCATATGTCCTCTGTTTGGAATTTTCCAGGAGGGACTGGAATGAACAGCTGTGAGTGTCTTTTCAGAGGACTCTAAGCTCTCGTGCTGGATTCAGTTATGTGACCTGAGTCACATAACTGAATTTATGCTTAAAAGCAGCTTGGTGCTAGCTTTGACACTGAATGCAATTAGCCTCATTCATGAATTTACGTTTGCTGTGTCTCCTGCTTCCTGGAAATACACCAGCTTGGGTTATGTGCGAACCTTGGGGGGAGGTAGGGGCAGGAATGAACACGTCCGTTGTCACTTCTGCCTACCCTCAAGTCTGATGTTTTCCAAACCAACCATGACAAACACAAGGCAGCTTAAGGTAAAAAGAGCTCCTGTGCTGAAGCGCTATGTACAGCACCTGACTTACAGTAAAAAGGCCCAGCCCACTGAGATCCCGTTTGAAGGTCACACTTAACTGGAATAAAGGCTCATTTTCCAGCAGGGTTGAACACCAATGCAGTGTTTTCATCTGGGTCAGAGATCCACAGAGGCTTTACCTCTAGACCTCAAAGTGCTGGTCATATCTGAAACTGACCTTACCAGCCCCTGCTTCTCTAATAGCCCCAACCCCATGACACTTAATCCAAAGGAATTAATTATTCTTTAGTGGTAGAGTTTCAAAATCAGTGAGGTTTTTTAGCCTTTTCTAATCACACAAATATTTATCCTGCTCTCACATAGGCAGATTGTTCTTATTTGTAAAGACTAGAAAAACTCCCCTCTCTCCCATCATTATGCCACGATCTGAAGTGCTAAGGGGCCAAGAGATTAATAAAATGTGCAAATGGGAAGAGGATCAAAGCTGGGGGAATAGTGGGGCCTTAGGAAGTGGATAGCACCAGCTCCTCTATGGATGTTTAAATTTATTTATTTAATTTTATTTTTTAAGAAAAGTTATATAATTAAGCCCAAGGCCTAGATATGTTTATTGATAAAACTGAGTGGCTGAAAAAGATTTTTTAAAAAAACAACTTACTAGTTAAATTTATTTTTTAAGACACTGATTATCAAGCAAAATACTTCAGTTTTCAATCCCTGAATTTCAAGATCCAGTAATAAAGCTCATATTTATTGAGCACTTCCTAAGTGCCACTGTCCTGAGGGGATCACAAATCATCACAAAAGAACCTGAAATAGCTATTGTTATTATTTCTGTTTTACAGAAAATGAAATTGAGGTGCAGAAAAATAGAACGACTCAGTCAGTAAGTAGCCCAGGCCAAGATGTGAACCCCAAACTCTCTGGCTCTAGAGCCTATTTCTTTAACCAAGAGCAAGAATCAAATTTGTGTCTTCATAGTTTGCCAAGAGATTTAGCACTAGATGCTTCAACCATGACACAGATGAAGAAATCCGTGAGTGGCTTAAAGTAAAGGGAGTCCAGAGGAGATGGCTACCCTCCCCCAAGCCAAACCCCAGGACACTGAGTGGCCTCTCTCAACAAAGATGGTGTGGTTAAATGTAACGATCCTTTGCAGGTGTCTTCGTGTCCTATAAAGGTAATACAGTCATGAAATGATGTTTTGGTCATGACAGACTGCATAAACCATGGTGGTCTCATAAGATTACAATACTGTATTTTTACTCTATCTTTTCTACGTTTAGATGTGTTTAGATACACGAATTCTCACCACTGTGTTACAGTGCCTACAGTACTCAGTACAGTAACACGCAGTACGGTTTCTAGCCTAGGAGCCCTGTGCTATACCATCTAGGTGTGCAAAAGTACACTCTGATGTTCACACAACGGCAGATGTTCTCAGAATATATCACCATCATTAAGCGATGCACGACTGTATTCAATCTTAAAAGAGTCTGTTCTACTTACATGCCCAGGATGCATCCACCTGTCCATAGTTAATGCCAAGCTAAAGTGCCATTTAAATATTGAGGTGCCTTTTCAATGATTCAGACAGCACACGATGACTCTCCGTCAATTGAACTACTGTCTGAGAGGTACGTTGCCACAGGGATGATGTACCTGGCTCCAGGCTTGCAACGAAAGCTGCTTATTGTTTTGTAAAGACACACAGGAGTGATGTGTTCTTGCAGGTCATCCCCAAAGTCAGAGAACACAGCAAGTAATAATAGGTAGTTACAGGGACCCACTTGTGTTTAGCGCTGTGATTGTCCAACCATCTCCTGGACATTTCTATCTAGATGCTCCCCAGGCACCTAAAACAGCACAGTTAAAACTGAGCTATTTCTCTCTTCCCTCATACCCAGACCTGCTCTTCCAGAGTATTTTTTATGCTGGTTAGATAGTCTGCCACCTTACTACCACCTTACTAGTCTACTTGGTTTGAACTACCTTATGCTTCTCCCCGTCTCTCAAGCTCCACATCCACTGGGCCATCCAGTCCTGTTGGGTCTCCCTCCGAAGCGTCTCTCACATTTAACTTCCCCCTTCCTTGCTGTCACTGCCTTGTGCAGCCCCCGTTTTCCCTCCTCTGAACTACTGAACTTGCATCCGCGTGTTCTCTCTAGCTCTTGATTTCCACCCATCATTCCTCACTCCACTCTGAGTGACCTTCCTAACACGCAAGTATTCTTAGATTTATTTATTTATACAGGTTGAGTATTCCTTATCTGAAATGCTTGGAACAGGAAGGGCCTCGGATTTGAGATTTTTTTTTTTTTTTTGATTTTGTAATATTTGCATTATACTTATCAGTTCAGAATCCCTGGTTTGAAAATCGAAAACCAAAAATGTTCCAATGAGCATTGCCTTTGAGCATCATGTCAGTACCCAAAATGTTTTGAATTTTGGAGCATTTGGATTTTGGATTTTCAGATTAGGGATGCTCAGCCTATACTTTTTTTTTTTTTTTTTTAATTTTATTTTGTCGATATACATTGTGGTTGATTATTGTTGCCCCTCACCCAAACCTCCCTCCCTCCTCCCTCTCCTCCCTCTCCCCCCAACAATGTCCTTTCTGTTTGCTTGTCGTATCAACTTCAAGTAGTTATGGTTGTTATATCTTCTCCCCCCCCCCCCCGGTTTTTGTGTGTGTGTGTGTGTGTGTGTGTGAATTTATATATTAATTTTAGCTCCCACCAATAAGTGAGAACATGTGGTATTTCTCTTTCTGTGCCTGACTCGTTTCACCTATACTTCTATTGGCTCTGTTTCTTACAGCCAAAAATCCTTAGCAATACCTTTCACCTCATTCTGCCATCCATTCCTTATCCGAGCTCCATCACTCAACCCAACACCACTCTAGAACTTCATACACCTGCCCCCAACTATGGTTATGCCTTCAGGTGTTTGCATATGATTTTCATCTGTTTGGGCTCTTTTTCCATTTGGAAGACTCATGTTTATCTTTCAAGATATAGCTCAAATACGAATCCTCCGTGAAGTCTCCCTAGATTCCTTTCTTTTTATTTTTTGAATTGAAATATAATTGGTTTACATATTTATGGGATACAGAGTTGACCATCAGTATTTGTGTACAGTATGTGATGATTAAATCAATATTATTGGCATGTTCATCATTACAAATCAAAATTATTCTTTGTGTCCCTTACCAAATTACTCCCTAACTTCCCTCTCCCTCCCGCCACTAGTAATTATATGTCTTTTCTCTTCTTCTGAAAGTTCAACGGTTTTTTTGTTTGTTTTTTTTGGTCTTTTTTTCTTTCTTTTTGTCTTCCTTTATTTCTTCCTTAGCTCCCACTTATCAGTGAGAACATTTAATATTGTTGGATAAATCTATCCAACAGTTATTATATTTCATTTTGCAGTATTTCTCATTTTGGGTGCCTGGCTTATTTCACTTAACATGATTTTCTCCAAGCTCATCCATGTTGCTGCTAAATGGCAGAATTTCATTTCTTTTTATGGCTGAATAGTATTCCATTGTATACATATACCACATCTTCCTTATCCAGTTGTCCATTGATGGACATTTAGGTTAGTTCTGTACCTTGGCTATTGTTGATAGAGCTGCAATGAACATGGGAGTGCAGGTGTCCCTTCAACATAGATTCTTTCGGGCATATTTAATTGCTTTCTTCCTTGCATCCCAAGATCTATGGTCATCCTCTATTGCACTCTTAAAATGAAGAGCTTTTCAAGTCTGTTTTCCCCACTTGATGATGAGATTCTAAATACAAAGGGCAATAGCTAATGTACATTCACATCCCCAGTGAATGTCACATTTAATATTGTTAGATAAATCTATCCAACATTTATTATTCAACAAATATTTACCAAGTCCCAGCCATTTGATAAGCACTGGGCTAAATACTTAGGATACAATGGTAAGAAAAACTAGATCTGACCTCTGTGCTCATGAAGCTTGTAGTCAATTACAGAAACAAATATTAATCAAGCCAACACAAAGATATCGGTAAAATTAAAATTGCACTAAACTGCATTAAGTGTTCTGAAGGAAGAGCCACAGTAGTACAAAAATCAAGTCTGACCTAGCCAGGGAAAACAGGGAAGGATTTGAGCTGAATTTTGCACTGTGAACAGCAGTTAATTGGATAGAGAGGTGCGGTGAGGAAGAATGAAACAGAGGGAGTAGTTTGTGCAAAGGCCCTGTGGCAGAAGGGAGGTGAGAGAGTATGAGAAACTGAAAGAAGGACATGGTGGCTAGAGCAGCTGGAAAAAGATGAGCTTGTTGGAGGATAAAGCTGGAGAAATAGGTAGGGCCTTGTAGTTCATGCTGACAAGCTTTATCTAACTTAAAAGAGTAATGGGAAACAATGCAGTATTTAAACCAGGGAGGATAAAATCATTTTGCATTTTGATATCACTTGGGGTCCAGGGTGGAGAACATATGAAATGTGGGAACAACAGGTAGGAAATTAGGGCAAAAGCCTAAGGGAGAGAAGATGGTAACCTGGAACAGCAAGAGAAGTGATGGTGAACATGGAGAAAGATAGATGGATTGGCGAGATTTTTAGGAGATGACAGTAACAGGACTTGGGGTGGATTAGATACATGCAAAAAGACAAATAAGACAAGGCAGAATGTATTTGAGTTGCTGATTGGGCAGTACAAACTAAAGATTGTCAACACTATGCTGGACTTAGACACCACTTGCATTTTCTACTGCAGTTCTTAGAAGTGTGGGAAGGGGGGATGGGGAGGGGACATTAGGACTCTAGCTCCAACCAGAATCTCTAAAGTGGGGAGGGGGAGGGGGGACAGCCAGCAAAGGCAATAATGGTTTGGGGGTCAGTGGAAGGACTGGTTCAGACAAGCTGCTGGATGCAAAAGTGCCATGGAAGATCAGCACAGAAGGTGAGAATGAGCAGGGCAAGCTTCCCAGTGCGACCCGAGCTAAGCCTTGGATGATGAGTAGGTTTCAGGCCGGGCAGAGATGGAGAAAGGATCCCTACCAGAAGATCATGGGACCTGGGTGATGACAAAGAAAGGAGAAGCTTCTGAGGTGCCTCCTTTAATTCTCCTTCATTTCCTTTAAGCTGAGAAACAGGAAAAGCAAGCTTGTTGCAGGTTCTACTTAAACGATCACAGTCTACGGTGGAGGGCATGAACTGGTGCAAAGTTTTGCTGCTGGCCTCTTCAGAGGTCTGATGGTGTTTATGTTTTGTCTTTCAGAGTGTGAGGCTGTGTGCTCAAGGTCTGGAGATTGCAGCTATTTTATTTTGTTTTTTATTGAAACATAGTTGATTGTACATATCTGTGGGGTACCACGTTGAATATCAATACCTGTGTTCAATATGTGATGCTCAAATCAGGATAGTTAGTATCAGCTATTTTAAATCATGGCTGGACCTTTGGTTCAATGACATTCATGAACACATTTTAAGAGACTCCTGTGTTGCAGGCATTGTACTAAGTTCTGGAATTGGAAAGATGAATAAGACATGGCCTCTACCTAGTGTGTCTTGCAATCCATAAAATGCTATTGAATGATGTTCAACTATAATATTAATAATACAGATAAGCCTTTGAGTGTTCACAATAGTCAATATAAAAATTGAAAAATTCTAACTGGGCAAAATGGAATACCATATATATCAGATCAGTGTTTCTTAAATTGCAGTCTCTCTAGACTAAGGCATATAAATGCCTATTAAAATAGATGGGTTTTTTTCACTCAACACAGACTACAGAATTGGGTAGGGCCTAAGAATCAACATTTTAAACTAGTTCTCCAGAGATCCTAATGCCCAGTATAAAGTACCACTGTATTAAACAAGAAATGAATCTGGATATTAGAAAATTAAAACCCTCTCTTCTACTCTTTCACCCTTTTTTGGAAAAATGGATAAATGTTAAATGTAACCAAAACAAAAACTCTTGTGTATCCATCTTCAGGATTAGGATACCAGCAGACAGAGAGATCCAAATTAAAATTCTTTTCACCCTCCCTTGCTTACACATAAATAGTCTGTGTTCCTGTTTGTCAATGTTAAACAGAGGCCTTCGTATGTGATTATTTATGTTGTCAACTTCAACACATAAAATATAAGGCACAAATTACTCTATGTGTAGCTTCCTAGTTTTGAGTACGTACATTTTCAACCTCGATGTGAAATCAGCACTGAGTTTGCTTCTAAATGGCATGGATACATCCATAATGTGTAAAGAAATCTGTCACCTTTGGTTAAGAGGAGGTATCAATGTAATTTTGCTTTGTTGTGCAGATTCTGTCCTTATTGTTTTCTACCTTAGCCACATGAAAAAAGAAAAAAAAATTTTTTTAAAGAAAACACAAGGGCCGAGCCCGTGGCGCACTCGGTAGAGTGCTGGCTGGGAGCGCGGCGACGCTCCCGCCGCGGGTTCGGATCCTACATAGGAATGACCGGTGCACTCACTGGCTGAGTGCCGGTCACAAAAAAGACAAAAAAAAAAAAAAAAAAAGAAAATACAAAAGGCTAATCCATTTCATTAGGAAGAACTCATTCAAATTTCATGTGAGGGAAGATCAAGTTGGATCTTGCTGAGGCCTTGTCCTGTGTAGCCTGTAACAGGAGCATCAAGGAAGAAAACCGGAGTCAGGCTTTAACGTGAGTGCATAAAGGTGCAAAGAGAGAGGAAGAGAGGTCGAAACCTTCATGCTTCTTTGCTCCATCTACTTCCTGCCTGTAATATACACACAGGTTAATTCCTGGGAGGTAGGAAAAAGATTCACCTTGTATTAAAATTAAATCTCATGGAGAATAAGTAAAATTTCAAGCAAACCTCAAAGCAACGTACATAAAAAGAGCAGACACCTCCTAAAAACACTGCACACAGATGTTTGAGCCTCAGAGAGGTATGGACTCGTAGACCTTGGCGTTCAAAAGGTCCCGAGGGAGAAATAGCCTAGTCCAGAGGGAGAACATGAACCCCCAAGGGTGGCGTGCCCTTCCCAAATTCACCTGGCAAGTCAGTGGTAGAATGGTCAAGAAACTGCACCCGTGACTGCCAGCCCCCCACCTGCCTCTGTGCTGCCCACACAAGGTTTAAACAATTGTGCCCACTGCTCAGTCCCAACCAGATCCTTTATGTGCCATGTTGATGACCCAAAAAGGATCGTCTCATCATTGTCCCCCCCAAAACCTAGTGGCTTTATCCTTACAGAGCAACAGCTTAATTACACATTATCATTCAATAAGCATGAAAACCAGCCAGCCTTTAAAAATGGCCACATCCATACCCTGGTCTAATTCTCACAGCCAGCCTTTCAAAGCTCAAGGCCTGTGTTGGGGCAGGAGGGTCTGTGTGTGTGCCTGTGTGTACGTGTGCATGGGTGTGCACACGTGTGTTCAAGGCGGTGGGGACTAGGGAAAGCCAATCATGTGGACCTTGTAGACAGCTTTGATCCACATCTTTGCCCAGTAAAAAACTTGTAGCCACAGAAGCATTCAAGCACTAAAGCATTTTAACCACTAAAGCATTTGGAGCATTGTCATCTGATCCAGCGGACATGGGCCCTTTTTCTCAGATGCCTGAATGCCTTCACAATGAGAGCACTGCACTTGCCCTGCGAGGGAGGTCTCCTTGTCACTCACCTGCTGTCATTTTTTCCGGGGCCCAGAACAGTCCAAGGGGCCTTCACTATGGGTTCTAACTGGGCCCTTTGGCCTCTTAAGCAGGCTTCCCAGGTGAAAAAGGGAAAAGTTTATGTTTCTTATTGTGGGCCTATGGGGAGGGACTAAAAAGGTCCTAAAAGCTTATATTGAAGATGGGGAAGGGGGATGAGAGGAGAAAAAGCTAGGAAAGTGGGAAATAAAAACAATACCCAGTACTTTATTCAACTATCATGTAACAAGTTAAAATCAGGCTCCTTCCAGATCTAAATAGACACTCTGGTCCCATAATTAACTTGGGAAAATGAATCCTTTTGCTACCTTTGATCATTGGTATTTTTGTGACTAATGTGTAACTGGAGCTGCGTTTTCTGGGGCATGAGCCTCACCTGAGCAGCTGCTGGGGGAGAGCAGTCTGGTCTCCTGTGGTCAGCCTGTAAGGGATGATGGCAAAGCAGGAGCTCAGCAAGGTCAGGTCAGACCCAGCAAAGGCAGACCCAAAGAGATGTGCTGGCACTGACAAGTGTCATCTGTTGGTATTTTTTCCCTTGAAGGGAAGAAGTAGGGGGCATTTCAATAACAGTGCAGAATACTGTCTCTCAAATCACAAAGAAGATGACTTCTAAAGTCTCATTATTTAATTTTCTCTCCTTTTGGTCCCTCATCAACTTCTATTCCTCCCTACTCCCTAGCCCCTTCATGTGCAAAATACACATACTCTGACACACGCACACATATATACACACACACTGCAAAACATACACACACGTACACACATAAATACACACATGCTGGGCAAAAACTGGCATGTGCACAAAGCTGGAAGCTCTGTGGATGCTTCCAGGCTAAGGAGGCTCAATCAGACTAAAAAGTAGGGAGGTATTAAGAAATCTTGTTTGATAGAAGCGACTTTTCTTTTATTGAAGAACTTAATAGTGAATCTTTTCCCAATTCCTATCCAATTGCCTTCTTTTTGCTCTTAAGTTCTAAATTCCTTGACTGGAAAAAGAGTTTACATTACTAAACATTTTTACAGTTAAAAAAAAAAAGAAAGAATCTATTAATGCAACCCCTTCTCCATTTCCTGTGGAATTTGGTCTTTTGGATTCGCTAGAGCGCCCTCATGTGTTGCTCTGTCATAATACCATCCAAGAGATGAGAAGGATGTAAGAATGTTTAGACATTGTGTCACCACAATTCAAAATATCACTTTTCTTTTTCCACCTTTACATCCTCAGTGGGCTGGTGAAGCTGAGAAGTGCTACAGGATAGGCAGGTGACAGCACAAAGCTGTCATCATCCCCAAATGTGTGTCTAGGCAAAACACAGGCAATCTCCAGCCCGTCTCCTGAGTTGGGGCTCTGATGGCTCACTCTCACAGCCCTGAGCTGTGAACACAGGTTGCACTGGACAGGGACCAAGAGGGAGCAGCTGTGTACTTCTCCCTGCCTCATCAGAGCTGATTTCTGGGCTAAGAGTCTCATTCACTAACTAAAGCTGAAGAGTTCATGTTAATACAGTATTTCTCAATGTGAGGTTCAGGAAACACCAGCAACAGAATCCCCTGAAGCGTTTGTTAGAATGGCAGGTATCTGGGCCCCATCCTGTACCTGTTAAATCAAAATCTTTGCTACTGGGACCCAAGAATCTGCATTTGAATTACACTGAAGTTTGCACAACCTCCCTTATTCTTTTCACACCCCTTTAGATTACAGATTTATATATGAGCAAAGGACCTTAATCCCCTAAATCAGTGGGGTGGCTTCAGATACTGTGGCCCGGCAGCAGGAGAGATATTTTTAAGCAAGGAAGAGGAGAGGGGTTTCCAAGGCCTCTGATTTTTCCCACAGAGGCAGCTGCACGTGCAGTAGAAATAAAGAGCCAGCCCGAGCTGACCTTCTCCGTTCTACCCCTTTGAGTGCACCCGAGGGCTGGAGCACGCATTGGGGTGGGGATGGCAGTGGGGCTTCTAGGATGAGAACTCTGCCTAAAAACTTGCATATGGAGTTGGGGAAGAAGGGGCTGTGAGAGAGGCAACTCACCTCTAGAGGGCGCCAACCCAGATAAGAGGAGCATGCCCTTCTGGTCTCTCCTGCCTTATCATTTTCTAGCTGGGAGATTTACTCCAAGTTTCTCTGAAGAAAATGGGGACTAATATTTGTGCCTGCCTCAATAAATACATTATTGTTATAATGACTTTCTAAAGGTCCTGAGATCGGTGGGAGGATCCTGTTCTCAGAGATAGGTGTTGTGAACAGTGGATATGAAGGTACCCAAAAAAGTCTTCCCCATGCTGGGTCTGCAGCAAGGGAAAGGGATGCCTGGTGGGAAGTGACGAGCTCGGAGCCCCCCTCTCCTCCATACCAGCCCCCACTGTCCTCTTTATTCCAGCCAAGTGAGGCTCCTTTCTGTTCCTTGAACTCAACGAATATTGCTGGTTCTCATGAGGAAACTGAGGCTGGACCCAGATGTTCCTGAGTCAGGAAGGTTGTACAAAGGTCTCCTTCTCTTGCCTCAGGCACAGAGCATTGAATAGTCATTCTTGTTCCCAACTTTGGCAAGGGGTGGGATCAAGCATGGGTTGGACGTCCCTGACCAGCCATTGAGAGAAATGGGTGGGGGTGGGGGTGGGAGTGGGAGTGGGGGTGGGGAAGGAAGCCTTCCTTCCAGCAGGTGCTCAAGAAGACCCAAGTGAGGCAATGCATGGGGCCAAAAGAGCCTTGATTCTAACCAGGCAGACAGGGCTTATACCCACTTCTGCCATGTACTGGCTGTACGACCTTAGTTAATATTCTTAAACTCTCTAAGCCTCACTTTCCTTACTTGTAAAATGACTAAATAATAGTACCCACCTCATAGTTGTTACAGGATTAACAGAGATAAGGCACATAAATCAACTACACTGTGTCTGTACATGTACGTGCTCTAGTCATCCTAGCTATAGTGATTTGATGTCTGGGAGCCACACTCCCTAGTTTATGAGCTTAAGGTCTGCCTTGGGTTGAATGTCTTCCCAAAATTTAAACGCCACCGTAACTGTGGAGGGTGGGAAATGCTGTTATGGTAACTGAAAGTTGGGGCCTTGAAGAGGTGATTGGATTGTAGGACCATGCCGTAGTGAATGGATTAAAAATGGTGGTCAAGGGCATGATTTGGAAGGCTTTAAAAGGAGAGTGAATGAGGAAGTTAGTGTCTCTCCCTGCTCCCTCTGCTCTGCCATTTTTACAATGTGATACCCTGCTGTCACTGTCACCACCACCAAAGAAAGCCTTCACTAGATGTGTTCCCTGGACTTTGGACTTCCTAGCCTCTGAAACTGTAAGCAATAAATTTCATTTTCTTCATAAAATACCCAGTTCCGTGTGCTTTGTTATAAGCTACAGAAATGGACTAATACAAGGTTGGTGCAAGACCTCTCTTTTGTTTTATTTTATATTTTCCCATTTATTCTCCCATTCTTACTCCTCCTCCCCTCCCTTTCTTCCATCATGGGTTTTCATACATGTCCTTAGATTTTGGGTGTCTCTGAAAAATATAGGACTTTGTTTTGTATGTATATTCAATTTTAATATCCATAAATGTTATTGTGCTATAAATCATTTTCTACCTTTTGCACTCAATTCTGCAATTTTTAGAGGTATTCATATCACTGTTTGCCAATGGTTCTCAACTTCTCTACATAACAGAACCGCTTAGGGAGTTTTTGAAAAATATCTGGTCATTGATTCCAGTGATTCTGATTTAATTTGTCTAGGGTGGAGGTCATTCTGAAGTGCAGCCAGGATCGAGAACCACTGTTGTATGCAAATATAGCTCAGAGACTGGGACTTCTTGGGCAGGGAGAAGACCTGGAGCCCACTTTTTTCTGGTCTCAGCAAGTCCTTACAGCAAAATCAGGTAATGATGATCCTAAGGACAGTACCAAAAGGCAAATGAAGCGAGAAGAAAGTAAGCTGCAACTTAAGGGGTATCTAAGGCAGGGCAGAAATCAGACCTCTCACTCCACCCCTTGTGTAAAAGTCATGGAGCAACTTGTTGATTCGTCTGTTCATTAAATCAGTCAGTATTTACTGAGCACCTCTATGTGCTGGGCATTCTGCAAGGTGCAGGGAGTACAGCAGTGAGCAGGGCAGATGTGGTCTCAGCCCTCAGAAATGTTCAAACCTGTTAAAATAAAACTGCTCAGGCCCCACTCCCAGAACTTCTGATTTAGTAGGCACAGGGCTTGGCTCAGGAATCTCCATCTTAAACAATTGCAACAGGCGATATTGATGCCTCTGGTTCTGGGCATCCTTTGAGGAGTATTGGCGACACCAATTTATGGGAATCAAGTTGTTTTAAGCATGTTTGGTAAATTTACCCCATTCCCTCCCTCTAGAATTTTTTGAGAAAGCAGGACCTCCATTTACTATGTGTGTTCAGCCACAGTTACAACCTCGAAACCCCCTTCCTCCTGTCAGACCTCCCTACACATAACACCACCAATTAATTCACTTGTTGTGCACCCGCATTATATAGTTGCTATAGAGACATAGTCACATTTAATCCCTACAAAAACTCTGTAAGGTAGTTCCTGTCCTTTCATGTGAGAAAATGGAGGCTCATGCTGGTTAAGTGACTTTCCCAAGGTTAAACCTCCAGGATTTTACCCCGTGTCTCTCTGCTTCAAAAGCTGGGCTCCATGTTGCATGGGGCTCTCTAGAAGTCCAGGACAGTCCTCACTTGTCCTGTCATCTATTGGAAGGCCCAACAGCACTAACCAATGGCTACTCCAACCATAACCACTGAACCAGTTATTAGCTGGATGCTACATTCATTCCACACACGAAGTATACAGAGAATGCCCTCTTCTCTGGCATTAATTGGCAATAGCAGTTGGTTGGCTCACTGGAAAAACATAGCCAAAGCTGAGAATCATTAAAAAGTGATTATTAAAAATGATATATACATACATTAAGCATCATATTTTAACCTAAACATATAAATGTACATTCACAAACCAGACTTTTGATGTAAAGCCATGGCATTTTTTTGACTGTAAGTTCTCTGATTGGAGTTCCAGTATCCCCTCTAACATAAACTCTACTGATAACATATAGCCTAGGATTTCTAGTTTCTGTTTTCTTAGAGTAGAACTTTTTTGCACCTCTTGAAGAAGTCTAAGTGCAAAATTTCATTAAAAATATATTCCAGAAATTTGTCATTAAAATTTTAATGAGTTGGAAGAAGGGCAAAATAAATACCAAAATAGTCACTGCCTAAACTAAACAACTGTTAACATTTTGCCATATCTGCCCTATTTCTCACCTTTTATTTAAGATTAGTGTTATTTCTTAAATGTTTGAAAGTGAAACCATCTGGACCCAAATTTTTCTTCACAAAAATATTTAAATTATGAATTTAATGTTTTTAATACATGTAGAATTATTTAGATACTTATATCTTTTTGTGTTTTTCTAGGAATTTATCCATTTTACCTCCATTAACAAGTTTATTAATTAAAAAAGCTAATAACATATTATTATCTCTTTAATGTTTGTCCCCTTATTTATACTGGTTATTTATGCTTTGCCTTTCTTTTTCTTTTAATTATTTTTTTTTCCTGGGGGTTATCAATTTTGTTAGTCTTTTCAAGAGAACAAATTTTAATTTTGCCAATTATTTTTTGAAAGTTCATTTTCCATTTTATTAATTTTTGCCCTTATCTTTATTACTTTCTCCCTTCTACGTTCTTTGCATTTAATTCTCTGTTCTTTTTCTAACGTTTTTGACAAATATTTAACCATTGCTTTTCGGCCTTTTTCTTTTATAATATATGTATTTGCAGCTCTAAGTTCCTCTCTTCTCTTTTTCAACATCCCACTTCTTTTTAGCAGGAGAGAAAGTGAAAATGTCCTCAGAGTTCTGCTCCCGAAGATCCCACAGTCCCTGAGGTCCTTTTGCAGAGTTCCACCAGCCTCCATGTTCCCTCCCCACATTCGAGAAGAGGGTCCTCGTATAAATCTGCTTCCCAGAATTAGCTGGCCCAGTTCTTTCCTGGGTTTTAGATTTTGCAAGTCAGTGTAGGAAGAAACATCAGTGAACAAATGAGGAGCAGGTGGACATCCCACACATTATCATTCAAAGTATTTCTAATTTCCAATGATTTTTTTTATTTGATCCATGGATTACTCACAAGTATACATCGGGCTTATCTTGGGATCTTTTTAAATTTCTAGCTTAATTCTACTGTGGCTAGAAAATATTCTCTGAAAACATTCCCTTCTACTCTGTTGGTAAAGTAGTAAAGTCTTTAAGGATTTTCTTCACTGTAAATTAGTGCAGTCTTTATGGATTTTCTCAACCTTGGTATGGAGTTCCTAAAACAACTACAGATAGAACTGCCATACGATCCAGCGGTCCCACTGCTGGGTCTATTCATCATGTCAACAGGAAACCCGCACTCCTATGTTTATCGCAGCTCTATTTATAATAGCCAAGATGTAGAACCAAACTAATGTTCATTGACGGATGACTGGATAAGGAAAACGTGTGTGTATAAACGTATACACACACACACACACATACACACACACACACACATACACACACATAATGGAATATTACTCACCATAAAAAAAAGAATAAAATTCTGCCATTCTCAGCAACATGAGCAAACTTGGAAAAAATTAGGCACAAAAAGAGAAAAAGAAAGAGAGAGAGAGAGGGAGACAGAGAGAGAGAGAAACAACATACACAATACTATGGTTGAACTTTCAGAAGGAGAGAACAGAACCGGGGTTATTACAGAGGGGAAGGGGGGAGGGGGAGGAGGGTTGTCAAGGATCCTGATGTGATCATCACACGTTGTACACAAACACCGACAGCCAACTCTGTATCCCACGAATACGTATAATCAATTATGTTTCAAGAAAAAAAAGAAAAAAGAAAATATTCTCTGGGTGATTTGATTTCTTTCAAATTTGTTGAGTCAGGCTTTATGGCTTAGCAAATGGAAAATGTTCCATGTGCATTTGAAAAAAAAAAAGTACGTTCTCCAGTTTTGAGGTACAATTTTCTGTCTATGATGTTTGTTAATCATGTTCAAATCTTTTATATATTACCAAAATTTTTTTGTCTTCTTATTCTATCAGTTGACATTCTGTTAGATGCACCCAAAGTTGGAATTATTATATATTTCAGGTGGAATGAAACTTTATTTTTACAAAATATCCTTTATCTTCAGTAATGCTTTTTGTCTTAAAGACTGCTTTACATGAGTGTTTACATGTATATGTTTTTCTATCCTTTTATTTTCAAGCTTTCTGTATTCTTGCAAGCCATCTTTGTGTTTTAATTCAAATACTTAGTATATTTGCATTTCATGTGATTACTGATATGTCACTCGATTTCTATTTCTCATAGAAATATTTCTTACTATCCCCTTTCTTGACTTGTTTTGCATTAATCAATTATGTGTTAATTATTTCATTTTTCCTGCACTAACTTCTTACTAATCCATTCTATTCCTATTCTTTTAATGATTACCCTAGTGATTATAGTATGAATATGCCATCAAAGTCAAATATAAATTGGTACATTTACTACTTTCTAGACTTTGCACAGGCTTAAGAACACTCTGTTCCATATACCCACTTATTTTGTGTTCTTATTGTCATGTGTTTTATTTTTAAATATATTTTAAATTTCACAAAACATTGTTTTCTATTTTACAATAAATAGCTTATTTATTTTTTCCTACTTAGTTACATAGTTACTATTCCCATGGTCATCATCCGGGCCTGAATCCACATGCTCCATTCCTCTTCCATCTAAAGAATAATCTAAAGTATTTCTTTTAGTGCAGAGTGACTGGTGACAAATCAACTCCATTTTTTAAAAAGTTTTTCTGAAAATGTCCTTGCTTCACATGCATTTCTGAGAATTTTCTTTATTGGATATAGAATTTTAGGTTGGCAGTCTTTTGTTTGATTGTTTGGTTTTTGAAGATGCAGATCTAAGGTGTTTGATTTCTGTCATTTCTATTAAGAAGCCAGTTGTCAGGCCTATTGTTGTTCCTTTGAAGTAATGAGTCTTTTTTTCTTTCACTTATTTTAAGATTTTATCTTTGTCTTTTATTTTCAACAGGTTTAAAATGCTCTGCTTGAGTGTGGTTTTCTTTGTATCCATCCATCTTGACTCTGAGTATTATCTCTTCACATCCATCCTTTTATTTTCTTCTGGAGAAGAAAAAAGATACTTCTTTTGATTCATTCTTTTTTTAAATGTCCTTCCTTTCTGAGAATCCCAGATACATGAAGCCTATTTACTGTGTCCATATGTCTCTTATGCTTGTTTCTGTATTTTGCATACTTTATTTCTCCGCTCTTTAGTTTGGTTATTTTCTCCTGATGTATCTTTAAGTTTACCAATTCTCTCTTCAGCAGAGTCTAATCTACTCTTAAACCCAAGGTTTGGTTTGTTAATTTCACCTATTGCACTTATAAGATGTAAAATTATCATTTTATTTTTTCATAAATTTTATTCATGTGCTGAAAAAGTCCTCATTATCCACGATTCTCTTGAACCTGTTAATCATGGTTATTTTAAAGTCCATGTCTGATAACAGGACCTCCTGTGGGTTTATTTGTAGAGTCTGTTTTTATTCCTTTCTTTGATTTTTCAATCTGTCTATTTTGTTTTCTTGTGTACCTAATAATTATGTATTAAATGCCAGACATTGTGCATAAAATTTTTGAGATATAGTTTGAGGCTCAGGATGATATAATCTTTTTTTGTTGTTTGTTTCTTATATGACATTTACATTTATTAGGTATTATAAGTAATCTAGAGATGATTTAAAGAATATGGGAGGATTGTGTAGATAATAGGCAAATTCTAAACTATTTTACTTTTCCTTCTGTCAAGTAGTTAGGATATGGTTGGATCATCTTAATCCAATTTAGGATTGAGATAAATTGAAGCTGTGTTTGAATGTTTGGAAGAGTTGATCTGTTTCCAGCGAGGCCTTTCTTCTAGACTGTAGCCCTTCAGAAGACCTGAAACAAAAACACCGTGTTTTTATCAGAGACCCTCCTCCTTAGTAGGATCTGAACTCCTGTTTTTGTCTCCCCGCCTTATGACTTGGCTAATAGCTCTGATCTGTTACTTAGGCTCATAGCTACTTATCTGTTGTTCACTTATCATGAATCAGAAAGTTCCTTGAAGGGAAAATCAATCCTGAATATGACTCACCATTCTGTGCTTTCCTTTTCTTCTCTTTGTGACCCCGCCTGCCCAAGTCTGCACCTTTGATATCTTCAAACAGATGTCAGTGAGTGTTGTCCTTTGTCTGTTCATAGTTTATGTTTGTCTGTTGGCAAAGGGGCCCAGAAATTCTTAAATAATGCCACAAATTTTTTCTCATTCAGTTGTTTCACATATTAGGCTTTGAAAAGTCCTGCTATGAAAGTTTGTGAGTGCTAGCAAGTAACGTTCCAATGGAAAAAGAGAGTTTTCAACAGTATTTATCCCAAACCAATCTTGCCAGGACTGTGTAATAGCTAATGATGTTCATTTCTATCACAGGCCATTGATTTGAAACCCAGACTTTTTATTGGAGTGTGCATTCATATTGTTTAGGATTGAATTTAATAACAAGAAAGGGAAAATCCAATTTAGCAGTTGTTTAAATACACAAGGCTTTACTTCGTCTTGCAAACATTCTGGGTCAATCATCCAAGTCTAGCACTGCAGTTTTGTGAATTTGTCACGGACCCAAGCTTCTTCCACTTACTCTGAGTTCCTGGAATGTGGTTGTCATCTTCCTTATTCCACATGGCTCCTGGAGCACCAGTCATTATGTCCAAATTTTATTCAAAAGGAAAGAAGAAAAGGGAAGGAGAAGGTGATGCTGTTTCCTTTTAAGAATACTCATGAGAAGTTGTACGTATCTCTTCTGCTTACATCCTGATTGGCCGTGCTTAGTTTGGAGGAATATTGGAAAGTTTAGTGTTTACTCTAGGTAGACTAGCTCAAATTTGAGAAGTGTATTATTTAGAAAAACAAAGAGAATTGGGTGACAATCAGCAATTGCCTACACAATTTTATTGTTGGAATACAGAGATTTCTATTGTACTCCACAGTAACAACCATTACTGACCTTGCTCCAGTGTTTTAACATTTACACTTTATTATGTCATTAGATCCCTACAATTAACTCTGAGAAGTATAGGAAGTATTGTGATGCCTATAGGTAGAGGAGTGAGAAAACTCATTTTCAACATGTTCAAGTAGCAGGTAAGTGATAAATTCAGGGTTCAACTGAAGTTTTCCAGCACTTGCTCCATTACCCAACAGCCCCTGTGAGCAGTAGATATCAAAAACAGGTTCCAGACAATCAGAAAGACTGAGGTTCAGAGTCCTGGCATGATCTAGGTACAGAAGAGGTTCTCAGTGGACAGGTAGATCCAAGGCCAGTTTGTCATTGGATGAGACAAGGACGGAAAGGCATTTCCAGCATATGAAGGCAGGTTATTGTGGAGTCAGTGCATATTAACTTTGAGAAACCATGCTAGCAACTACTTCCAGTGCCCTTTCTTTAAAGAAAATGAAGGATTGAGTACAAAAACAGTCATATCAACAGAGAAGACTTCTGCTGCATACTGTAACCAGAGCAGTGTTAGAGAAGGTCAAGTAGGGAGCCAAGACTTTAATTTCTGCCAACCAGTAACAAAAATATTTGAAAACAGTCAGAGAAAAGCAATGCATTATCTATAAGAGAAAATCAATTACAGTGACAGCATATTTTGAGGCCAGAAAGAAGTGAAACAATATTTTCCAAGTGCTTCGGGAATTCAGACATTCTCAAGTAAAGGAAAACCAGGAGAATTTGTCATTAACAGAACTACCCTAAAAGAATAACTAAAGGAAGTTCTCTAAATAGAAAGGAAATTATAAAAGAAATAATCTAGGAACATCCAGAAGGAATAAAGCACACAGAAGGAGAAAAAATATAGGTAAATTCAGTAAATTTTCTCTTGAGTTTTCTAAATTATGTTTATTGGTTGAAACAAAAGAATATAATACATCTTATGTAGTTTTAAATGTAAAGGAAATATTTAAGACAATTTTACTATAAATGGAGGAGGACTAAGGGATGTAAAGGGAAATAAAATTTCTCCACTCCCCTCAAAGAGGTAAAATGTCAGCACCAGCTGATTGTGATGTTATATGTATACCACGGTACTTCGAAAAGTTTATGGAAAGATTTGTATTATCTTTTAATTCTATTTTTTCCACAAACTTTTTGAAGTACATATATGTGTGTGCTTTTTGAAGTGTATATAATATGTAAAGTAGTACCTCGAATAACCACTAAAAAGCTATACAAAGGTATATGCTCAAAAGCATGGTAAAATATGTTAAGGTAACCCACAGTAAGGTAGGGGAAAAAAAAAACAGAGAAACAGAAAACAAAGAAAAAATAAAAAATAAAATGACAGACTTAAGCTTTAACATATCAATAATTACATTAGGTGTAAATGGTATAAATATAATAATTTTAAAAACAGAGATTGACAGACTGGATGAAAAAACATGACCCAATTATGTGCTGTCTACAAGAAACTCACTTCAAATATAATGATATAGGTAGGTTGAAAATGAAAGGAGGGAGAAAGATATACCATGCAAGCATTAATCAAAAGAAATCAGGAATGTTTATATTACCATTAGATAAAGCACACTATGGAGCAAAAAAAAAAAAAAAAAAAAAAACCAGGAACAGAAAGGGAAATTACATAATGTTAAAAGGGTCAATCCATCAAGAAGACATAGCTATCCCAAATGTATATTCAGCCAACTAATTTTTGGCACAGGTGCAATTCAATGGAGGAAAGATAGTCTTTCCAACAAATGGTGCTGGAGCAATCACATATCCATAGACAAAAAAAAAGGAATTGCAACCTAAGCCAAACACCTCATATAAAAATTAACTCAAAATGGATTATATATTTAAATGTAAAACATAAAACTATAAAACTTTTAGAAGAAAATACAGGAGAAAATCTTCAGGACATAGGACTTGGTGGAGATTTCTTAGACATGACACTAAAAGCATGGTTCATAAAAGAAAAAAATTGATAATTTGGTCTTCATCAAAATTAAAAACTTTTGCTCTGTGAAATACCCTGCAGAAAATGCTGAGTAACTTAGCCCAGATCCATGAAAATGAATCCGCTTGGGGCACCAACGTGTAATGCATGCTGAAGCAGCTCAGAAGACAGAAGACAGGTAAAGGATGGTGAACGATCAAGAGGACCCAGATCAAGCCCAGATTAGATTACTTTATGAGCTGCCACGACCAGAAATTCATTGTTTCCTTAGTGCGCATAGGCATTAAGAAACAAAAGAAAGAAAAAAAGGCTGGGAAAGGGATTACTTTGGAATTATGCCATTGAATATCATTTTCATTTCAAGGAGCCAAAGAGAGTGTAGGGTTTCAGGGTAGAAAAAAGGAGGCACAAAATTCCATTCAACTTCTGAAACATAAGCACAGACATGCATAATCATTCCCACCCCCAAATTTCTGCCTGGAATGCAGGGTCCTGGGAGGAGCTGGGTCCACGGAGGATGGCTTAGATGAATCACTTAAATGGAAACCCTTCACAAGTTGGCTTTGTTAAAACCAGTTCAGAAGGCTGTGGGGAGAAAGCAAACAAACCCTATAGTTAGCTTTTCTGTAGTGACTCGCTCTCCCTTTTCTCTGTAAATATCAGTTGCCGTATTTATACATTTGTAATTAAATTACATTTTATCCTTAAACGTATTCACTGTACAGGAACTATTCAACTAGACCACTTCTTCACGGAAAACAAGAATCCAACAGAATGTGTAAATAATTTGAGGGTAGGGTGGGAGTGAGGTGCAGAGAAAGGACAGTGCAGATTGTAAGAAGCGAGGAATAGAAGATTGTGGCAGGTTCTCCTATGACTCTAGTTGAGTCCTTCCTCTCTCCCTTCCTTCCTGAACTAAAGAAATCAATTATTTGGTGGTCACTAGAGATATAAAGATGATATTATGTAAGATATTTCTATCAAAACAGAGACCTTTTCCATTGACTATTACCTATTCTTAAAAAAAGGGAAAAAAATGGATCTTTATAGTTAATAATAATTATCAGTTACTTTTTACTTGAATGCCAGGCAAAGACCTGGGCCTTTTCATTTGATCGTTCAGTAGTGCGTGCAAAGTAAAAATTATTCTCCCCATTTTACACACAAGGAAATGGCAAATCAGAAAGGCAAAGCACCCAGCACAGGAATGTTCCACAGAACCATAAAGGCCTCATAAAACCCTATGCTAGTGAAATCCTCTAAATTCCACGAGTAACTGTGTTTGCTGAGTGATGGTTACTTACTGAGACTCTGGCCTGAATGGGAAAGTGCAAAGAACAATGGTCAGCAAGAGAGAGTCAGAGTGACAGAAGCCACCCACTGGTCACCTCCTTCCCAATCTCCAGGAATTACGATGACTATGGAGGGCTGGCCTGCATCAGCTCACCCAATCTTCCCAGCAGTCCTGTGTGGTGGGTGCTACCAGCTCCATTTTACAAACAGGGGAACCAAGGTCCGGAGACCTTAACTAATGTGCTCAGGTCACTCAAAGAGTAAATATCAAAGCCTAGACTTAAACAGAGGGAGTGCGGGCCAGAACCTAAGCTCTTAACCTGAAGTTAGCATTTACTCTATATTTAACCATGCACCCAACTACAGGGTGCGTGATCTCCTTTAATCCTGACAGCAGCCCTAAAGTCACCAGTACTAAGTTTCACCCATTTTAAACCATGACTGATTGGGAGGTCCCAAGCCAATAAGTAGCAAAACTGAGATTTGAAGTCAGGTTTATCACCTGAGCCTGGCATTTAAACCACTTCAATATCCTACTTCTCCATGTTAGAGATTATCCCAGAGCTGGAATGTCACCCAAGTGCTTGAGACCTGGTTTGTTTGCAAGGAGCCACAGGCGTGGGACCTTCCTTGACATGTCTGTTAGGATCCTGGTGTGGGGTCCTCTTGTCTGGCTATGTCCCGGCCCTTTAGGAAGGGGGCCACACATTCAGCTCAGCACATGTTGAATGATCATCTCCTCTGTGCTACATTTAAGACATATACATTATCCCTCCCACTATGCTGGAAAGGCAGTCTGGTTTAGTGGAAGGTACACGGTACTTAAAGTCAGTCACCCAAAATTAAGAACAAAGCCACATTTCTTTTGCTCATTGCTGTAATGAACCCTTGGACTCTAGACCAGACTGTCTAGGTTCAAATCCCACTCACAATTTGCCCTTGTGCCACTTTGTCTCTCTAGGACTCAGTTTCTTCATCTGTAAAAAGTGGATAACGATATAGGGTGCTTATCTCATGGCTGCAAAAATGTAAGGAGATCATGCGTGCAAAGCCCTTGGGACAACCCTGACCCACGGAAAGTATTTGCACTGATTTCACCTCCAGCCTTTGCATGGTGCCTGGAAGGTAGTACTTGCTCAGTATGTGTTTCTAAAATGTGGGAATTAACCGGAACCTGTTTCCTCAACTATAAAAGAGCAGTTATTTCTGCCTACCTCCTGCTGCTGGCTTTTGAAGATATCAATGAACAGATATAAAAGCACCTGGGATTTTACCTGGCACATACTTGGTGCCCCATAAGCTTTAATTTACCCACTTATGATTTGAGCCTCAGCCTGCTTTTCAGCAAAATGGGTAGCCTCGTGCAGCCTCCCTGATATGATAACATAGGTCAAAAAGCTGCATAAGAAGTGGGATGCTTTGCAAATGTAAGTTACTAACATTCCCCATCCCTGCCTCCTTCCTTGTGCCACTCCCCTCCAATCACTTGCTTCCTCCCTTTCTGGTTGGAAGCTCCCCTCCTATTTCTCTCTGCCTCCTGCTTCTCCTACCCTCTGTTACTTCCCACGTCAGCCTGGACCCTTTGCTTCTCTCCTGGCAGATCCTCCAGGCCCAGGGAGCCTTCTGGCTCCTCTCTCCCTGCCCACTGGGCAGCTGGCAGGAAACCCTTCCCTCCACCCTCCCCACCCTGTTCCCTTCGGTAACACCCTGTGCACATGGAGATTATTTCTCTTGGCAGCAGGTGTCCAGCTGTCAAAGAGATAGATCGGACTTGGTCAGGAGGAGGCAGGAAGGGAGCTAAGGAAATGAGACCCAAATGGAAAAGGCCCCCCGGCCAGGAGCTTTAAGAAACAAGGAGGGTGTGAATAGAAGCAAATGAACCAGGAAGGGTGCAAGAAAGCACATCACAGATCTCACCTGAGGACCCAGACTCCCAAACCCTCACTTCCTACTCAGAAGAGCAATTATAAGCAGGATGTGAATAGGTGCCTATCTAGAGAGGAAAGGGAGAGACCAAAGGTAAAAGGTCAGCTACTCTGAAGACTCATTCTAATTTCTTTTGCATACTCGCTCGCCACCTGCAAAGTATTACCATAGGATTGTCACAAAGATCAAATTAGCTGATAACCACAAGCACTAGATCAGTGCCTGGCACACAGCACGCACGGTTAAATATCAGCTAATTGTATCGTTTTATCATCAGTCATGATAATAATGCATCAAAATTCTGGGAATGGAGATCATGGATTCAGAGTCAGAGAAACTTTGTCTCAAATTCTACCTGGACCACTTCCTGGCTGTGAGAGCTTGGCCCAAAGAGCTTCAGCCCCTTCCTCTGAAATTATAGCGATATTACCTTACTTGCCTTGCTTTGAACGGCACCTGAGAGTTATTTCCTCTCTCCCTAGAAGTATTTCTAAGTTGAAGAAATAAAATTAGAGAAGAGGTGACATCACCTTCTACAGTGACATTCCTGCTCATTATTCAGTTTGCAAGAGTCCGAGGCAGCTTCTGGGGCATCAGCCATCTCTCCCTAGCACAGGGGGAAGGAAAGAAAGGGCCAGGCTGTCAGAGAGGTGGGTCAGAGAGGGCCTATGGGCATGAAGTGTCACCTCCATTTCTGAAAAGAACACTGGCTTTGGAGTCTGAACGTCTGATTCAAATGTCTCTGCCATCTATCAGTTGTGTGACTTTGGGCAAATTATTTAATCCTTTTGAGTGTCAGCATTTTGGGGGGAGGAATCAAATGAGGGAGCCTGGAGAACTAGTCAGAACTCTGCTGTTTGCAAGGGATAGAAACAAATTCAAACGTGGTTAAACAGAAGAAGGGACACACTGGCCCGAGAGACCGTGACCCATGCTGCGTTCCTGAATTACAGGCCCTCCAGCCCTCCTCTTCTCTCTCATCTCTAACCTGTCCCCCCAGTTGAGCTCACTCTCCTTCACCCCCTTTTCCATTTCCGTCTTTGATTGTTGCCTTCACAGAATTTATTCAATTTACTTTCACCCAAGCTCTGTTTACTTTTGAAAATGCTAGTTTCCATTGCACACACTTCCCTGCCTCCACCCCCCCCCATAAACTTGGTTCCATGGAAAAGACAAGCCATGGAGCTAGAAACCTCAGAAACCCTTGGCCAGTACTTTGACAGGCTTGCTTAGAGTTTTCAAACCCTAACCCCTGGTCATTTCCAAAGTTCACCCTTTTAGGAGGTCCAGCTACATACAGTGGATATATATTTTGAGTCCCAAATTCCTGAGGGTCCTTTTCAGTGACTAACATTTAAACACCATCTTCTTGGGAAGTTTCTAGAAGGACAATCCTATCCAGGCTAATAAATATGACATTCTATTTCTGAACCCAGATTCCATTCTGGAAATTTAACCTCAGTCTCCCTGTTCATCCTTTTTTATGTTAACTTCCTCTTCCATGTCTGACCCACTCCCACTCTCAAATGCACACTCACGCAAATAAACTGGTGCTTCCAGCCACACAGAGCTCTTCTGAATTCCCCAAGCATGCCATGCACTCTCACCACTATCTCAATAGAAAACTTGATTCATCTCTCAAGTCCTGGCTCAAGCATGTTCCCCAGTAAATTTGTCCCTTTACTCTGGACTCATGACGCTTTGATTAAACATATCGTAATGTGGCATTTGTTGGATTGTCTACTTCTCTTTCTGATGATGAACACTTCAAGGTCAGAAACTATCTTAGTCACCTACTTCCCCTGGCACCTAGGATGGTACCTGGCACACAGCAGGTGCTCAAGGAATGTGTAAAAAATGCAATGGTGGAATGTCCAGGAGGTTATTGCATGTGAATGAGCCTCATGCCTCATTTGAGATCTGCTAGTGGAGCCACTGTATTCTATTTATCTACTGCAGCATAACAAAACGCCCCAAAACACGGTAGCTTGAAACAACAACAATCGTTTTTATCTCTCACAGTGTCTGTGAGTTAGGAATTCAGGAAAGGCTTGGCTGGGCAGCGCTGGCCCACATCTCTCACTCGGTTGCATGTGACAGTGGATGAAGCTAGAGCAGTGTCTGGCTGAAGCATAGGTGGGCATTTCTCTTTATGGGATCTCAAGGTCACTCTGTGGGTAGGCTTGTTTGGCCTTCCTCGCAGTGCGGTGGTCTCAGGGCAGTTGGACTGCTTACATGGAGACTGGAGGCTTCAAGGGCAAGTAAACTAGGAAGCAAGGCAGAAGCTGAAACACCATTTATGGCCTAGATGTGGAAGTCGCACGGCGTCACTTCCACCGTCCCCTATTGGCCAAAACAGTCACCAAAGTCTGTCCAGTTTCAAGGCAAGGGGACATAGACCTGTTCTCTTGGGAGGAGGGTTAAAGAATTTGCAAATGCATTTTAAAACCATCACACTTAAAAGCAATGTCGACAGCAAAAGGACATCAATGGAAAAACCTGGGAAACTGAATAAGGTCTACAATGTAGTTAACAGTAGTACCCCAATGCTAATTACTTAGTTTTGACAAATGTACCAAGGCAGCAGAAGATATTAGGTGAACTTGGGTGATGAGTATGTGGGAACTCTCTCTACTGCCTTTGTATCTTTTCTGTAAACCTAAAATTATTCAGAAATAAAAATTTAACTTAAGGAAGAATGCTAATGCCTCCTCTTCCCCACTGTAAGTACTGGTAGAGAATAAGTGGTCTTAAACACACAAGCTCATGTGGGTGCAGTAACTAAGAACTGATTCTGGTAACCTTTCCTGTTCTGGTCAAGCAGGATTTGACACGCCTTCCTTTCTTCCCCTTGTGTAGACCTCTACAATTACGCTAATCACAATGTATATTTAATCCACTTAAATGCCATTTCCTTTACTGGATGCTGTGATCTCTGAAGGGCCTTTTCTTAACGGTTGTTTTTATCCTCAGTGCCCAGGACAGGGTTAAAATAATACAGTAGATCGAACCATGTGAAAATGCCAGTTTCATAGCTCAGAAAGAGTTGAATAGAGTCAATTAATCCACAAACAAAACTGAATGGAAGGCACTTGTACTATTTCATGCTTTTGTTCAAAGGGATTAACAGCGTCCAACATTCCTGAAGAAAGAACTCTTTCAGAAAAATAAGTATTGACCCAAGTTTTTCACCAGGAACTCCACCAAAACCCTGGGATTCCTACCCCATCAGTTTCTGGAGTCCTCTCTAACTCTTGTCTCCAGAGCCAGCGCCTTTGCTGGACTGAGAAAGTCTGCCTTGCTCTAGTAGGCCAACAGCCAGAGGCGGCGGGGCCTGCAGACACAGACGCGAACGTGCCGGGCAGGGTCGTGATAGCAGAGAATCCAAGCCCAGCTGGAAGGCAGCCATGTGCTGCTGGGGCGGGAGCTGCAGGAAGGCAGGAAGGAGGAAGTCATCTTGTTGGCAGGCCCCACCCTCTTCCATTTCCCAGGAGGTCAGGCCAATGTCATCACGTGAATTTTTCCAGACGGGAATGGAGGCTCTAAAAAGAGTCTTACAGGAGTCAGCAAGAAACTCATTATTGACACTTTCTTTCTTCCTTTTTCTCCTTTTAAACCCAAATTTAGGAGCCACAGCAGCTGCTCTGGGAGAGTCCCAGGTTGTGTACCACTCTGCAGGGCCCATATGAACAAGACATGGCCACCTAAAGGACCAAGGTGACTCAACAAACAGTCTCACATGTGCCACATAACTTCTTCCAGGATGGGACTGAGACATGGCTTCAGGCACATCCGAGGAGAGAAGGTGGGAGTGGTGTTTGGGGGCCAAAGGAGTGCTGCTGGCATGATGGTTTCCAACTCGTTCCTGAGCCAGATCCAAAAATGTGTTGCCTGTTTCTCTGTTTAGGAATTATCCTTCCCTGAATACAACAGCCGGGGCATTTTGTTTTCCATTCTTCGAACACAGCTGGGTTTAGGCCTTCCAATGTCATGTTCTTCACCGCGTAACATGCTCGGCAATAAAATATAAAGCCATTTTTCTGTGCTATTTAGTTAATGATACAGTATCTGGCAGCCTCTTCTACTTCACGAAAGCCATCCTTGGGAAAAGTTCTCATTCAAACCCTCTATAAGTTGTTTTTAACCAGCGAATCCCAACCCTTAGACATTTTCGGGCAATCTGGTTCTTATTTTAACTGAAACTAGTTTATTCTTCTCAGAACAAAAGAATGCCAACAATTCAACAGTACTTCACTCTGCAACGTCACCAGCTGGAGCCTTCCTGAGCTCTGAGGAACAGCACGGTGTGGCCTCGAGAGATTAGCAATAGAGGGCTCCCCGGTGGCTGATCAAGGCATCTGTTTCTAATGGGTCTCTTTCTTTGTCCTGTGGGAGCATAAGCCAGAAGTATGCTGAGCCCCTGTGTACATCACTACTGAGAGCCTTTGGGGCCAAACGTGATCCCAGAGCTGCAAGCCACATTCCAATGAGAATCTGGACGTGGTGGGTACAGGACTAATGGGGAAGAAGGCTTTTTTGTTAAAGACCAGGAATGCACTATTGGATCAAGGGCCAAGAAGCAAAAGAATCTTCTTGAAGAGCCGCCCTACCGTCTGTCCTTCTCAGGAGACCACAGACATCAAGGGCTATTGGTAACACTACACTTACGGATCTACCTAATGACCACCTGAAAGGAGTGGGATGCCCCAGGACCCCTGGGCCCCATCAAAAACCCAAAATATGCCTATCTTTTATAATGTATCATCTTTGGGAGGCTTTGGGAAAGTCTTCATTATTCTAGATGAAAGAATTTTTATTGTTTTTGTCCATCATTCTAGAGAAGATGACCCATTATGAATCATTTTGGTTAGCCTCATCTTAAATCTGACTTTTTTTCTTTCCTCCTCTTCCCACCCATCCTTTCTTCCTTCCCTCGTGCAACTGGCCAACATATAATTATTGCATACTTACCTATGAGCTGATGATCCTGGAGTACTGGGGATGCTGCATATGTATCTGTGGGAACGTGCTTAGATATGTTGCAGTCACAAACAATGCCATGAACTTATGTCTTAAGACAACGAAGGTTTATTCTCTTCATGTTTCTTATCTGTTGAGGATTGGTGCAGGGCTCTAGTCACAGAATCCTTAGTCAGGGATCCAGGCTGATAGAACAGCCAGTATGTGGAATGTTGATGGCTACCACGGAGGGCAGAAGGATTTTGGATAGTCAGAAGAGCCATGAGCATACAAAGGGAGTTGCTGGGGTGGTTACTCTGATCGGATGTGTGCAGGCCTCTCAGAGGAGGTGACTGTTGAGCCGAGACATGGAGTATGAAAAGGAGGTGGGCATGAGGGGATCTGGGGCAAAACACTCCAAGAGGGACCAGCAGTGTCACTGCCTTGTACCAGGAACAGGCATGACATAACCAAGGGACTAGAAAAAGGCCCACATAGCTGGACCACAGTCAATGAGGGAAAAAGTAGTGGGGTATGTGGCCTGCAAGGCAGCCAGGGGCCAGACCCTACTGAGCCTCGTAGGCCGGGGCAGGGAGTTGGACTTATATTCAAGCTCTGTGTTTTATCTAAACATTTATCTTAGCAAACTAAGCCCACCTTAGCTTCTACAGAAGTCAAGCCCTTGCAGAGCTTGCCCCTCTGCTGAGAGGTGCTTCCCCATCCTTCCTCACTCCACTCACTCAAGTGTCACCTCCTGCAGAATCTTCTCTAACACCTCAGTCTGATTAAATGCCTCTTCCTTTGCAGAATCCCTCACTCCCATGAGGCAAGCTCCTTGAGGGCAGAGGCCAAGTTCCTAGCACAGTGCTGGACAACAGTAGGTCCTGAATTGAGAGCTCTGAATGAATGAATGAATGAATATGCTTCTTGCACCTTGTGACTTTCGGAAGTATATGAGACAGAACTTGGGCTCGCTCTCTGCTCCACCATTCTGCCGTGTGAGACCCCTGTGTCACTGTCATCACCAATAAGGCCTTCACCAGATGTGTTCCCTGGACTTTGGACTTCCCGCTGGGCATTAGCTGGACAGCAGCCTGTTCGAGAACCTCAACCTGAAGAAGTGAGGAGGTGCACAAGCCAAAGGTTCAGTCCTGGTCCGGGAGTGACTGGCAGTGGAATTAGGAGTGACGCCCCCTATTACAGCTCCAGAAACCTCATTTTCATGGCCCCTACTGCTTAGGGACCCCAGAGTTTGGGCCACTTTGGTGATGGCTCCCAGTATCTAATCTAAAGGCCTGGGAGAGAAGAGGGGTGGGAAAGTAGGGATTGCTCATATTTTTTGAGTACTTTCCATGGGCAAAGTGTTGGTGTAAGCATTTCACATGCTTTCTCTCATGTAATCTGCAAACCACCCATTGAATTAAGTCTAATCATGATTCCTATTTATGAATGAGTAAACAGAGTATCATCATACACTTGATGATAACAAAAATTAAAATAATGATTAAAAAACTATATACGGGACAGAGCTTGGTAAAATGCTACATACCTATTGTTACTACTGCCACATATTTTCCACATGGCCTGCACAAGTGCTTGCCATAGATAAAATGTTTAATGAAGAAACTCTGGAGTGATTCAGGAGAGGGCTAGCTTTCTTTAAGGAGACAACAAAGAAGATACATAAAAGCAGAAAGATAAAGAGGCTGTATTAATTATATCCTATATACAGATAGAGATTAAGCTGCTCTGCCCACATTATTTCATTTAATTTTCACAACAACCTTACAAGGTGGGAAGCTGAGGCTCAGAGAAAAATTAGTAAATTACGTAAGTTGAGACTTGCCACATAGTAGGTGTTCTATAAACATTAGCTGCTGTTATTATTATCATTATTACTGTTATTACTGAAAAGAAAGTGGAGGTGTTTAAGGAAGTATGTTACATGCAGAAGGAACAGTATGTTCAAAGCAGAGAGTAGAGTCCAAGTTAGGGGAGCTCTAGAAATGGGGAGGAGAGCCACTCGGGCAGAAAGTCTTCAACTCTTAGGAGGTCTGGGACCTCTTTGAGAGGCCCTGGTGAATACCATAGACCCATTCCCCGGAAAAGTGTACATACACACAAAGTTTGTACATATCTTCAGATTTACAGACACTCAAAAACCCATCCACGTATTCCAGAATAAATAATAATGATAACCTTGTAATACTAACTACGTGCCAGGCTCTAGTATAATCACTTGTAAAGCTAGGTGACTACACCAATTGTCTTGCTAAAGCAATCCATAACTAAAGCCAAAGCATTTCATTATTTTAGTTATACTAAGTTTCCATTTGTATTGTCAGGGCTAGGGCTCAGACTCTTCAAACCCATTGTACAGACTGGGTCACAGACCCCTCACATGCTGGCTGGGTCACAGATCTCTCACATGCTGGCTGGGTCACAGATCTCTCACATGCCGACTGGGTCACAGATCTCTCACATGCCGGCTGGGTCACAGACCCCTCACATGTCTGGCTGGGTCACAGACCCCTCACATGCCGGGCTGGGTCACAGACCCCTCACATGCCTGGCTGGGTCACCAAATCCCTCACGTGCCAGGCTGGGTCATAGATCCCTCACATGCCAGGCTAGGTCATAGACCCCTCACATGCAGGTCCATGCTAGGCAATTGAGAAAGATTCCGGGAGCCATTGGCAGACGACACAAGTTCAGCCAGCAGCAGCAGCAGCCTCCACCTCCCCATGCCTTCCCCCCAGACCCCTGGGGTGGGCATCCTGGAGGCGGGGGACCCTGTGGATCAGAGCCACTCATCCTTTATACTTAAGTCCATAACCCAGGACTCTTGGGTGCACATGCGCAGTTACATTAGACAATAACCAAGGAACACCTGGGCGCACGTGCATATTTACATCAAATGCTCAGCAAGATTCTGAACATCTGAGGGGCCTTGACCGTTTCTTTCATTTTCCCTACATCACTTCACACAAATTATCTCATTGAATCCTTGGAGCAACCCTAAGAGGTAGCTACTATTATTATTTCTTCCTCTATAGACAAGGAAACAGACCGAGAAGTGAAGCAATTTGCCAAAGGCCCCACGGAAGTGTGAGCGTAGGTGGCAGTGCCAGGATTTGAACCAAGCTGGTGCTAGAGGAAGTATGCCCACCCACCACACCCCACTGCCTCTCAAGACCCCATCCCCTGGAGGGGTACAGAGCCCCCCTCCCTCCTGCACCCAAAGGAAGACTTGTTCTTTCACAAGCTGACTCCAACCAGTCACACAAGAGCACAGGTCACCTGTTCCTCTCGCCTGGCGCCTGTAGACCAAAGCCCTTTCCCATCATCACCATGAAAGTCAAAGCCACTTGATTCTACAGCCATCCTGGTTGAGAAATAATCAGTTCCAGAGGTGTTACTGAAACCCATGCAAACCCTTTAAAATAATGAGCTGCCTCATTCAAGCGGAAACCTCTTCTCCACCAGTCCCCTCATCCCGTCTCCTGAGGAATGTGCAAAAATTCCTTTTCCACCTCAGGGTATCAGATATATCGAGGACTTACGCTCTCACCCACACTACACCTTCAGTTATGCTACCAATCTTTCTCCATTAAACCCAGCCGTGTAACAGCATAACAGAAAAGAGAGGCCAAGACGGAGGGAAGGTCTCACACTAGCAGAGACAGGTAGCACGCCCACAATTAATTCTACACATTTATTGCAGAGCTGGTAAGCAAATCAATGTCATTGATGATTTATTCCCTAATTTGCTTTGAGTACGCACTTCATAAATCAATAATAGAAAATGGCATTAAAGTCTTGGTGTTAACTGTCAGCAAAAGGCAGTGTACCGATTCTTTTAATTAAAAGAATGTGTGTGGTGAATATGTCCATGTGTTATATTAGATAGGGCACATTTTAAAATTGCTTTTTCACATCAAAAGCAATACCAGCAGTTTGGAAGAGGATGAACTGTAAATTCGCAGTAACCGGCCAGACTCCTGGCGTTCCTGGGTAATGTATGATAATTTGACATGTAGCCTCATCCAAGAGCATCCTGGGAAAGGAGATAATGTTCTCTGGTTGCTGCCAGTCTAAATGAATCCAAAATCCCTCAGAATCCATTAGAAAGACATGGAAAACATGAGCTGAGGCATCGCATTTTTTGTGTGTGTACCAGATAAAATCAATTTTATCTTTCCTAAGGCAGTATAGTGGATATGGAAATTAGGTGGTTACCCAAAATTAAGACAGTTAAGGTTAGCAATGCTTTTCCTCTCTGCTAAAGTTCTGAGAAGTACACAGTTTTTTAAGATAAGAAATCAACAAAAATTAATACTAAAAATCACACTATTTACCGGGATGAAGAAAATGCAAAGCCATTACAACACAGGATGAGTTTCCATGTCAGTCTTGCCTGAAAATACCAGCTGCATCAAATAAAAGAACGGCTCATGGAGAAAATACAATTTAAAAGGAGGAAGCTTGTTACTTGTGGGTAGGGACACTCATGTCTCAAGGAGAATACAGACTGCTGGCCAACCAGTGCTCTAGCCTACAAGCGATCAGTCCTACTCAGGAGAAGGTGTGGATTACAGGCTCTGTAGCTGACTGGGTATGAGCACCGTCTTTGAGTCAGGTAGAAATAGATTGAAATCCTGGCTCAACTAAATACCAGCTGTGTGTACTTGGGCTAAGACCTTTAATCTTCCAGTGTCTCAATTTTTGCATCTGCCAAAGGTGCGAAGGGCATAAGAATAGGTACAATTTACAGGACGATTGTAGGATTACAAAAGACGATGCCAGTAAGTTAATTAGCAGAGTCTCTTGCCCCATGGTTATGCTCAATAAATGGTGAAAATACAGCAAACCAACATACAAAAACCAAGGTGGGGGCAGGGTAAAGAGAACAGATGCATCTTGCAAAGCCACACCATGGAGGTAATGAATCAGCGTGTATGACTAAGGGTAGAAAATTTACGGGAGCTGATGGGTTGGAATAAGTGAGGTGATGGAGGTAGGGAGAGTCGCTAAGGGAATGCAGCTAGGGGAGGGAGTTAAATATCTGAATGATGGCCACGTGACTTTGGGCTGGTGTCTTCCTATCCTGAGCCTCAGTTCCTAGGCAATAAAATGGGTGCTTTGGACTGGATGATCTCTGAGTCCCTTCCAGCTCTAAAGACCTAGGAGTCTATCAGCCAAAGGTCAGAGTGGGAGAAAAATTTCCTGGTTTCCCAAATATATTATGTTTGCTGTCTCTGTGTTTAGATCAGTGTTAGGCACCCATTTCTTGAACTAAGTTCCCTTCTCACCCCTCAAATCAGGACTAGAAACAGGCCAGAAGGGCCAGCAAAAACACACTGTTCCTATGTTGGGGTGGTTGCTGTATTTGGTTTCTTTACTGCTCAAGGCATCTGAGACCCATTTGTGTGTGTTGTGTTGTAGGGGGGGTGAGGGGTGATTGCATGGGAAGAGGAGGAGTCAGAGTGAGTTTTACATTGATATCCCAGGACTCTCAGAGCTTCAGATATAATGTGGCATACTTCAAAGTCACACAGTCCTGCTAGGTGTGTGACCTTGGATGAGTTACATAACCCTTCTGATTCCTTGTCTATAAAGTGGGTTTACTAATACCTACTTCATAAATTGTGTGAAGGACTAGTGAGAATATACATTGTTTAATAAGTCCCTTTTATGGTACCCACTTTCTGCATTTCATCTATCTGGCTACCATTACAACTGCCACGTTAGGGCAACATGACCCTCCTGGGTAGCAAGACATTGGTTCAGGGGTATCACCTGACCCATGCCATGCCAATCACAGCTCTTCCCCTGGAGCTGAGAAACTGTAACTATGATTTGTAAACCTGGAGGGTTGTTGGCTGTTGGTTTCTGGCCAGATGGCTTAGAGAATCAAAATAAATCAGTCTGTAGAGAATGAAAAAAACGAGTGGCCGTGCAGAGATGTCTGGATGTGAGAGACAGAGAGAGGCCTAAACTAGCATTTAATTCATTAACTCTGTTCATCCTTGTGGCTCAGCAGTTTTCCTTGACTTTGATTTCCTGAGTTATCCAATAGCATTATCATGTCCTTTGCATGCTAGTTCAAAGTGGCGATTTGTTACCTTGAACCAAATTCTCCTTAATATGAGGACGAAGTGAGATAACACATGGAAGCTCCTAAGAGATAGTAGAGGCTCCCTTCATGTTCCTTTCTCCTCCTCTCTTCTGGTTACTCTGTGGGTCGTAAAGATGAGAGGCCCAGTGAGTATTCAGCACCTAGCTGTCTTTCTGGTCCCCCGCATGTGCCTGCAGGTGCACCATGGCTTTTGAGAACAGCAGGAAAAAATAGGCGAGGTGGAAGAGAGAGCTGGCAAGATCTTCTTAAATAATCACCTGCCTCTGCTAATTCCCTGTTTACACCTTCTCTACACCTGGATGCCCTTTCATCCTTTGATCCCTTTCTCCTGTAGAAAACCTCCTGTTTTTCTTTCAGGGCCTGAGGGAAATGCCACCCTCCCCGGGAAGTCATTTCTGTTTCCCTCAGGTAGATGTTGTCCCGTCCTGACTTCCTTCCACAGCAGGTGTCTTTCTCTTCTGGCACCCATTACATTCTAGCCTGTGTTCCAACCCTGACCTCTAGATGCCTCCTCTAGGGTCCAGGCCAGTTTATCCCACTGCCTGCTCCTTGACAGCCCTGGAGCTCAAGATTCTCCCTGCAGAGGGGAGTGGGTAAGAGCTCGAGAGAGAGACAATCTGGCTCAATCATGCTCTATCATGGGTTAACCTGGCTGGGCAAGGTACTTAATTCCTCTCTGCTTCCACTTTTTCATCAACAAAGTGTAGCTAATAGTAACTCCAATTTGGATCAGGTCCTCTGTTAATCTCTCATGATATTCTGTATTCTTTCCTTTTTGGCACATATAGCAAATGTAATGAAGTCATTGATTAGGTAATTAACATTTTATGTCTTCTCTGTTACAGTGTGAACTCCATTAAGGCAGATACCTTATATGCATTGTTGACTGCTTTATTCTATTCCTAGGACTTGGTTGAATGAGTGAAGAAATGAATGAATGAATGAACATATATATGCATGAATTATATATGGTCAAAGTCTCCTACTAGAGGAAGGATTACATCTTCCTCATCTTTGTATCTCTCACGGTGCCTAATATGGAAAGTATTGAACATTAAACAGAATTGAGTTGAAGGGCCAGCTCTGTGAAGGGGCAGGTACACTCTGGGGAACAGTGAGAACTCTCCCCATAAATCTACGGCATGCTTCTGAGGTGGACCAGTTGCCTCCCTGCTGTCTTTGTCTCAGCTTCTCCACCTGTAAAAGCAGGGTAATTGGCCTATGACATGCCAACACTGCATCATCAGACCTCGGGCTATCAGCTCAGAACCCAGAGCAATCCCTGTTCAGTTCCCATGACCTCACTGAACAAAATTATGGGGCAGCGTGGACCCCACCTTCATGTTAGCTCACTGGTACAAACACACAGCAGACACCAAAGCTTGGACCATTTTTGCTTATTCAGTGGAAATTTCTGCCTCATCTATACTCATAGGGTTTTATAAAACCTTATAAAAGATATTTGTGTTGACTTACGTTATAGGTCACTACTTCAAGTAAACCCACCGCAGGCATACTGAATCTGAGAATCTGGACTTTAAGTACATGGATTTTAAATTTTGGAGTCTTTTTAAAATTTTGGATCTCCCAGATCCAAACATTTGGAAATAAGTTGGTATTTATTGTTGTCTTATATAATTATACAAAACACCGAATCTGAGATCTGCAAAATGTCTAAAAGATTATATAAATAGAAAGCTATAAATGTAGGTTGTAGATATATTTTCATTGAAATGTGCATTCATCATCCCACTCTATATAAAACAGGGGGCCATGTGTGACCGGGAATACAAGTATAAACATTAATATGAAACAGACCCAGCTCCCAATGATCTTAATGATAAATAGGGGAAATGGTATCTTAATAATAACTCATATCAATTAAAGTGTCTTTGGATGCAAGTAACAGAAAACCCAATTCACACTGGTTTCAATAGTTTGGAAATACAGGAGCAAGTCCAAAGGTGGGGCAGGTTTTAGGGTTGGGTGATTTCGTGGCTGACAATACCATCAAGAACCCACATCTTTTCCATGTATCTGCTCTACCTTCAGCATTGGCTCCTTCCTCAGTCTAAGAAGTTACTTAAGTCTTCTGCGTCAGCTCCAGATCTGGATACAGAACATCTGGGCATGACAATTTCCAGAGGCAAAAATGAAGCTATCTCTTCTGTTGTCTTCTTCGTAGAAGAAAGGATACTTTTTCTATAAGCCCCCTGGCAGGTCTCCTCTCCCCTCTAACGTCTAGACCTGGGTCACATTCCCTACACCAGCCACTAGGCAAAATGGGTCTGGGGCACCATGGTGAGGATCTACTTTCAGGGCTACGGATGTGGTCTGTTCCCAGAATCATGTGGGAAAGGCAGACACCAAAACATAATCGAGGCTCTGGAAGTCAGAAAAAAGGGAGGATAGATGCTAGAATATTTAACATTAACTTGGCATTTGATGGTATCCAAATCCTTTTCATACACATTATCATTTGAACATAAACTCCATGAGCTCAGGGATCTTAGTATGTTTTGTTCTAAGGTGTATCTGAAATATGCAGAGAGTGCCTAGCACAAAGTAGGTACTCAAGAAATATTTGTTGAATGAATGAAGCCCTGACTGCATTTTTGCACCCTCATTTTACAAATGTGAAAGCAGAGGTTGAGAGCAGTTATTTGGATTATCCAGTCATCTAACTACTAAGTGTCAAAGAAAGATTTGAACTTGTATTTGCCAGATTCCGAGTCCAATGCATATTTGAATCACTTAGGCCTTGCTATCTTATTTACTAGAGAGAAACAGATAAAGTGTTCCAGAATATCCAAAAACATCAGTATTCACTCTTACTGGGAAAGTAAGAGTGCACCTATAATTTCTAGATGGAGTTCCGAATACATATTCACACAGATAATAGCAAATAACTTTTCATAGGTGGAATCAAATCCAAAATTCTAACTTTTATGTAAGGACTACAAGCACATAATCTACATGAGCATAATAAAAACATTTTTCCTATTTTTCCTTTGAAATCTTGAGTCTATTTTTGGCTACTGTATTTAGTAGTGACTACTGGATTTTATCACCTTCTACCTTTACGTGTCAACGTTTACTTAAGTTATAATGTGAGATTGGCCTCATAATCTGGAGTGGTGTGGCTTGGGCCATTTCATTCACCAGGACAGTCACTCAACAACTATTTACCGAACATGTCACGAGCTATGCACTGTTCTAAACGCCGAGGACACAGCAGGAGCAACACCGGCCAAGCATCTGCTGGGTGGAGGTGGGAGCCATGGCGAGGAATGAGGCAGCAGAAAGGGATGGAGAGCCAGAGCAGCGAGGTGCAAGGGGAAGGAAAGGATGCTTTTTTATACGAGGCAGTTGGAGACAGACAGCCTGTCTGCTAAGGTGACATTTAGCAGGTCTGGGTGAAGTGAGGGAGTGAACCCAGCAGTCGATGGGGTAAAGAACATTCCAGAATGAGAGAACAGGAAGCGTTAAGTCCCTGAGACAAGGGAATGCTTGATGTGTTTAAGGAAAGGCAAGGAGGTCAGTGAGAACAGGACAGAAGGAGAAGGGGGTAGAATGATGGTAGGAGGTGAGGCCAGAGGTCCCCAAAGCGTGTTGAGGAAGGCTCATAGGTTTCACAAGCACGTCCCGTGGCAGGGAGAGAAACGAGGGTGAAAACTTCCTCACTCTTGCCCCACTGAATTCCATCTAGGGAAGGGGACACATCAGCCAAGGCCATCGGATAATAACCACATACACAAATAAAGATACCCCAGCTCAGCATCTGAGAGAAGCTGTGTGACACAGGAGTTATGAGGCTGGACTTGGGGCCCAGAAAGGCCTGGGGTGAAATCCAGGTTCTGTCATGTACTTGCCATCACATTCTGCTATGGTCTGAATGTGTCCCCAAAAAGGTATGTATTGGGAACTTATCCCCCAATGCAACAGTGTTGGCAGGTGGAGCCTTCTGGGAGATGTTTAGGTCACAAGGGCTCCACCCTCATGAATGGATGAAAGCTGCTATACAATGGCCTTGTGGGCGTGGGTTCACTCTCTCTTGCTCTTCTGCCATGTGGAGACACAGAGTTTGCCTCTTTTTGGCTCTTCCACCTTCTGCCATGTGAGGACACAGCAAGAAAGCCCTTATCAGATACCAGCACCATGATCTTGGACTTCCCAGCCTTCAGAACTGTGAGAAAATAAATTCCTGTTCTTTATAAATTACCCATCTGTGGCATGCTGTTATAGCAGCACAAATGGACTGACACATACTTTGTCCCTGGGCAAATTATGTAACCTCTCAGAGTCTCAGTTTTTCATCTTAAAATGTAATTGTCATACCTACGTTATACCGTTGTAAGGACTCAGCAAACTAATGCATGCGGTGCAGTTAAAACAGAGTCTGGCACGTAGTAATTGTTCAACTAAAGCTCACCATTTCTATTACCATTTATTACTGCTCTTATTTACTGGTATTTATTCAGCATGACAGACACACTTGTTGGGTTAGGCTCTCCACAGGCCAGGCTAAATATTCAAAACTAAAAGGAGTCTTCCCAGAAACATAAACAATTTGCACTGGCAGAAACAGCAGTGATGTGCCTTAGTGAAAGTCTGGCAGCCCCACAAGGCAGCTGAGAAGCTGACATCCCTCAGAGTCAAAGAGCAGAGAAGATCCCGCCTGAGGCTGGAGTGGAGGGAAGGGAACAGAGCACCCTCTCTCCCAGCCCCAGCATGCTGCATGCGACTCCATGCCTAAGAAGCTCTTTCAGGTCTGTCTCTCTCAGTATCCTGTGAGCAGACTGTTTTGCCTGCCTGGTCTTCAAGGAGCCAAATATGACTCATCCAGACTGCACACCTGGGCCTGTGGTTTGGACCACAGCAGAGAGCAAAGGAGGGGAGAGCTACCGTAAGGACTGGGATGGATGTGGACAACTTTGATAGGTGACAAGGGACACTGCAGCCCCAAGACTTCTTGACTGCAAAGCCCTCTTGCCTCCCTAGGATGGAGGGGGAGCCATTTGTCTTTCCTCAGCTGAGTCCAAGGAGCCTTCTGTCATGGGAGGAAGACGACTGTGTACCTGCAGCAATTATGGTACCAGGGAGGAGGGAAGGGGGAGGACAGGGCAGCATTAAAGATACAGAAGGGGCTGGGCTCTGCAGGGTTGCTGTTTGGCAACATGCTGGGGCAACACAGAGACAGAGAAGGACTCTGCTTCCAGGTCCCAGGCCCTTTCTTTCTGACTAAAGCAAATGAAAGCAAACATGTTTTGTTGCTGCTGCCCTGTACAGTTTAAAAGCACATTTCTCGGCAGTCTTTTATTAAACCTTACTTAGTATGCATCAGACCCCCAAGTGACTACCATCTACTGTCTCCCCAGCCAGGATTACTGGTCCTGCTACGTAAAGGCTCAGTCATCCCCCACGTTGGGCCCAGGCCGATCTCGACTTGGTGGCTTCCTTTTAATCCATTTTAACAAATGCCTGAGACCATCTGCAACTGGCAGGCAGAGAGCCAGGCAGCAGGGACTGTAAGGTACAGAAAATAGGAGCCTCTGCTTCCAAATCTGTCATGGTCTAGCCCTGCTCCCCAGCCCCACAAACACATACACTTCCAGTCCAGTGGGGCTTCTCATTAAGCTCTGAGTTCAACCTCAGCTCTACCACTTACCCATTGTGTGACCTTCGGCAGGAAATGTATTTGCTTAGAAACTGTTTTCTCATCCATAAAATGGGAATAATGGCTCTTGTCCTGCCTGCCTACCTCAGGATGGTTGCTGTGGGTCCCTTGAGACAACAGTCACAGAAGACTTTGAATAAATTAAACATTGTACAAAACCCAGATGCCAAAATGGGCTTAAAATTCCTCAGGTGGCATGACGAGCAAACATGTGAAGACTTTAGGCATGATGGGATGTCCCCACCACCCCCTAAACATTCTGCTACCCCCCCACACCCACACACACCAGAAGGCATCAATTTAAGGACTCTAGAAGCCCACAAGATCCTTCTCAGCTTTATTCCCAAGAGTCAATTAAATCCTTTGGAACTAAAACATCATCCAGAACCAAAGCAAGTAGCCCCAAACACAAGCACAACTTCCTTCCTGTCTCTCCTCAAGTGACTTGTTTTTACTGGAACCTAGTTCCCTCTTCCTGTCTGGAAAACTCTGTTTACAAAAATTAGCTCTTAAAGGAAAGCAAAAAAGAAACCTCATTCCACCGACCAGCCTTGGAATTTCACCAGGTCATACTTTGAACCTCGACCAAAATGGGCCAGGACTTCTCATTTGTGCTTGGGAGCTCCGTTCCCATTTCTCTCCCAGGAGATCACACCCTCTGTGATTATCAGGAACAAGCAAGCTGCAGAGATGCTCCCATGGGAAAAATAATAGAGAAAAATTTATCTTGGGAAATCCCACCCTCACCATGCTTCACATATGCTGTCTAGGCTGCCCCCCGGGGCCGTTCTCTACCACCTTATCCATGTCAGGCCATTTGGAGATCTCCCCGTTGCATTGGCTCCTCTTTCAGCACTTACCCCTTCACTTCAAGTTGGCCAATCCCTAGCTGTGGCAGGCTGGAAACAGCTCTTCAACTTTTAGCTCCCTGACCTGTAATATGGGGAAAATAATGGCAGCAATAGCCTGTGCTGATGGAGCACTTTCTATTTGCCACGTATTAATTCGTTTCATCCTGGAAAGGAGAGGGCAGCTATTGTGATCTTCATTCCACAGATGAAGACAATGAGTCACATGAAGGTAAGTAATTGCCCAAGGCAACATGCAAGGGGCAGGGGCAGGGGAAGGAGGGACACCCAGGCAGTGTGGCCCAGAGTCCGCAGTCTTAACCAGTACCCTGTGGTCTCCTACCCAACTCAAAGGAATGTCTTGAGGGTTAAAAGAGATAACTGACAAATGGTAAGCACTTAGTAAATATTGTTATATTGCTGGGTGAAAATATATCAAAGTACGTTTTATAATGTCTGATACATAGCAGACCCTCACTGCGTTAGTTCCCTTCCCTTTATCCATCTTCCCAAAGCAATCCCTCCTGACTAGGTAGCCCAGAATGAGCTGCTTATCAATCTCCTGGGAGATTTATAATGCTCAATACATTTCCCCCAGAAATAGAGCCTTCTGAGTAATGTGAAGCATTGGGGTGGCATCTGCCATTTTCTAGAGGGTACATTTTAGAGACACATTAATTCCGTGGCCCTCGACCATGGGCACAAGGACCACCAGTGCAACACAGAGTTGTTGTAACAGTTTCTAAGAAACCATGGTTCTGGGTGAGAATGCAGGGTTATTAGTTTCCCACAAGGGGACTCCCAGAGAGTAATATTCCTGCCCTCACCCATCACCCTTTCTTCTCTCACTTCTCACCGAGGAAGGAGGAGAGGCTGACTTAATGGTGTTACTGGGAGAAGAAACTGGACATGCTACTCTCAGCCTCTTTGGATTCTCTCTTTTCTGATCTGCGCATGGAAAGAATACATTCTGGTCCCCTTGCATTTCAGGGAAAGAGGGCCATGGTTGTCCATCTACGCCTGTGACTACAAGGATAAGATCTAATTCTAGTGGAGTACTGAGCACCAGCTATGCCTGCATATCTAAGCAGAGCCAGTCCAAGCTTTAAGAATAATAAAAATGTATGTTGACCTCTGTGGTAGTCATTAGTGCTGTTCACCAGATATTTTCTCTTCTCGCCCATGGGTGCCATCTTGGAAAACACTTTATGAACCGCTTGCGATAGGTAGGGTCATGCGACTGGCTGTGGCCAATATCTTGGGAGTGGAAGTGTCAATTGCAGGATAAGATTTTTTAGCCGATGCAGACTTCCAGTTTCCAATCCAGCATGTAAGGAGCTTAGATGTCTCTACTCCCATCCTAATAATAAGTAAAAAGTCAAAAAAAACTGAAAAATTAACAACTTTTTTTTAGATCTGTCAGAGAAGTGAGGTCACAGGATAAATTTCTTTCTCCAAAATTGTAGAGACAGACAGGTGATACAGAGAATGATGAACTGCTAGAGCAGCAACACCCCCAGAAAACAGTGCTGGAAGAGGAAAACCTGACACATGACTGATGAATCGCTGTAGGCTCAGTGCAGACAAGCCTGGGAGTTAGAGACCCCAGAGGGACCCGGTCATGGGGGGCCCTCACATTTTTGTGAGTTTTACCTCCAGGAACTCTACCAGGTCCTTATAGTAAATACTGGAGAAAAATCCCCTTTGAGCTTCCAGCAGGGGGACGGCAAAAATAAACATTTCAAAATACATTGGAGGGCCGACCCCGTGGCGCACTCGGGAGAGTGCGGTGCTGGGAGCGCAGCAGTGCTCCTGCCACGGGTTCGGATCCTGTATAAGGATGGCCGGTGCGCTCACTGGCTGAGCGCGGTGCGGCCGGTCACAAAAACGACAAAAAAAAAAAAAAATACACTGGAGCATTCTGTTCTTCTTAATAAGGCCTGCCCTCAGGAAAAACTGTTTTACCAGAGCCTAACCAGCTGGGGTATACAGAGCCTAACCTAATTGGAGGAAGGGAAATACCCAACTCCAGCTTCCTCCCACTGTCTGTCCCACCTAAGGGAGAAAAGCCTAAGAAGCACATGTGAAGTTCACAATCCAGGGGCAGATTCACTACAGAATACTTCCCCTTCCTCCACCCTTACCACTACTTTACTAAATGCCTGTTTACCATAGTTACTTTTACCGAATACATCATGTCTGCCTTTCAACAAAAAAAGTTACAAGGCATACTAAAAGGCAAAAAACACAGTTTGAGACCAACAAGCATCAGACCAAAGTCAGATATGGCAGAAACGCTGGAATTATCAGGCCAGGAATTTTTTAAAACTGAGATTAATATGCTAAGGGCATTAATGAAAAAAGTAGAAACTATGCAAGAACAGATGGAAAAATGTAAGCAGAGAGATGTAAGAATAAAAAAGAAATACTACAGATCAAAAGCATGATAACCAAAGTGGAAAATGCCTTTGATGGGCTCATGAGTAGATTAGACACAGTTGAGGAAAGAATCTCTGAGCTTGAGGATATAACAATAGAAACTTCCAAAACTGAAAAACAAATGGGGAAAAAATTTTGAGTAACAAACAGAACAGAATATCCAAGAGCTGTGAGACAACTATGAAAGGTGTAATATGTGCATAATGGGAATACCAGAAAAAGAAAAAAGAGAGAAAGGAACAGAAAAATATATTTGAAGCAATAATGACTGCGATTTTCCCAAAATTAATGTCAAACACCAAAGCACAGATCTAGGGAACCCAGAGAACACCGAACAGATAAATGCAAAAAAAAAAAAAGAAAGAAAGAAAGAAAAATAATAAACCCTATACTTAGGCATATCATATTCAAACTTCAAAAAATTAAAGATGTAGAAAAAATCTTGAGAGAAGACAGAAGAAAAATAAACACTTTACCAATATAGGAGCAAAGTCAATAATTACATTTGACTTCCATTTTGAAAGCATGCAAGCAAGAAGAGAATGGAGTGAAATATTTACAGTATCAGGAGGAAAACCCCCCACCAACCTAGAACTCTGTGCCCTGCTAAATTATCCTTCAAAAGTGAAGACTTCCTTAGACAAACAAAACTTGAGGGAATTGTTGCCAGTAGACCTGACTTGCAAAAAATGTTCTTAAAAGTTCTTTAGAGAAAAGGAAAATGATATAGGTCAGAATCTCATATCTGCATAGAAAAAGGAAGAGCACTGGAGAATGCATAAGTGAAAGTAAAATAAAACTTTTATTTTTCTTATTCTTAATTGATCCAACAAATAACAGTTTGTTCAAAATAATAGGAACACAATATAAGTGTGTGTATATATAATATATAGTTGGCATATATTTTATGTATACAAATATACACAAACACTAACATATAATTATGTTTAAGTGAAATGAATGACAGTGATGGTACAAAGTTTGGAAGGCAGGAATTAGAAATATTTTGTTAATATAAGGTACTTGTACTACCCATGAAGTGGTATATTGGACTTGAATTAGTTGTAAATGTATATTATATTGAAAACTCTAGGGTAACCACTAAAAAAAAGCAAAAGAAGTGCAATTGATATGCTAAGAAAGAAGAAAAAAGGAATTATATAAAATGCTCAATTAAAACCACAAAGGACAGAAAAAGTGTGAAAAGCAAAAATAGAAACAAAGAACAAAGGCAACAAATAGAAAACAGTGACAAATATGGTAGATATTAATCCAACTATATCAATAATCACCTTAACTGTCAATGGTCTAAATATATCAATTAAAAGATTGTCAGAGTAGATCAAAAAACAAGACCCCCCCCTTTTTTTTTAAACAGAGTTAAAAGACAACCAACAGAGTGGGAGAAAATATTTGCAAAATATACATCTGACAAAGGATTAATATCCAGAATATATAAGGAACTCAAACAACTTTACAAGAAAAAAACAAGCAACCCAATTAAAAAATGGGTGAAAGAGCTAAGTAGGCATTTCTCTAAGGAAGATATACAAATGGCCAACAGACATATGAAAAAATGCTCAACATCACTCAGCATCCGGGAAATGCAAATCAAAACCACACTGAGATACCATCTAACCCCAGTTAGGATGGCTAAAATCCAAAAGACTCTGAACGATAAATGCTGGCGAGGTTGTGGAGAAAAAGGAACTCTCATCCATTGTTGGTGGGACTGCAAAATGGTGCAGCCTCTATGGAAAATGGTATGGAGGTTCCTCAAACAATTGCAGATAGATCTACCATATGACCCAGCTATCCCACTGCTGGGAATATACCCAGAGGAATGGAAATCATCAAGTCGAAGGTATACCTGTTCCCCAATGTTCATCGCAGCACTCTTTACAATAGCCAAGAGTTGGAACCAGCCCAAATGTCCATCATCGGATGAGTGGATACGGAAAATGTGGTACATCTACACAATGGAATACTACTCAGCTATAAAAACGAATGAAATACTGCCATTTGCAACAACATGGATGGACCTTGAGAGAATTATATTAAGTGAAACGAGTCAGGCACAGAAAGAGAAATACCACATGTTCTCACTTACTGGAGGGAGCTAAAAATTAATATATAAATTCACACACACAAAAAAAAAAAAAAATGGGGGGGGAGGGAAGAAGATATAACAACCACAATTACTTGAAGTTGATACAAGCAAACAGAAAGGACATTGTTGGGGGGGAGGGAGGAGAGGAAGGAGGGAGGGAGCTTTTGGTAAGGGGCAACAATAATCAACCACAATGTATATCGACAAAATAAAAGTTAAAAAAAAAAAAAAAACAAGACCCAACTGTATGTTGTCAATAATAAATGCCCTTTAAATATAAAATGCATATAGATTAAAAGTATATGGATGGAGAAAGATATACAATGCTAACATTAATCAAGAGAAAACAAGAGTAGCTATATTAATTTCAGAGAGAGCAGACTTCAGAGCAATGAAAGTTATCATAAATAAAGAGAGGCATTGCATAATAATAAAGGAGTCAGTACTCCAAGAAAACAGAACAATCTGTAACACATAAGCACCTATCAACAGAGGGTCAAAAATACATGAGGCAAAAACTGTCAGAATTGCAAAGACAAATAGATGAATCCATTATCATAATTGGAGTCTTCAACATCCCTCTATCAGAAATGGACAGATCCAGCAGGCAGAAAATCAGCAAGGACATATGTTGAACAGCACCCATCAACCAACTGTATGTAATTGACATTGTCAGTCTAAATAACAAACAGAGAGAGGCTCTCTAAAAGAAAATATTTATTAGGGAATAGGACATTGAAATGGGAATACACATGGCATAATAAACTATGTGTACAAGAAGACAAAGAGTTTTAAAGGAAAAATGATGGAGGATTATATAATTGTTTTGGGAAAATTATCAACAACCAGGGTGACACCAGTCCAAGCTTGAACAGGCAGTTGCTGGACAGATGTCCTTGCAGAAGTACTGTTTGTGTAAGGTTGTCATGGCCTTTGTGCAATGGTGGTTTTGCAGTCTTTTGTGATAGTTCTTGTTATCAGGCATACATGCATGAGAACTCCCCACTTCATGGCCTTTCCACAGCTCTATCTCTCAGGTTTTTTTTTTTTTTTTTTTTTTTTTTTTTTTTTTTTTTTTTACCACAAGCAACTCCATTTTGATGCTGGAAACTTTCACAACATCTATAGGCTACTTCATCCAACAACAACAGTATACACATTCTTCTCAAGCTCACAGGAAACATTCACAAAGATAGACTACATTTTGGGCCATAAAACACATCTTACCAATTTTAAAAGAATAGAAATCATACATCTGCACCCAGACCATGGTGAAATTAAACTAGAAATTAATAACAGAAAGATAGCTGGAAAATCCCAAAATTCTTGGAAATTAAGTAATAACACATTGGTAAAAGAAGAAATCTCAAAAGAAATTTTAAAATATTTTAAACTAAATGAAAATGAAAATACAAATAATCAAAAAATTTGGGGAATAGTGGAAGCAGTGTTTAGAGGAAAATTTATATCATTGAATGCACATATTAGAAAAGAAGAAAGATCTGAAACAAAGACTCTAAGCTTCCGCCTTTGACAAAATCCAACACTAATTCATGATCAAATCTCTTTGTGTTTCCTTCTTTGTGATCAGGATGCAGTAATTTGTTTTTTACTTTGAAGAGGATGTCGCAGCATATTCAATATCACTGGATATATTAAAAGGTTATGAGTATGTCAGATCTTGAAGCTGTGCAGCATTTATCTACCACCTTCTGGAGTAAATGTGTCTTACCAAGTCTCTAGGGTCTGGCCACCTCTCCCACCAACAGCCCAATCAGTGTATTGTCACTGATGCAACAAATCAATTTATTACCTGCGCTTCTTGTGCCCAATTTCAACAAAGAGACTGTGATAACACTTTGGCCACAGAGATTTCAGACACTTTGTTCAACAGTCCTCAGAATGTTTTGGTGGCCTCTTTTTCCCAGTGCACAATTGCCCAAGTGTTATGGATTGGATTGTGTTCCCCAAAAAGATATATTGAAGTCCTAACCCCCAGTACCTTTGAATGTGACCTTTGGGTATGATTTTATTTGGGAATAAACTCATTGCAGATGTAACTAAGTTAAGATGAGGTCATACTAGAATAGTGTGGGCCCTTAATCCAATATGATTGGTGTCCCTATAACGAAGGAAATTTGAACACTGACAAGCAGAGAAGACAGCCATGTAAACATGGTAGCAGAGACTGGAGTGATGCTGCTACAAGCCAAGGAACACCTGGGGCAACCAAAGCTGGAAGAGGTGAGGGAGAATCCTCTCCTAGAGGGTTTGGAGGGAGCATGATCCTGCTAACTACTTGATTGTGGACTTCTGGCCTCTAGAACTGTGAAACAATAAATTTCTATTGTTTTAAGGCACCCAGTTTCTGGTACTTGTTCCACCAGCCCTAGGAAACTAACACGCCAAGTAAATGGTCACAAGTGCCTCTGGAGGAAGACTGAGGAACCATCATCACGTGTTACAGGGTCTATCCTCTCAGGTACCTGGCAACTTCTACAGTCAATGGGTTCTGAGTCTGAAAACTGGATCAGTTCTGAAAACTGATCAAGAGTTTGAGTTTTATTAGGACAACTGTCCTTGGCCTTTTCTGCACATCTATTCTTGATTTCTTCTGCTGGTACAAGTTGAGTCATATCATGCCAGCTGTCCATCCATTTTGCCCCAAGGGAGACCACACTAGGTTTGCCATCCCCACAACTCCCTGTGGATCAGTCACCCTTGAATACCACTCCCACCTTGCCAGGCATTATGATAGCTGATACACCGTGACTTCTGGTATTTAGGTGCTAACACCTGACTTCTGCAGTTTTAGGGCCCTCTTATCCTTCTTATTGCCCTCAATAAGCCAAGTTCAGTGACAAGCCTCTCTTGTTGTCATCCCTGGCCTACAGAGAACAACCACCTATGAATATTCTAGTAATGTTGGTGCCTCTATCACGAGCATATTCTTTATGACCTTGGTAAATGTTACACTCTCTAGGTCTTCCCCTGGAACACAATCATCCAGTGCATTCTTTGGTCGTGAAGAGTGTATCCACTCCCTTATGTACAATTCTGTGAGCCTGTTAAACCCTTCCTCCATCACCTGTCATGGCAATTCCTGCATGTCTACTTTACTCAGCTCAAGCCATTGCTTTTGCCATGACTCTCAGAGCCATCCTAGTAGCAAGTTTACACCATCTCCTACTGTTCTTGCTAGAGTATTAAATCCCAGATCTCAGGGGATCATTCACAAGTCAATAAATTCTCCATTTCTCAATTTTATTTTACAGCTTACTTAATCAAGCACCCTCAGAATCATGCCCTATGTGTGCTATCCCAGCTCTTGCCAGTACGTATATTTCACAGCTCTTTTGGAGTATAAAACTTTCCCTTCCTTATTAGGTCTGGCATGTCCCCAACAGGTTATACTTTGCTTAACTCTACTTGCAAGCCTAGTGGCCAGGAGTTGAGGCAGAGAGAGATCCTGAGGGATGCACTTGTTGCCTTTATGGGAGATGCTTCTGTATATGGGTGGGGAGGTGGGATTGCTAGTCCTCAATAGGGTAGGGTAGGTCACTTCTGCAGCCTCAGAAAGTTCAGAGAAGCCTAGGAAGTGCAAATCTTGGGGGCATTCACTCGATTGTCTCCGTACCATATGTCAGGATCCTAGATTTCCTCCAAAGCAGGCTCAGACTTTGGCACAACAGACCTGCCTTGGGTGGGTGTTGAACTTTCTTTAAAGTTTAGCTACTTGGACTATCAAGTTCCAAGTTTGGTCTTCTGCTTTCTCTACCCTCCCATGCAAAAGATTAGGGATACTTGGTCTGCAAACAAAGGTACCCTCTGGTTTCCACTCCTGGGTGTAAGTTGCCCTTAGCTGTTCACTGTCTTTCTGTAGCTTATCCATAGTACTTAGCAACAATACTCATCCGGTACCATTATCCTAAAAATACTTTCTCCATGTATCTCAAAAATCTGACACAAATGCTGGTGCCTTCTTATCCTCTGGCACCCTATACCAACTTATTACCAGTAAAAGTTTTAACAATTGGACCAGCACCTTGTGCCAGGAGATGTCTGTGTGCCACCTACCATCAGTGATGGGTTCCTCACTGCCAGCCAGTCAGTGATCCAGTTTTAAAACCCTGTCATAGCTCCTGTTCCCTAAGATCCCTCTTATTACCAACTGCTGCAGTTTGGGTTCTCCTGAAACAGATAATGAGACAATGGTTGGAGAATAAGATATTTATTAGGAATCAACACATGTTAAAGGAAGTGGGAGGGAGCAAAATTTGGCAGAGGAGATAGTTGAACAGGAATGCAAAATTCATCAAAGCCTTTACCAACCTAGTAGGAATCTCTAGAGCAAATATTACCAACCAAGTTGCCTCAAAATGGGCCAAAATAGCCCAGCCTTTTTATTCCCACTTTGCCCAGTTACCAGGCGTGGGAAGCCCCAGGAGGGGCATGTGAGGGCAAGTCAAGTGAAGCATGTCTCTGTAGTTAAGGCAGACCCCAAAGAGCTGATACCTGGAAGCTGTCTGCTGACTGTACTCCATACAGCTGGGCAACAATCCTTTCTTAAAAGGGGACCTGGGAAGTGCATCTCCATGTCTACCACAAATCCTCAGCTACCATGTAAGCAATTTGACTGTCTTGAGGTTGCCATACTATAAGGAAGCCCAAACTAGTGCGTACAAAGAGATGACATAAAGAGGATCTGAGACTACATAAAGAGAGAATTGTCTGACTAGCCCCCAGCAGTCCTAGTTCTCCACTGTTCCAGATTCAGGCACCAGCAGATTGCAATCAGATGAGTCCCCAAAACAGAACCTTCCTGAATTCCCAGCCCATAAATGAGATAATAATGTGCTCATTGTTGATTTAAGTCACTAGGTTTTTGGGTGATTCATTGTGTAGCAATGGATAAGAAAAGTACTAACTCATTTAGAGAGCATTATCACTTTTTTACTCATTGATTTCAACCCCCCAAAGTCTTAATTCACATCATTGCTGGGGTTTTTGTTGTTGTTTTCTGTCCCTCTCTCTCTTTTCTCTTCTTATGGTGCCCCACGCACATGTATGTTAGGTCACTAATGTTCCACAGCTCACTGATGCTGTGTTCATTTTCTTTTATCTCTCTAGGTTTTATCTCTCTGGATTTGGGGTATAATCTCTACTGCTGTGTATTCCAGTTCATTAATACTTTCTTCTATAGTTCCTAGCATGCTATTAATCTTATCTAGCATATCTTTTATTTTAGGGATTTTAATTTTTATGTGTAGACATTGGATTAGGGTCTTGTTTATATCTTACATTTTTCTCTTGATTATGTTCATTTTCCTCCACCTTCTTGATTGTAAGAAGTGCATTTACAATAGCAGTTTTACTTCTTTGTCCATAATTTTATCATCAGTATTATCTCTGGATCTATTTTTATTAATTGATTTATCTCCTCATTATGGGTCATATTTTCTTGCTTCTTTGTATGCCTGGTGATTTTTTATATGTTAATTCATTTTATTTCATTGTACATGTTTATGGGGTACATAAACATGTTGCCATTTCAATCCATGCATATGTTATATAATGGTCCAATCAGAATAGTTAGCATATCTTTCACCTAAACATTTACCATTTCTTTCTGGTTTATAACATTCAAGATCCTCTTTTCTGGCTACCTTGAAATATGCAATACTAGCATTGTATATAGCTAATACACAATTTACTACATTTACTATTGTCACCCTGTAGCGTGAGAACTTAATCTTCCTATCTAACTTTGTACAAGTCTCTACCAACCTTTTCCTGGCCCCCTCCTCCCTTCTTCCCTGCCTATGTAACCACTATTTTACTCTCTATTTCTCTCTTTTAAATTAGTTTTTCTTAATTGACCTGTGATAATTGTATACATTTATGGAGTACAATATATTGGGTACATTCACACTGTATGCAATGATCACATCAAGATGCTTAGTATATCCATCACTTCAAACATTTGTCATTTCTTTGTGTTAGGAACACTCAACATCATCTCAACTAATTATTCAAAGATACACAATACTTTCATGTTAACTGTAGTCTCCCGATATTACTATAGAACACTAGATCATATTCTTCCTATCTCTCTACTATTTCGTATCCACTGACTACCCTCTCCCCATTTCCCCTTCCCCCTACCAATCTCTAGTGAGCACTATTTTACTCCCTACTTCTATGAGATCAACTTTTTTAGCTTCCACATATGCATGAGAACATGTGGTATTTCTCTCTCTGTTCCTGGCTTATTTCACTTAACATAATTTTCTCCAGGAACACGTTGCCAGGGCCTCGGTGCCTGCCCAGGGACCTGGGGCATGAAGAAGGGGACCAGACCCCCCCCCCCACAACCAGGCACACCACACCAGTGCCTCAGGGCCCACCTGGGGACCCGGGGCATGGATCTGAGGACCGGACCCCCCTCCCACAACCAGACACACAGTGCCAGCACCTTGGGGCCCATCTGGGGACTCAGGGCATGGAGAAGGGGAATTGACCCCCCCACACACAACCAGGCACACCTCGCCAGCACCTCAGGTCCTGCCCAGGGACCCAGGGTATGAAGCTGGGGATAAGACACTCTCCACAACCAGGCACACCACCAGCACCAAGGAGCATGCCAAAATCATCTCCTACATGTGGGTGGCCCACCACAGCTACCAAGACAACCATGGCTGCCGTGAAGGCAGCTAGGCACCACAACCATCATACAGATGGTCCACTAGCCACTGGAGTGCATTGACACAAGGAGAGTCACCAGCAGACATAAAGAAAGGAGGAGGATGTCTCTCTCCACAGAGCCCATTTCAGAGTGACAGGAGAGGCATCTGCTCTATGATTGTATTGGGGGACCTGATGATGCCTCTCAGCATTGGACAGATCATTTTGGCAGCAAATCAACAGAGTAACCATTATTCTTTCAGAGGGAGAGAAGAAATCTAGGGTAATAAGAGTGGGGGAGGGAAAAGGGGAGGGATTGGACAAGGGGCATAAAGAATAACAATTTGTAACAATATATATGCTAGTAATATTGATTTGATCAACACATCTTAATGTTGAACCCCTAAAATATGTATAACCATTTTGATTCAATAGAAATTTTTAAAAATAAATAAAAATAAAAAATAAAAATAAATTTTAAAAACATTTTCTCCAAGCTCATTCATGTTGCTGCAAATAGCAGAATTTCGTTCTTTTTTTCTATCTTAGAAGTTTTCCATTCTGTATATATATATATATCACATTTTCTTCATCCAATCATCTGTAGAAGGACATTTAGGTTGGTTCCAACTCTTGGCTATTGTGAATAGAGCTGCAATAAACATGGAGGTGCAGATGTCCCTTCAACATATTGATTTCCATTCCTTTGAATATATATCCAGTAGTGGGATTGCTGGATTGTATGGTAGTGTTATCTGTAGTTATTTGAGAAATCTCCATACTGTTTTCCATAATAGATGTACCAATTTACAGTCCCACCAACAACTTATAAGGGTTTACCTTTCTTTGCATCCTTGCCAGCGTTTGTTATTTTCAGTCTTTTTGATAATAGCTTTCTAAATGGGGTCAGATGATATGTCATCGTAATTTTGGTTTGCATTTTTCTGATGATTAGTGATGTTGAGCATTTTTTCACATACCTGTTGGCCATTTGTATGTCTTCTTTCAAAAACTACATATTCAGTTCCTATGTCCATTTTTAAATCATATTATTTGGTTTTTTTTACTATTGTTTGAGTTATTTATATGTTCTGGATATTAATCCCTTGTCAGATGTAAACTTTGTGAATATATGCTCCCATTTTGCACGGGTTTTTTTTTTGTTGTTGTTGTTGCTCTGTGGATTGTTTCTTTTGCTGTACAGAAGCTTTTTAGTTTGATACAATATCATTTGTTAATTTTTGCTTTTGATCATTGTGCTTCTGAGATATTATTCCCAAAATCTTTGCACAGACTTATAGCCTGAACTGTTTTTCCTATGTTTTCTTCTAGAAGTTTTATTGTTTGGGGTCTTACATTTAAATCTTTAATCAATTTTGAGTTGATTTTGGTATATGGTGAGAGATAAGGGTCTACTTTCATTCTTCTATGTATGGATCTCCAATTTTCCCAGTACCATTTATTGTGAAAAGACTGTCCTTTCCTAAATGTGTGTTCTTGGCTCCTTTGTCAAAATCAGTTGGCTGTAGATATATGTATTTATTTCTTAATTCTCTATTCTGTTTCATTGGTCTATGTATCTGTTTTTGTGCCAGTACCATGCTGTTTTGATTGCTATAACTTTATAGTATATTTTGAAGTCAGGAAGTGTGATATCTTCCACCCCCCTACTTGTTCTTTTTGCTCGAGACTTCTTTGGCTATTTGGGGTCTCTTATTGTTCCATATAAATTTCTGAATTGCTTTTTTTCTAATTCTCTGAAGAATTAGAAAAATTCACTGATAGTTTGATAGGGATTGCATTGAATTTATAGATTGCTTTGAGTAGTATGGTCATTTTGATGATATTGATTCTTCCAGTCCATGAGCATGGAATGTCTTTCCATTTTTTCATGTCTTTAATTTCTTTAATCACTGCTTTATAGTTTTCATTGTAGAGCTCTTTCACCTCCTTGGCTAAATTTATTCCTAGGTACTTATTTGTTCTTGTTGCTGTTGCTGCTGCTATTGTAAATGGGATAGATTTCTTGATTTCTTTTTCTGCAAGTTTGTTGTTGGTGTATAGAAATGCTACTGATTTTTGTATGTTGATTTCATATCTACAACATTACTGAATTTGTTTATCAGGTTTAGGAGTTTTTTGGTAGAGTCTTGAGGTTTCTCTCTATGTAAAATCATGTTGTCTGCAAATAGAGACAGCTTGACTTTCTCCTTTCCTATTTGGATGCCCTTTATTTATTTCTCTTGCCTAATTGCTCTGGCTAAGACTCCTAGCATTATGTTGAATAGAAGTGGTGAGAGTGGGCATCCTTGTCTTGTTCCATTTCTTAGGGGGAAAGTTTTCAGCTTTTTCCCATTGAGTATGATGTTAGCTGTGGGCTTGTCATATGTAGTCTTTATTGTATTAAGATACTTTCCTTCTATATCCAATTTGTTGAGAGTCTTTATCATGAAGGGTGTTGAATTTTAGCAAATGCTTTTTCTGCATCTGTTGAGATGACCATATAGTTTTTTTCTTTCTTTCTGTTGATGTGATTTATTAGATTTATCAATTTGCATGTGTTCAACCATCCTTGCTTCCCTTGGATAAATTCCACTTGATTATGGTGTATAATCTTTCTGATGTGCTGTTGGATTCAGTTTGCTGGTATCTTATTGAGGATTTTTGCATCCATGCTCATTAGGTATATTGACCTGCAGTGTCCTTTTTTTGTTGCACCTGCCTGGTGATTTTTTATTGGATACCAAATATTGCAAATTTTACATTGTTGAATGATAGATTTTTGTCAGGGGGGACAGGTATTTGTATTAGTACATTTTCTTTTGCTTATAACAGAATATCTAAAACTGGGTAATTTAAAAATAGAATTTATTTCCTACAGTTTTAGAGGCTGGGACATCTTGTGAGGGCCTTCCTCTTGGTGGGAACTCTCTGCAGAGTCCCTAGGTGGTACAGGTTATCACATGATGAGCATGGCAAGAGTGTTTTTATGTGCTCACTTGCTCTACTTATAAAGCCACCAGTCCACACCCACGATGACCCATTAATCCATTAACTCATTAGTGGATTAATCCATTCATGAGAGCATAGTCCTCATGATCTAATTACCTCTTAAAGGCTCCACATTTCAAATACTGTATTGGGGATTTAGTTTCAACATGAGTTTGCGGGGGAGACATTCAAACCATAGCTGTATTCTTTTAAAGATTTGGAGATTTGTTCTGGGATGCAGTTGTTTCCAAGTAACGATTTGATTTTCTCAAGAATTGGTTTTAAGGTTTACAGGCAGAGCCACAAAATCCTATAATCTGGGACAATTTCACCTCACTAACTAAAGCAATAGCATTCTGTGGACATTACATGATGCCCTATTTGCTCAGAGGTTTTTCCATGCTGCCTGATGGAAACATGAACTTTTCCCAGACCTGTGTGCTACAAGGTTTGTTCCACATGCCTTTCTAGTGGTTCTTTTCTCAGTCTCTGTAGTTTCCCCACATGCACGTGCAGATCACTTAAGACTTGAGGGGAATCCTCTGCAGATCCCTAGAGTGCACTTATTTTCTCTCTCTCTCTCTCTCTCTCTCTCTCTCTACCTCTCTCTCTCATCTCCAGTACTCTCTATCCTGAGACTTCCTTCTGCCTTGACATCCCTGAACCCCAAATTCTTATTCCTCCACTCAAGGAGACTCCTGGGCTGTGTTGCAATTCCTCCTCCCCATGCTGACCCCTGTAATCTTTCTCCAGGCAGTAATCCAGGGAAATCATCAATTTCTCTTCTTTTGCGGGTCACTGTTTCCAGAGCTGCCTGTTTCTCAATGTCATGCACTGCCATTGTTTCACAGTTTTGTCTGGTTTTTAGTTGCTTAACATGGGAGGGTAAATCCAGTACCGGTCAGTTCATCATGATCAGTGGTGGAAATCCTATCATTGCTATTTCAAGGCCCCCATTCTAGCTTTCTTTGTCACACAATTAGCAGTTGGATTGGCCTCAATGCAAATGGTCTACCTTCTGTGAGAGAGTTACAGCTACAAACCATTCAGGAAGCCAAATATTTTGCCTAGTTTCTCAGATATCACCAACAAATAATATTTTGCATGTTCATGGACGTGTGTTACATAGTGCAAGTTTCAGGTCAAAAATGCTCACAGCAAGATTACCTATACCAAATACAAGTTACAAAATATTTTCACATTTTATGCTGGCACAGCATATATATTTAGCTCTTGCTCCTATTACACCAGTGAAGAAAGATGTATCGCCATTTTTGTTCATCCCAAAATAAAACCTTTGCATGAACCCAAACCCAGCTATCTTACATAATAAGCCTCTGCTCTGTGTGTGTGTGATGTGTGTACATGTGCATGCTGGGGCTGGGGGATGATTGGCAGGAGATTAGTGCAAAAATTTCCATACCACCTACCATTTTGTAATCTACTTTACAACGTGTACCATGTGCCAAATGATTTAAAATACTTTATGACCTTGGATCTTCACAATTATACTGAAAAATAAGTCTAATTCTTATGTTCTTTTAACAGATGAATAACCTGAATTCAAGTGCAAGTTCCTCAAGGTCACACAGTGGAAATGCAACGAAGCCAAGTTTTGAACATGTATCTGTTTCTCTTCAAAGCATTACTTAATCACTATCCCCTTCCAAATTTTAATTTTTTACTTCCTATACTGCCTAGAAAAATGGTAAACACATGCTGGGTCTTGGTAAATACTTTTACATTTACTGAATGTTTAAGATAGATTCCTGTCAAAAATATGTTTAAAGACTTGTTGTGTCCTCAGCACTTAATCACCTTGACTAGCACATAGTAAATGATTAATAAGTGTTTTTGTGTCAATATGCAACATTACAATTATCTAAACAGAAGATAGTACTATAGAATGTGACAAATCAAGTTTGATGGCATTTTGTACCCCTGTTTGCAAGCATTTTTTGTCTATTTTAACGTGGTATGATGTTCTTATTTTATAAAAAAGTAAAAAAGATAAAGCATAGCTGAATGGAAAGAAAATACTCCTTTTAAACACTTCTTTCTTCTTACCTTCTCATCCGGTAGGCACTGGGAGAACCAGACATTGAAACAAGCCAATAGGCAAAAGGTCCCTCAGCAAACCTTCTCTCCTAATTTGGGCAAATGGATGAGGTATGTGTAATGACAACTGCAAACGTCACTTAGCCCAAGAGGTGTTAACTGTAGTGCCACCTCTTTTTGCACAGATAAAACATAAAATAGTTTTGAGAAAAACAACCTCCTGAGTGTGGACAAACATTAGAGCAAGGAGAAAAGAAAGTGAATCTTGTTTTTTTTTTCTCCAGTGTCCATTCACCTTTATCTCGTCGAGGACATTTCCGATTGTTTTATGGAGAACTAACCCTCCCCCACTCTCAGTTTTCATGTTTCTGGAAGGCCATGCCTTTCACCATCCTCTCTCACCATTACCCTCAGGATCCAGGAGTGGGGAGATGACTTTAAACTGACCTTTTGACCTTACCCGACATGGCACGGTGATTTGTTCTGTTTTGTGTTTGTTTTTTAGAGCTTGGCCAATGTGACTTAATCCTGGGACCTTCAGTGGAAATATTGGGAAAGAAAAGTTTTCTCTTTTCTAGACTGGAACCTTGTAGGAGAAAAACCTGGAGCAGCTGACAACCATCTTATCACGCCAAGTGGAAGCTGGCCTGAGAATGTCACTGATGGAGGAGAAAGCTGTCATTTGCTATGGGACAAGCCTCTCTTGAACCAAAATCTACCCAAAATCATATAGGTGGCCTAACAAGTTCCCTTTTATGTTCAAGCTAGTTTGAGTTTCTATCATTTGCAACCCAAGAGTCCTGGGAGAAGGGGACCAATATTTACCAAACATCCACTAAATCCCTCTTGCCTTGGGAATATCTTATTTAATTATCATGAGATCCTTAGAAAGAATGTATTAGTCTCCCTCATTTTGCAAGTAGGAAAACTAAGACCCAGAGAAATCAAGAAACTAGGCACGCACAATTAGGAAGAAGCTGAACTTGGATTCAGTCCTACATTTTCCCGATTCTGAAACCTAGGTCCTTCCACTTCTGTATACAGCAGGAGCACATCGCTTTGATGAATAACCCTGTCCAGTGGGATGTCTTGGAAGCATGCTAAACAAGAAGGCAGATTCCTAGCTTTTTTTTTTTTTTTTTTTTTTTGCCTAGCTCATCATACCTTTCAGTATGACCTTGTGAACTTTTCCTCTCTGAATCTCGGGGTTTTTGGGTTTTTTTTTGTTTTTTGGTGCATAAAACCATGGGGTTTACACTAGATGCTCCATGTCTCAAGTCCTTTCCAGCCCTAAAAATGTAGAATGTCAATTCTTGACTATTTTCTTGAAATTCCCAAGTTAGGCACTGGAAGAACCAGACATTGAAGCAAGCCAATAGGCAAAAGCTCCCTCAGCAAACTTTCTCTCCTAATTTGGGCAAATGGATGAGGTATGTGTAATTAAAACTGCAAAAATAACAAGCTTCCGGCCAAGTTCTACCCTCACTTAACCATACTCTTGGGGGTTGATTTCTGGAGGGGTGGCGGATGTAGAACCCAGGGTGGAATTTGGCCTGATACGTGGATTCTTATAACTTCCAAATGATGTCAGTGCACTTATTTGAGAGACTGAGAAAGTGCTGAGTTTAGTTAATTCACCTCCATAAAAAAAAACTGGAAACCGCTGGGCTAGGGCCAGTGTCGACCAATGCAATAAACTTAAGAACACTTTTGGCAGGACAAAGCCATTCGGGAACAATCGTACCCAATTCTTGTTGATTTATGATGTGACCTTGCTTTCTGATTAATTGTTTGTTCTAAGATAGGGAATACCAGCCTCGTTCTTGCAATCGGTGGGGAGAACACGGGACTGCTGAAGAGTTTCACCATCTGTGGATCCCAGAACCACTGAGGTTATAGAGACTGCAGCAGCAGCTACAAGAGGTCAATGAGTTAAGTTCTCCTTCAGGAGAGTCAGCAAGCTGTTGACAAAATTACCTAGACAATGCAACTCAAAACAGAGTTTTGGTTCTAATTAGCCAGAGAGTCGCTTTTCTTCCACGTGTCTGTTTGCCTGAGAACTGGCTTCTGTTAGGTGGTCTAGGCAGAGTTTTGATGCACCATTACTAAGCTGAGCCAAGATCTCTCAGTGTTCAACTGCTTTGTCCTTATTTTTTGTTTTCTTTGTCTGCGTATGTCCAGGGGCCTCAAGAATGCCAACATTCTACCTTGATCCAGCCATCCTCTCCTAGAGAGTTCCTAAGGAGATAAAGTCTGATGATACGAGTAGAATGACCTCTAGAATCAGGAGGTGTAGATTCTAATCTTTGCTCCATCACTGCAGACAGCTTTTTTCATTAGGAAAAAAAAGGGGGAGGGGGCAGGGAAATAGTAATCGTACTTTCTCATGGGGTTGTTATGAAGATTAAATAAGTTAAATCATGCAAGATACTCACTGTTTGGCCCATACTGGACACTTGATAAATGCTCGCTATTAATCCTGAAGATCCTATACAGATAAGAAATGAGATCAAATGTACGCCAGGCACAACTTCATTTTTATCAGGACCAGTGGCTCAAGACTGAGGACAGCTTGCAAACCTAGTCTAAGTGTCTTCAAAAGCCCCTACCTCCCAACTGAATCTTGGATCTTATCACCTTCTGGCTGGGCCATAAGAACCAGGGGACCAGAGTTTTTGTGACTATATTTAGAAAAGCATACGAAGAAAACAAAAGACAAGGACAAAGTAGTCAAAGGATCTCGGTTCAGATTAGTGATGTCACATCACAGTGGTCACAAGAAGCAGAAAAGGGGAAACATACAACTACTTGATATTTTAAAATACAATGACAATATTCATTAGTGAATACAACCTGGTCTATGTCCCAGAATCCAGCCAATCAGATAAGCAACTCCTCCTTATCTAGAGGAGGGTGGGGAAGGAGCAGAAAAGGAAGTAGAAAGGGAATTAGACACCCTCCCACCTCCCCCAAACCCCCGTTCTTCAGTGACTCTCAAAATGCGGTGGGTAAACCATGCGCATCAGACTCACCTGTCATGCAGATTCCTGGACTCCCAGCAAACACACCAAAACTGAATCACTGGGGTGAAGCTCAAGACTCTGCATCTTGCAGGTTCCCCAAGTCACCTAAAATCTGAGAACCACTGGTCTAACTCACTATGAAATTAACAAGGAGCGGAGGTGATATTGTAAAGTGCTTGTAACCAGTCAGATTGGGGCAGGAGGGATACTTCAATATAAGAAGGAGCTAAGAAGCCTGGCAGCCACTCCCAGTCAGGGTAGGACTAGCACTGGGCCATCTGGTTCAGGTTCTTGTCTCCACGATGGGCTCAGCCATCTGAGGGCCTGGACACATCTCTCTTTTCTCATTTGTCAGCATAAAAAAGAAGCTCTCCCTTACTCTCTCTGTAGAGTTTTTGTGAACATCAAATGAGCTGATGTGTGAAAAAGCTTTTAAAACTTATATAACCCAAGAAATTATTTATTCCTATGAGCTCAGAAATAACCATCCTTCCCCACTTCCCCTGCAGTTATGGGGAATCAGAGGCTTGTGTTTTCCCTTTAACAGGCTCTCCACAAAGATCATATTCACTAGATAATTGCAGACTTCATGTTATTCAACTTGTGGATTCATTCACAGGATGGATGCCCATAACTCATGGGAAGGTACCACACCATTTGAGGCAAAAACATTTGTAAGGAAAATCTATCTTCTCTCATTAACGTCATTAAACAGTCATTGCATTTTGACTCTGCGGGCCTCCCTCTTGAGCTCCAGGCATGCGTGTCTCCACTTGGATAAGCCTCCGCTCAACCCCAGAACCTCTGTGGGTCCCAAACTGAACCTCTCATTTTCCATCCCAAAGGGATGGGTTTCTCCTCTAGACCCTCACTCTGACTAATGGCCTCAGCATCCTGCCAGCACCTCCAGCTTAAGAACCCAGAGCCAGCTCGGGCTCCTCCACATCCAATCACTCTCCTTCTGGAGGGAGCTTCTTTTCACATATTCTTTCTCCTCTAATCCCACCACCTCTGCCCTCATTCTGGCCTCCAGCCATCACCACTTTGGCTCAGGCCCATGGCTGTGAAGTAGTTAAAATATTGTAAAATAAGATCTAGAGGGTCTGCTTGAGCTGAGTCGTTCCTACGTAAGTGAGCACGATGTGAAGACGAAAGACGTCATTTATGTTGATGCTATGCGCTTGCTAGTTGATGAGATTCAAGAGAGGATTTTAGAGATCTTTCCCCTGTGGAATTTCTTCTTAGGGAAGCTTCTAGCTGAAATTGAGAGCAGCATCTCTCCTGGGAACTCTGAGATACATTGAGTGATTTGGCTTGTTTGTTTCACCATCGTCGTATCCTTTCCTGAAAATAAACCACATTCCACAGAGATCTTTGGGGTTAGGTTTTTGTCCCATGACAACCCCGTAAGGATTCAAGGCAGGAAGTTGGAGGGAGCTGTTCCTCGAGGGAATCCTTGATCCACTCTGCGGACCCTGGATTTCTGGTTGTGTAAGATGAATAACTCCCCTACTTTAAGCCATCAGTGGTCAACTGTTTTGTTGCTTGTGACCCAATGCAGCCTTGACTGAGAGTGAAAAGAAGATCTGGAACTTGAGCCCAAATCTGTCTGACTTTCACGCCTGTTCTCTTAACTGCTACTCTGTGCTGTGGCTTTATTGAGGCAATAGCTGTGAAAACAGGCAAGAAATGAGACATCCTCACAGAGCCAGAGAAGGCTCAGCTAGCAGCTGGTGTCCTGCAGGCCTTGCTTCCAGGTTTCCAACCTGTCCATAGCCAGCCAACTCCAACTTTAATGAAACTTTGAGCATGCTAGGAGCTAACTCAGCTGTGTCTTGGGGAGGAAGTTGGAGTAAGACACTGATTGGCCACTCCACTTCTGCCTCAGGAAATTTTATGAAACCAGAATCTCAGTAATTGAAGGCACAGCCTCTCCATCAACATTTGAACCAGATGGTCCTTCCACTCTTGGTGACAGAAAGGGATCTTCTTTGCCTCGTGTCCTGGGAAACAAGTGGCCCTTGTCTGATTTGATCTGTGTCTATATCCTGTCGCCTGGCATCAAACCAAAAATATGGATGAAAATCAAAACATAAGGTGGGTATTTCATACTAATCAGAACCTTGTTCCTAAGAGCATGCCTAAGGTGTCAGAATGAAAGAAAATAGCACATCCAAGAAAAGGGGGTCGGGAGAGCTGAAGGGAGAGAGCTGCCAGATGACTAAAGGCAAAGGAATGTCCCATCAGCTTTGATCAGGTTTGACAAGACGTCTGTCCTCTGCAGCATGTCCCGTTCTCCAGTGTTTACATTTGTCACATCTCTTTTCCTTCCAAACAGAAGATGCTTGACAGTCTGGATGGATAATTTGTAAAGTGCCAGGGGTCCACAGCCATCCGTGCACATACTTCTTGGATAGGGAGAGGACAAGCGGCCACATTTTGGAGGCAACAAGGCCATGATACCCCTGAAATATGCCCAATGCAAAAATAACATATTGCTAGCTATTATCTCCATCATGCAAAATTAAATGAACAACTCTCACCGACTGCAGAGGCCAAGACTTCAAGGATGAGGCTCAAAACATATCTGCAGGAAAATTTAGTGATTTTGACTTTCTGCCCAGACTAATAAACTTCTTCATGTTCACAAAATGCTCATTTCAGTTTCGGTCATACTGGCTTCATCTATTGCATGAAAAGTCAGTTTGCATTTCTCCCCACAAGTGTTTAGATCAATTAGGGATCTCCCTCTGATTTTGTACTAGAACTAAGAGGGGTGTGTGTGAGTGCGTGCATGCATGCACCTGCATGCATGAACTTTGCCAAAGGAGTGCAGAGTACCAGGCACCACTGAACCTTGCATTCTTGATTAGAGATTTGGCCACAATAGCTGGGCCTGATCAAGTTTATTTCAGTTTTACAAATAACTTCTAACTGCTTGTTAGCTACTTTTTTTGCTTTTAATCAGACCCACCATAGGAAAACCAGACCCCTTTGGTTCACCTAGTCAACGTATTTATTGAAAACTGAACAATTATTGTTCTGAGAAGACACAAGACATAACTGAGAAAGGACCGAGGCCTGTAAAGTATGACGGTGTAGTAAGGACAAGCAGTGTAAGGCAGGTAGTCTCCACTGGGAGAGGGACAAAAAAGTATAGGGGGTTATGAACCTCTACTTGAATGCAGTTTTTTGTATGAGTGCATGTGTTAGTCCATTTTCTTTGCTTATAACGGAATACCTGAAACTGGGTAGTGTATAAAGAATTTCTTATCATCTGAAAGCTGGGAAGTCCAAGGTCCAGGGAACATATCTAGTGAGGCCTTCTTCTAGGTGGGAACTCTCTACGGGGTCCTGTGGTGATGCAACATCACATAGCAAGAGTGAGAGTTAACATGTTCACTTGTTCTCCTTATAAAGTCATCAGGACAACTTCCTGATAACCCATTAAACCATTAACACATTACTCCATGAATGGATTAATCCATTGATGAGAGCACAGTCCTCATAACCCAATCACCTCTTAAGGGCCCCACCTTTCAAACACCACCATCAGATTTCCCACCCCCTTCACAATGGGGATCAAGTTTCAATGAGTTCCAGGGCTACATTCAGTCCACAGCATTCTGACCCTGGGCCCCCAAAATTCATGTCCTCTCACATACAAACACATTTATCCCATCCCCAAAGTCTTAACTTATTCCAGCTCAAAAGTCCAAAGTCTAGTCTCTGAAACCAAACAAGTTATCTACTTTCAAGATACAATGGTGTGACAAGCATAGGGTACATATTCACATTCAAAAAGGGAGAAATAGGCCAAAAGAAAGGGTTAACAGGTCCCAATCATGTCTGAAACCCAGGAGGCCAGGCATTAAATCTTAAAGTTGGAGAATAATCTCTCTTGACTCCATGTCTGGCATCATCTGCATACGGATGCCAGGGTTGGGCCCCCAGATCCTTGGGCAGCCCCACCCCCCCATGGCTTTCCTGGACTCAACCCATGCTTCAGTTCTCCCAGGCTGGCATTGCACACTGGTAGCTCTACAATTCTGGGGTCTTGATGCCTGTCCTGCTCCCATGGCTCTACTAGGCATGACCCTGGTTGGGGTTCTTTGCTGCAACTTTGACCCCACATTTCTACCTGGCATTGCTCTAGTGGAAGTGCTCTATGGTGACCCCACCCCTGTGACAAATCTCTTCCTGGGTCCCCAGGCTTTTGCATATATCCTTTGAAATTTGGGTGGAGGCTGCCATGTCTCCACAGCTGTGGCATTCTGTTAGCTTGCAAACTTAACACCACACGGATGCCACCAATGTCCCTGGTTTATATCTTCCAAAGCAGCAGGGCCAACATCACCAGAGGCCATTTTAGCCATGGCTGGAGCAGCTGAAACAGCAGGGTTCAGGGAGCAGCATCCTGAGGTGGCACTGGGCAGTGAGCCCATGGAAGGCACCCAGGTCTTTTCCCTAAAGCCATTCTGTCTCCCTAGGCCTCTGGACCTATGATGGGAGGGGCAACTTTGAAGATCTCTGAAAGGCCTTTGGAGTCTTTCTTCCTCTCTCTTGATGATCCTTTCTCTCTGAAGTCTCCTTAGCAGATGGTTGCTGGCTACACCCTTGGTTTTCTCTCCTGAACATACTTTTTCACTCTCAACATGGCCAGGCTGAGTTTTCCAATTTTTTACCCTCTGCTTCCCTTTCAATTATAAATTCTGCCTTTACCTCATGCCTTTTCTGCCAGAACTCAGAGTAAGCTGTTAAAAATAGCCACACAGCTTCCTGAATGCTTTGCTGCTTAGACGTTTCTTCTGCTAAATACCCTGGTTCATCACTTTTAAGTTCCACATTCCATAAATCCCTCACACATGGGCACAATGCAGCCAAGTTCTTTGCAGCTCTATAACAAGGGTGACTTTTGCTCCAGTTTTCAATAAGCTCTTCCTTGTTTCCATCTAAGACCTCCTCAGAATGGCCTTTCCTATCATATTTCTATCCGTATTCTGGTTACCACTACTTAACCAGTCTCTAAGAAATTCCAAACTTTCTGTGGTCTTCTTGTCTTCTAAGCCATCACCTGAATTTAGGCTTTTTCTGTCCTGCTCCTCCAAATTTTTCTAGCCTCTGCCCGTCACCCAGTTCCAAAGCCTCTTCCACATTTTCAGGTATTCGTTATTAGCAACAACCCACTCCTGGTACCAACTTTCTGTATTAGTCTGTTTTCTGTTGCTTACAGCAGCATACCTGCAACTGAGTAATGTATAAAGAAATGAAATTTATTTTCTTGTAAAGCCACCAGTACACACCTAGGTTAACCCATTACTCCATGAATAAATTGATCCATTCACAGGGTCAGAATCCTCATGATCCAATCACCTCTTAAAGGCTACCACCTTTCAAATAACATAATTGGATTTACCATCTCTTAACACTGTTATAATGGGTGTCAAGTTTCAATGAGTTTGGGGAGGGCATTCAATCCATAGTAGTGCATGTGTTAATTTTTTTTGAAAATGACTTTTTACCTTGTACAAGATCCGAAGGGATCTGGCCTGCAGGAAAATGTTATGAGAAAGTGTGTGTACTGCCTAGTAGGCTCTGGAGATAGCTGGAATGCTTGGGTAAGGGACTGAAGCTCAATAAACTTGGTTTCTTCATTTGTGAAATGGGGATGACAACATGGATTTGTTATTAGACTTAAAATTTTAAATGTGTGAAAACATTTAGTGTGGTGCCTGGAACATAGTCTACCATCAAAACATGTTAGCTACCATGAGAAAGAAGGAGAAAACAAAGCATTGGTGTAGGGCATTTTCTAAGAAAATACCTCACTTTGGGAGTTTCAAGTGCTCTGGGGCTGGGGAAAATCAAGGATGGTTTCTTGGAGGAAATGAGGTAGGATTTTCCTTGGAGAAGAAAAAGGATTCAGATTGGCAGAATTGGTGAATGTTAGGATGAGAGCTGGGCTAGAGTAAAAGTTAGAAATAAGGATAGAAATAGGGTTAATATTTAGGGTTAAGGGCAAGTTAAAGTTATTCTTGAGATTACAGATTTACCTTAAGGAAGCAGTAATATTGTTTCACAGAGAATTAGTAGAGTTCAGCCCAGTAAATGGTGGGAAAGAGAACTGGTTAGGGCAGATGGCCCATAATGCTTAAAAGGGAGTGACAGATTGGACAGAGGTAGTCTTAAGTCAAAGCAAGCAGTTTCTCCAGAGTACTGGGATATAGCAGGTTCCATCAGCCCACGTGCCTTTTCATGCAGGGTTGCACAAGATAATCCAGGTTAATGCCATGTACTCATTAATGATGAGGATGATGCTTTATTTATCTCAGTCTCCCCAGCTCCTAACCCAGTGCACAAAACACAGTAGGTGCCCAGTAAACATTTGCCCCAATGTTCAAACCAAAGAAAAGACTCTTAGAAACATGGAAGAGAAAAATACAACTCTACATCAAGAGCTCCTTCGGTTCTCCTGCATTTATCATTATTTTCTATGGTTTGGATGTGGTTTTTACTCTCCAAAACTCATATTAAATCATATTTAATTGCCAACATAACAGTATTGAGAATGGTGAGGACTTTAGGAGTTGTTTGGGTTACAGGGGCTTCTCCATCATGAATGGATTAATGCAGTCTGGTGAAACTGGGTTAGTTCTTGCAAGACTGGATTAGTTCTTGCAGTCCTGGGTTAGTTCTCATGAGATCAGGCTGTTATAAAGCAAGGCTGCCTGTTGTACTTTCCTTCTTTGCATGGATCCACTTCCCCTTCTGCTTCTCCACAATGTTATTACATAGCATGAGGCCCTCACCAGAAGCCTACTAGATGTGGCCGCCCAATCCTGAACTTCCCAGCCTTCAGAACCATGAACTAAATAAACCTCTTTTCTTTACGTGTTACCCAGTCTGATATTCTGTTATACCAACACAAAATGAAGTAAGACAGAATTCTGCTCTTCTCCCTAAGGCTCTATTTCCATTGCTACTAACCTTGTCTTGTGTTATTGTCACCCAGAAAAGAAAAGTGAAAGCAAGGCATGTCTTCTCTTCTAAATCTTCTGCTTCCCCTTTTACAAACCATTTTTGAGATGCAAGTTTATGTTTTCAAAAAAATAAAGAAATGATGATTTTTCAAATACAAGCTGTGTTACCTTTACATGTGTGGCCCTGGTTAAGTCTTTAAGCCTCTCTCTGCTATGTTTTGAGCATGTGTAAATTTGAGTGTTGATAACTACTTTGTTGGGCTGCTGTAAATTTAAATAATATATTTACACAGATATTTACCATTTCTGGTGCTTTTTATTCATTCCAAAAATCTGTTTATTCTTTCTTTTCTTTCTGGATATCCTTTCCTTCAGACCGAAGAATGCCATTTGGCATATGTTGCAAAGAGGCAAAACATGACAGGTCTGGTGGCATTAAATTTGCTTGGCTTATCTTTATCTGAAATGTCTTTATTATGCCTACATTATTGTAGGATATTTTTGAAAAATATAGAAGGATATTGAAGGACACTTTTTTCAGATATAGAATTCTGGATTGACAGATTTTTTTTCTTTTTTATACTGATTTTTTTCACTCTCCAGAGCCCTGCCATAATCATTTTTTTTGTATTTTCTGCAGAGCCTATAGATTCAGTTTAGGAAAGGTTTTCTCCTCCGTATCAGAAGTGAAACTCTGAGGGATGGGATTTAGGACTGTGTTTGCCTGAACACTCAGCCAATGCTCTTGCCTCTGTTCCTTTGCAAAATGGCTGAGGGTGTGCCTACCAAGTTTATCGTTAGTTCTATAAAATTTGAGGGACATCTGAAGAGTGGAACTTTTCTCTGAAAGTTATGGGTAATCATTGGGGAACATGAAGTAGAAAAATAGCATTATCCGATCTTCCACTTAGAAATATCACTCTTACATTGAATAAGATCTCAACGATATAAGAGGACCAAACCAGAGCCACAGAAACAGTGAAAGGTTCTTATAGCAAATTAGGCAGCCAGTAAGAAGAAATTTAACAAGAGCAGTAACAGTGAGAATGAGAAGGAGAGTATGGATTCAATAGATGGTTTAGATGGTGGAATCTATCAATGAGATACTGGAAATGGCTTAGTGAGGAGTCAAGAAAGATCCCTCATTTCTGGCCTGTATAACTGAGTTGCTCTGCTATTTACTAAGACAGAAAATACTAGAGAAGGAACAGGCTGAGTGGAGATTTGATTTGTGAGATTTGTTTAGTTTGAAGTGTGAGAGAAAAAACTCATAGCTTTTTTCTCTTCTTCCTGAACACAGAGCTAGGTTTCATTTCCCAGCCATCATCTGCAGTTAGTATGACCATGTGATTGAGTTCTAACCCATAGAATGTGACTGGAAGTAATGTGCACCACTTCTGAAACTATCTTCCATGCTCTTTCCCATCCTCTAGCTGGTGTCAATGCCCAGAGTGACCATGTGTTGAAGATGGAAGAGCCTAGATACGTGACAGACTGTGCTGAGCAGAGCTCCCCAACTCGATCATTCCTCATTGCCAATCCTCAACCAGCTACAGACTGTTCACAGCAAACAATAACTTAAACTCTGTTAATTCATGAAATCCGAGATATGCTTGTTAGAAAATTTATTGCAGTTTAATTAATACAAGTTACCTAAAGAGCTTCTGAGGGACAAAGTAAGATCCTGGTTAGAAACAGATTTTTTTCACAACGTCCATATTCAGGAGGTAGGTTGAGCAGATGGGATGCATGAGTCCTGCCAAGGAAGATGCACAGGGTGAGAGGGGCAAAGGTTGGAGACTGGCCTGAGTTCAGCTGAGGGAAGAAAAACCACAGAGAAGACTGAGAACCAATGGCCATGGAGGTGGGAGAAAATGAGCAAGGTTGGGGTCAGATGAGCAAAGCGCAACAGTGGCTTAAAGAGAGAAAAGACACTCACGATAAACAGCAGAGAGAGACTAAGTACAGTCAAGACCAAAATGGTCCATTGGGTTTAGCAATATGGAGGTCACTCGTGATCTTGGTGATAGTTTTGGTAGTGTGGCAGCGACACAATTTAAGCCGTGATAGATAGAAGAATATTTTCTTGAAGCAGATATAGCAAGTATAAACTAATTATTTGGAAGCTTGGCTGTGAAAATTAAGTAGGAGAATAAATACATGATTTATTGAAAGAGGTGTTTTTGTTTTGTTGTAAGAGGGCAGAGCCTTGGGCAAGTTTGAACGCTGTTGGGAATTAGCCAGGTGAGATGAAGATGTTAAAGCCACAGGAAAGGGAGGTATTTAACAGAAAATATTTAGTATCCTATTGGTTTCTAAAGGGGAAAGATTAAGGATTTATTAAATGACTAGTGTGTGTCAGACATTGCTCTAAGTGCTTTATACTATTATTCCTTTTAATCCCTTCCAAGCATCTCCTGTCACCCTGCTCTAATCACAGTGGCCTTCCTGTTGCTCCCCAGGTGTACCAAGCACATATTCCAGCCTCGGACATCAGCACATGCTGGTCCCTCTGCCTGAATCTCTTCCCCCGGGTATCTACATGGTAGCTCACCCTCTTACTTCCTTCTGATCCGGCTCAAATACCACCTTCCTGGAGAGACTTTTCCTGGCCACCCTGTATGTAATAGCAACTGCACCCCCATTCCCTTCCTTCTGTTTTTTTCTGTTTTTCTCCATAGCACATATTCATTAATTTATTGACTTAATGCTCACTGTTTTCATCCACACGCCACCACCCCAGGGCTAGGGCCACTTCCTGCCTGGAGTGTAAGGTCCATCAGGACAGGATCGTTTTGGTTATCTTCATTGCTGCATCCTTAGTGCCTAGAAAAGAGCCTGGCTCTGTGCTGCCAGGCTCAGAGAGCTTGTGTAACTTTCTCAAGTCATACAGCTATTGGGTTGTGCGAGCCAGAATTTGGAACCAGTTCTCTTTGATTCCAAAGTCCCCACTTGGATTTCTACCCTGCACTAAGGTGGATCAGTTTTGCATTATGTTTCTCAAATTGGTTGATGTGACTTCTCTACTACTAGCATTTTTTAGTCAGCAAGTTCAAGCCATTCCTTCTCTTAACATGCTTCCCTGGGAAATAAGACCTGACTTTAAAGTATTCAATCTGAATTGAATTAACATCAGTCTTTAAACAAGATGAACTATCTCTTCTTTACACAAAAATATTAGATTCTGTAAAAGAGACCTAGCATGAGAGAAATTCTAGTAGAATGGAACTATACAAAAACCAGTAGAACAAAAAGTTTTGAAACCATGTTAAAATTTATTTCTTCAGTTACCAAGAGGAAAAACAAATGTGTATGGAGCCGTATTTATTTGCATCAGAATGCACTTAATAAACACCAACATATACATAATGATTTTATAGATAAAGCAAATGAGCCCCATGTCCATGATATTTTATTCATCAGAATACCAGGGACAAAGAGGTAAATATGGAATTGATAAGTGAAATATACCCATGTGATAGAGTTTGGATGTGTTGACCCCCAAAACTCATGCGGAAGTCTGATCCCCAATGTGACAGTGTTGGAAGCTGTTTGAGTCATGGGGGTGGATCCCTCATGAATGGGTTAATGATCTCCCCGGGGTGAGGGTCCTGAATGAGATCTTGCTCTATTAGTTCACATGAGAGCTGGTTGTTTAAAAGACCCTGGCACCTTTTCTCTCTCTCTCTCTCTCTTGCTTCCTCTTGTCATGTGATCTGCTTGTACCCACCAGCTGCCTGCTGCTTTCTGCCATGAGTAGAAGCAGCCTGAGGCGCATGCCAGATGCAGCTGTTCCAGAATCATAAGCCAAATAAACCTCTGTTCTTTATAAATTACCCAGTCTCAGGTATTTCTGTTATAGCAACACAAATGGACTAATACACCATGGAGTGATAAGTTTCTAAGTCTCTGAATTTCAAATGCACTTATATGCATTGTCTCATTTAATCTCTCATTTGAGAGGAGTATTTGATATCTATTATTATTATTATTAAATCCACCTTGTACAACTAAAGCTTGGGAGAGTTATTATCAATAAGTGGAAGAGCGAGGATTTGGATCCAGATCTTTAAAATCTCAATTCTATTTCCTTGAGGTTCACCAAGCTGCTTAAAGCAGTTATACCTACAGATAAGGTAAAATATTTATTCTAAGACTAGAATGAGTAACTGAGTATCAGGTGGGGGGGGCAGTGCTATTGGATGTTTCTGTTTGCATAAGGTGAGATCAAACTGGTTGGGAATGCATGTGTGTGTGCAGTGTGTATATGACATATGTACATATATACACATTCACATGTACATATTTTTATATATGTACACATACACATTTACAAGTGTATGTATATTATACTTAAGGATATACATATATACACATATACATATATATATATATACAGTTGTGGGGAAATCTTAAAATAAGCATGAAAATACCATAACTGACTGAATGCAGAAGAGGTGAGTGGGACAATTTTGAAAGAAGGATCAGAAAACAAAACAAAAGATTAGAAGAAAGAAATGAGAACAGTCCCTCCTGCCAGTCAATCTGTTCAACAGGGATTTAAAGGGCCTAGCACTCAAATGACTGTTATTTAGAGGGTCTGGCACTCAAATGACCATTGTTTAGAGGGTCTGGCACTCAAATGACCATTATCGCCACACCCATGGCAGACTTCACTCATTGATTATGATTGTTATCCCACTGGCTTGAATACAGCCACAGAGTTTTTCTCAGAACTGTGCTCCAAGCTGCCATTGCCAGTAGATCAGAGGTAGCGCCTGGAAAGCCTTTCCAACACAGCCCTGGGATGTACTCACTGACTTTACTTTCAGCAGTATTTTAAATTAAACTGAGGGGACCGTAAGGACCTCCCATTTAGATTCATTCATTCAATCACTGAGCAGTTAATGTGCTCTTTCCTAACACTAGTTCCTCCTTCTTTGGGTTTTAACGAAGATGCCACGTCCTCAAGGAATCTTCTGCATGACCCTATTTATGACATAGTAGCCCTCCCATTTCTTTATCACAGCACCCTGATCTCTTCTTTCTTGGCATTTATTTATATTTTGGTTACAGTATTTTTTGTCTTCCTCACTATACTGAAACAGAGGGTGTGTTGCAATCTTCATTGAGTCTTTAGCTCAGTGCCTGGCACATAGTATGTGTTTAATAAGTACTGACTCAAATGAATGAATGAATGAATGAATGAATGAATGAATGAACAAATGAATACTCAGTGCCTGACCTCAATTGGTTCACAGTCTAGGGCGAGCGGCTCTTATGCAAGCAGATGAGTTCAGAGTGCTGAGAGATCAAAGAGACTGCAACTGAGAAACTTCCCAAAGAGATGTAGGTCCTTGAATGGTGGGTTGGAATTGGCAAACAAAGCAATAAGAAAGGACATTCAAGTTCAAGGGCAAATTTAAAATGATGGCGTTGAGGACTAGCCTACACTCGAGTGAGACTGAGATGGGGGACCCCTTGTGGGGGTGAAGGGATGAGCAGCTGGTCTGGAGGCTACCAAGGCAGAGGGGCCACACCAAGAAGGGTCCCCAGTTACTTGCTTCTTCTGTCCCCTCCTGCCAGCTCCCTCGTCTCCTCCCCTCAGACTGTCTGGCCAGGAATCCTGTTCATTTTTACAATGAACTTGCTGCTCTTTGGTAGACAGTCTAAGCCCAGAAATGGAATAAGATTATCTCTGTGTTTATTTTAGTCTCACTTTAAGGATCTTATCTCTAGAAAATCCCCCATTATGGTTCACCATAGCAAGACACGATAGGAAGAGGCACTTGAAAAAAAAGAAAAAAGGCAATTATTTTACCCAACCCCATTAAACTGTCATGAAGTTTTCTTTATTTACAAATGCAGATTCATTGCTTACAGTCCGTGGGCCCCAAGGAAGGAGGCAGAGATGAAATCCTGGGGTATAGGATCGTTTTGGTGTGTGGACTTTGGGAAACATTTTTCAGGGTTTTATGAAGAATTCACTTTCGTACTAAACTTTATTAAATTCTATCACTGAATTCTTTCCCCTTTAGAAAGGACCCTTCAGCCATCAAAGCTGGAGAACAGCCCACGTCGGATTAATTCCAAGTGAAATGTAGTGGAGGATCTGGAAACCTCTGAGTACAGACACAAGTCTCATTAAATGTGTACAGACGTGCACAACAAAGGCCGACGATTCTACCCCAAGAACGGCACTCAGAGAGACTGACAGGGTGAGGCCTGGGCAGGGGTCTCCCGGGCACACACAAAGAAAGCTCCGTGAGAAAAGGAGACCCACTCTGCCCTGGGAAAAGGAAAAATCTCTTGGAAAGGCCAGTTAGCCTCCCTTCTTTTTGTACATTTTAATTTCTTTCTCCTTATCAAATCAAGATCTGTGATGGCTTAATCCAAACTCAAACTCTCAGTCAAATATTTAGAGGCCAAAAATGGTGAAGTAAATGTCTGAGTGAAACCCTAGCCTGGGACCCAAGAAGAGGACTAATTCACCTTGATGAAATAATTGCATTGACAATACCATGAAAGGAAGAAAATGAGCTTCTTGGACAAAAAAGAGCTCACCCCCTGCATTCACCCTCCACACCCTTCCTGGAAAGCAGAAATAATCAATCCTCAGCTGCCAGCAGTGTCGAAAAAATATTTGGGGGCTCTCTTGTTTTTTTAGCTTGCTTGTTTGTTTTTGGTTCTAGTCTCAAAAGCAGTTTTTCCTTAAAATATAGTAAATATTGCACAGCTAATAGGAAACCCACTTATCTTTGCAAACCCAACAAACTTAGATGAAATTTACTCTTAAGGCATGTGAAGTTTGATTTTCACCCAAGAGCGCAATCCAGAAAGTCATGTAGAGAACGGAAGGACCGGATGGTTGAGAGCTTCTTGAGGCAGAATGAAGCAAGAAAAATTTCTTTAGTTAAATCAGTTCTGAGCTCTTTGTTGACACTTAATAAATGGTACCTATTAGCATATGTCTTTAACCCCCAGACCTACAACTTTTCACATTTTAATGTTTCTGGAATTGCAAGATGTCATATAATTAAAATGCTTATTTATTTAGTGTAGTGGTGTTTCTTTTCTTTCTGAAAGGCATTATTAAATTGAGAATGAATCTTGTAATAAGTGACACCTGAATATTAAAGAAATATGATGATGATGATGTAAAGTGAAGAAATGACACAGGAAGACATCACATAGGTAGGGACTTCCACTGCTGGATTAAAATTAAAACAATTACATTTGCATAAAATTGTTAAAGAACATAAAATACTTCAGGCTACAAAATACTTCAAAGTAAGTTCAACAAAAGACTTACAGAATTCCTACACAGAAAACTACAAAACATTGCTGAGATTCATTGAAGAAAACAGACCTAAATAAATGGAGAGAAATACCATGTTCGGGGGTTAAAAAAACCCAATAATGTTAAGATCTGTGCATTTCATTGCATGTAAATTTTATCTCAAAAGGAAAATTTTCTAAAGAACCACAAATATTAAACTCTAGTTAATGACATACATCCAAAGGATTTAAGGTAGATTGTTCAGCAATTTACTGAGAAATGCATAAAAAATGGATTGGTGGATGTATAGAAGGATAGATAGATAGAAAAATAGTAAAACAACTGCTGTGGATTGAATGCCCGCCCCCCCCACCTCAAATTCATTGAAGCTTAAATTGTGTTTCCCAAAGTTCCAGGCATTGAAAATTTGGCCCCCGCTATGACAGGGTTGAGAGGGTAGGAAATCCTATTATCGTAATTGAAAGGTGGGGTCTTGAAGAGACAATTAAGTTAATGGTGGTCACAGGTGTGGTTCTGAGGGCTTTAAAAGGAGAGCATGTGAGAGTCTTTCTCTGTGTGCCACCATATTCTGCCATGTGAGACCCCTGCATTTCTGTAAAGCCACCACCAAAAACAATCCTCACCAGATGTGTTTTCTGGACTTTGGATTTCCCGGCCTCTGAAACTGTAAGCAGTAAATCTCATTTTCTTATAAATCACCCAGTTCTGGGTTTTTTTGTTATAAGCAACAGAAACGGACTAATACAACAACGGTAGTAAACTGTCAGTTGTAGGATCTAGTGATAAGTATATGTGTTCACTGTAAAATTATTTCAACTTTTCTGTATGTTTAAATTTTTCATAATAAAATATTGGATGACAAAATAAAACATCAGTCTGTGCCTAACCAAGAGAAAAAAAAGGACCTCAAAATTGTATGACTCCAAAACCCAGTCTCTCAACTATTACATGTCATTTCTTCTTTATGAATTAGACTAAGCTGAGCTAATCTCGTTCGCCCACCAACCCCACATTTTCTCACCTCCTTACCTTTGTTCATGCTGTTCCACCACCTGTAAAACTCATTGCTGGTAATTTTTCATGAGCAAATCTTACCAAACCTATTGGCAGAAAATCCATTATCTTTTTTTCAGGGATCCCCTCATGTATGTAGTCCAAGGACCCCAGGGACTTTTGCAGTCCAGAAGGGTGTCAATCTGGTTTCCCACACGAGTAGACAGAGAGAACTAGGGACTGACCAGTCTGCTGCTACCGTGGCTTCTCACCCTACCACTATGTTGCCCCTGAAGACTGGTCCTACAGGTGTTGATGCTGGCTGCTATGGCAGCTCACTGTGGTCACTGTATTTCTTTGGGGCAGGATGATCCTATCCATTCAGGGTGGAGCTCTGATGTGCTCAGGTTTACAAGATGCGAGCTCTTAGCCTTAGCTCTTGAGGCCCAGACCCTCCCAGAAGCCCTGCATCAGGATGGCTAATGATACCTGCCAGCTCTTGGACCCAGAACTGCTGTTTCTTTTCCCTCGAGAGTTAGGCAGCTGTTCGTTACACCTTCAAAACACAAAATCTAATTACAGCTTTTTCCTCAAATTGTGGAGCTATATACCATCTTTCCAAGTGAGTAATAATAATCATACTACTACTACTAATAATAATAATAGTGGTTATTGATGACTCAAAAGTAATGTGTTCTTCCAAGAGAATTTTTCCAAATAGTTGTGAGATTCCCATACCCACCCCAGCAGGGAAAATTGGGGAGGGAGGGGAAAACAGAGGTGTATTGGAAGTACCACCTTCAGTGATTCCAAAAGCAATATTATGACATCTTTCTCACTGACAAAAACATTTAAAACACATACAAGTTTAGTCTCCAATGGAGTATTCCACTATTTATATGTATGAATATTTTCAAATGTGTGATGTCTTGGTGACCGATAAAATACAAATTAAAGACATTGCTAATTCATAGTGACCTTTTGTCATTTCCTATTTCTCAATACATGGGTATCAAAAATCCAGCAGCCGACATGCACGCGTGTAGCAGTGGGGGTGGGGGAAAGCAGTGCAGATTTTAGGCTACTGAGATAGAGTGCTTATACTCCAAGAGTCTGTGCTATTTATCTAATGTGATTCGCTTTATTTTGTCTTGTGTCTTCTTATTTTGGGGGCTTCTCCCAAGTGTCAGGCACTGGACATAGGTGCTGCACCTACAGTCATGAGAAAGAAAACACTTTCCTGATTCAAGAAGTTCAAATTCCAGCTGTGGAAGCCATGGATTCAGTTATCACAATGTGAGTGATGAGCACCACTGTAGGGAAATAAGGAGCCCTAAGGGAGGGATTATCAGGTGGACTTCAGTCACCAGAGGAGGATGCAGCAAGACTTTGCAAAGAGAGCTATATTTAAATTCAGGGAGGATATGCAGAAATTAGCCAAGCAAAGAGAAGCATATTCTGGGGTAGACCAGGGAAGGCTTGAGTAATGGCTAGAGGCAAGGAGAAGAAAGGAAGTTGAAAGAGCTAAAAGAGGCTCAACAAGGCTGGCATGCACTGTGCTCTTGAGGGACAGGGGGAGACATGAAGTTGGCATGGTAGACAATGGCCCAATAATTAGGGCCTTTAGGAGCCATGTTAATTCTGAGAAAAGTTAGGTCTAAGGTGGACCAACAAATAAATGCTCAAGGTTACAGAGCAAATCAGGCACAGAGCCAACCTGGACATCAACCCTCTCCAAGTTTTAAACCAAAACCTACCCACTGACTTCCTAAAGATAGGACTGAGGGCAGCCATGTCTGAAGAATGAGCTTGACAGGCACGGGACTTGAGCCCAAGCCTGTGTCATTGACTAAGCACAAACAGTAGGCAAGAAGCCGTCGTCCTTAGTAACCTCCTGGGACTGTCAGAGCTAATTAATCATGGTGACAGCTCCCTGGGTGCAGGTCAGAAGGATTCTTTTTTCTCCCGAATGCTGCTAGTTTAACCTGCCTGAGGCACGACTTCATTTTACACCACCAGGACAAAGCCTTGTTGAAAATGACGAATGCCTTTTGGAAAAGAATAACATTTTTATAACGACCCTTCCAATCAGCCTCCAGGTTGGAAGAGAGTGGTTTTCCTTGCATGTTTTCACGGTCCTCTTACAAGAAAGCCAGCTTTATCTCCGGGCTCCAAATCAACTAACCTAAAGAGGCCTTTTATGATTACAAATCAGATAAATAACCCGCCGTTGTCTCTGGCTTTTCATGAGGAATTATGTCCGGGGCTGCCGCCTAGATTTCAACTTTCTTCCCAAACCCTGTGTGTATCTCATTATTCCAGTGGCTGACTCCCTGACAGCCCCTGAAGATCATGATTTGGGTTTAAACTACAAGCAGGGCCCCTCCACTGCCCCCAAAACAGATGTTATAAGAGCTTTTGGAGGCTTTTTGCTGCAGGTTGTTATTTTATCCCTGTTTTTTGGCATTAGATTTAAACTTTTTCTCATTCATATAATTCTCCGTTTTCTTGTTTGGAAAATGCTTTGGCATGAAGAGGAAGAAGGAAAACAAAGAAAAAGAGACAGGGGGAGGGAGGAAGACAGGAAAAACAGTGACTTCTGGAAAGCATTTGGAAACCTCCTCATGGATGGACAGAAATTTCCCTTTCTGTTGCATAAACTGGTGGAGGTACCCCCACCCCAGATTCCCCATCTTCGGTGACCTCTCTCCACCCCATCTTCCAGAGCCTGAATTCCCCTTAGTGGAAGTAGGGTGAGAAGAGGCACGGAGAAGGAGCCCAGCTGGCCAGGGCCTGTGAGAGCCAAGGCTGGCAGAGGGCAAGCCTCGTCCCCAGCTGGGAGGGGCCTTGCTGTGGATTGCTGTCCCCCCAGAGCTTAGTCCCCACTGTGACAGTATAAATAGGGTGGGCAATCCTATTGTGGTAATTGGAAGGTGGGGCTTTGCAGAGGTGATTAGATTGTAGGACCATGCCTTAGTGAACGGATTAATAACGGTGGTCGCGGGCATAGTTCTGAGCACTTTAAAAGGAGAAAGCACAGGAGCTCTTTCAGTTTTTTCTGCCATTTTTCTGCCACGTGAGACCCCTTCGTCACTGAAGCCACCACCAAGGAAGACCCTCACCAGATGTGTTCCCTGGACTTTGGACTTCCCAGCCTCAGAAGCTAAGCAACAAATATCATTTCTTTATAAATTACCCAGATCCAGGTATTTTGTTATAAGCAACAGAAACAGATTAATACAGGCCCCAAGTGCAGGGGTCCTAATGGCTACCTCCACTGGCCATCACTGGCAATGCAGATTCCATGGTGAGGGACCAAAACCTGATGTCGGAAACCAGGATATGAACTCGGCTTCTGTAAACCAGCAAGGAAAATAAGAGCAAAGTGTTGAGTTGAGACTAAGAGCAGACTTAGAAGCAAAGCCTGCCAGCTTCTGTTTGCCTACATGAGGGAGCCAGCAGAACATATGTATACTCATAAGCACATATGCAGGCATACACACAAACATGCATGCTACACACATGCACATATACACACACATGGTGCCTGAAACCAACAACCGGCTGATACACACCATGATTAACTAAGGATTGGATTCAGCCTGCCTTAACTGCATTGGCCTCCTTTGCCACTTCTGTGACGAACAATTTATATATATTACAGAGTATCACTATTAGTTACTATTATCATACCTAGATGCACTTAGAAAAAAAAAAAAGCTTTGAAAGAGAAAAAGGAAATAAGGTCGTATAAAAGTGCATGTTCTTAATCCCATTCTTGAAGAATTTATACTAAGGATATAACTGAGAGTACCCAAAATTTTAGCTACAAGAGTATTAATTGTAACGTAATTTATACTAGAAATATCCTAAATACCTAACAACACAGGATTGGTTAAATCATGGCACATCATAAAAATCAAATCTTACCAGGCTATTATAAATTACATAGTTGGAGAACATTCACTTAAGCAGTCAAGAAATCTTTATCTGACACCAACAATGTATGAAATATGAAAAGGTGGGGGAAAAGCAATTTATAAAATTGCAGTCCCAATATGCTTGCATTTTTCTTAAACATTTTAAAATATGTATTAAAATGTCTGAAAGATAGACACCAAAATGTTAGCCTATATTAGATTGGTGGGGTTAGGGTTAGGATTAGGGTTGGGTCATTTTAATACCTTAGTTTAATTTACAATAAACATATATAATTATGTAATCAGAAATAAACTAATGCAATATTATTTTAATGCAAATGCAATTGTTTTGTTTACCATACACAATGGATCTGGTTTTGACATGTGAATACCCCTAATATTAACAATAACTTTTAGTTAGTAATAAGTGACTCAGTTTAGAAGTTTCCATTAACCCCAAGCAGAGGCTAACACTAATATTCTAATCATTGGTGGGTGTTGGCCAGCTGATGAATTTCACTCTGAATGTGAAGCAAGCTTCTAAAACTCTGGGAGCTTTGGGGTGCTGGGGCCTTGTTCACTGTTTAGAAGATGTGAATGAGAAATACAAGAAGGATTAATGAGCACATCTCTCAAAAATGCAAGAAAAATCCCTGGCAATATTGAGTCCTTTCTCCCGGGATTAGGTCTACTTTCTATGTTAACAGGTACCAACAAACACAGCACAAAGCCTCAGTGAAATGCAACCCCCCAGTCAGAAAGCCTCAATTACTGGGCCTTTATGTGATCCTCTACATGAAGGAGAAAAAGCAAATCCTTTCAAAACTAATAATTCCTGTTAGAGATTTATCCAAAACAACATCCAGGGGCTCAGACCCTAGCTAAAAGTACAAGATAGAATCAGAGAGGGTTACAGCTGAAAGAAACTCTGGACACTTTTCTTGGACAACCCCCTCACTTTAGAGGCAAGGAACTGCAGCACTGGGAAAGGAAGTGATTGTCCAAGGTCACACGATTTCTAAGTGGCCCAACAGAGAATGGCACCCAGGCTTCTTTACTCGCAGTCCAGTGCTCCTCCCACACACACATTCTTTGTACCACTCCATATGCATCTGCATTTGGCCCATACTCCCGTAAAACAGCAGAAACTCCCATCCACACCCATGCAGTGCCACGCTGCACAGAATATTGTCTCTGTTGATTTTCTTGGCTCCCTTGAGAGGTAGAGGAGCCGACAGGGCAGGATTTTGTCCTCGTTTGTCTTGGGAAGTGTTCGTGTGCAGTGTCTAATACGTACTGGGCCTCAGACAGGGAGACTGATCTCCCACAAGTCGCTGCTCTTCTCCCACTGCTCACTCTGTGCCAAGCGCTGGGAACTGAGGGCCTGGCCTGTGCTATTTTCTCATGACTCCTTATTCTAAATGTTTGAGGTGGGCCCTAATATCTTCCTTCTTTCACAAATGGAGAAACTGAGGTTTGGAGGCACTTGGCGGCCTCCCAGGGTCACAGCACCAAGCTGGGATTTAAGTCCACAAAGTCAGACTCCAGATTACCTCCTTTCTTAATACTGTACAATTCTCTCTCTCTCTCTCTCTCTCTCCCTTCCCCCTCCCCACTCCCACCTCATTTGGGGAAATGAACAAATGCCATTAGACAAATGAGAACCAGAGAACTGAAGGTACTTGCCCAAAGCCACACAGCAAACAAGGCATCACAGTGAGCCCCTGCGCCAGTCCTTTAGCTCTAAGTCCACTGTCCTTCCGTCTGGCCCTAGAAATCTGCAAAATCTCAGCTTCTGGGTGAAAAATTCAGTTGAATTATATGCCATACAGTTGTCAAAGTGGGAACATGGAATGATCTACTTTAGAGAGGGAGGTGGTGGGTGCCATGTAAAGCACTCAGGTTCTAAAGTAAGGTGTACCTGGCTCAGTCCTGGATGCCTCCATGGGGCTAGTCGACCTTGAGGTTTTTAAGCTCCCTATGCTTCAGTTATTTTATGTATTTTATATATTTTGTTATAACTGTATATTCAGTTATAACGTGGGGGCAGTGTTATTATCTCTCTCAAAGAACTTCAGCATGGCCTGGGATTTGCTGGCTGCGAACTATTAGTGTAGCTAATACCTTCCCCTCCACACGCACACACCTCGTTATCTGAGAGTCAGTATACATATAGCATAGACCCATGTCTCTAGTCACTCATACAGCACAAACACAGCACCACTTCCCAGCTGGGTAGTTACACCTTTCTATCTTAGGTTTCCCTGTCTAGAAGTAGAGATAACAGTAAAATCTACCTCCCGGTGTTGTGAAGACTAAACGAGTTGTTACATGACAAACAGAGCAGTGACTGGCATGTGCTACCTGTGTGTTAGCTATATGTTCCGTTCCATATGTGGATGGAAGCTTTAGTTTATATCTATAAAGACATAAGTTTTATGTCTTTAGTTTTATATATATACCCTGGGAAGGAGAGAGATGCTTGCTGGAAGGGAGGAGGGGGAATGAGACAGAAGAGAAGTACAGTGAAGCTGGAAGACTCCCTTCACCCTGCAGGTCATTAGTCCAGTTGGACACCCAGTGGGGAGAGGAAATGGAGAGGAAGTTGATGGGGACTTACTGGGATGATGGGTACAAACAGAGCTGCTTTGGGGATCCAGTGGCAAATTGGGATGGAGAGTTGGATCAGAGGGGTCTCTGCAAATATAACCCAGCTGCCTCCTGGGAGGAGCCAGAAGTAGACCTGACACCAATGATGATGGCATTAGTGGTAGAAGAGGAGGGAAAATTTTCCTAACAGCTGAGCAGACACTGACCAAGGAAAAGGGGAGCTGAAACAGAAGACAGGTTACAAAGTGACATTTTCTGATGACTGTAGCTAACAGACTGGCATGGGAGCTCCAGACAGGAGGAGGGACTCAGGGATGGAGCTTTGGGCTTTGGTCCTGCTGCCAGGCAGGGGAAGGATATGGAGGTGGGAGACATTTGGGCTGCAGTTGTAGATACTGAGATACAGCACATAAAAGTGCGCTGGTGATCAGCGTGCCTGATGCAGCATAGGTGCCCTGCAGACAGGAAGGCCAGGAAAATTTTCCACAAGGAGGGCTGAAAGTATTTCTGATCAATCCTGAATCATGAAAAAATAAAAAATGATCAGAATCATTACTCTGGGTAACTGAGATTAGGCTGTATATATGAGGGTACTTCAAAAAGTTCTTGGAAAAATGGAATTAAAAGATAATACAAATCTTTTTCTGACCTTTTTGAAGACCTGTCGTTTGAGAGAGAGATTTTCAAAATTTGGGGACAGACCAAGAAAGAGATAACATGTTGTTTCTGTAGCCTAAGTTGACACACTGAACATTTTGAGGCATGAGGAAAGTTGGAATTCAGCAAGGGCATTTTGACAGCACTGAAATTTATGTCTGGCTGGGATGAGATAGCACCCCACATTTTTAAACAGTTTTGGTCAGAGGAGAAAAATGTAAAATTGGTCCCTGGCTAATGAGGCCCTGATCTTCCTTTTATGGGTCTCTAGTATGCAATTAAGGTTGGCTTCATGTAAACTGCCAGCAAGCTCAGACTTTTAACAGCCTTATGTATGTCAGGAAGGAAAATAAATAGTCCCCTGTTTGCGCTTTATACGGGGAAATTACTGAGATAAACAGCTCGGGCCTGGCAGGTGTGACTTCTTTCGGCTTAACGTGATGGATTTGCCAGTGGCAGCTGGAGCTGATAGCACAAAACTGTTGATGGAAGAAAAACATGGTGAAGATTCTCACACATATAAAGGTGCCAGAGCCAGGCAGAGTCTGACTTTTAACTGTGAGGCACTTAGACTTTCCATGTTTGGGAGTGTGGAAGAAACTAGAAAGCAGAGATGCGGAGACAGAGGAGACTCATTCTGCACGGTAGGTAGAATCCTAGAGCTACAGAGGAACTTAGAGATGGGGACAGGGAGGCTGAGAAAGGTCTGACGACCTTCGTCACAGCACTTCTCCCAGTGCAGTGCTACTTCCGCTATTCATCAATATGCCGAATCGTGAATTGATGGATTCAGACTCGGAGATCTGGCTTTGGTACTGGTTTGGCCAGTATCTCCTTGCCTCTTCTGTCACCTCCACCAAAATCAATATTCTTCACCCTCCGTAGTGTTTCCTAAAATGCAGATCTGAACACGCCTCCTACCCTCTCCCCCATTTAAAATCCTTCAATGATCCCCTCTGCTGTCAGGATAAACTTCTCAACATGGCTTAGAAGGATCCCCCATGCCTGGCCTATGCTTATTACTTCTCCAGCTTCATCACCCTCAAGTCCACCACCCAGAGTCTGTACTCCAGCCATTCTGAACTATTTGCTCATTCCACAAATGTAGGATTGCAGATAAGATACAGGATGCCAGCTTAAATGTAAATTTCAGATAGACAATGAAAAACTTTCAGTATAAGTATGTCCCGTGGAATATTTGGATCGTACTTATCCTAAAATATTATTTATTGTTCATCTGAAATTCAAATTTGACTGGAAGGTCTATATTTTTATTTGCTAAATCTGGCAGCCCTACTCACATTGGGCCCTGCTTTTCCTCACCTCTGGGCCTTTTTCAATGGGCCATTCTTTAGCTAGAATACCAAGCCTTTCGCTCTCATTGCTTGGCTAACTCGTTGAGTCAGAGACATCAAATCTTCATGTTCACCTTCCACAGTATAAAGTTCTCACTGGCGTGTGGCTACCAAGTTAGAAACTATATTTGCAAGCCTCTTGCACCCAGGTGGAGCCCCATGACAAGATCTCACCAGTGGAACGTGAGCATAAGTGTGCATGCCACTTCTGGGCCAGTATGGTTAAGAAGCAGGTGTGCCTCCGCCTCTGCCTCCTTTCCTCATCTGCCAACTAAAGTGAAGGACTCCAAGAGCCGAGGAGATGATGGATCTGCAAGATGGATGGGGTCTGGGTCCCAGAATCACTGATAGGAAGGCCGCCCGCAGACCAATCACACACATTGGCAGTTGCATGAATGAGAAGTAAACTTCTGAAATGAGGGGGTTGGTTTCTTACAGCAGTTAGCATTCCACTAGCTGGTAACCCACTTTGGGATCTTAGCTTTGATATCCTTTCCTCATAGAGGGCCCCCCAAACTGGGTTAGTGGCCCCTTACATGTGCCCCCATAATACCCCCATTGTTACTCCTTTAGTAACACCTAGCATGCTGGACCGTGATTGACTCTTGTCTGTATCTTTTTTCTGCTGGACAAAATGTTTCTTGAAGGTCAGGACTACACTCGTTTTGGCCATAGTTATATCTGCACAGCATAGCACTGTTGAGGGAATGAATGAATGAATGAGTGAAATCTCTTCAATTCATTGGGTCTGTTTCCTTATCTTTAAAATTGAGAGGGCAGACAGGATGACTTCTAAGATCCCTCCCAAATCTACAATTCAGGAGTCTGTGAATAGAACTGAAGTGGAAACCTGTTGTTTTTGTCCTCCCAGAACCCCCTTTTCCTTGGGTAATGGTGGTCCTTCCTTTCCACGTGGTCCTGATGGGCTGGGAATCATTGTGATGCATACCCCCATGCCACCCTGCAACCTTTCACCACCACGGGAGTGGGCAGGTGACCCAGGCTGGAATCTAGAGCTCCACCGTCCTCCAACTGTGATTGGTCAGGGATAGGAATAAGACCCAATCCAAAATTTTCCCTGAATTTATACATGTATGTTGAAAAACTGAAGTCTGTTTTGTCTGGTGGGCTTCCTATGCTAGAAGGCTAGAGGTCTCTTAGTGGCAATCTGCCCATTATTCGACAGGGAGTGTCTACAAAATGAAGCTAACACACAAAGGAAATCAGAGCCAAAAAATTTTGGAATTTTAAGCTTCAATGGAAAGAGAAAAATTAATCCTAAGACACTGGATCTAGCTGTGCCTGAAGCCAGTCGCCTCTGGATTTCCCAGTTATGGGAGTCAATAAACTCTGACTGGGATGTAAGCCAAATCTTAGTTTCTGTCATTTACATCCAAAGAAGTCCTGACTGATGTTAAAAAATTAAAAAAAAAAAATTTTTAAAAGCAGTCTTTGTGGGCTTAAAATAAATATACTCAGAACTATGCACTGCATTGCATGTTGTAGGTAAAAAGTAAACTTTACTGATGGTGACTGGATGACAATAGATAAAATGGATGTCTTCATATTTAACACAAAACATTGAGCATGTGCCTGCATCATTGTCCATAAAAGTGAATGAACTTAGAAATAGTCTTTAATTCAGTTTTGTGCTGCAAGAGCAAACCTAGAGAACATTTAAATAATATAATTTTAAAGATTTGGAGAGCCCTTGTCAGTAGGCACTTGTCCTTTTTTTATTTTCACACAGCACAGAAGGAGAGTAGTTTGTAACAAAATTTGACTGATGAATTGCTGTAGGGAAACAAAGCTGGGGTGCCTGCCAGGCTCACAACAATGCCCCAGCAATGAAGCCCATGCCAGCCCCTGCCCAGCATAGCCAGCTGATCCAGGAGTACAAATGCTTTACCCAAGCTTGGGCAATCAGAGGCTGTCTGCCTGGAGTCTGAAGCTGGAACAGAAAGACACAGACTGAAAATCGGGGGCTCTGGGTCACATTGAAAGCCTGTCCTGGCGAGAATCACCGTAAATTTCTGCTTCTGAGTTTCAGGGGCTGTGCTTGTTTCTGCCTTTCTAATTCTTGATTGTCTATTTATTCCTCCAGTCCTGTGGTTCCTCCCTACATATTTTTCCAGAATGTTTTTTCTTCATTTAACCAGCATCAGGTTTTGTTGCTGACAATTAAAGAAACTTTGCTAATTCACACGGATGAGAGAAAAAGACAACATAGGGCAGATATCATGTCACTGCCCCTGGGGTCCATCGGCATGCCCACCTCGCAGCGGTGTCCTGAAATCCAAGCCCCCAAAGCCTCTCAGACTCCAGTACTTTCCAGAGTTGCAACTATTTCACATTGCTATGTAGTACAGTTTAGCTATTCTGTTGAGTTTCTCTCTGTCTCAAACATCTCCTCTCCAGAATAGGATTTTAACTTGACATTTACACACTCTGACATCTTGTGTTTTTCATAAAATAAAAGACCAGCTTGACTCCAGGGATGAATTCTGCTTCTACCCTGACAAGAAACTAATTGTTGGCAGCTTTAAAATATCAGGGTTTTTTTGCTTCTAGCCCTAAAGGTTTCAGACGTATTAAAATCAGACTCACAGTACCCCTTGGCATAGAAAAACCCATTCACAGGCCTTTCTTGGAACACCGTATCACACCCAGAGAGGCACACCTGGACTTCTTGCTTTCTGGTCATCTTGCAAAATTGTTTCCTCCCTTGAGAATCTGGTACTTCCCTTGATGCTCCAGGCTTCTCCTACAGATCCCGTGACACTGCTCTTTTGCTTGTCTCCAAGCTCTATGAGAAATTCAGAGTGAAGGTCTGGCCAGTTAACTAGTGTTGGAGCATGGTGCTGATAACACCAAGGTCCAGGGTTCTATCCTTGTACTGTCCAGCCACCACAAAAAGAAAAAAGAAAGAAAAAAGAAAAGAGATTCAGGGTCAAGGGGAATAATCAGAGAAGAAAGGCTTCTCTCTGTCTCCAGGCCTCACCCAGGCATCTGGCGTTCCTCACACAGCCGAGGTGGACAGGCAGCGTGGTGACAGGACGGGCTGCTGCTCGCTGTCTGTTGTAGGCCAGGGAGCAAGAGAGTGAGCAGTAACCTCTGGGGAGATGGTGGCGGTGCAGGCCTGCCTGATAGCTGCCGGCACACCTGGCCTTCTCCCCAGCATTACCCAACCGCTGCCAAGAAGGACGGACTGCCTTTCTACATTGAGAAGGTCACATTGAAGTGGCCAACAAAGGCCACCAAAGGGCACATCAGCACTTGTTGGACAGTCATTGTGGCCAAGGGGCCAATAGATCTGCAAATGTGGACTCTCACTCAGGAGTTCCGGGGTCTGGAAAAGAGAATGAACCGGTGCTGGCTAATCGGCTGCCAGACTGTGATGCAGAGTGACGGCCTGGAAGAGGTCAAGGCACAGCTCCTCTGCTCCACCAAATGTTTGCAAATCACTTCCTATTTGGGGCCACTTTCCTGGCTATAAATTGAAATCATTGAACTGGATCTTGGATTCATAGAATATTGGAAAAAATGGTCATCTAAAGCAACGCCCTCGTACCACAGACAGGTAAACAGAGACTGATTCATGTATTCATCATGTGTTTATTGAGCCCTCCTATGTGCCAGGCCAAAGATTAGGTGCTTGGGATAAAACAGTGAGCAAAACATGTATAGCACCTACCTCAAGGAGTGTGCAGTGCAGAGTGGGGGAGGAAACATTGATTGGATCATCACATGTATGAATCTGTGATGCACACTGGTGAGTTCTGTAAAGAATGACACAGTGTACCAAGAACATAGTCCATGCAGAACTGACCTAGTCAAGGCCACCCTCCAGGAAGTCCTCTCAGAGCTAAGACCTCAAGACAGGATGGACTCTAACTAGATGAAGGGGAGTGGTACCTGGAGAGAGAGTGAGAGCATGTGCAAAGGCCCTGAGGCAAGAGAAAGCAGGACTTTCAGGAAAGCAGAAGCAGCCAACGGATGGGGGTCTGGAACAGAGAGAGTAGGGCAAGATGAGACCAGAGAGGGAGGTATATAAATGTATTGATTATATAAATGTATTGACGTTTATATAAATATAAATATATTGATATCTATATAAATATATTGATTTTTAGGTAAAAAGTATACCCAGTGAAACACAATTTTGACAAAAACTTATCCTTACATGACCCATACCCCCTAATAAGATAGACCATTTCCAACATCCCAGAAAGTTTCCTTCACTTCCTACCCAGCCAATCCCAGGCCCCCATCCAGAGGCAACTACTGTTGTTCTGATTTCTATCACCATAGATTAGTGTTTGACTATTCTAGAACTTTATATAAATAGAACTACACAACATGTTCTCTTTTGAGTCTCGTTTCTTTCACTCAGAGTAATGCTTTTGAGATTCACTTACACTGTTGCCTTGACTATTATTGCTGAGTAGTATTCCAATGTATGCATGAATTAGTTTGTTTAATCGTTCTCCTATTGGTGGCCAGACATGGGTTTTTTCCCCTATTTTAATAGCAATTATGCATAAAGCTGCTGTGGAATAGTGTGCACAAGCCTTTTTGAGTACTTGTGTTTTGATTTCTCTTGGGTGGACTTTCTGGGTAATAGGTAAATATATATTTAATTTTATAAGAAACTGCTGTAGGTACCTTTTTACACTCTTACCAAAGACATATGACTTTCAGTTGCTCTACGTGTCACTCGTATTTGGTGGTGCTGACCCTTCTGTGTGTGGTGGATGCAGGCTTTTTGATGCTAGCTATTTATTTATTTGCCTGGCGACTAATAGTGTTGAATGTTCTTTTATATGCCTACTGGTTATGTAAAGATCTTTGGAAAGTGTTTAAGTCTTTTGCCGTTTTTAATCAGGTTAATTATCTTAAGAAGTTTCAAGAGTCCTTTAAATGTTATGGATACAAGGTCTTTGTGAGAGATAAGTATTACAAATATTTTCTCCCAGTCTATACTTATTCAGCTTTCTTAATGGTGTCTTTTAATAAGCAGAAGTTTGTAAATTTAATAAAATTCAATTTAACTGTTTATTTTTGTTTTGGATTTAATTCTTTCTGTGTCTCAAGGCTGCCAAGATATTCTCCTATGTTTTCTTCTAGAATCCTCATAATTTTGGCCTTTACATTAGGTCTATTATCCATCCCACATTAAAGTTTGTGTATGGTATGAAGACTTAAGTTTCTTTTTTCTTTTTTATAAATGTCAAAAGAAAAGGGTCAAAAATTGTTTTCATTTGTTTTGTTTTTGTTATCACAGTGATTATTGGGGTGAAAGAGATCTGAGCATGTTTAAATGAAGTATCCAGCAGAGTTAAGGAGACTGAACCCACAGGTGACAGAGAACATGTGGCTCCTGAGCATGGAGGAAGGGTGAGGATGCAGAACACAGGTGTGACCTGCGATAAGAGGGGGTCACATCCTCACAGAGTGTGGCTAAGCTTGTATAATAGTGAGAATTACCACTGCTTGTAGGAAAAAGAAGCCAGAAATAAAAGGGGGTTAAACAAAGTAGAGGTTTATTTCTGTATTACATAAAAGAAGTTGGAAGTAGACAGTGCAGGGCTGGTTTGTCACCAAGGACACAGGTTCCTTTCATTTTTCTCTTTCACTGTCCCTTGTGTATAATTTCCAGCCTTAAAGTCAATTTGTGGTCCAGTAATGGCTGCCAGAAGTCCAGTCGCCACATCCATGCTACGTGCAGGAAGCAGGAAGAGGCAATGAAAAGCTGCAAAGGACACGTGTGTGCTGTTTGACGACCTCATGAAGAACTGATTTCCTGCAGTTCTACGCAACATCTCTGGCTACCCTTCGATACAAGGAGACTGGGGAGTCTAGCTTTTTAATTAAACACATTGCTTCTCAGAATAAAACCTGGAGTTTAAAATCACAGGGAAAGGGCACGAATGAATGTTAGGTAAGCAAGTGGCAACTTCTGTGATTGGACAGAAATTTTAAAATAAGAGAACTGGCTGGAAAAATGTAAAGGATTCAGTGGTCTGTAGGCACCAACAAAGTCAAAGAACATAAAGGACATAAAGAAAGTTGTTGAATAAGCACGTTAGAAGAATAGGAGGTTGCAGTAAGAGAGAAGGATGTTTGGATTATTTATCTGTGAAATAGAGAAGATTCAGGTAATAACCAGATCACTAATGTGAACAAGGGATTACGTAGGGGAGGTGGAGTGGAAGAGAAAGTCAATGGAACTTGGAGTACCAAAGAACTGAGGTCATTCCAGACAAGTCAGGACTTGGGAGGGAGAGTCAGTGAACAGGTGCCAACGTATTTAGGGAATAAAGGAAAATGTCCAGGAGGTCAGCAGCTGACAAAAATGGGGAACAGAGTGATTTGTTTAAATGGAATTAAACTCAAAGTCTCAGAATTTTTAACAAGCCACCTCCAGACCAGGCAGTATGGGGGACATTTGAGAATAAAGAGCCATCACTTAGGGCTACAAAGAAGCCTGTCCTCTGGGGCAGCAAGTCGCTAGTAACGAAGCTCAAAAAAGCAGTTAAATACAAAGGGAGCTGGATTTTGGAGAAGAAATTCCCAGGGGGCAGAGTGGAAGTGGGTGGCAGGTGCAGGGGGAGAGGAAGGCTACAGGGGTGCAGAAGTACAAGGCTCCCCTGTGGCACTGGTGGAGGAGGTCACAGATGGCAGGTGGGGAAAGGCTGAAACTTTAGACACAGACTAAAAACAGGGGTAAAGTGCAGGTTAAATTTAGTCTCTTTTAGGAGGAAGGGCTCTGAGTTAAATGGCCAGAGAACTTGGCTCACTTTGCCAAGAGAGATTGAGAGCTGTCTCAGGTCTCAAAGCCATAGAGTGGCAGAGCTGGGGCTGGAACCCATGTTTCCTGACTCTCAGCTCTAAAATCTATGATCCTGCAGCCACAGCCTGGTCTTCTTTCACCAGCTCATGCATTCCAAGGGCTTCCACCATCACACTGAGATCTATTTGGAGGGCACTCTCTAGAGTTGTGCTGGGTGGTGCTGGTTCATTCACTCACCTTCACATGCAGAGCACTTTGCACAATGGGGAACAAGTGGGGCACAGGCTTGTCTTCACCTAACATAGACTTCTTCAGAAAGATTCTAGAAATTAGGATCAGGAAAAGGGGGGGGGAGTTCCCTTCATCCTTCCTTTCATTAAACTATGAAAAATGTAAAACCTTCAGCATTCTTTTTTTTTCTTGGCTTCCAGGAAATGTAGACTTAAAACAAAGAATCCAATTGTCCTAGGTTCTTGAAATGATTTTTTCTCTCCCAAATAATTTAAAACATTTCTTTATTTAAAATGACCCTATGTTTTGTGGGTTTACTATCAACCACACTTCAAATTCTTTTTGATAATAAATGACATAAATTTTTAATACTTATAATTCAAGAAATGGCTAAATAAGAATATATAAAGAGCTCTTAGAAATCAATAAAAAAGTTGAGCATAGTAAAAGAAAAAGATGACAGAAATTAACAACAGGTGATTCAAAAAGAAGAAAAATACGTGGAAAATAAGCATGTAAAGATATTCAAGCTCAACAATAAAAAAGAATTGTAAATTTTAAGAAGTAATCAATAGTTGCAAATATTAATTAGAGTATAAAGAATCAGCAAGATTGACAAAGCCCAATTCTGGAAAGGGTGTCAGAAATGTGGTACTCTCATAAGTTATGGAAAGGAGCATACATTAGTATAGTAAACACTTTCTGGAGGGTAGATGTTAAGTATCAAAATTTTAAATGTACTTTTTAAATTTTTAAAAATTAAAAAAATTTTTTTTCTGAAATTCCCCATTTTAAAATTTATCCCATGGAGATCACCACACAAGCATGTAAGGATGTATCTTCACCATGGAATGTTTTAGAACAGGGAGAAATTACAAACAAAGTGTCCATCCCAATGGCACCATGGAATGTTATGTAGTAGTCATTAAAGTGTTCATGAAGTTCTACACTAACATATTAAAATATTCACAGCACATTCTTGAGTGAAGGAGCAATTATGGAGCATAATGTATAGTATATTCTCACTTCTATAAATGTATGTATCTCTAAATAGGAATATTAGCATATTCACCAGATTCCCGAAATTCTGGGTGGTGGGATTTGTGATTTCTTCTTTACAATTTTCCATGATTTCTCTTTTTCTGTTGTTATTGTTTGCTTGTTTTTAACAATGAGCAAGACTATATCTGTAATCAAATGAAAAAAAGAGAGCGATTTTATTTTGGAGCAAATGCCTGCACCAGAGATCAAGACAAATGGTCCACTCATAACTGGAATATGATTCTCAGCAAGGACAGCCCTGTCAAGTAATGGCATGTGGCCTTCTCCATGTATGCTAAGGACAGTGGCCGGATCTTGAATCTACCTCCTCTCCTGCTCCACTTACCTCTGCCCTAGTTCAGCCTCAGACTCCTCATTCTTAGAAGGGGATTTTAGTAACTTGCCTCAAATCATGGAGTTAACAGGTGGGAAGCACCTGAATTTGAACCCAAGTAGCTGAGTCCAGGGACTCTGCATAACTGTTCCCCTAAACAACCTTGACTCTTCCCAGGAGAGCTGATCAACCTCCCTCGGTTCCTCTTACAGGTTTCCATCACGACTTTGTTGCTGTCCTTTCTTTACTATAGTCATTCGCTTTAGACCTGTGCTGTCCAAGACAGTAGTCACTAACCACATGTGGCTATTTAAATTGAAATTAATTAAAAGTAAATAAAATATTAAAATTCAGTTTTCCAGTTGCACTAGCCACTTTTCAAGCACTCAATTGCCACAAATAGCTAGTTGCGGCTACAACAGATAACATAAACATGGAATATTTTCATCATCACCAAAAGTTCTGAGCTCTGAGAGGCCAGGAATGGAGCCCAGCTCACCACTGCATTCTCAGCAGCTAGTTGAGTATCTGATACCCATTAGGCCCTCACGAAATGAGTGAGAAATTAATGACTCAATCCGCCAAATCCAAGCACATCGCTGCTAGGTGGGAAAGGCATTTAGCAAGAGCTAACTTTTCTGCCAAGTCCCAAAGGTAATTATATAAATAGGTGGGTCAAGAGGAGCGTAGAGCATTCCGGATGGGGAAAAGACATTGATTTAGTGAGAAACAAGAAGGGAATTGGCACCATCAAGCTATTGTTCTCAAGCTCTTTTCTCACTGCCAATTAGAAATCATCCCAGGCAGCGTTTCCTATCAGGCTTCCTCCAGTGTGCACTCAACCTGATTTAGTATTGTAAGGTCTGCTCTGACTAATTGGGCTCTTGGCAGTTCAACAGTCGGGCAATTTTTAAAATTTTTTAAATTTTATTTTGCTTTATTATTCATTTTTATTTGAAGATGAAAGCATATACCCCAGAGAACTACAAGATTTTTTCCAAGAGACTTTTAATTTAAATGCCCACCAGTTCAAATGTTCATATAGTCATTATCAAAATGTGTATGTCCTAAATGGCCCTGGGATGTAGTGGGGGAGACAGTTGAATTCTGTACAGGAGCTTTGTCAATCCTCAGGCAAGAAATTCTGAGCCAATTACCTCTAGAGGCATAAAAACAGAGTTGGTCACAAACTAGTTCTAAGAATCATCTTTTTTTTCTATTTTAATATTAACCCATACTACATGGGGTTGAAATTCAACTTCACCACCAACTAGTTGTGTAAAATCTCTAGGCCTCAGTTTCCTTTTCTGTAAGATGGGGATAATAGAAGTGTTAAGACTATTGAATAAGCTAATGTATATAAAACCTCTGATGTTTAATTTTATGCGTCAACTTGCTGAGGCCACAGGATGCCCAAATATTTGGTTAAGCATTATTCAGGGTGTGTCTGTGAGGGAGTTTCTGGATGAAATTATTGTTTGAATTGGTAGACTCAGTAAAGCAGATTTCCATCCTCGGTGTGGATAGGCCTCCTCTAATTCATTGAAGGCCTCAATAGAACAGAAAGGCTCAGTAAGGGAGAATTTGCTCTTTCTGCCTGCAAGCTGAGACATCAGTCTTTTCCTGCCTTTGGATTCAAACTCAGACTGGAGCTTACACCATCAACTCTTGTGCTTCTCAAGCCTTCAGCCGCAGACCAGAACTACACCATCAGCTCTCCCGGCTCTCCAGCTTGCTGACTGCAGATCTTGGGATTTAGCCTCCATAACTGTGTGAGCCAATTCCACATATATATACATATATCTCCCAGACTATATGTGCATATACCTTCACCCTATTGGTTCTGTTTCTCTAAGGAACCCTAATGCAAGTACAGTGTCAAGTCCATAGTAAGCACTATGTAGGAGGTTATTAAATAGGTAAACTAAACTATATGTTTTGCTATATTTCCAAATAAATGTCTGTAATTTTCTAGTGTTATTGAGGATAGAAGTAATAACCACAGTGACAATTATTACATTAACTATCATTTTATGAAGCTTCTGCTAAACACTAATCTTTACAACCCAGAAATTCCCCTCCAACACCCCACGCCCCCAGCTCCCGTCTACCCTGATCCAAACCACCATCACTCCATGCCTGGACTAGTGTCACTCATCTGGTGTCCACTCTGACCTCTCATATGGCATCAGGTGTACCTTTTTAAATATTCGATCAGATCTTATCTCCTCCATACCTAAAACCTGCCGGTGTCTACCCATTTAACAGAGTGGCAGAGCTGGTTTCAAATTTGTTATCAATAAGAGTTTTCAGATATTCACTATATTCTAAGTAACCTGTATCTTTTATAGCTATTTTCCCTTCAACAGGATGACAAAACTGAGGTTCAGAGAGAATAAATAATTTATCAAAGGCTGCTCAGTAAGTTTGTGGCAGAGCTGGGGTTTGAATTTTTGTCTGTCTGAATCCACAACTCTTGCTCTTAATCACAATGATGGGTGGATGCCCTGCGATCACCGCACTGTAGAGTGCGAGGACCTCACAACACAGGTGCCTTCAGCCCATTCCCCAGCTGGGAAGCTTGAGAAGGGTCAACGTTAATGTCTTGATTGCCTCACCCCTTGAAAATGCCTTTCACAGACAGGAGAAAAGAGATGGAGTGCTCTCTCTGGTCACATTTCCTGTTCCTTGGGTGGCAATGAGACTCAGCTCCCATAGGTGTCTTCTGCAGACTTCCCTGTGCACCTCCTGCCTACCCCCCTGTTCTGTCTCAGCTTAAGATTCCCATTGTCCTGCCTTGGTGTTTCTCCCAGAATGTCCTTTGCCTTGACCTGAAGGAAATGCCTATGCCATGCCTAAGAACATCCATTTGAGATATCTAACATTGTGTACAGTAACGTAGCAGGAGGAACTGTGACACACAGACACACCACAGATTCTGTGTTTACATAGTCCCTGCAGACAGACCAACTTGGAATTAAATTATTCCAACCTCTAGTATATGAGATTTCTGCCATTTTGGTGTCCACTAAGCATTAATGAACTTTTTAGGCTGATATTATGTCTTTTTTATTCCTGAATATTACCAATAACTTAATTCTACTATATGCATAGTTAAAAATGCATATAATTTTATATTTAATTACTTTAAGATTCATGTACAGTTTTATGTATTGTATATATCCTATGTTTACATGCCTATGCCTGTAACTTCAGTTACTAGCTACATGCTGACAACTCCCAAATTTATGTCTCCATTCCAGACATTGCTCCTAAGTTCCAGACCCATATATCCAGCAGCTCACTTATCCCCACTTTTATGACTCAGGGACACACGAACTCAGCAAGCCCGAAACTAAACTCATGATCTTCCTTCCAGAGCCTGCTTGTCCACCCATGCTCAGTAAAGGGCTGCCACCATCCAACCAGGTGTCCAAGTCAAAAACCTAGAAGCCACCCTTGACACCACCTCTCTCTCTCCCTTGCCTACCATATCCATCCATCCCCAATTCCTGACTTTACCTCTTATACTCACTCATTTGCCAATACACTCATTTATTTAACAGTTGTTTGTTTTGCAGCACTGTATTAGAAATTGGTGATACAATGGTAAACAAGATAGATATGGTCTTCGCCTCTCAATGTTCATAGACATAAACCACCTAAAGCACATTTTGCTGAATGAATAAATAATATGAATAAATGAAAGTAGCTTTATACAGAATAGAGATTTTGTATAATTTCATTAGTGTGCAATCACATATTTTGTGTTAGATCTTGTCAAGGACTATCTATAGAGAGGTCAAATGTAGTGGCTAAGGGTACAAACTTTAAAATCAGATAGAATCATTTGGTCAAAAATTGATAGGTTCTTAGTACACACGTACTGTGAAGGTTAATTCTAGATGTCAACTTGGTTAGATGAAGGAATGCTGAGAAATCTGTTAAAGCAATCTTTTCAGGTGTGTCCGTGAGGGTGTTTTCAGCAGAGATTGGTATGAGAGTCTAAGTGGACCGGGTGGGAAAGACCCACCCTCAGTGTGGGTGGGAACCATCCAATCCACTGGGGGTCCAGAGAGAACAAAAGACAGGGGAAAGAGGCGAAGATTTCTCTCTCTCGATCTGCTGGAGCTGGGATACACTCCTGTCCATGGACATCAGAGCTCAGACTCTTCAGCTTTTGGGTTCCAGAATTTACACCAAGGACACCATCAGCTTGCCTGGTTTTGAGGCCTTTGGACTTGGACTGAGCCATGCTACCAGCATCCTGTTTATTGATGGCCTATCATGGGACTTTTCTTCATAGCCAAGTGAGCTAATTCCCCTAATAAATCCCTCTCATATAATTATAACATATCGTATTGATTCTGTCTCTCTGGAGAACCCTGACTAATACACCTACTATGTTCTAAGCACTGCTCTAGCCACTGGGAATTCAGCTAATGACAAGCAAAGTCTTTATACCCCCAGCATCTTGGAACACTTCTCCATGTTTGGAAAATTCCCCATCTTGATGGGAGTATGAAATTCCTTCCCTCTGTAGAAGCCATATGCTCACTTTCCTGAACTCGCCTGCAGCTAAGTTGCAAGCATGTAACCTGGGCTCGGACAATCAAAGGCCTCTGTAAACTATGTGATGCAAGCAAGGCAGCACCAGAAAGAATCTGCTCAAACAAGAGTAGTGGCAGCTACATCCAACTCCCAGAGGCAGGAGCAGGAGAGGTTCTACCATAAGTAGCAGTGACGTTAGAAGTATAAGCTGCTGGGCCGAGCCGGTGGCGCACTCAGGAGAGTGCGGCGCTGGGAGCGCAGCGGCGCTTCCGCCGCGGGTTCTGATTGGCTGGTGCGCTCATTGGCTGAGTACCGGTCACAAAAAAGACAAAAAAAAAAAAAAGAAGAAGAAGTATAAGCTGCTGAACTAACTCAGCAATGTGATTCAGGATATAGTTCCTTGCCTGGTTCACCAGGGCCACTCCAACATCTTTTATGAAATGACTTCTTTGTTTCAACTAACCACCATTGGATTCTGTTGCTTGTAACTAAGAATCCAAGGTGATATGCCTGGGTGGAATCTCAAGACCTGAATATATTAGCTAGATGTCTCTGGGCAAATGATTTAACTTCTTTCACTTTCTGTTTCTTCATCTGCAAAATGAAAACCATTCAGTGCAATAGCTTATGGGCTTGTTGGGAAAGTTGGTTGTGGTTTTCAGTAGGGTCTTCCGGCTTTGATGCCTCAATATGCTCTTATGGAATAATCATCATTCTAAGAATTCAAGGAATGAATTTCCATTTCTCCCTCTTCTACGGTTCCTTGCACCTCTTTCTTGGGCAGAAACATCCTTCCTGAGCTTCTATTCAATTCATCCAACTTTGGAAGTTAGAGCCAGGCCTCCTGCAGAGAAGATAGAATTCAGAGTTAGACAGACCTGGGCTTAGATCCTGGCTCTGTCACTTACCAGCTGTATGGCTTCAGGTGACTCACTTAGCATTCCATGTTCCTGAGCTTTGGACACCTTAATTGCAGAATGAGATTTTTCCATGCCTTTGCAGACATCACTAACTCCAGAAACTGAATAGCACATATTGTAAATGCTATTGTTTGCCAGTGGTCTACCAGATAGTAGGGGGAAATATTCACACCACCTGCTCCTCTATATAACACTTAACAGTTTGCTATGTCTCTATATTATGATATTTTATCTTCACAACAACCTTGAGAGAGGTATGCAGGATAGTTGTGTTAATTCCCTTTCTACAGAAGAAGAAACTGAAGGTCAGAGTAGATGAGTCCAAGTCAGTACTTTCCTGCTATACCCAAGTTTTAGGGGTGAGCAGAGGATTTCAATTATATCTTTTGTCTGTTGGGTTAAAAGTAATAAAAAGACAGTAAGTTTAAGCTGCTAGTTTTCTAGTGTACTAGACATTAATCTTTGAACACCTTCTTACTTTTGGAGGAACTCCCTATTATGTCATCTGACTATGAAAACCAAAGAGAACTCTCCCTGCTTTCTGGTACCTGGAATCTAGGCACATGACCTAAGAACAGTCGATGGGTTATTCCAACTCAGACCAGTGAATATTGAGCAAGCAATCCAATGACACAGAGAAAAGTGAGGCTTTATATCAAGTGACAGCAAGGGTCAGTACTAGAAGCCTGAGGCTCCAGTGGTGGAAGCAGTGGTGGTGTAATGGCAGGGTACTCACAAGGACTTCAGCTGTGACCTAACTCCCTGGGATACATGCATTTCCTGGGCTTGGTTCTCGGTCTTCCATAGTTTTGGAAGCCACTCAGTATCTTTTCAATACTTCCATTTTCTTGTTAAAATCTGTTGTTTGCATCCAATCACTCTGAGTGGAACCCCCAGGGAAACACCCACATGACATATTGAGATGTTCTCTCTAATACACTTGGCCTCGGAGCAAGATTTATGGATAGACTGGTCAGGCTTGGGCTCTATCCCAGCTCCAAAGTCTGGAAGGACAAAGGCACTTTGAATCACCTACAGGGTAGACCCATAACAAAGATCACAAGGACCACAGGCCAGCTGGGCTCCTGAGTCCTGTGGGCTTCTGTCCACACTGTAAATTCTAATGCCACATATTATAGGCAACCTCAATACACAAACAACTCATTACAAACCAGGGCCAGTCTGGCAAGGGAATGCCTGAAAAGGCACTGTGAGAGGGTCTTTTCAAAATGTCCTTAATGAACAGTTCCCACTGGGAAGGAAGTAGACAGGCTCAGAGCAGAGAAAGACAAATTCATTAGAAAGCCTAATGCAGACTGCTAAGAATTTCCGTATGCACAGCAAAGTTCGTGATTTCTGTAACTTCACACTGTCCTGATAAGTCCTGACATTTGTCAGAAGGAAGAGGCCCATAAAACTCTGCAATTAGACGAAGATGGAATCTTCCCAACTGTTAAAACCTGCCTCTCATGGGTCTGGCAGGAAGTTTCATGCTTTGAATCGCTTACCTTTCAAAGCAGTTCAGTTAGGTCACTATTAGCATCTTTGTGTTAAGTGACTTGCCCAGGGTCACACAGGTATTTAGTGGCAGAACTGGGAGTTAAGCACAGGTCTGCCTGGCTCCAAAAGCCACATTCTTTCCACTTACCCATGGTGCTGTTTTCCTTCCCAAGGCAATTGTCAAGATCTTTTGCCAAGACGTGCTAACGACTAATGTCTCTGACAGTGGAATGAACAGGAAGTGTCCCGGTGGCCCGGGTGACATGTGGGGGTGGCTGCCCATGAGATATGGCTGTGTAGGGATGGGCTGGGCTGTCAGAGAGGCGGGGTAATTTCTGACTTGGTTGTTTTTCTCAGGAAGTCCTGGGGGGGAAGGGGTTGGTCACTAATCCAGGAAGGGTGAGGAAAAGGGAGAGGAGAAGGGTGGGGGTGGAGGGAGTTGTCAGTGACAAACACAGGCTTTGCCCTCATTTGTATCTTCATTCCTATCCTGAATAGATTTAGGACCAAATGCAGAAGGGCATCTTCTCTATGGAAGCAGCAGGGGCCCCTTCAGCAGGGCCCTCCCAGCTCCTGCTCCTGCTCCAGCTCCTGCTCCTGCTCCAGCTCCAGCTCCAGCTCCAGCTCCAGCTCCAGCTCCTGCTCCAGCTCCAGCTCCAGCTCCAGCTCCAGTGCTCTCCCCCACCTCTGGCGCCCTGCTGCAGTGCCCCGTCCCAGCAGGTCCCCTGCATCACTCTTGTTTCTCCCTTGGAACACAACCCCTTTGGGGCTATATCAGGCAACGTATCTAGACACCAGTTGGGATAGCAAGTAGAAAATGGGATAATTTTTCAGCCTTGAACAAGGTATCCTTAGAGATGATTTAGTGAACATATGACTTGCTTCATTTCAGAGCCTTCTGAGGGCAAAGTCTACCCTGCTGACCAGCAGCCCAAGGAGGACACCCAGAGGAGCAGAGGTGGTATGGGAGAAGCAGCCTCTTGAAAGTGGGCAGAGCTGTTCTGACAAAGGACTGATCTCCCCTGAAAGGACAGCCTGGCCCTGCACCAACTATGGGTTGACTATGACGAGAACTCGGGGAACAGCCCAGGGAGACCAGTTTGCCCCACTCTGGAAGTTCACTATGATGAGAGGGATTTCCCCTGAACACACCTGGCCTCTGGCCCACCTCTCGTTACTCCCCAGGGAGACAGAGTATGTTGCCTGGCTGGCAAACAGGAGCCAACTGTCCCTGTTTCTCCAGTGGGTGGTGCCAGTCTAGCAAAGATCTTCAAGGAGATTTGACCTCTTTTCCTCCATCTTCCTCTACCTGGAGAAGTGTGTGGCCCAGCAGATTCCAATCTTCCCTCAGGTGGGTTGCTCCAAGGTCCAGTCTGGGGCCTTGTAAGTCAACAGGCCACCTGGGGCTCTTGCTCCAAGTCCTTGCTCCAGCCGTAAAGATGACAATTCGACCCCACTTGCCTCGCTCCTTTGTCTCAGTTCAGAATCAGAAGGAAAAGAGGAGACACTGATCGTGCCCCCTCAAAATCTCCAGTTATAAAAATGACAGCTATGATTATTAATATCATCATTGTCATGCTTCTGAGGCAAATCTATTCACAGCAAAAACACAGGATTTCCATCCTCATTGGCTTAGTCAGAGATGTCCCCACACACTGCAAATAGCCCCAGCTCAGCACCTGTGCCCTCGCCCCTCCCCACTTCTCACCCCTACACACTCCGTCCATCACTCCACACCCACATGTCTTCCTGACTCTTTAGCAAATAAACTCTTCCTTCAGAAGCAGGGTACCGAGGTCACTTACAATACAAAGAGGCCATCATAAATAATGTTGAAATCCTCATTGTCCCACCATCTTGGGCCAAGGCCTTGTTAGGGCAGCTTTACAAAAGCCTGCCAAGCATCTAGCAGGAGGCAGGGGCTTACCCACAGCCCGCTCAAGTCCCTGGAGCATTTGCAGACATTCCTCTCCATTGAAGTAAGGGAACTGAACAACACAAAGGCGTCACAGGGTGTGTGGGACTCTGTGTCTGTGTGCACACACAAAGTGTGTGTGTGTCTGCACGAGCCTGTATGTCTGCATCTGTCTGTCCCCCTGCCTCTGACAACCCCAGTGTAACTATGTGTCAACTGTTGGTTTTTTGTGAATTAGTGAGCAACCAGACAGAAGAAGTGATGGCCACGGAATGCCTGCCAATGAGGGACTCGTGGGGACAATCTGGTGATCAGTGTGGGGGCATTTGAGGATGAGTTTGCATGACACTTTACAAAGCATTGAAGAAGAGGTGACTGTACAAAGAACATGGGGTGCTCTCGGAGGTTTGGGGCAACCTCAAGCTTCCCAATGCTACACTGGCCCTTGGCACTGCCATGACCTGGGAGACACTTTCCAAGGCCACTGCGTGCTGTCACCCATAAGATTTGCCTGTGCAAATGTGATCCTACCATTCCTGCTTGCCCCTTTTCCTTTGGTGTGCTTCTGTCTGTGCCCTCTCCCTTCTCTCAACTCCTAACATTTCTTTCATGTCATTCCTATAGAACTTAGGGGCAGGTGAGATTTTCAAGGACAGGGATGAGTCTGTCACCTCTGTACCCCAGCACCTGCAGAGCCTGCCACAGAGTAGGTGCTCAGGAAATGTTGGCTGTAGAAGAGAAGTATTTTGCTGCCTAGAGTGTGTGTATCTTCTCCTAATTAACAAACAATATTCTTCAGTGACTCTTCAGTGGCTCTACAGTGAATCATCTGATATACAGCTCCTGTCAAAAGCCTGGCTGAACTATTGACGCTCGAGAGAGAAAAAAAAATTTACCAAGCCTTCTCCAACATTTCCATCCTAACTAAGAGGAGAGGAGGTAAAATTGTGTTCCATATAGGAATTTCCAGACATAGCCTGAAAGCAGTTCCTACCCCTCTGCCCCATAGAATCACCACTTGAAGAGATGACACCTCATTTCACCCTTGGCTTTGCTGAGTACCAATAAAACAACCAGTAATATGTGGAATGTCTCCGTATTTAAAAGAAATTATTGCTATTGTGGACATCATCCATTATGGTGTCTAGCCTTCCTTTTCTTTTGCTTTAGGCAAACTCATAATGAGCAGTGAATCCACATGGTCTGGAATGGAAGGAAGACCTACACGTTTAGCCTAACAGAAGTCAAGGAGGCTGCCGCTGATGACAGAGGCTGGTCTGGAAGTCAGAGAGAACGGCAAGGAAACAGGCAATGACTACACTGGTCTGTGCAGCTGCAGAAACATAAAAGAGGACCACCATCCCCGACAAAGGACAGAAGGCTTCCTGAAAGCGACAGCTAAGCCGAGAACATGAAGGTTGATAGGAGTTAGTTGAAAGGAGGTGGGGGGACATTAAAAGTTCCTGACGGAGGAAATAACATGGGGAAAGACAAGAAAGAGCATGACCCATTGTGGGGGGAGTTATTCATCATGTCTGAAACAAAGAATATAAGGAAGAAGGTGAAAGATGAGAAATGTTTAAAAAGTTTCGTCCAAGGGCAAAGGGATGACATTGAAGAGTTCCAACAGGGGAAATACTTAACCAGGTAGACATTTCAGCATCTTTCTCTGGTAGTAACGTGGAAAATGGAGGGGGGTAGAGCAGAGAGTATTTGGGGAGACCTAGAAAGGTGCAGAACTGTGCTGAAGGTGAAGTGTAGTGGCTTGAACTAGGGCGGTAGCAGAGAAGCAGATGGATCTGGAAGGTATTTTAGAGGTAGAATTGATAGGACTTGGTGAATGCTGGGGTATGGGATTGAAAGAGAGGGTGGCATCAGGACCAGCTCTCAGCTTGTGATACTGGGGGTGAGACATTTGCTGGGCCCTGGTTTGCTGTGAGCAGGGTCCCTGTGCATGTTCAGGGACAGGACTTATTCCACGTATCATCCTGCATGGGAGGCTGAGCCTAATGCATCTCATGAGCTCTGTTCCAGCTTTGACACATCTGCCACTGATGGCTGCACAAGCGAGCTTCTTTTACAGACCTATTTTGGCTTGGGGAAGGCAGGAGGAAACCTGCTTAGGCTTCCAGGTCTTTCTTGTACCCCAGCACAGCTTCCCAGAAAGCCTACAATGGTGATGGGGATGGGGGTGCTGTATGGAGAGAAAGGGGTGCGGGGTACTTGCCCAAGTATCACCAGAGTAATGTTTTGTTTCCATTCAATGCTTGCCCCTGGAGAACTGAGATCTCTCTATGGGGAACCTAAAAGGCACAAAGGACTGAAAGGTGGGGGTCGGGCTCCTAAGCCTGACTCCAAACTCCCATCATTATTCTTTGTAACTACAACACTGGCACATGGTGGACCCCAACACTAGCACATGGCTGGAAGAACCAATGAAAGGGAAAATGTAAATAAAGACATCCTTAAGCCACAGCAGGTCTCCCCCAGTTTCCCCACTCAATCCTGAGAAGTTTTCCTCCCCAGGGACATTTTGAGCAGAGTCCCTCTTGCAGCCTTGTTGAGAAAGTTCTGACGACATGGCTCTCCAGCATCTGCCTCCGCAGCAGAATTCCTAATGAAGCCCCCAAGAGTACATTCCTTGGATCCAATCCAAGCTCTTAGTCCACCACTTAGAATGAAGAAGTCTAAGAGAGAAGGGGGCTGTGCATCACAATGGCTGGCTCCACTGGTTTAGGGGCCTACCCTTGCACTGCACAACCTCAGAGGGCACTGCTGACGCTGTATCTTTGTGAGCAGAGCCCTTTGGAGCTGTGCAGTGCTGGCAGCCCAGCTCTGCAGTCAAGAAATCCAGTCCATTCCTGAATGTGTGACCTGTCTGCATCATTCCCCACACACCACAAAGCCTCAGGCCTTGCATCCACCAGTCCAGCCCACTGGATTCCTTTCACAGGTCTCGTATACCACCAACGTTCCATGCCCAAAACCAACAGTGTTTTCCAAGTCTTAAATTCACAACACTTATCTGTAATGAGAGGAAAAGTCCAAAAGGAAAAAAAAGCAAATATCAAATCTAAAGAGCCCAGGCTTGACAAAGGAGCCAGAGAAAACTAGCCCAATGGCTTAGAAGGTTTCCAGAGAGACACGAAGTGCTTTGCCCCCTACTTGCCAGACCCAGAACTTGGACGGCTCACCGCACCCCTCCCATAGTTTAATGACTGAGCCCTCTGCTGAGCCTGCCAGTCCCCACCCTGCTCCCCCACTCTCCCCACCACCAGGGCTCCTTAATGACAAGCCCAAGCATCCTGGGCCACTTTCCAGCCAGAGGGCTGCATTGTTAACATTTATCTCTCGACCACTCCATGACATGATTATAGGAGAAACAAAGGAAGCATATTTGTAATAAATCCTGAACCAAAAAAAAAGAAATCATTAAAAACTTCTCCCCAGTGGCCTTGGCAGAATGAAGCAAAGAGAAGGGGATGTTTGCTCATTGGTTTCTGCATCTTTAATTTGTTCCACACTCTTTCTCACTGCTATAGGCTGAACCGTGTCCCCTGCAAAATTCATATGCTGAGACCCTAACCCCCAGTGGGACGGCATTGGAGGTGGGGCCTTTGGGAGGTAATTAGGTCATGAGGGTACAGTCTTATAAGTGGGATTAGTGCCCTTATAATAATAGACATGAGAGAAGTGATTTCTCTCTCCCTCCTGTGGGGACTTAATGAGAAGACAGCATCTGCAAACAAGAAAGAGGACCCTCACTGGACATTGAGTCTGTTGACACCTTGGTCTTGAACTTCCCAGACTCCAGAACCATGAGAAATTTTGTTACAGCAGCCTGAATTTACTAGGACACTCTCCAACTCAGCCTGCAGGTCCATGGGCCTGAAGACTGCCCCCATCTCCCAGACTCCCGAGAGTTGCCTCATGCAACCTCTATCTGAAGGACTCTAAGGCAAGAGAATTTTGAAGCAAGTTTTAGGGGAATTAAATACCAAAGACAATTCAAGAGGAAAGGCTAGAGAGAAGATATTGCACAGCTGCTAGGTGCCAATTAACAAGGCTGGGCACCACTAGACATCATCACATCGGGTCAGTGTCCATCAGCACATCGTAGTTGTTCAATAAGTATCTTTTGAATGAATGAATGAATGAATCTCTTTCAGTCTCTATGGCAACCTTATGGAGGATTACCATACAGATTTGACATATGAGAAAACTGAGAGGTCACATAACCTGTCATAGGTAGAAGGTTGCAGACCCTGAACACAGATCTAACTCTATAGACACACAGAGAAGATGCAGACAGTTGTTGTTATAATTCCAGGGATTGGACAAATCAAACAGATGGCTCTTTTTCTCCAAAATGCTCAGAAGAACAGTTTGAGCTTGCTTTGTTTAGATTATTCTTCCAATATATATTTACAGAAATGTGGATTTATCACTCCTTTCTTTTTTCTTTTTCTTTTTTTTTTTTTTTTTTTTTCCTGACCAGTAAGGGGATCGCAACTCTCGGCACAGTGTGGTCCGCACCACGCTCAGCCAGTGAGCGCACCGGCCATCCCTATACAGGATCCGAACCCGCGGCCTCGGCGCTACCAGCACCGCACCCTCCCGAGTGAGCCACGGGGCCGGCCCTATCGCTCCTTTCTTTGCCCCACCGTTACACGTGAAATGTAGCAATTATGGTATTTATTATGCTTTATTGCAATTATTTTCTCATTAGACCATGAATTCCTTGAAGGCGTTTTGTTTATTTCAGCATCTCCAGCATTTAGTAAAGTCTTCACAAATGTTCGCTGCCTGGATAAACAGATGGATGAATTCATGCAACATCTTGCATTTCAAAAATACTTTCATTTACATTATCTCACGTCATCTTCATATGACTTGATGAATTATTATTATTATTAACATCAAGTACAAAAAATCCACTTGGAGGGGTAACAGCCTTTTGTGGGAAAAACGCTTTGAGTTACTTGAGGTCAGTTGGAATCATGTGGCCAGGAATGTTGACCCAGACCACAAAGAATGGGGAAGCATTGCCACCTCGGACGAAAGGCAAGGGGATGAATTAGCTGAGACCAGTGAAGAGAAGAGAAAACAGAGGCTGGGGTGAGAGGACCCACAGATAGAGAGGGACTTGGGCTGGGGAAGGCGAGGAGCCAGTAAGACCCCTCATGGCTGCTGAAGGATGGATTATGCCACCACCCTTCTGAAGTTGACCAAATGTCTGCCATGTAACCCCTTAACTCTCTTTCTCCTGCCAAAACCAAAACCATAACAACAACCACAACCACCACCACAACAAAACACAAGACACTTTGGATCCTTCTACTAATCTAATTCTTGCTGCGTTATATGCGGGCTATTTTAGAACTCTCAGAAGGGACCAGGCTTTATGCTGAATTGACATAGTACAGAACAGACGGCACATAAGGAAGCTAGAGCCCAAATTCAGACATTTGAGGAATTTTTAGGGGCTGTGGAACGAGATCGGGGAGGTTTAAGACTCCTTTTTCACTATCTCACTGATAGGAAGTCACTATTGTCCATCCGTGCTATCTACTCTGTGAGGAAACTGAGGCCCAGGGAGATTAAGTGCCCTGCCCAAGGTCACACAAGTACCAGCTGGTAGAAATATAACCTGATGAAATTCAGGACACCTGACCATAAGTCCCTTGCTTCCCTTGTGTCTTCATGTTACTTCTCAGAGATTACTGTCATCACTGGTGGGGTGGACAGTGAAGTTGTAGCTACTTTGGCGGAGCTTGCGTTTTGATGGCATGAGCCAGGGCACAGGATCACCTCCCAGTTCTCTCTTTGTAGACACAGTTGCAGCTTGCTTGACTGTTATCACGAGACCCTGGAGAATAGCAGTAAAATTCCAAGCCCACAAGCCCCTCGGTACAAGGCACGTGTGTCCCCAGAGCCCTCTAGTGCTAGCTCTAACCTCAAAAAGATGGGAGGAAGGGGATGCTGGAGGACTTGCCCCGTGGCTTTGCAGACTACTCCAGCACAACCAGTTGAGCAAACTTGGCAAGCAGAGGCCTGCATAACATCTGTCAGAGGTCCTCAAACACATGGGCTTTATTAGGAACAGGCCCCCGGCGAGAGCAGCCCGGGACAACATGGTAGAGTCATTACCCGCCTGTGTGCCTGTCCTCTCAACACCCTGGGCTCACACCAGCCAGGGCACAGGCCATGCTCACTGAGTTACCAAGCCACTGCAAGTATCCCACCTGCCTTCTGCCTGGCCCCGTTATTGCCATGGAAACAACGGGGCCGCCCAGGCTCAGGAGGCGTGAGCTGCGCAAACTGTGCCCAGATTCCAACAGGGCCTTCCCAATGCTCCTCTGGCTCAAGCAGCACACACAGTAGGGGCAGTGCTCAGCAACTTCTTTGAAGGACTATTAAATGAATGAATCCATCCAACTCCATCATGGGGTAATTTGAGGAATTCCCATTCCCCCCATCCATCTTTCTCCAGCAGACACCTGAAATGCTATGACTCCTTGTTTAAACTTAAATACCTCCTAACTGGGGAAACACTAAAAAAAAAAAATGTTAAGCAGTAACTTACAACTTGGAATAAATGACATTCAATCTGTATTCGATCCCTACTGTGTGCCAAGCACTTTAAATGCACCATCTCTCACCCTCCCTCTAGCCCTCCAAAGTGGGTAATATAAATACAGTCAACAAGGCTCAGATTAAAGTTGTCCAGTTAATAAGGTGAGAGAAAGGTTTTTGAGCCCGTGAAACTTCTGGCTAGAAAAGCCACGCTTTGTACCCTCCCGTGCAGCCTCTAAGGACAGGTTTGATGTGGGCCGAGAAAAGGTGTTGTCTCTGTTTGCTGCAGGCTTCCAAGGTGACAGTGGCACCACCTAGAAAGAAAAAAGATGAAGAACTATTATTTTATGCACCTCACCTCCTGCAACCTACGTTTCATTAAACAAAGTCTTTAGCCATCAATTAATTACCTGGGAGCTTCGTTAAAATGTAGATTTTTAGGACCCACACCCAGATTACAAAATTTAAATCTTGGGACTGAAACCTGGGAATCTTTGCCTCAACTAGTTCCCGGCAGAGTCACCCATATGGTGCCCTCGAGTAAACGTTGTCCTTTGGGCAGCATGGCTTGGAGTGGGCTGGCACCCCGTAGCCAGGAGGAACATCCTACACAGCTTCACCTACGGATTCTGATCTTCCAGGTGATTTCCAATGGCCACTAAATCTTCTCAGTGAAGTAGAGAAGGCCTAAAATCACTGGTTTGGGTTTTTGAATTTTAGGGGGTGTATTCGTTTCTTAGGAATGCCATAACAAATGATTGCAAACTACCACAGAAATTTATTTTCTCACAGTTCTGGAGGCTAGAAGCCCAAAACCAAGGTGTCAGCAGGACTGGTTCCTTCTGGAAGCTCTAGGAAGCATCTGTCCCATGCTTCTCTCCTGTCTCCTGGTGGTTGCTGGAAATCCTTGGTATCCTTGGCTGGTAGATGTATCTCTCCAATTTCTATCTCCATCTTCACATGCTGTTCTCACTCGTGTGTCACTGCGTCAGTGTCTGTGTGTCCAAATTTCCCTCTTCTTACAAGGACACCAGTCATAATGGATTTAGTACGCACCCTAATCCACTATAACGTCAATTTAACTTGATTACATTTGCAAAGACCCTCTTTCCAAATAAGGTCAAATTCATAGGTTCCAAGTGGACATAAATTTGGGGGACCACTTTTCAACCCAGTACAGGGGAACTTTTCAGTCCATTTGTGTTTTCCAAAAATATTTATGGCTGACCTTCCTCCCACCCCCAGGAGAGAACCATCAATCTAAAGCAGTGGTTCTCAAAGCGTGGTGTCCAGCAGTGGCTTTACCTGGGAACTTGTTAGAAATGCTAATTATCAGGCCTCCAGAGTCAGGAACTCTGGGGTGAGGCCCAACAATCTGTGTTTTCACAAGTCCTCCAGAAATTTCTGGTGCATGCTCAACCTTGAGAATATGGGCAATCTTCCCTTCAGGTTGAATCCATCATTAATTAATTAATCCACAAACACCTAAAACACCTAGAAGACAGTGTTCTTGATGCAGGGGACACAGCCATGTTCAAGGCACAGCTTCTACCCACTGGGAGCTTGACCTCTAGTGGAGAGATTGGCACGCAAGACTAGACAACTCACATGGCTCAAGTGGAATCATAAGTAACTTTCAGGAGCCATTTGGACCCACAAAAATGGCAATTTCTAAACAGAGATCTCAGGTGTGCCACGAAAGTCTTCCAGGGGGTGTGCTGACACATCCTGGCGCTGAAGAAATGACTCAGGGAAGGCCCGATAAACAAAGGAGGGGAGGGAAGTCCAGATGAGGCCACAGGCTGTGGGACTCAGGCTTCCAGGGGCTCCATCAAGTCCAGTTGAGCCTACCCTCCCCACTCCTGCCTTTGCCACGAGCCACTCCACAGTCACCTCAGTCTCAACTAAGAGAAGGTGCATCTGGACACCAGGCACCAGGATACTGAAACCCCAAGCAATTACCAGCTGGACTTTTCAAGTCTCCTCTTAATCTGTGAATGCTGGGCCAACTTCTCCATGAGGCAGGTAGGCACGGTGCCATGGGACCGCCATACTTTTAGAGGCCCACCATGTTTCCATTTATTTAAAATCCAAAGGAAAAACAAATGAACTTATAGGGTTGAATAAAATGTCTTCATTTTGCCCTTACATCAGAAAAAAAATGTTCAGAGCCCCAGAAAAATCCATTAAATTATTTCATGTGTTTTTATGGTGGAGGGACTCACCAATTCAGAAATTCTCAAGAACTCATAACGTGGGCCTGATTGAGAGGGTTTCCGAACAGTGGGGCGACAGCCCAGCATCCCTCGGATCAGCTTCTAAGATTTCATAAATGCTGAGCAGAAAGGGCTGGAGGCCATGAGGTCCCTTTCTCCTGAGATGTCCAAGGGTCTCCACCCCCTAGATGTTCCAGCTCAATTGCTCCCATGAGTCCCCTGGATACTTCTTTCCCTATTGGAAACAGAAGATGCAGCCACCGAAGAAGACAGGTGGAGAAAGGAGCAGAGAGAAGTGGTTCAGAAACGCTGAGGGATTCTCAGAAGCAGAGACAGCTGCCAGCAGCTTGGGAAGTGCAAGAGGAGCCTTGGCGAGTCCCACAGACCTGGGTGCTAGGCCAGGCTCTGCTTCCCAGGCACCGTGTCCCCTGAGGCTCAGATTCTTCACATGTAAAACGCTTTTCTCTGTCCTCACTGAGCCCTCTTCATGATGTATTAAATAAACCTAACCTATTGGTTTATTGTGAGGATTAGATGGGATCTCACGAGCACACATAACTCAGGGCCAAGCACCTAGCAGGCACACAGAAACAGTTCATTCCCTCTTCCATTTTAAATCTAGATCCATAAAAACATAGTTTGATTGCCTCTATCTTTCCATTTCAGAGGTGCAGGGAGGCCCCAGAACCTAAAGATGTTTTGTTTGTTTGTTTGTTTGTTTGTTTGTTTGTTTGTTTGTTTGACCAAGCACCACTCTGCCGGAAATTCTGCCATTAGAGATTCATCCCTTGAAGTAAGCACTGCTCCCCACCCAGCTCCTCTATTAACACGCATAGGCAGTGAAAGAATTACATTATCAGCTGTCTTTCTCCACTCGTCATGATTAGTACAGAACAGGCTCTCAGGGAATGCCAGTGCCCTTCTCCCGTCCTTCTCTCCAGTTCCCACAATTGCAAGGCAGCAAAATAACATGATTCCAAGCATCCTTGAAGCTGACAAGTATTTCTGCTTCCAGGTTTTATGAAGTCCCCGGAGCAAACAGTTTTAGGCCGCCAGCCTCTGTGATCCACAAAACTTCATCTAGTTCCATAACTTGAAATTGTAAATCAAACCATATCCTTGTCCCCCAACCCCCACCCCAGTTTTAACCCCACCAATTGCTTCCCATTAGTCCCAGAAAAGAATTTTAAATGTTCCTAGTCTGGAAGGATCTGACCCTGCCTGTCTTTCTCTCTCATCGCCCCCACGCCCCCGCCCCACTCTCCCACTCACTCTGGCCACTGCGGTCATATCAGCCGCTGATTATTCGAGCTTGTCTGGGCCCCGTATGTGCTGCATGGAACACTCCTCTCCCTACTGTCACCTGCCTTCCTCCTCCAAGTCATCTGAGTCCTTGCTCAACTGTTATCTCCTCAGACAGACCTTCTCTGATGCTCTCCCTGCCTACCCCACAATGCACACAGATAATCCTCCATATCCTCCCCACCCCCAGCCCACTTAACACATGTGAATAAAGATATGCTTGATGGTGTGATTGCAAATCAAATTAGAGTATTCCAAATGTGAGCATGTTCCTCATTCACCTTGTACTAAATATGCCTTGTGAAGTACAGATCGTTCTCTTTGTCTGGTGGATCAGTTCGGCCCTTCTTGCAAACCCAGGTTAAAGAACCCCTCCAGGTATATAGAGACATGCATACCAAGAGAGTACACTGGGCACCGTTCTTTTTCTCACTGCTATGTCCACACCCTTCCCCTGGTCACTCTGAGCCTCACATGGCCTTGAGAAGAGGTGGGATTGTAAAAACAAAACATAGGCCGTGTTTGCCTTTTTTATTTCCAAAGCAATTTCTTGATATTCAAAAAGTAAGACTTGAGGAAAGAAGAATGCAGAGTTTAAGTTATAACCATCAAACTGGAAAGAAAATGGGGAAAAAGACAACCCCACCCCTATGTCAGGGTCACCTGGCTTGGCAGGAAAACAACCGGATCAGAGATGTGATGTTGGAGGAGATGGGAATCAGGTGGAGAACGCAAAAGTGAAGAAGACTGAAGCTGGGGGTCGAGTAGGGAGAATGGGGAAGGCATTGGAGAAGCTGGACAGTGCCTGGAAGGAGTCCAGCCAGTGCCTGCAGATCATAGGTCACCATGTGGGAGAGATCCCAAGCCAGCTGGGTGAAGAAACCACCTTAGCTCTGTGTCTGTGTGGTGCCTGCACATCATCCATTGATCATACAGGAGAAAGTCAACTGCTTGTGACTTGAGATTTATCTAAGCTCCATCAAACTGTCCTTGTGGCATATCCCCATTTTTTCAATAACCCGGGACACTTATAAATCTCACTGAAACCAATGGTAGAATGGGAGAGAAAGCCCCAGAAACGGACCTTAAGAAAGTATAGGCAATGGGGAAACACATTCCTGTCTAAAAAATAGCATATGCCCAATATGAATACAGTCTCCCAATTTGTTACAGTCCAGATTTTGGTACCTAGGGTGAGCAAAACCAAATCTGCAGTCTTCCTTGCCTGGTCATGTCATGACACCATTGTATCATGCATTGGGCATGCATGTGTGTACTATGGACACACAACATGAGCACCAGTTGGTCTGGGTTGGTGAAGGAAGCCTGGTTCTCTCAGCCCTTCCTAAATCCGTGCCTTTTACAACTTTTCAGTTAACCAAACATTCTTTGATGTCTTCGGGAGACCATCTGATGAGGACACTGAGATAAGCAATCTACAGCTCCTGTCCTCAAGGATGGGGAAGCTATAGGCACCTTCACAGAGCTCACAATCTGCCACCAACAGCCACGTGTTGAGAGTTGACTCCAATCCACACTAAATGCTGGACACACGGCATGTCATTTAAGCCTTGCAATATTCTCACCATAGGGGTCGTATATCCTACCTCTAAAGCAGAAAACTGAGCCTCAGAGAGTTTAAGTAACTTGCTCAAGGTCACACAGCTGGAATGACAGAAATCCCTGGACAAACGGTTGTATCTTGTTCTTGCCAGAGGTGACCCAAAGAATTAAAATGTCATTTTCTCCTTTTCTAAACAAATAGTCAAGCTGAAAATGTAACGTAACTTCTGTTTTTGGTTAGTTTGAGTTTCTGTTTCTTCCTTCTTTCTTTCTTTCCATTTTTTTTTTTTTTCTTCTTCTTTCCCCTTAAGACAAACTTACAGAAATGAGATATCTGCATTGCCTGAGAGGAGAACCGTTCCATGGACAGGAAGATCGAGGAGAAGGGATCCAGCCTGTGGTATTACGTGGCTTTCCTGAGATTGGGAAAGGAACAGTGGTTTGAAATCTCTGAGGGTGGAGACCTGCAGCACCAGATGGGGGATAACTGAAGGGTGGGCCTCGGGAGGACAGGAGGCCACATGCCATGGGAGCCTTTGCCAGGATCCCCTGGCCAGGCTTGATATGGACGAAGAGGAGAGGCTCCCTTCAAAATGGTGCTTGCAGACCATGAGCAAGTACTTCTCCATAGTGAAACCAAAGCCAGAAGCTTGCTCCTAAATTTGGCTGAATTACCTAATTCTCGGGGCTTCCTTATGTTCCCAAGGATAAGAGAAAGACCCCCCTCCTTTTCCCCAAAAAGACATAACTAAGAATGGGTTTCCTGCCAGCCCTGGCAGGTGGAGAACCAAGCCAGATTTATTTGCTTTAGAAAAATAAAGAAAACGTGACGCTGCTCACACCCAAGTGTCTCGGAGCAAATCCGCACAGGTCCCAGCTGGTGCTGGGAATTTGACGCGCCCCAACCTCCCTCCAAAGAACGCAGGGCCTCTCCCCATTAGAGAACAACCCTCTCCCCACTGACACCATCACTTCTGGCTCGGTGTTGACGAAGGCACAACGCAGCTGGCGCACGTGCAATAATTAACTCGAGTGCTCCTGCAAGACGGGCACAATAATTTATATTTCTCCACCACCCTCCGTCCCCCCGCGAGCTCTCCAGATTTTATGGCCATGACACCTCCGCTACTGCTGCGGGGTAGCTCCGAGGGGGCCGGCGCGCTCACAGCACACCGCGGTTTAGGCAGAACATTCCCGAAAACCCACCCGGCTAATTCCAAGTGCAAACGCTCCCTGTCACGCGCAGGCCAGCTGACTTCATGCCTGGGCGGCAGAAATGCGATAAAACTCCCAAGTTGGTCCTTATATTTTTTAAAGTCAGATTGCTCAGCCATGATCTCACAGTCCTGCGCCCCAGCCAGTGGCCCTGAGCCAGTCTTTGAAATATGACCTACTGGTGACAGAGTGGCCATTTCTGGCAGGGTTCATCTAAAGTCTGTTGTCCTATGAGGTCTTGCCCTTCTCGGGCTTCCCCAGAAAGCCCATGTACCTGTCCCACCCTCCCTACCTGCAGCTGTTGGCTTGACCCAATGGACAGGCTGCCCACCAGACAGCCCCTTAGCAGCACCAAGAGAGGCAATCCACTCTCCTCTCAACTCCTACAGCATGTCTGTCTGTCCTAGACACTGGCACTTAGCCATACTCACTCCTGTATTGCTATTCAACCCCGTTCAATCAGCAAATGTCCACTCGAGGCATGACAGTGTAGTGGCTGAGAACATAGTGCTTGGATTAAGAAATAAAACAGACTGTATTCCACATCTGTCCGTTCCTCACTGCATGAACTTGGGCAAGAAATTTAATGTGAGCTTCATTTCCTCATTGTAAACAGGAGGAAATGACACATACCCCATGTGGGGCTTGACCGTAGGGATCAATGTGCCACATAGTAGTGAGGCAACAAATTGTAGATTACAACCCACCAACAACAACGACTGTCTTCTGGGTGGGGTGGACACCCGTATATGCATGCTTCTCATTTCAAAGGGACTAGAGTGCTCTAGTTCAGTGGTCCAGGTGAGCAATGATTTATGATGGTTCCAGGCTTTGGGTTCCTGGGATTGTTTTGGAAACTATTCTAGTGACTCTTAGCTGTCTGCGCATGACCAAAATGTTTCATGAAGATAATGTCAGAAAGAGGAGAGGGTCTGGCATCTGCTCGTACTCCCAAACTATATAATTTTCCTTTGGGAGTTAGCACAGAGAGCTCTGCAACCCAGCTTCCCAGATTCTCCCAGTTCAGCCTGACTTGAGTTATAAGAGCTCATGTGGGTGCCTGGTTTGGAAGACTGACCAAGCATTGGACTTTCAGCCAGGAATTCTGGGTTCAAGTCCCAGCTCTGCTACTTTCTGGCTGTTGGATCTTCAGAAAGTCATTCACCCTTTCTGAGCCCCATTTTCTTTATCTATCAAAGTGTATCTTATATGATCAAAGTGAGGATCAAATGTAAAAATGGATCAAATGTAAACACAGAAGAAAAAGTACACTATGTAATACTAAGTGAGAGAAAAAATGGCCAGCAGCATGCACTCCCCTGCAAAGAAATCACCACCTGCCTCTCAGTATCTCAATTTAAATCAACAGTTACTGTGCCATGCATTGAAATAGAAATACCAAAAGGAAGGATTTTAGGTTTTTGCCCCCATGAATCTCTCAGACAGGATAAGAAACTTATCCCAGATGCCATCTGAGCACCCCCAAGCCACTCTGCAAAACAAAGACATTGAACTAGCCAGAAACCGTGCTCCTCCCCTTTCCTGGGTACCAAAACTTCTTCGCAATCCCTGCAGGTAGCTGACAGGTAAGCTCTTCATCTTTCTCTTTTTCTTGAATCTTCATGCTTCAACTCTTCTTTCAAGAATTTCATCTTCGCTGAATATTTGGAGAATCCCAGGAAGAGGAAACATTGTGAGGAACACACAGTATTCCACCATCTCCCTGGTTGCCTGTCCATATCCCCCCCGTACAACCACAGTAAACCCTTGTGTTATGTCAAGTGCCATCCAACTCAGCCCTTCTGGGCCCATCTGCCACTGAAGAGAATGCACCAAGGCATGTTCTCACCAAACATGGGTTTCACCCTGTAGGAACTCTCATGTCATAGTCTAAGAAAATAAAACTTCTTCAGTAATATCACAAGAGTGCAGGAATTCCTAGGGCACCAAACAGGATATGTGTCATATGAAAGGTCTGAGATTAGGGGTACACATGCGCAGAGGTGAGAGCGAGTTCCCTGTCTGTCAGTCATGGCTTCAGGGGCTACATCTGAAGGCCTTGAAGAACATCAGGAACAGCATGCACAGAATCTCAGAGGCAGGAAGAGGCAGGGTATGTTCAGAGAGCAGAGAACGGAGGTGACTGCAGTGCTGAGGATGGAAGGAGGGAAGGTGGAGTGGGTTGCATGGCAGAGCTCCAAATGCCAGCATGAGGGGTATGAACTGTTTTTCTTTTAGGAAGCTGGATCTCCGAGTGTGCCAGATGGACTGTTAGGAGGAGAAGCAGGAGCAAGAGATACCGATGAGGTAGTTGCACCAACCACCTGGAAATGCAAAGTGAGCATCTGGGACTGGAAGCAGGACAAGAGCAAAGGAAAGGAAATGATGGAACGTGGAGAAAATGAAACACAGAGTATGGGAGACTTGGCTTTTGAATAAGGAAAAGGGGGAAACAAAGGTGAATCTGGGATCTCAAGCCTCAGGGGCATCAGGAGGGTACCAGTTTAAGAAGAGAAAAGATAAATCCTGAGCCAGTGGTGTGGGAAGTCTGGGGAGAGCCCTTCTCCTGCCGTTTGCCTCTGCTGGCCCCTAATGACTGCACTCAAGACCTCGATCAAGCCCAAAACCAATGGCTGAGACTTCCCTGAAGCTAACCAGTCTGCCAGAGCCCTGGGTCCCATGTTCCTTCTGGATCGTCTGCACTGGTCATGCATTTGATGCTGACGTGTACTTGACCCGTCGCCCTCCTGTTATGAAGGCAGATTGTCTCATTCTGTCCTCCACAACCCTGTGAAGTGGGCATACTCGCCTCCCCCATCTTGCACAGAAGGGAACTGAGGCTATGAAAGTAGAGACTTGCTGTGGCCACACACCATCGAGGGGCACAGGCTCAAACGCAGGCCCTCGGAGACCACATCCACTCCCCTGCACACACATCATGTGCGACGGGTGAAGTCCAAGGGCAAAAGGATTGAAACCTATGGCTGGTCCAGAACTGAAAGCCCAAATGTAATCACTGTTGAGAAATCAACAGTCTTGCAGACTTTTGGTGGGTGGGGCACCGATCAGGCTCTGGAATGAGGTGGAGGTGTCAGCTGAGATCTCCACCCTCAAGGCATTTGCAACTTCACAGGGCAGACGAGACACACAGCAAAACAAACACACACCAGCACAATAAGCACACGATACCAGTAGCTGAATCTGTCCCATTTAGCTGTCTGCATGTTCATCGTGTATCTTTCCTCACTAGCAAATGAGGGTAGCTGTTTGCTAATGAATCCCCAACATCTAGAAAGTGCCTGATGCCTTGTAGGCACTTGGTAAATATTTGTTGAATGAATGTCAAGATATAGGCCAGGCAGGAAAGTGGAAGCTGAGAGAAGCAAAAGGTAACTGTAGGCTAAGACCTCCTATCAAGGAGGGATATGAAGGATTTGACATCCAAGAAGTAAGATGAAGTAGAGAGGTGGATGGAGGTAGATGTGTTGGAGTGAGCAGGACTGAAGCCATGCTGGGACCCAAAACCTCATGGGCTCTGAAAGATTGTAAAAGGACACAGAATTTTTTCTTGTCATGCATTTCTCTAGTTCCCTCTTTTTCCATAGTTATTTGGGATTTTGAACCTTGATTATGGGGCAAGATGACATTATTTACATGAACATAAAGTTGTTTTCCAGCCAGCCTGAAGCTGCAAACTTGCAGACTTGCACATAGTATCCAGATCCTGAGAAACCAAGGAAGACTGTAAAGCTTTGCTGATTCCACCCTCCAGCAGGGCCCTGAGATAACAGCAAGGACGGGAGCAGAAACCAGATGGAGCCTTGGTGAGACCTCGCACCTGGCTCCTTGCACGGAGCCCCCACGGCTCATGCCCCCCTCCCTCCTGCTTTTCATTTCCCACATTCCAATCCCTCAGCCTCCTCTTTAAAAACCCCTCAGTAAATCTGAGTCTCGCAGATGGCTTTAGTCTGCCCATTCTCTTTCAGGTTTACCGGAGAGATGGGTTAGCCTAACATCTGTTCTCAGGTATTCCTGAATAAAAGCTGACTTCCATTTTCACGAACATTTGACTTTTGAGTGGTTTGCTTTTGAAAGGGGGTGGCAGGGCCAACCCCATGGCTCACTCGGGAGAGTGCGGCGCTGGGAGCGCAGCAGCGCTTCCGCCATGGGTTTGGATCCTCTATAGGGATGGCCGGTTTGCTCACTGGCTGAGCGCAGTCACAAAAAGGGACAAAAAAAAAGAGGGGGGGTGGCAGCCAGACCTATGCCTGGCAACAAATGTAGATAAACGTAGGCCTCTGGAGGACAGCACCTCCTCATCAATCCCTCCTCCACTCCTCCCTTTCACCCACCCAATTCCACCCCCAAAGGGGAGAGATGCTTACGATAGATGAGATGGAGCTCTCACTGGGCACGCCTGCATGATCTCTTCTGCACCTCTCTTGTTTCTACAGTGCAGGGATCTAAGACCCACTCTTCTTCATCTCTTGGCTGTTGGTTCTTCTTAGGAACCTGGAGCCCAGCTTTTTTCAGAGAAGGTCGTCTTTCTAGCTCCTTGACACTCTCCATCCCATTTCGGTACACTGTCTGTCTTGACCTTGCCAATGGATGGTAGCACAGGTGTGCAACTCTCTCCACCAGCGCAGCTCCAGCAAGTCTGGGTTGAGTAGTTTAGACCATTCCAGTATAGGGCAAGCATTAGGGGCTCTAGACTCCTGCTTCTTTCGATGCCTGGGATTTTTCCTCACCCCGAAATGGTTGGACTCAAGATTTAGGCTTGGGCATTGACGGGGCAGATCCTTTGGCTGACTTGACATCAGAGTCTGTTTTAGGTCTGGTTTCCTGGAAGCAAAGCCTGAGACAAGGATTTGGGTGTGCATGATTTACTGAGGAAGTGAGAAAAGCAAGATAGGAAAGGGAGGAGTTAAGCCAAAATGTGGTCTCCACTGGGGTCTAGCTTAAGCCTGATCCCACAGGGAGCTCCAGGGCATGGATCGGACACAGAGATGATCCCACTTTGAAATAAGGGGTGTCCTTTTGTAACCCCTATTGGCTAGTCATTGGATACAGGCTGCAGGGGACAGGTGGAGGGGAGGGGGGTTATCATGTGTTGTCCCCAGTGAAGTGATTCTTGTGGGCAAAGACAAATCTTTAGAGAAGGAGGCAACTATGTGTCCTTAGCAGGCAACACCCAGGACAGCTGAAGGATGGGTGCATGTGGCAATGGGATCTGGGTGGGGATATCCACAGCATTCTCTTCAGACTCCTTCAAGGCCACTTAATTTAAGAAAAGGAAATCTTCATGAGGTAGAGCCTGGACAGTAAGGTTTGGAGTTAGTGTCTCATCTAATAACTCAAGGTTGCTTTGCATTGTTTTGTTCCATGAGCATTTATTTCCTCAGAGTCCTCTCCTGGAGGAGTTCACATATATAAGGACCCTTGACCTGATACTATCTTAGTCTTCTCCCCACCTGTGGCACCACTGGAAGCCCCTCACTTTGACATCACTTCTCAGAGAGAGAATCCCAAAGAAGATGAAAGAATAGCATGCTCTCCACACTCCATGAAATCGATTTTCGTACAGCTCAAGTAGAAGCGTGACACACCAGGCACTTCTCTGGAAGCCTCATCCAGAACAGTCTCTATGCATGGGGACATGTGGAGACCTGGGTGCTACAATAAAAAAAAATAAAATAAAATAAAAACTGTATGGGGGGGAGATTGATTTTTAAATGGAAAATTCTTAACCTTTCAGCTAAACTCCATAAATTGATTTCAAACCCTACATTCAAAAAGAAAAAGAAAAAAACCTGTGGAGAACTAATACGTATTTCTATCCCCAATATGCTGCTTCAGCCACCCTGTCAGGTCACATCTGACCAAATAAGGAGAAAAAGAAATACAACATCTTTGAAAAGAAAACTGAGAAGGCAAAGGGGGCCTGGGGGTGAAAAGCTGAGGTGGAGGAAGGAAACTTGGGGAAATTGCGAGTGACAGGAGTCCCCAAAGAAAGAGGCTGAGATAACAGCAGTCAGTGCAAGGGCTGGTGGGGCTGGGCGTGAGGGGAGGAGCCAGCGAGGGGTGAGGGGAGGGGCCAGAAGAGGGGCGAAGGGGAGGGGCCAGCCGGGACTTGAAGGGGAGGGGCCAGAAGAGGCGCGAAGGGGAGGGGCCAGCCGGGACTTGAAGGGGAGGGGCCAGAAGAGGTGCGAAGGGGAGGGGCCAGCCGGGACTTGAAGGGGAGGAGCCAGAAGAGGCGCGAAGGGGAGGGGCCAGCCGGGACTTGAAGGGGAGGAGCCAGAAGAGGCGCGAAGGGGAGGGGCCAGCCGGGACTTGAAGGGGAGGAGCCGGAAGAGGTGTGAAGGGGAGGGGCCAGAAGAGGCGCAAAGCAGAGGGGCAGGAGGCATCTCCCGGAGAAGGGCAGGGCTCCTCTCCTGGTAAAGAGAATGATGCTGCTGCGAAGACTCAAAACAAACGGCATGGCCTTAGGAACAAGTGAGGGAGACGAGGTCTCGGGGGCCCTGCGTTTGGTTTAATGCCCAGTGGTGGGAGGGATGTTTAGAAATGTGGTGGCCAGGTGCGCAGGAGACTGGACATTCCACGAGGAGCGGGGGAGCTGATGGTCAGCCTCGGTCGGCTGCGCTCTTCCCTAATCTGGGGTTCAGACTTCTAGCTGGGCTAGAGCTGTGTTTATCCTCCTGCCTTAGGAGGGAGCTGTCCAAACGTCCCTCTGGCCAGTTGTGCTTAGGTCACTGGCCATCTGGAAAGCAAATCGGAGACCCAGCAAAGGGTGTGATTGTGGCCGAGTGCACAAGCACACACCTGCAGCTCTTGCCCCCAGCGCAGCCTGACCCTGGGCTCCTGGGGCAGCAAGACCAGCTCCAGGGTCCACCTGCTGAGGACCTTCTTGGCCTGGCCTGGCAGGGCAGAGCATTCCTGTGAATGCACACAGAATTCTCCCATGCGGGCCAGACTTCTAGACCTGTTATCCTTCATCTCACCTCATTCGTTCACTCACCTCATTCATTCATTCAACACATAGAGCAGAGTCTGCCGCATAATTCAGGCTCCAGGGTCAGGCAAAGCTGTGTTTGCCCTGAAGTGCTACCACTTCCCAGCTGTGTGTCCTTGGACAAGTTACACAACCTCTCTGTCACGGTTTTCTCATATCTTGCAGATAAATAATAAAATAATCTCAGTGAGTTATTGAAGACTAAGTGAGGTAGGGTATTCTGCCCAGAACCTGAGCAGAGCAAATACTTAGTAAATTGTAACTTTTGATATTATTATTATTATCGTTACTGTTACCATTATTGTTAGTTTCAAAACAGTGTGAAGGTGGAGGGTGCTTTTTCCTCACTCGTGACAACTCCTTCCAGGTGGAGCAGTCCCACTTAACTCCTGGTTTCTCTCTGCCCCCTATTCTGATGAGTTGGGGAAGAGAAATTGGGGCACATACAGCCCAGCCCCTTTCTTTTCTCTTTCTCTTGGGAGTGAGCCTGCCTGCAAAGAGCACACCCCACTTCTCCTCCGTGCGATACACCTCAAAGGGCCTGTCCAGACCTGCTGCGACTGTGGGAGGTAAGTCTTTTTGGGTTGGGGATTTAGTGTCAAAAATTCTACCAATCCACAGACAGAAGCTACATATTCCAACATCCACTGTATCAACACAAAAAAGATGCTTTATTTCAGCCTCCATCTGCCAAGTCTTTTGTTTTACTTCTCAAACAGTTCAACACTCTGGTGAAAAGAGAGATACTATTTATTGGGTGGCCCCCCAAATCCCAACAATTGTAAATAATGATATGCATGCTGATAGTTGAGATTGTGTCATCGGTTCAATGAAACAGTTCAAAGGGAGAATTGAATTCAAATCCACAAACTTTTTTTCTTCCTTTGAATCCCACCGGCGTGTCCATCAACATTCCAGATACTTGATGATCCTGTGATTTCTAACAGAAATTTACAGTTTCATTATAAAAAGACAAAAATAGGGCTCCTTGCCCATTGACTCTTCTTAACCCATTTCCCCCCTGGAGCCAAGGTTAGCAGTTTTCATTACCACTGCTTACTTTTTGTTTAGATCATCCTTCCCTGCTGAATTCCAGATCCTTATCCAGGCCCTCGCGCAGGAAAGAACTTCTTTTATGTGGTTTTTCTTTATGGGTTTCTAGGGCTGAGCTACCTTTGGTAAACTAAGAGCGTCTTTGGCTCCCTGGTGATCACGAACGATTTCATTTGTGTAGGCTGACTCTTGTTTGGAAACGGTGATTGCATGAAGCAGAGAGATGCTGAGATTAGGGGGGCCAGAGCATTCCAGCTCCATAAATCAATCCCCTTTTAATTGTCTCCCTGTCAGCCAACATTCTTCCAGAGACAGGAGGGCTGGGAGCTTGTTAGTGGAGTGATTCCTCTCTCCCCTTTGTGTGCTGATCTGATTGTCAATTAGATTAGCACAGCAAAGAGCTGTGCAGGGACTTCCAGGTCTGTCCCAGTTACAAGAAAGAAGACAAATAGATCATCAATACACCTGACTCGAATTTGGAGCTCCGGAGAAATTTCAACCTGGTTGTTCATCTCTGTGTAGGCAACCAAGTTCTGACCCCATATGGTGAAATTGGCCAGCTCACTTTGTATATTTCTAATGCCTTTAAGTTAAAGATCATTAAATCACTGTCTGCATTTTCCGAGTAGCCTCCAAAAGTTGTTCAAAAATAAAGCTCCTCTTTGACATCTAAACTAATCTTTCCTCTTAGGTGTTCCTACCTCTCTTGTTCTAGCAACATGCTGACAGTAGATTTATACCCACAAGATGAATGTAAATTATATTATTCACAAAAGCTAAACATTTCTGGACATTGAACAGTGTTTTGGAATGTGAATGATCTACAGCCTCTCGTTTGCTTCTCAAATCTTGATATGTGTGATAATCACTGGGAATTCTGTGAAAATTTAGATTCTGTTTCAAGATTTCTGGGAAGGGGCCCAACAGTCTGCATTTCTAACAAGCTCCCAATGGGCCAGACTTTTTGAGTAGTAAGGATCTAGGATTAACTTATATTTTCACCCAGATAATGTTCCAAATCCTTAGCATTGTCTACTTAGCCTGAGCTCTGTAGTCTCACAGACCTGGACAAGTTCTTTAAACCTAATGAGCCCTCTTTGTCCATCTGTATCTCATGAGATAATGCACGCAATTTTGACGACAGTACCTCGCAGAGTATGCATTTAGTAAATGGTACTATATATGAGCATCGGCGTCATCTGTGTTAGGGGTGTGTCAGCCGAGTCTGTCCTGCCACCTGTTTTTAGAGAGAGTTTTATCAGAACACAGCCACGCTCATTTTTTTTTTTCCATGTTGTCATGGCTGCTTTTGCACTGCAGTGGCAGAGCTGAGAATGAGACAGAGACTGCATGGAGCCCAAAGCCTAATTTATTTACTACCTGACCCCTCACAGAAAAAGTTTGCCAACCTCTGATCTGTATCATTTATTCAACAATAAAAGACATATTGAGCACCTGTTGTATGCTGGGCCCTGGAGATAAGAAAAGGTTTCTTCCCTTGAAAGATCTCAGCATCTGATAAATATTTAATTAATCCCTGTGATATCCCCAACACATACATGTCTCCCATCCTTCATCTTTAAAAAGGAGATTGTAACAGCATCTACTTCAGAGTGTTGCTATGTGGACTTATTGAGTTAATATATGTTAAATTCTTAGAGTGATGCCTAGAACATTTTAGATGTTCAATAAATATTAGCCGTCACTGTCATTATCCTCATAGGTCTCATTCAAATTTTATACCCACCAGAGAAGATTCTTACTACTATTTTATAGATGTGGAAACTGTTAGCAGTTGGGATCTTGCTCGTATTAATCTAAAGCTGCCCTGTGTAGACAGACCACAAATACCTCCCCGTCAGCTTCTCCTCAGTCCTCTCTGACAGTCTGGTTCAGGATTGTCCTCAAGTTCAATACGTGAATGTTAATAAAAATATCACCAATAGCTAATGCTTACTGCGAGCTAGATACAGGCACCATGTGGAATGCATGATCATAAAAAATCACAAGCTATGGGGTAGGCAGCTGCTGTTTTCTGCACACCCAGATATAGGAGAGGCTTTGAGAGACATTATCACGCAGCTAAGTGACAGAGCCAGGATTCAAACCTAATTTTGTCTGATTCCAGGACCCACAGCACAACCCCTACACTCTACCACAGATGTCACAGAGTTGGTGAGTTTGCAATAACTATTTGAGGTGTCCTTGCAGGTGGTGGATATTATTCCAGTGCTGAGCTACAAACTTCACACCCGCAGGAATCGGTAAAAATCTGCCCTGGCCTTTGGTTTGCTGGCAGCAGTTGAGGCTGCCACAGTCTCACTGATCCTGCTCCCAAGACAGCAGACCAGAGAAGCAAAGGCAGAGGACAGCCAGAGCTATTCAATAAGACTTATGGCCCAAGGTGAGAAGCATAGGCTTTGTGTTCTGATCTTGGTTGATAAACACACCTTTACCAAAAGCCTTAGCACGGGGCCTGACTCTTGTGAACACAATGAGTGCAGGATATTTACAAGGTTGTATGATAAAGAGCTTTGAAATCAAAGAACCCAGGGTTTAAATCCCAGCCCCAGTCATTATTAGCTGTCGTTTCTTGGGCAAGTTCTCTTCTTGGGGCCACAGTTCCTTTTCTGTGCTTTGGGGTCCACGAGAGTGCTAACTTTATAGGATCATTGTGAAGATTAATTGACATATGAATGTCACATGTGTAGCAGGATGTTACCACCAAGTAAGCCCACAGTAGGTACCCTCTGTTGTTATTTTTATGACATCAGCCCAGCGCTGGCCCCCAGCATGTCTCCACTAAATGTTACTTCCCTTCCCCTCTAATTTCCCTGATATAAACCTGACTGGAGACATGTGACAAGTCCTTCCCATCTTAAATCAAGCTTTCAAATCTTTTTGATGAATTCTTCCTTTAAGCTCAATTTTATGACAAGAGAAAGTAGGTTTCTTCTAAGAATAAATGATTTAAAATACATTGCTGCCTGTAACATAAATGCCTGAATCACCTTTTCTCCATTGACTTAGGTTTTCATTTAGACACACTCTACTTTCATTGCTGATTGAGCTTTATGCAGTCAGCAAATCTTTATTGAGCACCTACTGTATGCCTGGCACTATTCTCAGTGCTGAGGTTCAGAATCAAACAAGGCAGACAGCAGGTGGAGTCAATGTTCCGGGGGGGACACATGGACAAGCGAATCATGTCACTTCATGTTATGGGCAGTGCACTGAAGAAAATAAAGCAGGATCATGTGAAAGCAACCAGAGGGAGAAGGGGAGTCAGCTTTAGATTTAGTGTGGTCATGGACACCCTGAATAATGTGGGGGAAACAAGACAGGGAGAGATGGAAAAGAGCATCCCAGTCAAGTGAAGTAGCCAGTACTAAGACCAAGGTGGGGAGCAGAACTTGGTCCATTCCTGGGTGGCCAGAGCAGCAGATGATGTGGCAAGAGAGGGCTAAGGAGTGAGAGGCAGGATCCTGGTCACAGATGACCACAGGAGCTACGGGAAAGAGTGTGGATCTTTATCCAAGTACAGTGAGAAGCCATTAGATGGTTTAAAGCAGGGGAGGGATATGGTCTGCTTTTATTTTTAGAGCAATCACTTTGGTTGTATGTGGGGAATGGGCTAGAAGGGGCCAAATGAAAGCAGGGAGACAGGTGAGGAGGCTGCTATAGCCACAGGGGAGAGGAGACAGTGGTGTGGACAGGGCAGGGAGCAGCGGCAACAGAGAGAAGCACAGATTTGGGATAATGTTCCATGTCGAGCTGACCTGCCTCATTAGATGAGATTAGAGAGAAGGAAAATCTTTCACTGGCAGCAGGTCCTAATGTTTGCACCAATCTTTCATTTGATCAAGACTTTGATCTGGTCTATTACAGGGTCTGTTAACTCTGATCTTGACATGAGTTAAGAGCCTTAGAAAAACCAGTTTCAAATGCAGACATGATTCACCCATAAAGTAGGCACTGGATTCGGGGGATCAGAAATAGAAAGTCCAATATAAGCCTCATTCTCCAATCCAACTTTGGGGAATAAAACAAAAGTGGTATCTGAATTCTTATTTGTCACTCATGTCTATTTCTCAGGTTGATTAGAATCCACTGGAAGGAAGAGGTGTGACTAGTTAGCACCTCAAACCTCCAGTGGTACCAGACCTGAGATGCCTGGGTTGGTGACCAAGGATGATTTCTGCTGACACCATGTGCAGCAGACTTCATAGATGCTTCTAGAGCTTCCTCTCTAATCTCAACTCCAAGTGGCCTTCCGAAGAGTGTCTTTATTGCCTGTGCCATGATCACACTCTTGCAGCCTTTTGGAGCACTTTGCAATCACTTGCCTCACCTCTCCCTTGGCAGGCCTGGGGCCACAGGAATGCTGGTAAAGAACAACTTTCCAACAGATACCCCTCTCTTCTCAGCCACCAATAGGCCTCCCCATAGGACAGTTGGGCATTCACCCCCAAGAACTGTAGTTACTGTAGTTTGTAAAGTTCCTACCCATCATGGTTCCTACCCATCTAACACCCCCTGGTTACTCCCTACAGTGTGGAAGATGTTGGCACATGGTGCTGAGTCCTCCTCCCCCTAAGCACTGCCACCCTCCCAGGTGACTGTCACATGCACGTGGATGATCCACTCCACCTCTTGACCTACATCTCCACCTCCCTCCACACACTCCTGCTGCAGTCATGCATTCCTGAGGCCACACTGGACTTTGACTTCAAGAGGGATGTCTCTACCTCTGAAATCCTAAATCAGGCAATTCACTTTCTCCTGAAAGCCTCACATTTCAGAAAGTATCCAAGGGTGGTGCACAGAACCCCTGAATGACAACATCTTGGGGTGTTTATTAAATATTCAGATCCCAGACCCACCTTAGCACTACTGATTCAGAATCACTAAAAGAGGTATTCAGAAATCAGCATTTTTAACCAGCTCCCTAGGTGATGCTTATGCACAGTGGAGTTTATGCCCATCATCCACCCCTGGCATTACTCTTGCCACTCCTGTCCTTCAAATCCACAGAGCCCTCAGGTCTTTCATTCGTCTGCTTTGTTTCTACCAGCGCCTCCTGTCTTCACTTTCTTCCTGTCCAGCACAGACCCCATGGTCCACACTTCTATCTTCATGGCAATTTCAATTTCCCTGCCCAACTGGGCTAGCTTTGTCCAGCAAAACCTTAGCTCTTAGCCAATCCAACTACTCACCTTTTGCATCAGGGATCCTTGGTTAATTTATCCTTTCAAGAAATTTTTGCTTAATGCTTAACATATTCCAGCCATTATATAAAGTAATAGAGATGTGTTTTGTTTTGTTTTTTAATTCATGATGACCTACCCTAGAGGAGCTCATGGCTAAGTGGGAGAGTGACATAAAATGATCATCTTGCAATGTTGTGCTAAGTTTGGGGACAGAAGGAAGCACACAGGGCACTATGAATGCACAGAGGAGAGGACCTCATCCCAGCCTGGGGTGGAGCAATATAAGTAAAACCTGCTGAGAGGAGACGTCTCAGATGAGTCTTAAAGAAATGATGAAAAGGAGGTAGACAGATAAAGAGGAGGGGGTGCATTCCAGGCAGAGGGGTCAGCATGCACAAAGGCATAAAGTGAGAACAGCATAACAGGTGTGGGACAGGAAAAGCAGCCAGTGCCGCTCAAGCGCGAAGTTCATGGCATGGAGGGGTGAGAATATTTTCCAAACAAAAGCTGAAGATATATGGCCCCAATGAGGCGGAATGTTCCAAATCAGGAATGTGTCAGAAAATACCAGAGATGATGTCACCAACATACTGGGTAGTCAGAGCTCAATCTGCTACATTCTCCTGCCCCTACACGCCCCTCAACTCCCTACTGAAATACACCAGGAAATAAAACTCGCTGTGCAAGATTCTGGCAGGGCCTTCTCACACCAACCCTCATATTATTTATAATAGAAAAATAAATAAATATCCATCGGTAGGAGATTGGTCAAATCAACTGGGGTACATTCGATTATACTATGCTGTCATTTTAGACTTTATTTAATAGCAATAGAATGAGAAAATCATCATGACATAAAATTATTTTAAATAAAGCAAGTATATTCATACACTGAGTAACTTCTATTTTAAAAAATAAGTGTACATGTATCTGATAATATAATATAATATCATCATTAAACCTTTTATTTGTTTAATGATGATATTATATTATATTATCCCCTAAAATGCAATCTTATCCTCCCTAAAACACTTCAAAGTCCAAACCCCTCTATCATGGAGCCCAAAGCCCAAAATCATCTGGCCCTCTTCCCACCCCACCCCCTGCTTGCCATCTCTCACCTCCAGACCTTTGCACATGCCGTCTCTCCTCCTGAAATGCCTTTCCCCATTCCCCTCGCCTGCCTGACCAGCTCTGCTCACCCTTCAAGATGCAACTTAGATGTTACTGACTGTAGAAGGCCTCCTCAGACTACCATCACCTTCACTGGGTAACTTAAAACAATAGACATTTATTATCCCAAGAAGTTTCTGAGAATCAGCAAGCCAATAGTGTCTTAACCGTGTGATTCTAGCTCAGGGTCTCTCGGGAAGTTACATCAAGATCTCGGCTGGGGCCGTAGTTATCTGAAGGCTTGACTGGGGCTGGAGGATCCACTTCCAAGATTTCTACGGCTATTGGTTTTTCCCCACATGCATGTCATCATGACATGGCAGCTAGCTTCTCTGAAGGGAGAGTAGACCAAGAAAGAAAGCAAGGATATAACACAGATTCAACGTCTGTTTTAATCCCCATTTTATACATAATGAGACACAGAGAATTGAGACATGTCCAGGGTCACACAGCCAGTTATTCTGAGAGGCAAAATTTGAACCAGGCAGCCTGGCTCTAGAGCTGTCACTCTTAACCATCATGCTATACTGCCTGTCCAGGCAAGTTGGTATATATTTGCTGGATAAAAGAAACTGCTATTTGCTAGGAGCCATTGTTAATATATGCTTCCTTAAATTAGCTCATTTTTGATTCACTCATACTATGTGCCAAGCACTATGCAAGACACTTAGGAGTCATTTCAGTCATGCACACATCTACAACCCTCCTTGCCCTCAAGGAAAATCCCAAGACTCCAGGGCATCCATGGCTTGGAAGGGGAAGGACAGCCAAAGTTCTTTGTCTTTGGAGAGCTGGCCTCCTGATTCAGTTCCTGGGAAGAGCCAGGTTTCTCTGGTGAGGCCACCTGAGCTGAGCTACTGCAGGCCACTTGGGCCAGAAGGCCCAGCATCACCGCTGCCCGCTAAGGCAGTCTGCTTGCCCCTCAGCACCGTCTCTGGGAGATTAGGATGGGACCTGTGTGTGCAGGGTGAGGCTAACAGCTGTGGTTTGGGCCAATGATTTCACTGGAGAACCATTCCCCAGCTGCCTTCCCCAGGCTGCAAGAAACCTTGGAGGGAGACATCCCAGCAGTGAGATCACCACAGAGGCCCCAGGCACAATGGCACCCTTGTACGGTGTAGCTTGTGATCTCACGGGTCCAGAAACACTGAGCTATGGTCTCTGCCCTGGCCCAGCCCCACCCAGGTGCAGCCCAGTGCAGCCTGCAATGTCCACGAGCTGGGATCAATCCTCTCCTCCAAACCAAGGTTTAGGATCAGTGAGAAGAAACCAGCAATATCTCCTGTGGATGAATTTTTCAACTCTGTCCTCAGGTTTAAAATCATAAGAAGAGAATTTGAAGGTCCTTCCACTGAATTACTACCTGTTCTAATTTGAATATAGGGGATATTCACATTCCAGTGCACCACACATACTAAAGAACCATACTTTATTCTTTCATAAAACATTTTCCTCACCTTACTCAGATAGGATTTAAGATTTAGACACACACCATGCATCAAGATTATATGAATTTATATTGGAGAGAAAGACGAGACATCAAGACTGCAACATTAAATGGAGCCAAGAACAAGGCAAATACAGAAAATGCATATCATACAGTCCTTTACATTTGGAAAGAATGGCTCTACTGTGGTGGCTCTGAGCTTCCCAGCAGCCAAAGTGAAGAATAAAACCCAATCAAATTTTAAAAATCAGTGTTCGGCATGCTTTTGTCAGTATATTTTACTTGAATAATTTCTTTCACAAATTGTACTGTTTGTGAGATTAAAACCAGCCAGTTGCTCAAGAAAAACACAGTTACCAGAAAAAAATTTATTCCAAGATTGACCATAAAGAGTATATTAAGTGAAGTCATGAATCACATCCTTATAAAAATCTCTTGGTGTATGCCAATGTTATTTCTCCAAAAATGAGGGGTTGGCAAACTGTAGTCCATGAGCTAAATCTGGCCCTCAGCCTTTTTTTGCAAATAAAGTTTTATTGAAACATAACTATGTTCATGTGCTTATACATTGTCTATGGCTGCTTTCACATTATAAAGGCAAAGTCAAGTAGTTGTCATACAGTTTATATGGCAGATACACCCTGAGGTGACCCACAATGAGTCATGCCCTTGGGTATGAGTGGAACCTGTGACCAGCTCCTAACCAATAGACTATGACAAAAATGATGGGGTGTCACTCCCTTGGTTATGTTTCCTTATGTGAGACTTTGTCTTAGCAGACTGAAGGGACTCTCCGGCTGCCCTGCTGCTACAATGCGAACTACCAACAGAGAGGGCCACATGGCAAGGAATTGCTGGAGGTCCCTAGGAACTACAGACCTCAGTCCTATAAACAGAGGGAACTTAATTCTGCCAACAACCATGTGAACTTAGATATAGCTCCTTCCCAAGCTGAGCCTCCAGATGAGAATGCAGCCCAGCCACCCGATGGATAGCAACCTTTGAGACCCTGAGCAGAGGACTCAGCTAAGCTATGCCCAGACCCTGTTCAACTGAAACTGTGAGATAACGAATGTGTGTTGTTTAAGCTGCTAAGTTTGTGATAAGTTGTTACCCAGCATAGAAAACTAATACACCATATAGCTCACACAACCTAAAATATGTACATTTGGCCCCTTCCAGAAAAAGTTTGCTAACCCATGCACTAAAGCACTATTCAAAAAAAAAAAAAATATTCCACAAAAAATATGTGTGGTTTTCAAAACACACATGGAGAGAAGTAATAAGAATGTTTGGAGGCCCTGCTCTGGGCCAGCATTGTCAGAATTTGTTAGAGACCCACTCAGTCCAGTAGACTCCCATGTGTCTCTGTGCAAGTGTCACCACGTCCATCCCTGCATAGTGATGTCCACCTGTCTGGAGCATGAGCTTCATGAGGACAGAAAAGATGCTCACCTTGGTCACCACGGTAACGGTAGTGCTTAGCATGTGCCCAGCACAGAGTGGATGCTCACGAGAGCTGTGTTACGTCACACTAAAGGGCTTTTGCACAGCCACAGAAACAATCAACAAAATGAGAAGGCAACCTACGGATTGGGAGAAAATACTTACAAACTACATATCTGATAAGAGGTTAATACCTCAGATATATAAAGAACTCAGCCAACTCAATAGAAAAAAAAAAAATCCTTAAAAAAGGCTTGCATTCTTAAAAGTAGGCAAAGGACCTAAACAGATGTTCTTCCAATGAAGAATGGCCAACAGGTAGAAGGAAAAAAATGCTCATTATTACTGATTATCAGGGAAATGCAAATCAAAAACAAAATGAGATAGCACCTCACACCTGTTAGGGTGGCTATTATCAAAAAGACAAGGGATAATAAATGTTGGTGAGGATGTGAGGAAAAGGGAACCCTTATATACTGTTGATAAGAACATAAATTGGTGCAGCCAGTGTGGAAAACAGTATGGAAGTTCCTCAAAAGACTAAAAATAGAACTACCATATGAACCAGCAATCCCACTTAGGCGTATATATCCAAACGAATTGAAATCAGTATATTGTAAAGATATCTGCACTCCCATGTTCATTGCAGCACTGTTCACAATAGCCAAGATATGGAAACAAGCTACATGTCCATCTACAGATAAATGTATAAATAAATTGTTGTATATCTGTGGAATATTATTCAGCCTTAAAAAAGAAGGAAATCCTATCATTTGTGACAACACGGATGAACCTGGAGGACATTGTGCTAAATAAAATAAGCCAGACATGGAAAGAAAAATACTGCATAATCTTACTTATATGTGGAATCTACAAAGTTGAACTCAGAAGCAGAGAGTAGAATGGTGGTTACTTGGGGCTGGGGTGGGGAGGGGTGGGGGAGGGGATGGAAGGGAAGACGTCAGTCAAAGGACCCAAAATCCCAGTTATGTAGGAGGAATAAGTCTAGAGATCTAATGCACAGCATGAGGACTGTAATCAGTACTGCTGTACTGAATACTGGAAATCGCTGAGAGCACAGACTTCAGGTGCTCTCACCTCCAAAATCACGGTGACCACGTAAAGAGATGGATGCGTTAATTTGCTTGACTGTAGTAATCATTTCACTCTGTATATGAAACCATCATGTTGAACACTTGAAATGTATACAATTATATTTTTAAAACGTTTTTAATTAAACAAGCTGTGTTGAGTGGACGAATGGAGCAATGAAGAAATGAAGGCTCAGAGAGACTAATTTCTGAACTACTCCACAATCTGCATCTGGACAGACCTGTATCCTTTCCCCTCACCGTCCACTCCCTTCCCTCCCCTCTGCAAAAAGGGGGACGTGCCTTGCTTCTCCCCCTTCTTAAGTGTCCACTCGGCTCTCCCACCCTGTCCCCAGTGCAGAGAAGTCTAGCAGACCACCTCTTTCCACAACCAGCCCCTGCTAAGTGGTGTTAGGAAAATAAATATCCACGGTGCAGATTTTGCCATGTTGCTCTCCTCCCTGTAAAACAGCTCATGAAACGCTCTAGACATCATTGCAATTGTTCTTGCTGCCTCATACAGGCGATGGTTTAAAGCTGAGGATGGAGGAAGAGGGGAGATCCTGTTGCAAGGGGGTTCTTTGGGGGACCAGGTGCTTCCTGAGCTTCCAGAAAGTTGGAGCCTTGCTGCAGCCGTGAGTGAAGGCAGAGGGCCTTGCTCAGTGGGAACCCAGGGTTTATGACCGCTCACGTGTCTGCAGGTCAGCTGGGCAGTCCTGCTGCTCTGAGTAAGGCCTAGTCATGTGCTTGCTGCTCCAGGCGGGACTCTCACGTGTCTGGGAATCAGCTGGCTGTTGACTGGTCTAGAATGCCTTCTAGTTGGACAAATGAGCTCCACGTGGACTAGCATCTTCTAGTGACAAGGCCAAGCTTGGTCACCAGGAAGAGGCAGGGCTCTAAGAAAGAGGAGAGATGCACCGCGTCTCCTGAGACCGTGGCTCTCAGTTGGCGTCCCCTCCTCAGCTTCTAAGAAGAGGCAGGAGCAAGGTACGTCTCCCTTTTTGCAGAGAGGAGGGAAGGGGGTGGGTGGCGAAGTGAAGCAAGTCACAAGGGGAGGCCAGATTCAAGGATGGGCAATAGGCTCCACCTCTCAATGGAAGGAGCTGCAAAGTGATTTTGTAAAGGGCACAGGCACAGAGAAGTCATTCACTGGGACCATGGAAGCAATCAATCAGTCACAGCCACAGGGGAGCCCATCAGAGAGCCTCCTACAGGTCTTACTCAGGACAGGTGCCCACTCCCACCAGGCCATGGCCCATGAGGACCGAGACCTTGCCGGGCTTGATCACTGCTCTCTTTCCGACACCTAGCATGACACCTGAGCGGGTTCATCAATTAAAGCAAACAGCTATGGGAACATGCTATGGAACAAAAGCATGTTCTTGTCTCCTCCAGTGCTTAACTATATAAGATCACAACCTGCAGAGTTTCCCTCCTCAGACCAAGCCTCAATGAACACCACCTGCAGAAGGGTGTTTAGCAGATGCTTATGCATGAGGATGATTTGAAAAATTCCTCAAACTTAATATCACCGTGGATTCCAGGATCTGAAAGAATCTCCCCACCCTCCAAGAGAAGAGAGAGTCTCTCACCAGTGTGCCCCCCCTTTTGTTGCCGGAGCAGTAATGTTTGGGGAGAGCAGAGCAGAGCAGATGTAGTACTTCACCTTTCTTTCCATGACATAGAGCGTCTGAGAATGTGCGGTTGCTCCAGCCGGGGTGACGGCGTGTGCGTGTGCAGCTGGGTTGTCAGCCCACACTGCTCCACTGGGCTCCAGCATGGGCTTGTTGGTGAGGCAACACAGGGGGGCTCCAGTGCAAGGAGAGAAGAGGCTCCTGGTGGGCCCAGCTCCAAGCTTTCCCGCAGGCTAAGAATGTGGGGCAGCTAATATGTCTCCAGATGGTCCAATGGCTCGCCACAGTCTCCATATGCACACACATACACACATGCACATATACACATGTGCATGCACATTCACACACATGCACACTCACACAGATATACATGCACATTTACACAGTGCATACACTCTCATACACATGCAATGCACATACAGGCATGCGCATGCACACTCACAAGTGCACAAATACATGTGTGCATGCACATTCATGCATATGCACACACACATACACGTGTGTGTACACCCACATGCACACTCGCACACATACACACACACCCAACATGAAATCAGCAAGTCTCAGTACCACCCAGACCACCCGCTTTTGTGTTCTCTTTCCTGATCCCAAGCCCGTATTCCTTCAGTCAGGTGACACTTTTGACATTTTAAGTCTAGTGAAGGCCCAGCCCAAAGAACCCAATGGACTCCATGTTGGATGCTGAGTTCTTGCATCTTGATTTCTGGTTTCACCCCTCCCTCCAACCCCCAATCCACACCCAGCTTGCGTTCACTTCCTGGTCATGCTTCTCCAAGTTTTCCTTCCAGACCCCAATCTCAATCCCCTGATGCTCCAGCCAGAATCTCATCCCTGGGACTAAGTTACATTCAGCACCAGCCACTCCATCTTCAACTTGCACTCCCCTGATGCCTCCCATCTAGAACAAACAGAGACCTATCCCCATAGCCATGTATTCCAGACTGACTAGTGTGGCATTCTTAGGGTCATTTGTGCTATAAAAGACAGACTCCCCCGGCCCCAGGGGGGCTGAGGGGTCGCTGACTGTGCTGGAACCCCAGGGCACTTTTTAAAGAGAGAGAAAAGTTCTGTATCTCAATTATAGTGGTGGTTACATGACTGTATACATTTGTCATAACTCACTGTACTGTACATCCAAGAAAAGGTAAATTTTACTATGTGTTACGTATATTTCAATAAATCTGATTTTTAAAAATTAGCTTTGTTTCTTTTTTAAAAAGAAGTCTTCAGTGTTAGACTCTTCCACCCACTTCAGCCAATCCTCAACCTTGGTGGGGAGGAGAATTTTAGGATAATAATGAATCAAAGTGGTGCTTTAGGGGCAACAATCAGTCCTAATGAGAGCTCCGGGTCTTTATCTTTTGACTGCTCTTCTTAGAAGTAGGTGAGAGTCTAGGGCAAAGGTACTTACTAGCATAGGGGGCAGAGGAGGTAGGAGGGCACTGAAAATGTTACTTCCAGCCTGAGATGCTCAAGATAAAGACAAGACCCCAGGAGAAGAGGGGAGGACAGGGAGGAGAGAGGAAAACCAAGGGAGAGTGGACTGCAAACATTCAGGAAAGGGAGATTCAGTATTGCCTGAAAAGCCATCTGAGAAGAGGAAGAAATGGCTTCCTCCAGACTCTGAGTATGTTACTGAGCAACTAAGATCCATGCACTCGGGCGATGCCTTTGCAGCCAGCATTGGATGAGATGGCAGGGTTGCTACTGGAAAGGACCCTGATTAGCCAAAGAGAAGAGAAGTCATCGTGGAGTCTGTCACTGTCACACCAAAGGGGGAGATATTCTTGAGCAGAGAGCTCTTTCCACCACTACCCAGAGTCTAATTCTAAGTCAGCCCCGTCCTGGCGCCCAGCCTTCAATCATATGTAACAAACAACCCCTTGCAAATGGGTTGATCACCTTCCAACCTGCTGAGCCCAGTGCACTATGAGCAGTGGTGCACTGATATGTTTGCAACTTGATCCCTAGAACCCATTCCTCCAGAAGTAAGAAAGGACCAAATGGTGCAAGACCAAGGAGAGAGGAAAGGGAGCGGATGGGTAGAGAAAGCTGAACAGGACCCCAGCCAGTATGACTCTCCAAGCTCAGCACTTCTCAGCGGGCACCAGAAAAGAGGCCTTGCACCTCTGAATTGAGACCTCCTTCTCCCTGTAAATTCTTTCCATGCTTTGTGACAGCCAATTTGCATCCATCCATCTTTGAGAATCTTCGTGGTTCATAAACACTTCACAAAAAAGAGACTAAAGTGAAGTACAGAACTCTGGCAAAATCCTCATCAGAAATACAGGCAAGCATTCCCCATCCTACATTAATTTTTGCATGATTTTTCCAATTTGGTGACTATGCATTGGACAAAACATATGATGCAGCTTTGCAGCAATTGCGCTCATGGTTACAACCCACAGGAAATAAGTGCGTATGTCTGCCAGAGGACATGCAAAAGAATGCTCATAACAACATTATGGGTTATAGCCCCAAACTGGAAACCACCCAGCTGTCTATCAATAGTATAATGGGTAAATAAATTGTGGTATCTTCAGACAATAGACTGCAATACACCAATGAAAAAGAACTAGGAGGACATGAACAACATGGATAAATCTCACATACATAATGTTGAGCAAAAGAAGCCAGACCGAAAAGTATGTGCCTATAATTTTATTCACAGAAAGCTCAAAACAAGCAAAATTCATCTCTGATGGGAAAAATCCAAATACTGGTTGCCTTTAGGGAATGACTAGGAGGGGCCCAAGAGAGACTTCTGGGTGTTCATAATGTCTGTTTCTTGATTTGGGTGCTAGTAACATGGAAATATTTATTTTGTAAACATTTATCTAGCTGACATTTTAAGTTTGTGTATTGCTTTATGTATATTGCATTTTAATAAAATATATATATGTTTTATATCCACCTATATCTATTCGTCTACATATTGTGTTTATATGTGTATGTGTGTATATACATATATATAGAGAGAGAGAGTGTGTGTGCATGCACATGCCAGGCACTAGGAATTTAACGCTTTTAAAAAATGCACAGTCCATGCCCTTGTGGAACTTAAGAGCTCGTGCAGGAATAGCATTAATCAAATAGTTACCCAAAGGAATTAAGAATAACAAACCATTGTAAGTGCTATAAAAAGAAAGTGGGAGAGATTGTAACATAATGTCAGTTTAGACCTAACATCAGAAACTGTCTTTGAGGAATGACACTTCAGCTAATATCTCAAGGAGGGCAGCAGTTAGCTGGTGTGATGATTAATTTTAGGGGTCAACTAGACTGGGCTGGTAGAACATTATTTCTGGGTATGATTGTGAGGGTGTTTCTGGAAGAGATTGGCATTTGGATTAGTGGACTAAAAAAGGAAGATTTGCCCCCACCAATGTGGGCAGGCACCATCCAATCCATTGAGGGCCAGGATAGAATAAAAAGGCAAAAGAAAGACAAATTATCTCTCTTCTGGAGCTGGGACATCTGTCTTCTCCTGCCCTCAGATATTAAAGCTCCAGGTTCTCAGGCCTATGGACTCAGACTGAATTACACCATCAGCTTCTCCAGCCTACAGTCAGCAGATCATGGGACTTCTTTGCCTCCGTAATCACGTGAGCCAGCTCCCATAATGAATTTCCTGTTATATAGCGGTATGTCCTCTTGGTTCTGTTTCTCTGGGGAATCCTGACAGATACAAGAGAGGAGCAAAGGTTCCGAGCAAGACAAGCTTGGCCTTTGGAAAGGACTGACAGGGTGGAGGACATCAAGTGAGAAGCGTCAGGACACAGCAAGGCCAGAAAGGTGGCACAACAGGGTAGATTCAGAGGACCATATTAAGGACTTGGGGTTTTATTCTGAGAGCAGTAGGGAGATCCTGAAGACTTTTCAGTGGAGAGCAACATAATCCTATCTGCATTTACTAAAGGCATCTGTCATTTGTGTGTAGCAAAGACTGCAATGAGGCAAAAGAATACACGGGGAGACCAGCTATGAGTTAACTGCAATAGCCCATGCATGAACTACAGGGCTGGTGGAGAAGGGTTTACAGATTTCAATTATTAAAAATGTAATTTAACACCAGCTCTGTGGAAAAAAATAAAGTACACACCACATTAGATATAGCAAAACACAATAACAACAAATAAAACCTTCAGTGGCTGACAACAGCACACATTTATCCATATACTTGAATACCTCTGGCTTCATCAATATCACATTCAAAATTTACCCCTAAATCCTCTTCAAATTTAGAATCTAAACACTATATTAATCACTTTGGCCATGGAAAGTCAGGCACAACATTAGGCATAGGACTGGGAGCGATTGCTGTTTGTCCTAATGGCTAACCTTTATTGAGCACGTGCCATTCGCCAAGCATTCTTCTTAACGTTTACTTGGACTGACTCTTAGTCCTCAAGACAACTCTATTGGGTGGATGATATTATTATCTCCAAGTACAGTTGAGGACACCAAGGCAGAGAGAGGTGTCCAAGATTCCCAAGTTACTGAGAGGCAGAACAAAGGCTTAAGCCCGGGCAGTATGGTGCTAGATCCGCATTTTAACAAACAGGCTATAGTTTTTTCCGTGACTGAATCATTGATCTTGACCTTTTTACAAACTTTTGACTAACAGAGTGATTTCCAAAAAGTACTGAAGTTTGGGAGGGGAGAGGAATGCAGGGGAGGGGAAGTGTGCTATCCACCCTGAGTGAATCATTGTGCAGTGTGTGCATGTATTGAAACCACACACTATATCCCACAAAAATGTGCAAGTAAATGTTAAAATAAAATTAATTAATTTAAAAAATACTGAAGTTTGTTTGCATTTCCAATTGGGATAAATTCGTTGTTCTGCTCTGTCCTTAACTGAATTATACATTCCTGGAAGTTAAGTAGCTTCTCTTGAAAGTCAGCCTGAAGCTTTTGACTGTTAGACATTGGGTACTTGATGTCCTTCCTGACACATAAATCTGTCACACCAACCATTGTTGGCTTCAAAAAGTCTTATGCTGTAGTCCAAAATATTTGACTATTTTAACTGCATTGATGGTATTTCCTTCATGATGGAAAACCTACAAATTCAGCAAATTCTTGTTTCAGTGCTTAATCCTAGTGTAAGTTTTTTGAAGATACTTCATATGTGGGCAGCATTAAGTTATAATAAACCCTGTAAAGTGCTACCAAGTCAAATAACTCAACCGAAATGACAACCAGACGAATACAGGAAGTTTGCACATGTACTAGAAATGACAGCTCTGCCACAGTTGACTCCAGGACTGGGTAGGTGACAAGTTTCTTTTGACAACTATTAGAAGATGCATCCTCTTTTTAAAAACATAAAAATAAGAAATACGAAATTTCTGACTGGAGAAAATATAGTATTTTGGAACTAGAAACTCTCTTTTCTTTAGGCAAGAAGTCAATCTTCCCCATGGCAGGAGTCTGCCCCTTCATGGCTCTAGTCTGGCTCCCCTGCATCCTATTCTAGACCTCCAAACAGTTTCATCTGTCCACAATTAGCCCTTCATATCCCACTAACCCAAAGACATCAACTGGAATAGTAAACACATTCTAAATACCTTTTGAAGACCATGTAAATGTACTGCCTCTAGTATCAGGTAGCCTTGTCCCGTAATTCATGACCTTGTGAGTATGAGCAAGTTACTCTGAACTCAGTTTCTCATCTAAAGATAAAATGAGAGAGTACATATAAATATTTCAATATAGAATGTGGCACCTAGCGACTTACTGATGAATGTTAAGTTGCTATTATCACCATTAATATCATCATCTTCACAGTAGCAGATTTCATCTTATCAGTTAAGACACTTAAGCAATTGGTTAATTGTGCCGGTCACGGAAAAACGACAAAAAAAAAAAAAAAAAAAGTTAGTTCAAGTGAGAAATTAACAATAACAAAAAAAAGATATATTCTGATGTCTACTTTTACCTGTATCAGGTAGCTTGCAGCAAACCAATGTTTATGCCAAGAAAAACGAGGAAAGTCAGAGAGTTACTGAGGCAGCCACATGCCAGAAGTCAAAAGCCTGGAGAGCAGAGAACCACAGAGGTGAGCCAGCGCAGTCCTCTCTTTCCCCTAATGGCATATGCAAGGAATTCAGGCAGAAGGTGACTGTTCAGGGCAGAGATTCCAGCAAAGCTTTCGACAATCTCACAGAGCTGAGGAGATCAAAATTATAGCCCAGGCAGCCAAGAATTGAGGGACCAAGATCCCTGAGAGAAGAGAGGCATGGGAAGTGAGCCCAACACTCGTTTCCCTCAAAGCATTTGCACACAGCAGAAAGCTAAGAAGCTGAAAATTCTAACCTTGCAATTCCCTGTCGATTGACTGTTCAGGGTTCTGATACGGAAGCTGAATAAACAAAGATTTTTGCTTTGTTTGCACTTAAAACTTATTTTTAAAGAGGACTAAAGAGTAGAAGAGTACCAGAGTTCATGCTCTTAACCACTAAGCAGTAGTGGACTTGGTGACTATGCTTTATTGCTCACCTCATTAGTCCATTTGTCTTAACTGGGTATTTTCAGAAATATCAAAGAATTCTGGGGCTTTTCCTGAAAATTTAGAATAAATGAAGACATCCTGAAGGAAAGAAAGAAAGAAAAAAAGAAGGGAAGGAAGGAAGGAAAGTAGGAAAACAGGAAAGAAAGAACTTTTAAAAACTGACAAAGGAATAATAATATTAAACAAAATTTTCTTTAAAATCTGAGAAGAGTCCTCTATCTAATTTAAAAATTAAATATGTAATTTAGAGCCTTCACCAAGAAATCTTCAAGCCCAGATGGCTTCATGGGTGAATTCTTCTAAATATTTAAAAGAGAAATAACAGTAATCTTAAATAATCTCCTTTAAATAAAAGAAAAAATAAATCCCATTTCATCTTTGTTTGTTTTTTAGGGTTTTTTTTCTGGCTACTGTTAGGCATGGAGAGCTGAAACTGTGAGCTTGGTATTATCAGCACCACACTCTAACCAAGTCAGCTAACCAGCCAGCCCTCCATTTTATCTTATAATGCCAACATAACCTTGAAAATAAAATCCAACGACGACATTATAAGAATTATGAATTAGAACAATTAAAGAATTAAAGAATTTAATTCATTATAAGAATTAAAAATTAATGTCTCCCATAAACATAGATGAAAATATTGTAACCAAATATGAACTAACTATATATAAAAGAATAATATATGACAAATAAATTGGATTTATTCTACCAATGCAAGGTTGGTTTTATATTCAAAATTAATAAATCAATATAATTCACCACATTAATGCAATATAGGAAAAAAATCATTAGACAAGTTCAATAAATGAAGAGAGGGCATGTATAAAGCCAACTCCACTCATGATTTTTCTATCTTTATTTATTTTTAGTTTAATTTTATTTTATCAATATACACTGTGGTTGATTATTGTGGCCCATCACCGAAACCTCCCTCCCCCCCGTCCCTCCCAATGACCTTATATCTGTTCGCTTGTCGTAACAGCTTCAAAGAATTGTAATTGTTGTGTCTTCTTCCCTCCCCCCCAATTTATTTGTGTATTTATTTATTTATTTTTAGCTCCCACAAATAAGTGAGAACATGTGATATTTCTCTTTCTATGCCCGACTCGTTTCACTTAATAAAATTTTCTCTAGGTTCATGCATGTTGTTGAAAATGGCAGTATTTCATTCTTTTTTATAGCTGAGTAGTATTCCATTGTGTAGATATACCACATTTTCTGTATCCGCTCATCTGATGATGGACATTTGGGCTGGTACCAACTCTTAGCTATTGTAAAGAGTGCTGCGATGAACACTGAAGAACAGGTATACCTTCAACTTGATGATTTCCATTCCTCTGGGCATATTCCCAGCAGTGGGATAGCTGGGTCATATGGTAGATCTATCTGCAATTGTTTCAGGAACCTCCATACCATTTTCCATAGAGACTGCACCATTTTGCAGTCCCACCAACAATGTATGAGAGTTTCTTTTTCTCCACAATCTTGCTGGCACTTATCATTCACAGTCTTTTGGATATTAGCCATCCTAACTGGGCTGAGATGGAATCTCAGTGTGGTTTTGATTTGCATTTCCCGAATGCTGAGTGATGTTGAGCATTTGTTCATGTGTCTATTGGCCATTTGTATATCTTCCTTTGAGAAATACCTATTTAGCTCCTTTGCCCATTTTTTAATTGGGTTACTTGTTTTTTGTTGTTGTTGTTGTTGTAATGTTGTTTCAGTTTCTTGTATATTCTGGATATTAGTCCTTTGTCAGATGTGTATTTTGCAAATATTTTCTCCCACTCTGTTGGTTGTCTTTTAACTCTGTTAATTGTTTCTTTTGCTGCGCAGAAGCTTTTTAGTTTGATATAATCCCATTAGTTTATTTTTCCTTTGGTTGCCCATGCTTTTGGGGTCATATTCATGAAGTCTGTGTCCAGTCCCACTTCCTGGAGAGTTTCTCCTATGTTTTCTTTAAGAAGTTTTATTGTTTCAGGGTTTATATTTAATTCTTTAATCCATTTTGAGTTGATTTTGCTATATGTTGAGAGGTATGGGTCTAGTTTCATTCTCCTGCATATGGATATCCAGTTATCCCAGCACCATTTGCTGAAGAGGCAGTCTCTTCCCCAGTGTGTAGGCTTGGTGCCTTTGTAAAAGATCATAAGACTGTAGGTGTGTGGGTTGATTTCTGGGCTCTCTATTCTATTCTATTGGTCAGTGTGTCTGTTTTTATGCCAGTACCATGCTGTTTTGGTTATTATAGCTTTGTAGTATAGTGTAAAGTCAGGTAGTGTTATGCCTCCAGCTTTATTTTTTTGCTCGGGATTTCATTGGCCCTACATGGTCTTTTTTTATTCCATATAAATATCTGGATAGTTTTTTTCATTTCTGAAAAAATGTCATTGGAATTTTGATAGGAATTACATTGAATTTGTATATCACTTTGGGTAGTATGGACATTTTTCACAATGTTGATTCTTCCAATCCAAGAGCATGGGATATCTTTTCATCTTCTTTTGTCCTCTTTAATTTCTCTCAACAGTGGTTTATAGTTCTCATTATACAGATTTTTCACATCCTTGGTTAACTCTATTCCTAAGTATTTTATTTTGGGGGTGGCTATTGTAAATGGGCTAGCTTTCTTGATTTCTCTTTCTGCATGTTCACTATTGTAGAATAGAAATACTACTGATTTTTGTGTGTTGATTTTGTATCCTGCTATTTTATTGAAATCGCTTATCAACTCTAGGAGATTTTTTGTAGAGGCTTTAGGCTGTTCAATGTATAGGATCATATCATCCACAAACACAGACAGTTTGACTTCATCTTTTCCAATCTGGATGTCCGTTATTTCCTTCTCTTCTCTGATTGCTCTGGCTAGTACTTCCAACATTATGTTGAATAGGAGTGGTGAGAATGGGCATCCTTGTCTAGTTCCTGTTCTTAAGCTTTCAGCTTTTCCCCATTCAGGATGATATTGGCAGTGGGTTTGTCATATATTGGCAGTGGGTTTATCATATATGGTTGAGATACTTTCCCTCTGTACCTAACTTGTAGAGAGTCTTTATCATGAATGAGTGTTGAATTTTGTCAAATACTTTTTCAGCATCTACAGAGATGATCATATGGTCCTTGTGTTTGGTTTTATTGATATGGTGTATCACATTTATTGATTTGCATATGTTGAACCAAGCTTGCATCCCTGGAATAAATCCCACTTGATCATGGTGTATAATTTTGCATATGTGTTGCTGTATTCTGTTAGCTAGTATTTTATTGAGGATTTTGCATCTATATTCATCAAGGACATTGGCCTGTAGTTTTCTTTTTTAGTTGTAACTTTACCTGGTTTTGGTATCAGGGTGATGTTTGCTTCATAGAATGAGTTTGGGAGAATTGCCTCTGTTTCAATCCTTTGGAATAGTTTGTAGAGAATTGGTGTCAATTAATCTTTGAATATTTGGTAGAATTCTGCTGTGAACCCATCTGGTCCTGGGCTTTTCTTTGTTGGGAGCCTTCTCATAACAGCTTCAATCTCTTTTATTCTTATTGGTCTGTTCAGATTTTCTACATTGTCTTGGCTCAGTTTTGGTAGTTTTTGTGTGCCCAGAAATTTATCCATTTCCTCCAGATTTTCAAATTTGTTGGCATAGAGTTGTTTATAGTAGTCACTCGTGATTTCTTGTATTTCTGAGGTATCAGTGGTAATACCACCGTTTCCATTTCTAATTTTTGTTATTTTGGTCTTCTCTCCTTTTTTAGTTAGCCATGCTAATGATTTGTCAATTTTATTTATCTTTTCAAAAAACCAACTTGTTGATTCATTGATCTTTTGTATCATTTTTTGGGTTTCAATTTCATTAAGTTCTGCTCTGATCTTAATGATTTCTTTCCTTCTGCTAGCTTAGGGTTTGGATTGTTCTTGTTTTTCTAGTTCTTTAAGGTGAAGTGTTAGGTTGTTTATTTGCCATCTTTCCATTCTTCTGAAGTAAGAATTTAATGTGATAAATTTCCCCCTTAGTACTGCTTTTGCAGCATCCCACAGGTTTTGGTATGATGTATCATTCATCAGTTTCAAGAAATTTTTCGATTTCCTGTTTGATTTCTTCTTGGACCCATATGTCATTAAGTAGAATGCTGTTTAATTTCCATGTGTTTGCATAGTTTCCAGAATTTCATTTGTTATTGATTTCTAATTTTAATCCATTGTGATCTGAAAAAATATATGGGATAATTCCAATTTTTTTGAGTTTGTTAAGACTTGATTTGTGACCTAACATGTGATCTATCCTGGAGAATGATCCATGTGCAGATGAGAAGAATGAATATTCTGAAGTTGTTGGATGGAATGTTGTGTAGATATCTGCCAAGTCCAATTGGTCTAGAGTGTTGTTTAGATCTTGTGTTTCTCTGCTGATTCTTTGCCTAGATGTTCTGTCCAATATTGATAGTGGAGTGTTAGGGCCCTCCCTATTATGGTATTAGTGTCTATCTCCTTATTTAGGTATAATAGAGTTTGCTTTATAAATGTGGCTGCTTCGACATTGGGTGCATATATATTAACGATTGTTATGTCTTCTTGTTGGATGAATCCTTTTATCATTATGAAGTTGCCATCTTTACCTCTTTTATGGCTTTTAGTTTAAAGTCTATTTTGTCAGATATAAGAATAGCTTCTCCAGCTCATTTTTCTTTTCTATTTGCATAGTACATATTTTTCCATCCTTACACTCTTAGTCTATGTGTGTCTTTATAGGTGAGGTGGGTCTCTTGAAGGCAGCATATAGTTGGGTCCTCCATTTTTAATCCAGTCAGTCAGTCTGTGTCTTTTGAGTGGGGAATTTAATCCTTTTACATTAAGAATTGTTATTGAAAAGTGTTGATGTACTCCTAGCATTTTATTGATTTTTGTTTAGATGTCTTAAGTGTCTTTTGTTCCTTTCTTCCTGATTTACTGTTTGTCTTCTGTATTTGTTGGTTTCTTGGGTTGTAGGTAAACTCTTTTTTTCTCTTCATGGTTAGCATTTTTATCTTACTAGTGGGTTTTGATTTTTCTTGAGTTTTTATGGCAGTGGTACTTATTTTTCAGGTACCAAACCCAGTACTCACTTGAGAATTTCTTTAAGGGTGGTCATGTGGTAGTGAACTCCCCCAGTTTTTGTTTGTTTGAGAAATATACTATTTGCCCTTCATTTTGAAAGGATATCCTTGCAGGGTGCAGTATTCTTGGCTGGCAATCTCTGTCTTTTAGTATTTTGCATCTATCATCCCATTCCTTTCTAGCTTTTAGGGTTTGTGATGAAAAGTCTGATGTTAGTCAGATTGGGGCTCCCTTATTTTCACCCTTCTCTCTTGCAGCTTTTAAGATTCTCTCTTTGTCTTTGAGTTTTGCGAATTTGACTACAAAATGTCTGGAAGAAGACCTTTTGGGGTTGAAAATGTTTGGGGATCTTTGAGCTTCCTGAATCTGAAGATCTGTGTCTTTTCCTATACTTGGGAAGTTTTCTGCCACTATTTTGTTGAATATGTTTTCAGTGCAATCTCCTTTTTCCTCCCCTTCTGGAACCCCCCTTACTTGGATATTTGAGCACTTAAGGTTGTCTGATATCTCTCTTAGATTTTCTTCAATGTTTTTAATGCTTTTTTTTTCTTTTCTTTTTTTTTTTTTGTCTGCCTGTGTTATTTCAAACATCCCATCTTCAAGGTCAGAACTTCTGTCTTCTGCTTCTGCAAGCCTGCTGGTTAAACTCTCTGTTGTGTTTTGTATTTGGTTGAATGAATTCTTCAGCTCGGCCAGCTCTGCTACATTCTTTTTCAGGGTATTGATTTCCTTGTACATTTCCTCTTTCAGGTTCTGTATACTTTTCCTCCTTTCATAATGTTGTCTAGCTGATTTTCTTACATCTCGTTTAGTTTCCTTAGAATTACCACTCGAAATTTCTTGTCAGACATTTCAAGGGCTTCTTGTTCTATAGGATCTAGAGCTTGAGAGTTATTACCCTGTGGTGGTGTACTTTCTTGATTTTTCATATTTCTGGTATCTTTCCTTTGGTGTTTAGTCATTGTGGCAGGGGATTTCATGGTCCACTGGTTCGACACTATTGTCCCACTAAGATCTTGCCGGGACTGCCAGTTTGGCATGTCTGCTTCATTGCCTGTGGGCAGAAGGTTCAGGCCTCTCTGGCCGGTGCCTACTCACCTCGGCTGGGCATGGGGTCTGGCAGCAGCAAGGCCTACCTACTTGGTGGTGCTGGTGCCTCATTCATTCAAGATTTTTAAAAATTTTAGCAAAGCAGGCCTACAATAGAACTTCTAAAATCTGTAAGTACATACATTTTAAAAGCTACAGAAAACATAATACTTAACTATGGAATCTTGAAAGTTTTCCACCTGAGATCAGGAATGAGACAGGAATGTCTGCTCTCAGCATTTTAGTCAACATTGTACTGGAAGTTGTAGCCAGTGTAATAAGAAAATAAATAAATAAACAAAAGGAATAGGGATTGAAAAGAAAAAAATATTGGGGCCGAGCCCGTGGCGCACTCGGTAGAGTGCTGCGCTGGGAGCGCAGCGACGCTCCCACCGCGGGTTCGGATCCTATATAGGAATGACCGGTGCACTCAGCGGTGCACTCACTGGCTGAGTGCCGGTCACGAAAAGAAAAAAAAAGAAAAGAAAAGAAAAAAATATTGCCTTCATTGACAGACAATATAAACATGTACACTGGAAAGCCAAAAGATTCTACAAATAATTAATGTAAAGAGGAAGGCTAGCAGGCTTTACTACATACAACATCAATACATTTAAAAAATAATATTTTGATACACACCCAATAAACAATTACAAATGTAAATTTTAAAGCTATCTTATACAATAACATTAAAAAATATCAACTTGGGCTGGCCAGTTATCTCAGTTGGTTAAAACACAGTGTTATAACACCAAGGTCAGGGATTTGGATATGTACATATATCAACTACTTAAAGTTAAAACAAAATGTATGTAAGACTTTTACCTAAAAACTGAAAAGTATTATTGAGAGAAATTTTAAAGACTTAAGTAAATAAAAGTTTCTGCTATATTTTCATGAAGAAGAAGACTTGATAATTCAGAGATGCCAATTGTCCCCAAATTGATCAAGAGATTCAATGAAATTCTCAGCAGGTAGAATGTGTGTGGGGGGGGGTGTAAATTGACCTACTGTTCTAATATTTATATAGAAATGAGAAGGATCAACAACAGCCAAGATAATCTTGAAGAATAAGAAAAAATGTAGAACTTACACTACCAGATATCAAGACTTATCATAAAGCTACACTAATTAAGATACTGTGGTATTGGTGAAAGAACAGATTAAAAAACCTACATAACTGAACAGAAAGTCCAGAAACAAGGATGAAAATGTGTGGAGTGAGGAAAGGATGGGACCTGGTTAATTAGATATCCATATTCAAAAAAAAATATCTTGACCACCCCACATCACACTACACAAAACTCAAGTCCAGGTGTATTGTAGATATAAACATAAAAGGTAAAACAATAAAGCCCTTAGAATTTAACATAGGAGAATATTCTTACTATTATAAACAGAACCATAAAGGGAAAAACATGACTAATTGTATCGCAATAATATGAAGAACTTCTGTATTTCAAAGACATTAATAGAATTAAAAGAGAAGCCACAGAGTGGAAGAAGGTATTTGTGATATATATATATCTAGGGATGGAATCAAATCCAGAATATATCTAAAATTTTAAAAAGTCTACAAATCTGTAAGTAAAATGTACTTTTCCAATAGAAAAGTAGACAAATGAGTTGAATAGACACTTCATTAAAAAGAATATTCATATGGCCAATAAACATTTGGAAAGTGATCCATTTCATGGAAAATGCTAATTAAAGCCGCAATGAGACACCCACCACTGAGATCTTGGTTTCTAGACACTGTTCTCCAATGAAAGGAATCAGGGCTTCTTAGAGAAATGAGTGATTCTAAGGCTGGGACAGGGAAAATACAACATGAGCCCTGAGTATCTTATAGTCCCAGAAAGTAAAGAAGCGTTTTAAAAATAAAAGGGTGGTGGGGGTGGCACATTAAAGGGAAATAGGAGCCACCCTGAAACAGCTCCCAGTGGCCAAAGCTGAAAAAAATTGAGGAACAAATAAATAATATAGTATTGAATTGATACGGGTTATACATTTATCTCCTCCAAAGCTTATGTGGGAGCTTGAATCCCGATGTGGCAGTGTTGGAAAGTGGAGCCATTAAGAGATGATTGGATCATGAGGACTACTGTCTCACGAATGGATTAATCCGCTTGTGAAGTAATGGTTAATGGTTTAATGGGTTATCATGGGTGTGGACTGGTGGCTTCATAAGGAGAGTGAGTGTACTGTTACTCAGCCCTTGCCATGTGACTGCCTTCATCACCACGGACTCTGTCGAGAGTTCCACCAAGAAGACCCTCACCAGATGTGTCCCCTGGTCCTTGGACTGCCCAGCCTCCAAAATGGTGAAAAATAAATTTCATTTCTTTAAATCCCCAGTTGCAGGTGTTCTGTTCTAAGTGACAGAAAACATGCTAATATATGGATTAAAACCCAAAGTATAAAATTAATACACATGAATCCATACTGATATGAATGAATGAGATGAAACAAGCCTTCCTTGCAGAAGAATTCCAAATAACCCTCCCTCCAGAGCTGGAACATAAGTCTCCCCCCACACCCCATTTGAGGGTGAGCTAGACTTAGTGATTCCAAACTATAGGGCAAAGGAGCAATAGTGACTTTACAGTGGAGAAGTCACCTGGTAAACATTACTTTAACCCAGTGATGAAGATTAACATTATTGGTGATGTCATGTGAATGTCATGTACTCCTTAATTACAGACTAATGAGAAAAGCATTTCACCTCTGTAATATTCTTTGCAAAAATCCTCACCTCCATTCCAGTCATGAGAAAAACATCAGACAGACCCAGGCTGGGGGATATGCTATGGGATAATTTGCCAGTATTTCTCAAGACCATCAAGGTCATAAAAACAAAGGAAAGACTGGGAAACTATCAGAGACCAACAGAGACTGGGGAGAAATAACAACTAAATGCAATGTAGTACCGTGGAATGTCTCCTGGAACAGGAAGAAAACGATAATGGAAAAATTAATGAAATGTAAACAAAGTCTGGAGTTTACATAGTAGTAATGTACCAATATTAGTTCCTTTGCTTTGACAAGCATACTGTAGTAATGTAAGATGTTAAAAAATGGGGAAAACTAAGTGAGGGCTACACAGAGCTTCTCTGTACTACCTTTGCAATATTCCTGTAAATCTAAAGTTACATACCACTTCACCCCCACAAGAACAGCTAAAATTAGAAACAACTACATAGACAATACCAAATGTTGGCAAGGATGTTGGAGCCACTAGAACTTTCAAACTCTACAAGTGGAAGAATAAATTGACACAAGCACTTTGGAAAATTCTTTGGCAGCATACTACACCTGAACATATGTGCAACTTAGGACCCAGCAATTTTCCTCTTAGACAGATGTGCAAAAGAAATGCATGCATATGTTCATCAAAAGACCTGTAAAAAAATGTTGATATGGCACTATTCATAATAGCTATACACTGGAAACAACATATATATCTTTCAATAGTAGAATGGATACATAAATTGGGATATTCAACTCTTCCAAAGCACATTTGAACTCAGATGATGGACAGCTGTCCAGGTGTCTTATTGTGCTAGAGGTCACCCACATCTCTTTTTGACTACCATTTATTGCATGCTTACTGTGTACAACTACACAGCTCATAGAATACTATACAACAATGAGGTTGAGAAAACTATTGCTACACTCTAAACAACATGGGTGGATTTTACAAACATAATGCCAAGCAAAAGAAGTCAAGCCTGAAACAAAAAACAAAAATATTCTGCTTGATTTAATTTATATAATAAGTAAAAGTAATCAATGATCATAGAAGTCAGGGTAGTGGTTACACTTGAGGTGGGAGTGTATAGTTGTTGGAATAAGGCATGAGGAAAGATTTTGGGGTGATGGCAAAGTGCTGTTTCTTGATCTGGTGGCTGGTTACACTGGGTGTTCCTTTTGTAAAACTACGTCCCTCTATACCTTCAGATCTGTGCACTTTTCTCTACGTATGTTATACTTCAATAAAAACTTTTCTTAAAGCTAAAAAATGATACATACATACTTCAAACCTGTTTAATTTTAACTTAAAACATATAAATGTGCATTCATTCACCACTCTTTTGATGTAGAGCCAAGATTTTCTTTGAGAACGGGTCCGCTGACTGCAGCTCCTTGTCATCTTTCTTACATAAACCACACCCATAATGCATCATCTACAATTCCCAGCGTCAGTTTCTTTGAAGTAGAGAGAGACCTTAAAGACCCTTGTGAAGCAATCTGAGTGCAGAATCTTGCTAGAATTTTATGATTTTTCCCAATCCTTTCATTGTCTCATCCACACCCAATTCCATAGCAATTTTTTAGCAGTTCTCTTTAGTCTTTTCAAAGATTTTAACTCAGCATTCATAGAAACAGTTCTCTTTTGTGCACAACTTATTTTATTTTTTAGTAATATTTGATTAAGTAATTAATAACTAAGAATTGCATAACTGGGTTTGGAACCAAACACAAATGATCACAATTGATGGACACGCAATTCTACTGTTGGGAGCAGACATACTTGGGGGTCCTGGGGACTAACCCACATTTCCAGGCACTTCCCATGATGTGGGCAAGCATTTATCGATGTGTTTTGCAGAGGAAATGAGCTTCAGTTAATCCCCTACATTTGTCAAGTGAAGAGGTCCCCCATACCAATATGCATGCCCCTAAACTCCCAACTGCTATTACTGGTCTTTCTTGGGTCATTTCTCACCTGGACCACGATGGAGATCCCTTAATGATTTTCCACATGGGTACCATATTTTCTTTAAAGTACAAATTATACACATGTTCTTGCTCAAAACTCTTTAAATGTAGAGTGCCTGACATCCCGTGTGTGCTCAGTAAATACATGCTGAATGAGCGAATGACTAAACGAATGGACATATGAGTGTTCGGATCCTCCAGGACAAAGTTCCAGCTCTTTGGCCTGTCCCACTAGACTATCCATGGTCAGTTCCTGCTCACCTTTCCAGGCATCTCATCTTCTATCTCCTCACCATACCCTGTGCTATAGTCCCATTGAGCCCCTTGTGATTGCCGGTCCACATGCCATTACACACGCTGGTCCTCTGCTTGAAGTGCTCTTTTTCATTGCCTCCCATGTAGGTGCCTTTGTAAGATTCAACCATTCCCTCGTCCTCAAAGCTGTCCCTGCTGCATCCTGGTGGAGTTTAGCAGTAGCTCTCCTACTCTACATATACAAGTAGATCTTCTGCTTTACAAATTCTGTTGTAATTCCTTGTCAGATGCCTGTCCTTCCCATAGACAGTGCAACAGAGAGATCTGAGGGCTGAAATTCAATCCCTTTTTTTGGCTTCACCACCTCAATTGTCTAGCTTGGCTTTGGCATATAGTTGGTGCTTAACAGAAGCGTGAAGGCAGGAGTTGTCTGGCCTGAGTTCAAATCCTGGCTCTTCCACTTGATAGCTGTGGAGCCTTGGGCAGATTATTTTCCAACCCTGTTTCCTGTAAACTAGGAGCGATGATACCACTTCACAGTATTCCCATGAAGATTGATTAGATCTCCTATGTAAAGAGCCTGGCACACAAAAAGTACCCAATAAGCAGAGTGGGCTGTCCACTCTCAAGGTCTAGACAACTGTCCACCTATTTCCAGTTCAAACAGAAGTATATTTGTTGAACAAATTGATGATGCTGTTCTGTCCTTCCTGCCATCCTTTGTCCTACTCTCCTCTCTGCCCTTACCACCATATCCAGGCCCCCTCTCTGTGGGTAATTTGAAATTAAAATCCCAAAGTTATTTTTCATAAGTGAGAACAATCACTCTTGGGTCTGCTGGCACAGCATCTTGACAGGGGGCTGGCAACAGCCAGTTCACTGTGAGCCCTGCCAGGGGACTGTGCACATGCTTCTAAGAATAACTCAGTGTCCAAGAATTCCGCCTGTTCTATCGCAAGCTGGGGCCAGCCAGCAGCTGGTTTGCATTAGCGTCGAGGGCGATGGTATTTATTCCACTTTACTATAGCGAGAATGATGCCCCTCCCTCCCTTATACTGCTCCCACTCTGGGCTGCCATTGAGCAAGCAGAGTCTTCATTTAACAGTCTTGAAAGCACCAGGAAGGGGTCTGGTTAGAGGTAAACTGCAGAGTAGATGAAGTTTGCCTTCTGGATCCTTTCATCCTCACGTCTGGGTCGTTCATCACACTTGGTATCTTCCTGAGTCCCCCAGTGATCTAAGTACACAGGAATAGCCCATCAAAACCTGCCATCACAAAAGCAGTGTATGTGTGGGATTAGTCCTGACCTTCTCTCCTTCCTTCCTTCATTCATTTTTATACAGAATTATTGAAGACTAAAGCTAAAGGGGGCCCAGGAGATCATTTAAGGAGGCAATTTGGTCTATAGTGGTTCTCAGGGAAGAGCAGGTGGTGCCACTCTCCTGGGGACATTTGGAAATGTCTGACAGCATTTATTTTGGGGGTGTGAGCAACAGAAGGAGCACTCCTGGCACTTAGTGGGCAAGAACTAGGGATATGAAATATCCTGCCATGCACAGAACATTTGTACATGATAAAGAATTGTCCAGCTAAAGAGTGTCAATAGCGTCCCTCTTGAGAAACAGTGCTAGAGTGGAGCGTGCCATCCTGTACCCATCCATTCCCCTCTTACTCCATAGTGTATTGGTTATAAGCACAGGCTTCCTCATTCCTGGCCTCTACATGTCTTGTCTTCAAAAATCTGAAATAGATTTGATTCATGGTAAGATGAGAGAAAAAGACCATGGGCCGTGGAGTCAAAAAAGACCAGGGCAAATGTCCTGTTTCTGCCAATGTAGTTGTGGAAACTTGACAGAGTTCATGCTTCTTAGAATACCAGCCTCCTCATCTATGCAATGGTGCTCATGATATCTATGTTATAAGATGGTTGTGAGCATGGCCGCCATATTGCACAATCCCTGGAACTGAGTAACATGGCCCAGCCGTGAGAATTAAATCAGAGAGAGGGCTTACATAGAGTACTGGATACATATTGGATGTTGAATACACTAAAAATTTTACATGCAAGTGCCTTGTACTCTGCCTGCTGTGTAGTAGATTATATCGATGTTACCCATTCACTCCCATAGATGTCATGTAACTTGCTGAAAGGCATCTGTGATTCATTGAATAAAGGCTATGTATCTAGCTCTGTGCTAGATGGTTGGTGAGGTGGCATGACGGGTGTTCATAAAAAAGACATTGGCCCCTACTGTGATAGAATTTAAAAAGTGGAGGTTCTGATAAGACCTATATGTATATATGTGATTGTATAGATGAGTATAAGATGGGCATACAAGTATGTTAGTCTATAAAGATTTGCTGTCTACCTCCTCTGCACCCTACCTCCCACTATCCCCAAAAGAATGACCTTTTGAATACTTGGTTTGTTACCAGGTCTTTGTTGTACTGATAGAGTGAGTAGACAGAAGGATGGCAGAAGCCAAATCGCTCTAAATACGACAGGATGGAGTAGGAGGGGGAGAGAGGAGGAAGGAGCCATCACAGAAAGTAAGAAGGAATGAGGGGGAGAAAACGAGAAGTAGCCTTCTGGAGGGCTGGGACCTTGGGACAAGAGATCCTGTACATGTTGCTGGAGTGCTTCTTTACATGGAAACTATCATCAGGGTAGTCCCATTGTCACACTCTGAGATATGGTTAGGAATGGCTAGAACTTCCAGAACATTCTTCCCAAAGATTTTGACAAAGTCTTGGTGCAGTCATCCAGTCCGGCTTCTTGCTTCCCCTCACCCATGCTTTCAGATTTATACTAAGTCAACCCAGCTATAAAACCCAGCTCTTAATTCAATCCCCTCCAAAACGTGACTGCTCAAAGCTCTTATGAGAGTGTCAGACTTTCCTTAAGGGGTGGGGAAGCAGAGAAAAGAGATGACATCAACAAAGCACAATAAACTTCACAATGAACATCAGACACTCCTCTTTTTAAAGGCCCTTCACCACGGGGAGGTTTCTCTACACTGCTCAGAGATTCCACTTCAGCTGATCTCACTGGTTCCTCCCTTTCCTCCTGCCCATTCCTTCCCATCACCTCTCTTCTTTTCTCTGCCCACCTTCCCAGAAGCAGAAAACAAAGGACTCTTTTTTCTCAAGCTGACAACTGAGCCATCCGTCCTTGTCCCTTTGAGTCCACCAAAACTCATGCCTTTTGGGCTTGCCTGTCCCCTCAATAGACAAATCAAGGTGTTTTTAGTCAAAGTTGTTCCCTCCCTAAAACAATGAAGTTAGAGATTTTTCACCTCATTTTGCCATCTGCAACTTAAATAATTCCAAATAAAGCATTATGAAAATTCAGAGAGCTAGTCTGGGAAGATTTCCTGGACATGGTTGACTTCATGTAGGCCCTTGAAGAATAGATGGGATTTGGAGAGAATCAGAGAGAGAATCCAGTGGTATCACAAAGTAAATAAAAGTGTGGAAGCTGCATTGGCACGGAGCATACAAGGGAGAGTGAAGGACTTGTTCTAGTTGAACCCAACAATGCATTGGCTAGTAGCATAAATGTGAGAGTTAAGGCAGAATCATGAAAGGAAGACTCTGAAAGTGTCAGGTTAAGAAGGTGACCAAACCTGATCTCACCTTTGGGATAGGCCAGTCTACTTTATTTTTATGGTTTTGTTTCTTTTTTCTTTCTTTCTTTTTTTTTTTTTTTTTTTTTTTTTTTTTTTGGTTTTTTGTCTTGTTTTGCTTGAGAAAGTCATATCAATGACCCTTTCCGATATGTGTGATGGTTAATTTTATATGCCAACTTGACTGGGCCAGAGAGTGCCCAAATATCTAGCTAGACATTTATTCTGGGTGTGTCTGTGAGGGTGTTTCTGAAAGAGATTAGCATTTTAATTGGTAGACTGGGTAAAAACAACCCACCCTCACCAGTGTGGGTGGGCACCATCTAATCTGTTGAAGGCCTGAATAGAACAAAAAGGCAGAGGAAGGGTGAATTTTCTATTTCTTTTCTTGAGATGTGACATCCATCTTCTCCTACCCTCAGACTTAGAGCTTGGGCCTTCAGATTCCAGTCCTTATACCAGCACCCCCCACCCCCCCACCCTCTGCCAGTTCTCAGGCCTTTGGACTTGTACTGAATTACACCACTGGCTTTTCCTGGTTCTCCAGCTTTCAGACGGCAGATGGTAGGACTTCTCAACCTCCATAATTCAAGTGAACCAATTCCCATTACATATATTGGTTTTGTTTCTCTGGAGAACCCTAACTAATGCAATATGCAACAGTAAAGCAAGAGCATCTTGAAGAAAGACAGAAATCCAATAGATTAAGTACATCTAATTTAGACAAACAAGCTAAATACCGGTTTGATTATGGTCAGAGCTTCCCAAAGCTATGGCTCTGTAAACACTATTGATTTTTGGAGTAGAAAATTTTCTTATCTATATGGATTTAGTTTTTTAGATAGCTAAATGTGTTTATTCTTTTGGAGTTGGTTGTGTTTTTCTTCCAACAGTTGTTTTCAGGAGAATCAGAATTCAAATCAACAGGTGCTAGGGAGGCACTGGCCAAGGTGCACTTCTGTTCCCCTCACAGGACAAGAGACAAGAAAAAAGAGCTGGATTGCATTCTGTGCAGCTCAACATGGACCTGCTACTACTGTCCCACTGTGCTATTTACTCAAGGCTGAAAAACCCACACTTTGGGAAATGGACTGATATGTCAAGTATTATGTATTAGGGACCTTAGGCTATTGAAGGACAAAGGACAAAGTCATGTCTAGCGTAGGAAGTGGGTCTCCCCTGAAGGGAATGAATCTTCGTATTTTTTAACCATGTTAGGAATAAGCAGGGGCTGAGATAAGAAATTAGAGTCTAAGTCTGGGATGGGGGGAGTGACTTACTCTTTTATCTCTCTGAGTCTTATGATAACTAGGGCCTGGACCTAGAGAGGCGAACATGCTAGAGGACACTTCTGTTGGCAACAGGTAAGATAGATGGGAGTAAGAGAAGATGTACCCTTCAGAGACCCCTAGAAAATGGTCCTCTGAGCATAATCCTGTGTAGTAGTAAGTATAAGTTTTCCTCATCCTTGTAGTTCTCTTCCATCATGACCAAATATCCAGTAGAACCCTGCCAAAAGACATAGCCTAATCTTCACCATCACTGTACGTAAAGGATGGAAGAATCTAGATCCATACTTCCTTACAGGAGGGAATGGCAGCAGCTTCAAAGAGAGCTTTCCTGAGCTAGCTAAAGAGGCAAACAGTAGCAAGAAATGGCCCAGGGAAAAAAGAGAAAAAAAAGAGCAGCAGTCCTGGAGCCAGAGGAGACAAGCAGCAACTGCATGGATGTGAGGAATGGACCAGAATTCCCACAAGGAAGCCCAGACTCATCCGGGGAGAGAAACCTGAAGGAGCTTGAGTCATGTGACAACCTCACACATGGTGCATTCTGAGACACTTGTGTTCCTCAGCGAAAAGGAGATGACTGTCATTCATCACTTCAATTTGCAGTTTTGAAGTTCATCGAAACAGCCTTATTGTTCCCACAGCTTGACTTCACAGTACTTAATGTAATAACATGGAACTTACAAAATACATTCATCCTAAGAAAATATTGCTTATGTTCATTTATTTTAATATTTGAAGGCTCTTCATAAAAATTATGCTTGATAAAAGGATTCCTGAAGTCTACGACTATGTGAGCACCTGGATTCAGCTATGCCTGAAGCCAGTGACCCTGGACTTTTTACTAGCAGGTGTGTATCATTAGGACTCTCAGTTATCAGGCTACAGGTGTGCTTGCTGATCTAGGAAGGACGGTATCCACGTTGTACTCTTCTCAGACACTTTTTCTGAAAAGAGTGCAGAAAACATTAGTGCACACATTGTTTCCTGGGGGACTGAGGGAACAGCTCAAACCTCGTGGAACAAATACAGATAAAACAGATGCCGTGGCCTTGTGCCCACCATCCATTCTGCTTCTGCTCACTGCCTGAAGAAGGAAACTGGACATTGCCTGTTTTAAAGAGTATACAGCACTTACTCAGGATTTTTCTCTCGTGACCCAGCATGGATATAGGAAGGAAGAATGCTGATCACATTGCCAAAGGATCTGGGGTCTACGTTGTGCTCTGTCTTGCTCTCTGGGCTAGGACCACGGAAACTTTTTTGTGTTCAAACAACATCTACCATGCATGGTATATGTGTCAGGTTCTACAACGATTGAGTCTCTTTGATTTTTCTCGTTGAAAGTGACCAAAATTCAGATGAACTAGTTTAAGCCAAAGAGTGGAGAAGGATGTTTATGGACTCTGGGAATCTTAGGAAACATTTCAGGAAAATCAAGTTGTATGTAGATGAATGGCTGAATTGATGGGGGAAATGCTCCAGTCATTTCCTAAAGATCTGGAAACCCTTAGGGAATGGGGGGTTCTCTAGCTATGGCTTTAAACATCAAGAGATGAACAACTCTTCATAAAATGGCATGGCTCGTCTGCATACACCCTTATTCACCTCTCCCTACCATATCCTGGACTATCTGCAGGCTAGACTGGGGAGGAAGAGTACAGAGGCCTGTTTGAGCATAACATGGCCTACAAGATGTGGACCATCCTAACATGGGATATGAGTTTGAAATACAATGTCGGAATCAGATTGTTAATTCATCCTACTGGAAACGGGAATCATTAAAGGTAGAAAATACTCATTTATACAACAATATATGTATATTTATTAAGCACATAGTACATACAAGGCCCTCTACTAAAGAAACAATAAATAAGGCACAGTCCCTGAGCTCGAGAGTATTGCCATCTAATATGGCAGTTAAAAGATGAAAATAAAAACATCTAGAACAGCACTATGCAATAGAAATATAATATGAGCCATAAAATGTAAACTTAAAATTTTGTAGTAGCCATGTCATAAAAAAAAAGAAACAGGTGAGTTTAATTTGAGTAATATATTTTATTTAAGTCAATATATGCAAAATATTTTTCAATATGTAATCACTACAAAGACATTATTGACAAGATATTTTACATATTTTTTTTCTTAACAAGCCTTCAAAACCCATTATGTATTTTACATCTCAGTTCGAACTAGACCCCATTTCAGGTGCTCCATAGCCACATGTGGAGGTGAATGGCTATGGTACTGGGTAGCACGAACCTTGAAGACATTAGTAAGAGAATCACTATAGTTCTTGCACTTCTGTGGAGGGGAAGTAAAGTGATTGCCTGTCTTTCTTAACACACAGTATCCATTTCAACTCTTTTCCTTGAATGGTACCCTGATCTTCCTCTCCACTTAACCTGTATGCATTTTCCTGTCTTCCTGTCTTTCACTTAACCTGTATGCATTTTCCTGTCTTCCTGTCTTCCACTTAACCTGTATGCATTTTCCTGTCTTCCTGTCTTCCACTTAACCTGTATGCATTTTCCTGTCTTCCTGTCTTCCACTTAACCTGTATGCATTTTGGGTGGAGTTGTTACCATGCCAGATCCACAGGTAGCTACTTAGGTCATCATATGACTCTGACCAGGTTGAGTGATTCAGGGGTAGACATATAACGCAGTCAGAGTCATTAAAATACAATGATTCTTTTGTTCAGATTTCGGGGGGGGGGGAACACATCCTCATTTCTGCAGGACTTGAATCTGGGACAACCTGAGCCTGAAGTGCCAGAGTCACCACAGAGAGCCTGAGAATGAAGCCACAATGTTGGAAGGCAGAGAGAGTTGAAGAGAAATTCCATTCTCGTGGCATCAACCAAGCTCCTAGAGAATGACTGAGCTTTTTAGTTACATGGATTAATAGACTCTTTATTCAAGCCAGTTTGAGTTTGGGAATTTTCTAAAAAGAGCCCTGATATAAGAGGGATCTTCTGTTCCATTACCCAAAAGTAGGTACTATAGAGTGATTTTTTTTTTCTAGTTTCTCCCTCCACTCATGTATCTTCTACCTGAGAAAAGAAGTAACTTAACTGGTGATACCAGTGGATCCTGACATCCATTTGGCTACATGTATCATGAGGCAGTGTCACTACACTGAATAACAAGGGGACCTGTTTGTCAGTCTTACTTGTCTTTTGCTTTCCTGGATCACAAAAATAGCCAGGAATCTGCTCTCTCTGTAGCAGCTTCTCTCCCTGCAAATGGGTGGTTGATTCATGTCAGCCCTGGGGGATCCGCGTCTTAGTCTTGCCTTCAGGATAGTCCCTGATGCATACCAGCAACACGTTCACCATTGTGACATATTACCCCAGTTTCCCCAAGAGGATCAGGCATTGGTGCTAAAAAATGTACTTCTATAAAAAGGAGATTAAATCAACATCTTATCAGAAAAACTCTCCATCCTTCTCTAAGTCATTTGCCTGTGAAAAATTCTCAACAAGTTTAATTAAATGTTTTAATATCTAAACTTCACCATTCATTCATCAAACATTAAGAGAGTACCTAATATATATAGGACAAAGTAATAGTCACTGGAGGTACAAAGATGAATATGTTACTGAACTCAGGAAGACAGTGTCTAATTTATGACAATGTTTTTAAAAGGAAAGACATGTATTGAGAGAAATAAGAAGAGGGCGGAAACATTGAGAAATGACATTTAGGAGTTAGGAGTGGTATTTACATTAAATGGAAATGGATTAAGGAGTCTAATCAAAAGGTAGAGACTTGCAAAATAGATGGGAATAATTGATCTGCTCACATGCTATATAAAAGAAGCACATTTTAAGTTCAAAGACACAAATAGATTGAAGCAAAATGATGGAAAAATAAATACAACACAAACTACCCAAAAGAGACCTGGAGTGTCTATATTAATATCAGACAAAATAGACTTGAAGACAAAAATTGTTACTAGAAACAAAGAAGAGCATTTTATAACGATAAAATGGACAATCCATCAGTAAAATATAACAATTATGAATGTATATGCATATAATAAACATGAAGTGAAAACTGACAGCATTAAAGGGAAAAATAGGCCATTCAACAATAGTAGTTGAAGGCTTCAATATTCCCCTTTCAATAATTGATAGAATGTCAATTTTTGAAGACTTGAACCAACTAGATCTAACAGACATCTATAGAACACTCTAGGAGAATACATATTCTTCTCAAATACACATGGAACATTCTCTAGGATAAGATACATGTTAGACCACAAAACAAGCCTCAATAAATTTATTTATTTATTTATTTTAATTTTATTTTGTCGATATACAATGTGGTTGAATATTGTGGCCCATTACCAAAACCTCCCTCCCTCGTCCCTGTCCTCCTTCCAACCCAACAATGTCCTTTCTGTTTGCTTGTCATATCAACTTCAAGGAATTGTAGTTGTTATGTCTTCTTCCCCCCCCCCGGTTTTTTTTTTTGTGTGTGTGTGTGTGTATGTGTGTGTGAATTTATTTATTTATTTTTAGCTCCCACCAATAAGTGAGAACATGTGGTATTTCTCTTTCTGTGCCTGACTTGTTTCACTTAATATAATTCTCTCAAGGTCCATCCATGTTGTTGCAAATGGCAGTATTTCATTCATTTTTATACCTGAGTAGTATTCCACTGTATAGATGTACCACATTTTCCATATCCACTCATCTGATGATGGACATTTGGGCTGGTTCCAACTCTTGGCTATTGTAAACAGTGCTGCGATGAACATTGGGGAACAGGTATACCTTTGACTTGATGATTTCCATTCCTCTGTGTATATTCCCAGCAGTGGGATAGCTGGATCATATGGTAGATCTATCTGCAATTGTTTGAGGAACCTCCATACCATTTTCCATAGAGGCTGACCATTTTGCAGTCCCACCAGCAATGTATGAGAGTTCCTTTTTCTCCGCAACCTCGCCAGCATGTATCGTTCAGAGTCTTTGGGATTTTAGCCATCCTAACTGGGGTTAGGTGGTATCTCAGTGTGGTTTTGATTTGCATTTCCCGGATGCTGAGTGATGTTGAGCATTTTTTCATATGTCTATTGGCCATTTGTATATCTTCCTTAGAGAAATGCCTGCTTAGCTCTTTTGTCCATTTTTTAATTGGGTTGCTTGTTTTTTCTTGTAAAGTTGTTTGAGTTCCTTGTATATTCTGGATATTAATCCTTTGTCAGATGTATATTTTGCAAATATTTTCTCCCACTCTGTTGGTTGTCTTTTAATTCTGTTAATTGTTTCTTTTGCTGTGCAGAAGCCTAAATAAATTTAAAAGGTATCTAACAACCATGGAAAGAAATTAGAAATCAATAACAGAAGTAAGTTTCAGAAATTCAAAAATATGTAGTAATTGAATGATAATTTCCTAAGTGAACATTGGGTCAAAGAAGAAATCAAAAGGGAAATTAGAAAATATTTTGAGATGAATAAAAACAAAACACAACATACCAAAACTTATGGGATGCATCCAAAGCAATGTTGAGAGAGAAATGTATAGCCGTGAGTACCTATATTTTAAAAAGAAAAAAAGACTTTAAATCAATAACCTAAACATCCAAATTAAGAAACTAAAACAAGAAGAACAAATGAAACCCAAAACAAGAAGAAAGAAAATAATATAGAGTGGAAATAAATGAAATAGAAAATAGAAAATAATAGGGAAAATCAGTAAAACCAAAAGTTGGTTCTTTGAAAAGATAAAAAAGAAAAAAAGTGACAAGCCTGTAGCTAGACTGACCATGATAAAGAGAGAATACTCAAATTACTAAAATCAGGAATGAAAGAAGGGACATCGTTACCTACCTATCAGAAATAAAAAGGATTCTAAGGTAACAAAGTGAACAAAACAAATTAGATAACCTAGATGAAATGAACCAATTTCTAGAAAGACATAAAATACAGAAACTGACTCAAGAAGAAATAGAAAATCTGAATATACTCGTAACAACTTAAGAGATTGAATTAATAATCAAAAAAGCCCCACCTTGAAAAGTCCAGGTCCAGATAGCATCACAGGTGAATTCTACCTAACATATACTAAGAATTAACATCAATCCTTCACAAATTCATCTAAAAAATAGAAGAGGAGAAAACACTTCTCAACTCATTTTACAGGGCCAGTATTATCCTAATACCAAAAGTCAGACAAAGGTGTCACAAGAAGAGAAAACTACAGACCAATATCCCTTGTGTATATAGACACAAAAATTCTCAAAAAACACTAGTGAATTGAATCCATCATAATATAAAAAGAATTACATATCTTAATCAAGTGGGCTTTATCTAAGGAATATAAGACTATTTCATCATACAAAATCAACATATAAAAATCAGTTAATGTGATATACTATATTAATAGAATAAGAGAGAAAAACACACAGTCATCTCAACAGACACAGAAAAAAGGCATTTGACAAAATCCAATACCTTTTTGTGATAAAAACGCTCAACAAACTAGGAATAGAAGGAACTTCCTCAACTTCATAAAGTTCATCTATGAAAAACCCACAGCTAACATCATACTTAATGGTGAAAATTTTAATGCTTTTCACCTAAGGTCAGGAAAAAGACAAGCATGTCAGCTCTCACCATTTATATTCAACACTGCAGTGGAGGTTCTAGCTAGGGCAATTAGACAAGGGAAAAAAAAGCATCCATATTAAGAAGGGGAGAAGTAAAAGTATTTCTACTCACAGATGACATGATCTCACAGACAGAAAATCCCAAGGAATGCAATAAAAAACTATTAGAACTAATTAATGAGTTCAGCAAAATTGCATAATATAAAATCAATATTTAAAAAGATCAATATACAAAAAATAAATTGCATTTCTACACATTTGCAATAAACAGTTTGAGAATGAAATTAAGAAAACAATTCCATGGCATCAAAACTTAAAATACTTAGAAATAAATAAACAGAAATGCAAGCCTGTACATAGAAAACTATAAAACATTGCTGAAACAAATTAAAGAAGACCTAAGTAAATGGGAGTACATCCCATGTTCATAGATTGGAAGACCTAAAATTGCTAAGGTGATAATACTGTCCAAATTGATTTACAGATTCAGTGAAATCCCTATCAAAATCTCAAATGCCCACTTTGCAGAAATTGACGAGCTGGTGCTAAAATTCATATGTAAATGCAAGGAAGCCAGAATAGTCAAAATAATCTTGAAAAAAAGAACAAAGCTAAAATACTCGCACTTCCTGATTTCAAAATTTACTTTAAATCTACAGTAATCAAGACAACATACTACTAGCATAATGAGTATAATGATTCTACATTAGGCTCCATTGAGTATAGAAATAAATCCATACATTTATGTTCAACTGATTTTTGACAAGAATGCCAAGAAAATTCAATGGGGAAAGAATAGTTTTTTCAACAAATGGTGCTGGGATAACTGGATATTCATGTGCAAAATCATGTAGTTCCCTACCTTAGACCATAAACATAAATGAACTCAGAATGGATCACAGATCTCAATGTAAGAGCTAAAACTATTTTTTAAACTATAAAATTCCTTCAAGAAAAGATCTTCATGACCTAGGATTAGGCAATGGTTTCTTAAACATGCCACCAAAAAAAATTAAAATACTTTGTGCTTCAAGGGATGTTATCAAGCAAGCAAAATGAAAAACCATAGAACGGGAGAAATATTCTCAAATCATGTATCTGAAAAGGGACTTGTATTCAAAAATTTTTAAATTACAATTTAACAATTAAAAGGCTACTCAATTTAAAAATGTGCAAAGAATTTGAATGGGTATTTTTCCAAGGGAGGTATGCAAATGGCCAATAATCACATTAAAAGATGCTCAAAATCATTAGTCATCAAGGAAATGCAAAACAAAACCACAAGACACCACTCCATGCGCATTAGGATAGATATCATAAAAAAGACAGTCAATAATAAATGTTGGTAAAGATATGGAGAAATTGGAACTGTCATATATTGTTGGTGAGAATATAAAATAGTGCAACCACTTTTCAAAGCAGTTTGGCAGTTCTTCAAAAACTGAAATATAGTGTTATAACCTACAATCCCACTTCTAGGTGTATGCCGAAAAGAACCAAAAACATGTTCACACAAAAACATGTACGTAAATGCTCATAACATAATTATTCATAATAACCCAAAAGTGGAAACAACCCAAATATCTATCAAATCTATCAACTGATGAATGGGTACACAAAATGTGGTATATCCATATAATGGAATATTATTCAGCCGTAAGAAGGAATGAAGTACTGGTACATGTTATAGCAATATTGGTTAATTAGTAATACAGTAATGTTGATTATTCATATGGTTGAGTAACGTATCAGCTTGAAAGCATTATGTTAAGGAAAAGAAGTCAGTCACAAAAGAGCGCGTATTGTATGATTCCATTTATATGAAGTGTCCACAATAGGCAAAGCTGTAGAGACAGAAAATAAAACAGTCTGTCTCACCTTCAAGAGAAGACAGAGAAGATGAGAGTCAGTGCTGATAGGTACAATGTTTCTACTTGGGTTGATGAAAATAATCTGGAATTAGATAGTGGTGACGGGTGCACAACTGAATAACTAAAAACCACAGAAATGTACACTTTAAAAGTGTGAAATTTATTGTATGTGAATTGCATGTCAATCAAACTGTTATTTAAAAAAAAGACTTCAAAGGCTCAAGGAAGACTTTCTGGAAAAGGTACCCTAATATTGATCTCAATAGGGGGAAAAGGTCTATTATAATCAACCAATTCTCATTTAGTAAGGAATTCTCAGTGTAAGTTTACAAGCACTAAAGTTAAGTATTACAGAAATCCAAAAACATTTGTATATGCATACTCTAGAAGCTTATAATTTATTTGGGGACACACTGGCAGGAAATAAAAGAATATAGATTACTTAAAATTTGCTAAGTTCCTACCATATGGAGTTCTTTTTCTTAACCTATACATTATATTTTCATTTAAGTCTCACAACATCCGCATTTTTGAAAAATAAGAATATGAAACTCAGAAAAGTTGGTTGGATTTCCAAAGACTATTCAGCTACAAGATGGAACACTGGGGTTTGAACCAAGGTCTGCAGCCACGTGTAGCCAGATGAACAGTGTCAGGTCTCACGAATCTGGGATGATGAACTTCATGATTTCTCTTAACTGACTTTCTCCTGTGTGTAGTAACTGATTACTGTCCCAATCCTTTTCCTGAGACATCTGGTAGACCACAGCAGAGCCCCATTGCACCAGTAAGCTGTGTAGTGGCCTTCAATAAAAACAACCCAAGACATTCCAGACATAATATACCAAACCCTTTCTTCCTGACACATGGATATACTTGGCCCCACCCCTGTACAAATGGCCCATTTCTTCAATATAATTGTTTGCTCTTGTATAGTTACAACTTTTGTGTTTCCAGCAGAGAGGTCATGCCTTCTGATTCCGATCCCATTTCAGTTATGAGTCAAGGGTCCCTGCCTGGTGTTCAGTACACCAAACAGTAACTAAAATAAATATCCTGGAAGCCAGAATCCTAGGGCTGTCTCCCCCTCGGGAGGCTGTGACGTTTCCGTTGTCAGTGTATATTTCCCTTTCAAGACAAGGCAAGCTATGTATGTGCTAAGTAGGAATGTTACATGATCCACCCCCCACCGGTGCTAAAAGGAAAGCACAGGTTGAATATAAGAGAAAAAAATGGTGCCAGAAAGAAAGAAGAGCCAAACTAAATTTGGCATTTCACCTTTCATTTCCCCCAAATGCTGCCTGTCCACAATCCCAGCTCAGTGTCAGATGTTTCGTATGTTTTCACTGTTCCTTCCCCCTCGCCCAGCTCCAAATCCCAGAAAGAAGGGTGGGGGCTCAATGCCATCCAGATGTGTTTATCCCCTCTTGCCTGGATAAAAGACTCCTTTCAAGTATTGTGCGTATCCTCCAGGCTGAATGGCTGCACGTTTAGGAATGCCGCATGGCAGCTAGGTCAGGACCACTTCTTTGCTGTCCTTTTCATGTCAAACCCAAGCTTTTGTTCTCTGTTGCTAAGGTTGACAGATGTGTTCTCAGGCAGCCACACGCTGAAAACACATGGCATCCTGAAGCCCCTGGGCTCCTGGACCAAAGCAAGGCCAATGACGTTCATGAGACGATTCCACAATTTTTTCCCCAAGAGGCTCCCAGATCCCACTGGGAGGAGAGAAGGTGAGGTGAGAATGATGCAGGGTGGGCCACGTTCGGGAGCAAGTGGAGGGAAGAGGAGCTTTGGTGAGAGCCCATCTCCTCTCAAATCTGGTCTCGGGGGGTCCTGGGTTACAATATTCAGTTGCAGCAGAGGCTTGCCACACCGTGTGTTATTCAGCCTGCTCAGGCAGGTGAACACCTCTCCCTCCCTGCCTTCTTTCCTTCCTCCTTCCATGCTTTCTGCTTCTCTCCTTCCCTCCCCTTCTGTTCTTCTCCCGCTTCTTCCCTCCTTTTTCCTTTCTTCCTTCCTTTCTTCTTTGTTTCTTCTTATCTGTCTTTCTCTTCTATCCTCTCTCAATGCCTTATTTCTTTCCTCCCTTATACTCTCTCTCTCATACTCACTTTCCTGTCTTCATTTTCTGCTCTTGCTCCCCTTGTCTGTCTCTTTTTCTCCCGCACATATCTCCCTTCCCCCACATCCACACTCCCTCTCTCTCTCTCTTTCTCTCTCTGTCTCAGCTTTCCTCAACAGTTTTAGTGGAGCTCTGTTGTTTTTCGCTGTCCAACATCTATTCCACCTTCTTTTAGTAACAGCACCTTGATTTTCCTTGGGAAACCAATCTCCCCATTTTCATAATCCATCTGGCTTGAGTAGTCCCGACATCCCCCCATCCTAGTCTGAGGACTCAGACTGGGGCAGTCTATGACAGTCAAATTCAAGTCTAAAACTTTGGTTGTAGCTACCTCACACAAAGGAGAGGCGTGCCCTGATTGTTCAGAGAAAGCCAGACTTGCCTTTTTCTCCCTCATAATATCAACTCAACCCAATCCCACACCTGGCAGAAATAGATAAGGCGTGGCCCCACCCTCCAGGACAGCATCCCATGTACTCACCATCACAGCTGAGGTATCCATGGATCTTCAATAAGAAAGGTTTTTATTATCCTCATCCTACAGACCAGGAAGCTGAGCCTCAGAGAGACAAAATGACTTGCAGAAAACTCATGGCACGGCCAGAATTTGAAACCTGGTCCAAAAGTTTCAAAGCCGATGTAACTCCATGCTGAACATTAGCTTCCTGATGAGGGTCGTAATCTCAAAGCCAATGTCCCCTTCTAAGGAGCAAGGTCCATAAAGAAAAAATAACCATTTCTTTCTGCGATTGACCATAGACACTATTCTTGAATCACTGACTCTTCATGCCTAGAAGGTACCTTACAGAATCTGGACCAACAGCGTCATCTTCCAGTTAAAGAATTTGAGTCCTGGAGAGGTGGCACCCTTACCAAAGGTGCCACAGTTGTCTATGGCACAGCCACCATCAAACCTAGAGCTCTGACTCCTGTACTGCACCAGCCTGCTGTTTCTATTTTGGATTGAGGCTACATAAACCAGTGATACTCCCTATGAGTTCTGGAACCAGACAGTCTTGGGTTCAAATGTTGGCCATGCTACATTTATGCCATGTGACACTAGCCTCCCTCTGTATTACTTGTCCTTATGCGCACTTGGGCATAATCGTAGTACCTGTCATGAGAAGCAAAGGAGGTGATGTCCTGTAGTGACCAGCACGGCGCCTGGCACACAGTAATTCTCTGGCAAACACCACTGCTGTTACTATCATGCAAGCAGAAGCCACTCACCTCTCAGCTAGCGTGTCTTAAACAAGAGAGACCAGGGCATCAGGGAAAAGGGATACCATTAAATCGGCATAGAAAACACCAGCATTTCCCCCCCTTCTCGAACTGAGAGTGATGAATAGACCTGGAGATCATATCATATCTCAGAGAAGGAATTCTAAACAAGGAGACCCAGAGCACAGAGCACTGGAGTCTGCCACCTGCTGGGTCACCTTCTTATCTGCCAGCGCATCATTTAGCGTGTGCCTTCACACATCACTCAGAGGGTAGTAATCAGGTTTCAGTCTTCTCTGCTAAGTGAGAAATTCCTCATTCCACAGTGTTAGGGTGATTGGTGTGAAAGGCAGCTAAGTAGCTAAATCCCTCAGAATGGAGACATGGGAAAGTCCCACTCGTTGTTCCCCCCAGGACCCTGTTTTCCCTCTCACAGGGCTCCACCCCCCACATTCACCCTGCCCCAAGCCTCCTTCAGCAGTTAGTCCCCAGGAGGAGGCACTGTGTGAAGAGGGGACTGTGAAAGGCAACCACAAATCCCACAGCAGCAGCACTGGGTGGCTGTGTATCCCTTACACAAGCTAGAGAACAAATCCTGAGCACCCCCAACCTCATACAGATTTCAGATTGCTTGCAGTACTCACGTCAGCTGGCTACAGGCTTGTGTTTACAAAAGAGACTCATTTTACCTCTGCCTGTAAAGCCCGCTGCCTTTCCAGAGTGGAGGACGGGAACATGAGGTAGTAAGACAAGCACAGGTGTTGAAGGCAGAGAGGCTCTGGCTTCCAACCTGGCTCCCCATCCTGGGAAAGTGGCATTTAGGTAACCCACAGGACTTCTGATCTACCAAACAACCCATAGGTTACCTCTCAGGGAAGCTACGTTGTGTAACTGACCAAGTTTTCTTTTTCAGAATGACTGCTAGAAAGTTAAGTGCCCAATGTGTGGCCCTGGAAATATGAGGAGGCCGCTATGCCAGCCTTTCAGCCTTTCTGCTGGGTCCACCTGAGTCTGCATTCTTGTTTGGTTTGGTTTGGTTTTTTACCAATGTGATTTTTATTTTAGATATACTTATAAACTTGAAAATCTTTTCTGGATTAAGGTGAAAATAAATAATACAATACAATTCTTGCAGGATTTTTTTAGAACTATCAGCGACGTGTGTGAACTTTCTAGTTTTCTCACTGGGAAGATGCTAAACAAATAGCAGTTGTCACTGTTATTCCTGAGGCCTTCCACACATGCTATTGGGTTTGTTCTGGGCGGTCACAAGGAGGTGATTGGGCAGGAAGAAACAGAGACTCGGAGATATTAAACAAGGAGGCTGATCCCCAAGCACGCTGTCCCAAAGTGGCAACTTTCTAATAATTTTTCAAGTAATTTATGGATGTGATTGGCTGTAGTTAAAGGAGCAACAAGTAGCCAGTAGCAACAAGTAATGGTTATTGACAGTATTATTTTTTTAAGTGCCAGACCATGAAATCCACTGTAAAAGTAGGTAAAGATTGAGGTTTGTTACCCCATTAATCAATAATACAGATGCAGCACCCCAATATCACCCAACTTCACTCATTACCAAAATCACCACCAGCACCACCACTACCACCACCACCACCACCATCACCATCATCACCATCACCACCATCATCACCACCATCACCACCACCATCACCATCACCAGCATCAAAATCACCACCACCATCACCAACATCACCCTCACAACCACCACCACCACCACCATCACCATCACCATCATCACCATCACCACCACCATCACCATCACCAACATCATCATCACCACCACCATCACCAACATCACCCTCATAACCACCACCATCACCATCACCACCAGCACCACCACCACCACCACCACCATCACCATCACCATCATCACCATCACCAACATCACCCTCACAACCACCACCACCACCACCACCACCACCACCAACTCCATCACCATCATCACTGTCACCATCATCACCACCATCACCATCACTATCACAACCATCACCACCACCATCACCATCACCACCACCACCACCATCATCATCACCTTCACCACCATCACCATCACCATCACTATCACCACCATCACCATCACTATCACCATCAACATCATCACCACCACCATCACCATCATCACCCTCACAACCACCACCATCACCATCACCACCAGCACCACCAGCACCACCACCACCATCACCATCACCATCATCACCATCACCAACATCACCCTCACAACCACCACCACCACCACCACCACCTCCATCACCATCATCACCGTCACCATCATCACCACCATCACCATCACTATCACAACCATCACCACCACCATCACCATCATCACCACCATTACCACCACCACCATCACCATCATCACCATCACCTTCACCACCATCACCATCACCATCACTATCACCACCATCACCATCACCATCATCACCATCACCACCACCACCACCACCACCACCACCACCACCTCCATTACCATCACCATCATCACCACCATTACCACCATCACCATCACCACCATCTCTACCTGCACCACCACCTCTATGACCACTATCACTACCATCATCACCACCACTGTCACCACCATCACCAACATCATCACTATCATCATCACAACCACTGTCACCATCACGCTGGCCTGGCCCCACCCCTACTTATACTCATGATATTAAAGCCTATCTATGCCTTTAAAAGTAAATAAAATTTTATAAAGGACTTTTGGTAAAGCATAAGAAGAGCCAGAAATTCTTTTGGTATAACATCAATAAAAGTAATGTAAATGCCTGGCAAATGCTCTATCTGAAAATCTAAAGGCAGGAGTAATAGGAGACAGAGGTTAAAGAGATGAGTGTGCTAAAGAAAAAGACACTTTCATTATCTAGTCACCATGAGAAGGTAATCTACCTGGGCAAGTGAGAGAAAGGGAGCTACAGACATGGGAAGCTGGAGGATGAGTTCAAAAGAGAGGCAGAGCCACCTCCAAATCCTCCAATGCCACATGAATTCTGTGAGTGCTGGAAGGTGGGACTTGAACTTAAGACAAAGGACTATTTTGTGCATTATTCTGTATTCTCTGTGTGTGCTCAGCTAACAGTGAGAGAATTTAATAATAAACTCTGCCAGATCTAACCTCCATCAATAGGTTTGTAGAACTGGAGTTATATTTTGGGGGTCTGTCTAGGGGAAAGAGTTCTTTGATCTTGTAAGTAAAGCATTTTCCAGAAAAGCACTTTTCACACTGTCAAAATGGGCCGCCTCTATAGCCTGGGATTGAGTCCCATTACCAAAGCGTCCCTTTTCATATCCTGGTTTCTGAAGGGGAGTGAAGAGGGAGAAAACCCCCATCCCATCACCCAAGAAGCCTTCAACTGGCTCCAGTTACCAGGTCCACAGACAACATACCAGAGCAGCTCAGAAGAGCACAGGGCATTTCATTTTAGGGCAGGCTCTGTCCCAGATGAGCTGAATGATCTTGAGTGAGCAACTTCATCTCTCTTGGATTCCTTAGTATCTGGAAAGGAAGGAATCAGCCTAAATCATTGGGAAAGATCCTGTACAACTTTGTCCTTCTCACTGAATTCTTTCAACTATACACTTTCTGTCACCCTGTACTGTTTTTCAGTTACTTGGGCAAGTCACTTTATCACTCTTGGCTTAGTTTTGTCATTTCAAGTCAGAAGCATGTGCTGAGATCGTATCATACATCAAGCACTGGAGATTAAAAGGTTAATGTGGTTGACTGCATGTTTAGTCCCATTTTGTTCCCTCTCCATGTAGTCATGTGACTTTGTGTTTCTTTCCACTCAAGGGACAGAATATATTTTCCTGCTCCTTGAATTTGGGTTTGGCCATGACACTTGCTTTGGCCAATTGAATATGGCAGAAGTGATGGTGTGCTAGCTCCAAGCCTAAGCCTTATAGGGCCGTGTGTTTTTCTGTTTGCCCTCTAGCACTTCTGCCATTGCTACGAGAAGAGCACTGCAAAGCTAGTCTGCTGGTCCAGAAGGAGGGTCAGAGACACGTGGAGCAGAGCTGGGTCATCCTGCTGAGCCCAGGATCCATCAGCAGCCCCTAGCCCACAGCAGCTGTGTGAGCCAAATGAGTGCTGTGGTTATACAACACTGTGGTGGTATGCTTGTTACGCAGCATGATTGTGGCAATGACTGACTGACATGAGGAATAAGGTCTAGTCCCTGGACTCTGATAAGCTCAGGCTCAAGAAAGAGATAGACTAGTAGACGCATAGATAGAAGCTAGTATGATACATATGAGATAAGTGCTGACAGAAATTTTCTGAGTGCTCTGGAAACATAGTAGAAGGTCTGCAATTCATCTCAGAGTGTGCCAGAGGATGCTCCCGTATAAGCAAATGGAGGGAAGAGACTGTCTTATTCCACTCCAGATCCCTAGTGCCAAGCAGAGAGCTCAGAAGAGGCTCAGTTCTTGAGTTCATTATTCTATGTTCATCCCCACACCCCAGATCCATTCTCCGTTTTGATCTTTGTCCCGGAAGACCAACTCCTGTGCACTCCCTCTCTGGGGCTCCCTAGCCAACTGGTTTAGGGTGTGGTGATCAGACAGATGGCAGGGAGCAAGACCTGGGTGCTACTTCTCCACTCCCACCCTATTTCAGCACTGCAGATTTCCCAAGAGCCACTTCAGTCAAGCCATCTGAGAATGTCAGGGACATAGTAGGAGCTCATGAAATGTTAGATGGTGAATCATTCAACAAATATATTTAAACCCTGTACCAGTTGGGATGGTGGCAGGAAACAGAAATACACTCAGACGGCTTGAGTGAAGCAATTTGGGGGAGAGCTTTAGTGGTGAAATAGGGTAGGAATGGAGCAGAAATCCCTGTGGTGATCTCCCCTGTCCCTCTCTCTGATTACTGTGGTGCTAACCCAGTTGGCTAGGAAGCCCCAGGGAGATGGTCCATAGGAGTTGGTCTTCTGGGACAAAGATCAAGACAATTACACAAAGATCGTCACATGGAAACAGGATTCTGTTAAAAAAAAAATTATTCTGACACTTATTATGTCATTTACTATTAAAATGGTAGGGAAGACTTTATTCAAAAACTACTGTAATAGGGAAGTGACTACTGCAATAGGGGAGAGAGATTAAACTCAACTTAAAATATAACAGGGAAAAGTGGGGAATTATAGCCAATGGGCAGAGTGAGGGGGTCAATGGATGGAAAATTACTAAGAACAGGTATCAAGGGTATGGGGATTCTTGTTAAATTGGCCTAACAGGATTCTTACTAAAAGCAGGCCAAGGTCTTAAATATCAAGGGTGAGGGATTCTTACTAAACTGACTCAGTAGGATTCTTTGCTAAAACTGGGCTCAGTAGGCCAAGCGTGGGGTGGCAGGCTGCAGTTAAGACTTAGTTGAGGTGGTGCGTGAAGGAATGAAAGAGCATTAAAACTGAGTCTCAAAAGACAAGTGGGGATGAGCCAGACTGGGCAAGAAGGCATTCCAGGCAGAGGGAATGGGAAGATCAAAAGCGCTGAGGTGCGAGAGAGCGAGGCAAGGCTGAGGAGTGACGGGGGACTCGTGGTGAGATCAGAGAGTGCTGTGGGGAGGAACTGGGCTTGTTACCTGGGAGAATTATGACAGGCCCTTCCAACTACACAGTCCTGCTTCCTGTGACTCCACTGGCTTTGCTCAGCATGTTGGGACTGGGCACGGAGCTTCTTGCACTTTCAGCATCAAAAGTCTCTGGTTCTCTTCAGCTTATCAGAGGGAGAGGCTGCTGCTCCTCAGAGTGGCCTTGCCAATGGCACCAGGTCCTGCCCAGGACATGGTGTGGCTCCCTTCTCCAGGGAGAATTCCAAGCTGTCCAGGTTGGCCCCCTCCACTGGGAGTTATCTTAGTCCATTCAGGCTGCTATAACAAAATACCATAGACTGGGTAGCTTATAAAAACAGAAATGTATTTCTCACAGTTCTGGAGGCTGGGAATTCCAAGATCCAGATGCTGGGAGATTCTGGACCTGGTAAGTCCCACTTCTTGGTTTCTGTAACCCCACATGGTGGAAGGGGTGAGGGACCTCTTTGGGGTGTCTTTTATAAAAACACTAGTTCCATTCATGAGGACTTCACCCTCATGATCTAATCACTTCCCAAAGTCCCTACCTCCAAATACCATCACGTTGGGGGTTAGGTTTCAACATGTGAATTCAGGGTTAGAATGCAAACATTCAGTCTATAGCAGGAGGGGAGAAGAGCATGGCAGATGGCTGATGCAGAACATCACATGGAGACTGGGTGTTTAAGCAGCTAGCAACTTGGTGAGAGTTGCTTTCATTATGGAATCAGACTCTGCAGCCAAACAGCCTGAGGTCAGGTCCCAGCTCAGCTATTTTCTAGCTGTGTGACCTTGGGCAAGTGATTTAACCTCTCTGTGCCCCAGTTTCTGCATCTATAAACAGAGGCAATACAGGCACCTACTTTGTAGGATTGTTGTAAAGATTTAATGAATGTAATGAACTCATTAGCTAAGTGCTCAGACTCATGCCCAGTACTCTTCTCTGAGCTGTTCACAGTTCTCTTATTCTCTCTCCTTCTCCTCCTTTTACGTCACTCAGAAAATGCTTACTGAGCTGCTACTGCATGCAGGTAGGTACTCTGTTGGGGACTGGGGACTTAGGGATGACCAGACCCAGCCACAGCCATTGGGAGGAATGCAGATTGTGAGAGAGGTAGCACCATCCAGGGGGGTAAGAGCAGGGGTGGGGAACACAGGGCCTCTGGGGGCTCACAGAAGAACCCGCTTATGAACTGAGCTCGTAGAAAGCATCATCCATTTGAAAAACAAACCTTAACTTGTTACCCTACTGCTTTATATTCCTCAGTGGCTCCCAGTTGCCCTTGGGTTTATTTAAACTCCCTGAACTGTGTTATACCTTCCCCTATGATAGAGCCTGCCTCCTCCTTGGCCTCATCGGCTGCCACGATCCCCTCTTCTCAGACCTGCTCTTCCTTGTACTTCTGATCCCTCCCAGAACAGGTCTCGCTTGGTCCCATCTCCAGGTTTTTGCACAGGCATCCCTTGGTCTGTCACATTTGCCATTTACAGCACATCTCCCCCTACCTCACAGGTCGCCATGGGTGTCCTTAGAACCTTGCACTCCCCTGATTATGGCATTTATCTCGCTATTTCATAATTGCTAGTTTACTTACCTATTTTCCCCCCACTAACCTTCAGCCCCTTGACCATGGGGACCAGGTCAGTCTCGTCCAGTCTTGTAATGGAAGACCCCAGTGCACAGAGTGCCTGCTCTGGAGCACGAACTCATACACATTTGACAAAATGAAATGGGTGGGCCTGAAGTTCCCACCGAGAGCAGCTTCTGATGTAGACCTGGTTTTCAGCATTATCTAGCCTGCTCCTTAAATAAACCAAATCTTTGTTTTCCTTCTTAAATACTTTGGAAATAATATATCTCAAAACAAAGTTTGACAATGGTGGCTTCCTACGCAGAAGAAGACAATATCTTTCTAGAGAAATCCACAGATTGTCAGTAGCATGAGCCAGGGGTCATGTAATCTCCCTAAGAACCCGCTGAGAGGTTGCTTGCCATTTTTACATCCAGAAAACCCAGCCTCCAAAGAGTGGAGTAACAGCCTAGGTCTCAGGGCTGGTAAGTGGCAAAGCCGGGATGCACACCTAGGCCCAAGCCCTAAGCTTCCCATTTACCCCCCTCTGTCTTGGGGCAAATGGCTGTGCCCACAAGACACCCTCACCTGGGCAAGGAAGGCCTCTGAGAAAAAACATCATCATTGTGGGGCCCTTCAGAACAAGTTTGAGACCATCTCCCTCAATACTTTCTTTAAAGAAGAGGAGGAAAGCACATCATGAATGGAAGAGTGGTAGGGGCTCTAAAAGTCAAATTTCTGCCATTCCTGCATTGGGGTTTGTGAAATCCCTGGCGACCTATAGCAGATCCCATGCATTCCAGCGAGTGGGTAATGAAAACAGCCTGGTCTCTCTATGTGGGTCTTCAAGAGTGCAGGGCTCTCTCAAAGTCAAGAGTTTTGTTATTTCTCAGCCACTCACAGAAAGTTAAATGAGGCCCCCTCCGGAAAAAGTGAGGGGCCACCATGAAGGGCGCCCTTCCTTTGGGCCAGATTCCCATCCCACGAAACTCCATGCGAGATTCCCTTGGGAATCACTCATTGTTTGGAATTTAAACATCTCATACTTTTCCTAGACTGGGAGAAAGTATTTCATAGGTATGCCAAGAATTAACCAGCAAGGGCATCCATTTAATTGTATTTGAAACAGAAGCTAATGTTGTTAGCACACCAGCCACGTTTGCCGATAGCATCAGATAAAAGGGGGGGATACTGTCAAACTACGTGAGAATAGAATCCACTTTGAGCAGACCTACCTGGGGATAAAATGCTAAAATGGCCATTGTTATACTGCATTCATCTTCTTGGTGGAAGGCAAGAAACCTAACTTTCTGTCTACGTTCATTGTGTTGTTGGGCCATCTTTGATCTCTCAAATCAGCAAGCATCCCAAAGGGAAGCTAGCAGTGTTTTTGATTATTATCTTTAAAGTCTAAAATTCCTTAGGTGAAATTCAGTATGAAATGCATCCATGCAATGGGGAAGGTGAGAGGCTGTGTCAACATCTGGGCCTTATTAAGGCACAACTATTTTCACTAGGCAGTGAACTGGAGAAACCAAATTCCTTGATAAAGCTTGAAATTTCCAGGAACTGCTTGTAAAAGGCATTTCTTCTGTCTGGTTATTCTGCATAACACACATCTCTGTGAGTTTCTGCTCAGCCCAGCTGTGGGGATAAAAGGCATTATCTGTTTGCTGAATTGTCTCTAAAGCTTTAATGCTCTGCTTCACTGGTTTTGACCTTTGTATACAACACTGTGCAATTTGCAAAGTCTTTCCACATACCTCCTGCCTTTTGATCTCCACAGCAACCCTGAGAGGGGGCAGACTCAGATGCCACCCTCATTTTACAGTTGGAGAAACTGATGCTGAGAGAGATCCTGTGATTCGAGCAAACTGATAAGACGGTGCTTCTCACCTTCAATGAGCAGGCAAATCATCTGGGGATTGAGGTAAAATGAAGGTTCTGATCCAGTAGGTCTGGGGAGGAGTCCAGACTCTGTTTCTAACACCTCCCAGGTGATGCTCACGCGGCTGGTCCATGGACCACAATTTAAATAGCAAGGTGATCAGAGGCAGATTTAAGCCTCAAGATGGAGTCCTGGGTTTCCAAGTCCAAGGCTATTGTACTAAATCGTGTTGCTCATGTAAGGGTTAAAGCATAAGTTCTATAAAGCCTGATTCTCTGGGTTCAAACTCCACCTCTGGCACCTGCTAGTCTTTCCCAGTTGTCTTAATCTCTCCATGCATCCTTTTAATATCTGCAGAATGGGCGGGGGGGAATGGTAACAACACTAACAGCATTGTTTTTGAGAATTAAAGATACATGGTAGTAACTTAGTAAATGTTACCTATATTTATTATTTACTGACCAGGTTGGAGTCAAGCCCTAATTGGGAAAAGTCCCTCTCAGAGCCTCAGTTTGCTAATCTGTAAAACGGGAACAATAAAAGTTAACTCCTATATTCCTCAGAAAACAAAAAATAGAATTACTATATGATCCAGCAATCCCACTTCTGGGTATATGTTCAAAGGAATTGAAATCAGTATGCCAAAGAGATATCTGCACTCACATGTTCCTTTCAACATTATTTACAGTAGCCACGATATGGAAGCAATCTAAGTGTCCATCAAGAGATGAATGGATAAAGAAAATGTAATATGTATTCATAATTGAATACTATTCAGCCTTTAAAAAGGAGAAAATTGTGTAATTTGCAACAACCCAGATGATCCTGGAAAATGTTATGCTAAGCGAAATAAGCCAGACACAGAAAGGCAAACACTGCATGATCTCGCTTACATGTGGAATCTAAAAAAGTACAACTCATGGAAGGTAGAGAGTAGAATGATGGTTACCAGAGGCTGGAGGAGGAGATGGGGAAAGAGGACATGTTGATCAAAGAATACAAAATTTCACTTAGACGGGAGGAATAAACTTTGGTGATCTAGTGCACAGAATGGTGACTATGATAAAAATTAATGCATTGTATATTTCAACATTACTAAAAATAGATTTTAAATGTTTTCATCACAAGAAATAAGCAAGGTGATGAACTTGTTAATTAACTTGATTTAATCATTCCACAATGTAAACATATATCAAAACATCAAATTGAACCCCCAAAATATTTACTATATACAATTATTATTGGTCAATTAAAAATAAAATATTTAAAAAGTTAACTCCTAAGACTGTTGTGAAGAACAAAAAATTGTGAAGAACAAAAAAGTTCACTGAACTTGCTGTAACTGCACAAGACCTGTTTGTTGCCCCCAGGAGACCTGCAGTTTCTTGAAGGATTTTATGTCTCTTTGTAACCACCATGCTTAGCATAATAGTGCAGAATAGGTGCTCAATAAAAGTGTTTTCATTGATAGACTTGAAATAGCTGCCCCAAATCTAAAATTAGGCTCAAGAGAGAAATGGGCTTTCATTTAGTCGGTGCTCTTGGTGACAAAAATGGCTTTATGGCTTTATTCTTTTAGAGCCAAATAAAGTTATTTGGATACTTTCATAGCAAGGCTATAGAAACTCCCAACCTAATCTCAGATTCTCCAGACACAAAATGGGAGGGGGACCTTCCCATTGCCCTTTATAGATTCACTCTCTTTGACTTCATCAGCACTTTGGTATTAACTCAAGGGAAAGAAAGAACTTGCTTACTTTATTTTTTTTTCCAAACGGAAATATTTTTTTTTAAAAAGTAGGAAGAAAGATTATCAACCAAATAGAAACAGAGAGTCTCCATCAAATTCTGCAACTATCCTGATTCCTCAGCAGATGAGCCCTTTATAAAATGAGAAGGACCATGAAACCAAGTCATGGTTATTTGAGATCTAGCCTCTGATGCATTACACATCTGAAATTCTGACAAATATTCAGGACTTGGCACAAAACAAGGGATCCTGCTATATATAACTCTGTATTAATCATTTGCCATATCAGAAGGGTGGAGGTCAATTCATTGGCGCATCCATTCATTAGGTAATTATTAATTGAGCACTGAGTTATATAAACAAGACAAATTTGTTGCCCAAACTCCCAGGACTGCTGTCTGTGGGAGACATAGGTACATAATTAGGAATTATAATATCTTGTGTAAGTACAATGATAGAAAAAGCAGAGGGCTACAAAGTTTGTTTAACCATTTTGATATAGTAGTACTAAACATGCATATATCTAATAAATATAACCTCAGATTATATAGATCAAAAAATTCATAGAACTATAGAGAGAAATTTGCAAAGCTATAGTCTCAAGTGATCTTTGATCAAGCAAGTAAAAAAATAAAAAATGCAGAAGATCTAGACAACCCATTGACAAGCCTGACTTAAGGACATATTTGGAATCCTGCTTCTGGTAATTAGAAAATGTTTGTCTCAAACACACATGGAACACTTACTCTAAAATGACCATGCAGTACGTTGAAGAATAAGCCCTAATGAATTTCAAAGAATGAGTGTCACATAGTAGATATTCTCCAGTTACAATGCAATTAAGTTAGACATCAATAACAAAAAGAAAATTTTTAGAACACACTGGGAATTTTAAAATAAACCTATAGATTACTCACACAAAAAAAGAGAAACCAAAGTGGAAATTTTAAAATACACAGAAAATTATATCAATAATACTACATATCAAAACTTACAGGGTGCAGTGGAGGCAATAATACTTCATGAGAAATTTATTCCCTTAAATGCCTGTACTAGGAAAGAAGAAAGGCTTAAAATTAATGAACTGAGAAATCAACTGAAAAGATTATAAAGAGAATAGAAGAATAATACCAATGTAGTATAAAACAAAAACATAAGAAAAAGGGTCAACAACGCCCCCCCAACACCTACAACCAGCCCAGCAATGACCACCGAGCCACTGCAAGAAGCACACTTGGCTCCCAAGCTGGAGTGGTGGGGGACCGAGGGCTTCAGCCCCACCCCCCTGACATCTGCACCCAGCCCAGCAATGACCAAGCCACCGCTGGAAGCCCCCTGGTCTCCCCTGCAGGAATAAGGGGGTGCCACAGGCCTCAACCCCACCCCTCCTCCTTCCTCCTTCTCCTACCCTATTTCTTTCCCTCTTCTCCTCTCCCCTTCACCCCCGACTGCTCTACAACATCATAGAATGTAAAAAAATATATATTAATAAATAAATAAACTAAAAAAAAAAAGAAAAAGGGTCAACAAAGCTAAAAGTTTGTTCTTTGAGAAGACTAAAGAAACAGATGTGAAACCAATAAAAAAAAAGAGCATTCAATCAATTCAAGTAGGCAATATTAGAAATGACAGTGTTATAACACTACCACAAAGACTGAAAATGACCATAAATAGATATTTAATATTAATAAATTTGACTTCACATTAAACTTTATTTTAATATTAATACATTTGAGAATATAGATTAAAATACATAAATTCCTAGGAAGAGGTAAGTAATCAAAACTGATGCAAGGAGAAATAGAAACCCTGTATAATCTTATAACCATTAGGGAAATTTAACCAACAATAAAAATCCTTCTGAAAAGAAGCACCAGGCCCAAGCAATTTTATAGGTACATTTTACAAACTTTAAAGGAACAGACAATTCAATATTCAAATTCAAATATCCTTTCCAGGAAATAGGAAAGAGCAAACACTTCACAACTCATTTTATGAGGCTAGTACAACACTGATACCAAAAGCAGGCAAAGAGAGTTTAAAAAAAGGAAAATTACACACCAATCTTACTCGTGAACATAGATGTGAAATTTCCAAACCAAACAGTAGCAAACTGAGTTTATTAAAATAAAAGTTTTTAAGGAAATGAAAGGATAATTTAACATCAGAAATTTTATTAATGTAATTCAACACATTAATAGGATAAAGGAAAAACCCATATTCTAAAACTTAGTTCCCCAGAAGCAAAGGCTAAAGTGTGAGCACTTTTCTGAGGAGTGAAAACCAAGGAGAGGGAACGAGGGGCAAGAAGAAAGGATAGTCAGAAAGGAGGGGGAACCAACACACAGAAGAGTTATCAAGCAGGCTCCCACACAAGCAACTCAATCCCCGGGACTGCCTGAGTTGCCATGTAAAATGCCCTTCAGCACTGTCCGCACAAGGGAAGGACAAATCCTTTCTCTCAGTGAAGGGACCAGTGAGTGCCCAGTGGTTTTCATACTTCTCCCGCTGTGACATGGACAGTGAAGGGAAGAAGCATACAGTGGGACCCAAAGGTTAATTGCTGTCAGGGTGCACCTGCATGAGGCTGGTCAGAGATCGCACAATGCTGGTCACCGCAGCTGTGGCTGGAAGAAGGAAAAGTTAAGGCTGAGTGACTGTGAAGTGGTGCACAAGAACTGTCTACAGCACCGTATTCAAAGCACCATATCATCTTTTAGTACAAACAGAAAAATACTTTGATAAAATTCAACACACACAGTTGGCCCTCTGTGTCTGTGGATTTAACCAATGATGATCAGAAAATGTTCAAGAAAAAAAAAAGACAATATAGGGGAGGCAGAGCAAAATGACTGAATAGAAGACTCTACTGTCAATCTCTCCCACAAAGACAGACAAAACAACAAATACACAACTACATTTGGATGAAAATAACCAAAGGAGAGCACTGGAGCACATCAAAGGAGTAACAGAAATGCTAGTGAGCACAGAAATTCAGGATAGCTACATAGATAATGGAAGAAAATACCCAGCCTCCCCCACCCCATCCCCCAGCCAGGAGCAGCAGAGAACCAAGAGGAATTTCTGCCTGCAGGGGAAAGGTGAGTGACTGGGAGGACTGCCTGCAGGGGAAAGCCAAGCTACAAGGGAGCCGTGTGCACCTTGCAGGCCATGAGCCCAGTGTGGGGAGCTGCTGGGAGCCTACATGACTGTATTAATCCAGGGAGAGAGTTTAGGCTGAGCTCCCACCAGCCCCCAGGTCCCAGGCTGCCACAGCAGTCACCATATGGGCGTCAGAGCCAACATCTGAGTGCATCTTGCTCTCAGCCCAATAGCCCCATCATCTCCACAGCCCTGAGGCCCCCTCATCACACCAAGTCTCCAACACCCAAGCTCACACAGCACTCTGCACCCTGGGAATAGGCAGTGCAGCACAATGTAGAGGCCACCCCCAGGACAGAGAGAGTCAGTGCATGAAACTTCTGAAGCCAAAGAGCCAACCAGTCAGGACCTTCTGCCACTGCCAGTGGCCCTGCTGTCTTCAGTAGAGTACCTATGCACATCTCACAGGGGCACTGAGTCCTACCATAGCAACAGTAAACCTGCCCCAACCCACATACTCCAGCTGGATAACTGTGCAGTGCCTGCATGCCTCTCTTAGGGGCACAGAGCCCCTTACACAGCTTCAGTGAGCCTGCCCAGAGATACCTGCCACAGCTGGGGAGCTGCAGAGAGACCTAGCATCTCTTCTAGGGGCACAGAGGCCCACCCTCAACCCCAGTGTCCTTGCACAGTGAAGAGCACTCCAACTGAAGAGCTTCAGATTGACCTAGTATCTTTCTTGGGGATGCAGGTGCCCATCCATTGGCCAAGTGACCTTGTCCAGAGTGGCCCATTCCAGCCAAGGAGCTGCAGAGTGACCAAGCATCTTTCCTGGGGGCCTACTCACAATCCCAGAAACCTTTCACAGGGCAGACCAACATAGCTAAGGAGCTGCAGTGACCCAGTGTCTCTCTTGGGAGCACCAGTGACTGCCCCATGACCACCATGGCCTTGCTCAGAGTGGCTCACTCTAGCTGGGCAGATGCAGAGTGCTCCAGAACCTCCTTTGGAGGTATAGGGCCCAGCTTGAAGCCCCAGTGACCCCCACCCAGAGTTGCCCACTTTACTTGAGGAGCTGCTGAGCACCTCATTGTCTCCCTCATAGTCCAAGGTCCTAATCTCAACCCCAGCAATCCCACCCAGGGTTGCCCATTTAAGCTGAGGAGCTACAGAGTACCCCCATGCTTCTCCCAAGTGCTCAAGACCTCATCCTTGACCCCTGCAACCTAGCCCAGTGTTGCCCACTTCATTAAGGAGTTGCCAAGCATCATAGCACCTATGCCACGGAGCCACTCAGACAACTCTGACATTGAATACAATCAAAGAAATCTTGCAGAGACTACAGTATTGCATTTGCCTGGAACCAAACCTAAAACACCCTACCCAACTGCCACTATAGAACACATCTACAGAAGAGTCTCTCCCTTCAAAAGCTACTCCAGAGTATGAGAAAAAGCAACTCTTCCACCAGATGCCCAGTTATCAACGTAGGGATATGAGAAACATGAAAAAACAAGGAAACATGACACCTCCAAAAGAATACAATAATTCTCTGGGACCACACCCCAAAGAAAAGAAAACCTATGAAAAGGCTGAAACAGAATTTCAAATAATATTAAAGAGACTGAGTGAAATGCAAGAAAATACAGATAGACCACACAATGAAATGAGAAAGACAATTCAGGATCTGAAGGAGAAATTAAACAGAGATAGATTCATTAAAAAGAACCAAGCAGAAATCCTGGAACTGAATAATTTATTCAACAAAATAAAAAATATGATTGAAAGCTTAAGCAACAGGCTAGATAAAGCAGAAGAAAGAATTTCTGAACTTGAAGAAAGAGTTTTTGAAATAACCCAGTTGTACAAAAAAAAAAAGAAAAAAAAATTGTAATGAAGAAAGCCTATGAGATCTATGGGACAACTTTAAATGTGCAAACATCAGTATAATGGGTGTTCCAGAAGGGAAAGAGAATGAAAAAGTTTTCAAAAACCTATTTAATAAAATAATGGCTGAAAACTTCACCACTATCGGGAGAGATAAGGACTTCTAGATACAAGAGGCTCAAAGATCACCAAACAGGTTAGACCCAAAAAGATCCTCTCTAAGACATATTGTAGTCAAGTTGTCAAAAGTCAGCAACAAAGAGAATTCTAAAAAAAGCAAGAGAAAAGTATCAAGTCACCTACAAGGGAATCCCCATTCTACTAACAGCAGATTTCTTGTCATAAACCTTACAGGCCAGGAGAGAGTAAGATGATATATTCAAACTGTTGAAAGAAAAAAGAAAAAAACTGCCAGCAAAGCCATCCTTTTGAAATGAAGGTGAAATAGTGTCTTTCCCAGACAAACAGAGCCTGCCTGAATTCACCATCATAAGACGAGCCCAACAAGAAATCCTTAAGGGAGTCTTACATCTGGAAGCAAAAGAAAGATAGTTACCATCATGATAATACAAGAAAGAATAAAACTCCCTAGTAGAACAGACACAAAAATGAGAAAGAGAAAGAAATTATACTGTATCACTACAGAAAAGAGCAAAGACAAACAATAAAAAAGAAAGAAAGGAAAAAAGATACATAAAACAACCACAAAATAAAATTGATAAAATGTCAGAAGTAAGGAAATACCTTTCAATAACAACCTTGAAAGTAAATGGATTAAATTCCCCATTTAGAAGATATGGACTTGCTGAATGTATTAAAAAGCTAGACCCAACTCTATGCTGCCTACAAGCAACTTACTTCACCTGGTTAGACATACATGGAATAATAGTGAAAAGATATGGGAAAAGATACTCCACACAAATGGAAACCAAAAACAAACAGGAGTACTATATTAGTCCATTCCTGTAGCTTATAACAGAATATGGGAAACTGGGTATTTATTTATAAAGAAACAAAATTTATTTCTTATAGTTTGGAGGCTGGGAAGTCTATGGTCCAGGGAACATTTCTGGTGATGGCCTTTTCCTTGGTGGTAACTCTCTACAGCCAAGGTGTTGCGTGGCAAGAATGGCTGAGCAAGAGTCCTAACCTTCTCACTTGCTTGCCTTTTAAAGCTATCAAAATTATGCCCATTACTCCATGCATGGATCAATCTATTCAAAAGGGCAAAGTCCTCACACTCTAATCACCTCTTAAAGGCCCCACCTTTCAAATACCATAATTGGATTTCTCACTGTCTTAACACTGTTACAATGTGGGTTAACTTTCCAATCTATAAACCTTTGGGGGACACATTTTATCCATAGCAAGTAGTTATATGTATACCAGATAAAATAGACCTTAAACCAAAAACTATAAAAAGAGACAAAGGAGGACATTATATAATGATTAAGGGTCAATTCAGCAAGAGGATATAACAATTGTAAACATATATGTACCCAACATCAGAGTACCCAGTTATATAAAGCAAATATTATTGGATCTAAAGGGAAAAATAGACCCCAATACAATAATAGTTGGGGACTTCAACATTCCTCTCTCAGCATTGGACAGACCATCCAGACAAAAAATCAGCAAAGGAACATTGGATTTAAACTGCACTATAGACCAAATGGACTTGGCAGACATTCACAGAACATTTCATTCAACAACTACAAAATACACAATCTTCTCATCAGCACATGAATTATTCTCCAGGAGAGACCACATGTTAGGCTACAAATCAAGTCTCATCAAATTTTCAAAAATTTAAAATCATATCAAGTATCTTTTCAGACCACAATGGAATAAAACTAGAAATAAATAACAAGTGAAACTAGGGAAACTGTACAAATACATGGAAATTAAATAACATGCTCCTGAATAATAAAGGGGTCACAGAAGAAATTCAGCAGGAAATAAATAGATTTCTTGGAACAAATGAAACTAGAAGCACATCATCCCAAAACCTATGGGATACAGCAAAAGCAATACTAAGAGGTAAGTGTGTTGCAATAAGTGCTTACATCAAAAATGCAGAAAGCAAATGGGATTATATCAAACTAAAAAGTTTCTGCACAGCAATGGAAACAAGCAATAGAGTGAAGAGACAATCTGCAGAATGGGAGAATATATTTGGAAACTATACATCCAACAAGAGATGAATATCCAGAGTATGCAAGGTATTCAAACAACTCAATAGTAAAAAAAAAAAAAAAAGAAGAAAACCACCACAAATAATCCTATTAAAAAATGGGCAAATGAGCTGAATAGATATTTCTCAAAAGAAGACATACAAAAGCCCAAAAAGTGTATGAAAAAATACTCAACATCACTAAGTATCAGAGAAATGCAAATCAAAACCACATTGAGATATCATCTTACCCCAGTTAGATTGTCTATTATCAAAAAAATAACAAATGCTGGCAAGGATGTGGAAAAAGGAGAACTCTTATACACTGTTGGTGGGATTGTAAATTAGTACAGCCATTATGGAAAACAGTACGGAGTTTTCTCAAACAACTACAGATAGAACTGCCATATAATCCAGCAATGCCACTGCTGGAAATAAACAAAAGGAAAGGAAATCAGCATGTCAAAGGGATACCCGCACTCCCATGTTTATCACTGTTCTGCTCACAATAGCCACATTTTGGAACCAACCTAAATGTCCATCAACAAATGATTGGATAAAGAAAACGTGGCATATATACACAGTGGAATACTACTAAGTCATAAAAAAGAAAGAAATTCTGCCATTCACAGCAGCTGGGATGATCTCACAGAAAATTATGTTAAATGAAATAATCCAGGCACAGAAAGAGAAATACTACATGTTCTCACTCACAGGGAGTTAAATAACAATAAGAGTAGAACTATGTTTTCTAGAGGCAGAAAAGGGGGAGATAGTGAGAGGTTGGTTAGTGGACAGAAAATGATAGCTAGATAGGAAAAATAAGATCTATTGATGTAAAGTGGTGCTAGACATTATAACTGACAATAATTTATTGTACATTGTCAAATGGCTAGAGGAGAGGAGCTTAAATGTTCTCATCACAAAGAAACAATAAATTTTTGCGATAATGAATTTGCTTACCGCCATGATTTGATCACTGCACATTGTATACATGTTTTGAAATATGTCTGCACCCCATAAATATGTACAACCAATATATTTCAATTAAAAAATAAAACAAAATAACAATACAATAAAAAATAATTCAAGTAAAAATAAGTATAACAACTGTTTACATAGCATTTACATTGAATTAAATATTATAAATAATCTGGAGATGATTTAAAGTATATAGGAGGATGTAAGGGATGCTCAGTCATCTACAGAATTTGGTATCCACAGAAGTCCTGGAATCAATCTTCTAGTGGATGCCAAGGGACAACTACATTTGTAATTAAAAAACAACAAAATACTCATAGCAGACCAGGATTACAATAGAACAAAGTTTTATAACCTCATATAGGACACCTATTAAACATATAATTAGCATCATTCTTAGTGTAAAATAATAGAATTATTCCCACTAAAGTCAAGAAAAAGACAAAGACATCACTATGATCACTTTTCTTCTGCACTAAACAGAAGAACGTGACGTAGTGCTCTAGGAAAAATAACTAAATGATACAAGCTTTAGAGAGAAAGAAACAAAGCTGTATTATCTGATGATAAGATTACCTATGTAGAAGATCCAGTTGAATCTGCAGACAAACCACTATAAATAATAATTGATTTGTGAGGTTACCGGATCTTATGTCAATTTTCAAAAGCCATTTGCATGTCTACACACTGGCAACAAAGAGTTAGAAAATGTATATATTAAAGATATGGTTTACAATTACAGAAGAAATAATACCTAAATTATATCTTAAGAATATCTTCAGAAAAATATCTTTAAAATCCTGAGGAGGAAGAAATAGGTGAGGTTGTAGATGAAATAAGACTGACCACGTGTTCATGATTGCTGAAACTGAATAATGGGTGCATTGAATTTATTTTACTATTTTATCTACTTTTCCTTATTTTTTAATTCCATAAAAAAAATTTAAAAAGAAAAAATATATGCATATACTGTACATAAATATATTTTTATATATTCAATATATACTTTTGTATATACAATTGTATATATATATATATACACAAATATATACATACATATGTATACAATAGCAAAAATAAATCTAAAGTATCTAAGATAAATCTAACAAACATGTGTAAACTTATTGTGGGAAAAACACTTCTAACCTTTTTAAAATAAAGCCTGAATATGTGAAAGGGGTGATCATATTTATGGAATAAAAGACTCAAACTATTTAAAATGTCAATTTATGATCTATAGATTATATTTAATTGCAATCAAAATTCCACAAGCTGTTTTTAAATTTTTTATATAACTCAAAAATTTATATGGAAGAGCAGTGGTCCAAGAATAGACTAGAAGAATAAAGTGGGAAACTTTTGCTATTTAATTTCAATACTTATTTAGCTATCTGATAGCAACACTCATATTGCTATAGTGAATAAGATATTGGGACAGGGATAGACAAATTGGCAAATGGAACAGTATCAAAAGCAGAGAAATAAACCTATACTTTTAAGGAAGAGAAGTGTCATTGTTGACTAGTGGGAAAAGAATGGATGACTCAAGAAATTGTTCCAGGAAAATTGGTTACCCATACACACAAAAAAATTGTATCCCTACCTCACTTCTTACAGAAAAACCAATTCCATGAATTATGGACTTGAAATATGAAATATGAAAGGGCAGACTTTGAAATGTTTACAAGAAAAAATAAAAGACTTTTTATGCTCAAAAGTAGGGAGAGACTTCTAAACAAAATACAAACCATAAAGATTGATCCAACTCTATTAAATTAACAACTTCAGTATATCCAAAGACACTCTAAGGAAAATAAAATGACAATATACAATTTAGCAGAAAATGATTGCAACTGAAAAACAATATTCATAATAAATAACCGTCAAACCAATAAGAAAAAGAGGGAAAAAAATCACAGTAGAAAATTTGAGTAAAAGCTCTGAGCAGACATTTCACTGAGAAGGAAACTATTATGGCCAATAAGCATATGAAAGAATGCTCAAGCACATTAGCAATCAGAAAATGTGAATTAAACAATGAGTTACTATTTCACATCCATAATACCTTTAAAAAACACTTGTCTCAGAGAAAAATCTTATAAACAGGTACCTGAAAGATGGACAAGAAAATTTATACCATTATTGTATTTATACCAAAAAAAAAATTTAGGAAACAATTCAAATACAACTGTATTAGTCAGGGTTCTCCAGAGAAACAGAATCAATAGGGTGTGTGTGTGTGTGTGTGTGTGTGTGTGTGTGTGTGTGTGTGTGTGTGTGTGTGTGTGTGTGTGTGTGTGTGTGTGTGTGTGTGTGTGTGTGTGTGTGTGTGTGTACATATAAGAAGATTTCTTTTAAGGAATTGGCTCACATGATTATGAAAGCCGGCAAGTCCAAAATCTGCAGAATGGGCCAGCAGGCTGGAGAACAGGAAAGAGCCAATGCTTCAGTTCAAGTCCAAAGGCCATCTGCTGGTAGAATCCCCTGTTTTGTTCTATTCAGTCTTTTGTTCTATTCAATCCTTCAACTGATTGGATGAGACCCACCCACATTATGGAGAACAATGTGCTTTACTGAAAGTTCACCAGTTTGAATGTAAATTTCATGCAAAACAACATCACAGAAACAACCAAGATAACATTTGACCACCTATCTGAGTATTATGGCCCGGCCAAGTGGACACATAAAATTAAGCATCAGAAAAGCCTTTTTCATCTTAGTAAATGACATCTTCATTCTACCAATTGCTATGAATATTCATCAATAAGAAAGCAGATCAATGAACTGTGGAATAGTCACTCAATGGAATATTACACAGTAATGCAAATGAACCATAAAACTAACTATAGCTTCCTACATCACCTTTTATGACTCTTAGAAACATTGTGAGTTTAAAAAAAAAAAATCAGCAGTGGTTTGTAGTTCTCATTATAGAGATTTTTCACCTCCTTGGTTAACTCAATTCCTAAGTATTTTATTTTTTTGGTGGCTATTGTAAATGGGCAGGCTTTCTTGATTTCTCGTTCTGCATGTATACAAGAAGATGGAAAGATATTCCATGCTCTTGGATTGGAAGAATCAACATAGTGAAAATGTCCATACTACCCAAAGTGATATACAAATTCAATGCAATCCCCATCAAAATTCCAAAGACATTTTTCTCAGAAATGGAAAAAACTATTCAGACATTTATATGGAACAATAAAAGACCACGCATAGCCAAAGCAATGCTCAGCAAAAAAAATAAAGCTGGAGGCATAACACTACCTGACTTTAAGCTATACTACAAAGCTATAATAACCAAAACAGTATGGTACTGGCATAAAAACAGACACACTGACCAATGGAATAGAATAGAGAATACAGAAATCAACCCACACACTTACTGCCATCTGATCTTTGACAAAGGCACCAAGCCTATTCACTGGGGAAGGGACTGCCTCTTCAGCAAGTGGTGCTGGGATAACTGGATATCAATATGCAGGAGAATGAAACTAGATCCATACCTCTCACCGTATACTAAAATCAACTCAAAATGGATTAAGGATTTAAATATACACCCTGAGACAATAAAACTTCTTAAAGAAAACATAGGAGAAACACTTCAGGAAATAGGACTGGGCACAGACTTCATGACTACGACCCCAAAAGCACGGGCAACCAAAGGAAAAATAAACAAATGGGATTATATCAAACTAAAAAGCTTCTGCACAGCAAAAGAAACAATTAAAAGAGTTAAAAGACAACCAACAGAGTGGGAGAAAATATTTGCAAAATATACATCTGACAAAGGATTAATATCCAGAATATATAAGGAACTCAAGCAACTTTACAAGAAGAAAACAAGCAACCCAATTAAAAAATGGGCAAAAGAGCTAAGTAGGCATTTCTCTAAGGAAGATATACAAATGGCCAACAGACATATGAAAAAATGCTCAACATCACTCAGCATCCAGGAAATGCAAATCAAAACCACATTGAGATACCATCTAACCCCAGTTAGGATGGCTAAAATCCAAAAGACTATGAACGATAAATGCTGGTGAGGCTGCGGAGAAAAAGGAACTCTCATACATTGTTGGTGGGACTGCAAAATGGTGCAGCCTCTATGGAAAATGGTATGGAGGTTCCTTAAACAATTGCAAATAGATCTACCATACAAACCAGCCATCCCACTGTTGGGAATATACCCAGAGGAATGGAAATCATCAAGTCGAAGGTATACCTGTTCCCCAATGTTCATCGCAGCACTCTTTACAATAGCCAAGAGTTGGAACCAGCCCAAATGTCCATCATCAGATGAGTGGATACGGAAAATGTGGTACATCTACACAATGGAATACTACTCAGCTATAAAAACGAATGAAATACTGCCATTTGCAACAACATGGATGGACCTTGAGAGAATTATATTAAGTGAAACAAGTCAGGCACAGAAAGAGAAATACCACATGTTCTCACTTATTGGAGGGAGCTAAAAATTAATATATAAATTCACACACACACACACACACACACACACACACAAACCGGGGGGGGGGGGGAGAAGAAGATATAACAACCACAATTATTTGAAGTCGATACGACAAGCAAACAGAAAGGACATTGTTGGGGGGGAGGGGGGGAGGGAGAAGGGAGGGAGGTTTTGGTGATGGGGAGCAATAATCAGCTACAATGTATATCGACAAAATAAAATTTAAAAAAAAAATCAAACGGAAAAAGATTACATGTAATATGACACCATTCTGTGTAGTTCAAAAACAAGGAAAACTAAACAATATATCATTTAGGGTTACATGTGTACGTAGTAAAAGTATAAATATAAGCGAGGCTATGATAAAATATAATTTCTGGATTCTGTTTATCTCCAGTAAGAAATCGGGGGCTAGGGTCAGGGGCAAGCACACATGTGGCTTCAAGAGAATCAGTTCTGAGACTGAATGGTGGGTTCGCAGAGATTCATTTCATCAAATCATAACTTACAGTGGCAGAGATGATGCTAAGTTTCATCAGACTGTTCTGTTATTCCCCCAGGACACATGGCTAAACTACATTTCCCAGCCATTTGATTGTGTTCTGGCCATTGGGATGTGGGCCAATTCTACATCTGTCCCTCCACTTCTGCAGCAATCTTTAAGAGTGCATGTTAAAGACAGCTGCATCCTAGGATGGAAGGAGGCTGGGTCCCTGAATAGGACACCCTTACAAGCCTGCACCTGGCCAATCACATTGTCCGTGACGTGAAAGAGCAATATATCCAGCCTATTAAACTACTAAAATTTCGGGCATTGTATATTAGTACAGCTTAGCTTAGCCTAACCTAATAATAATGAACTTATTTACATATAAGTTACTTACTCATACGTTCTTTTGTGTACATGGAATAGCACACACTCAAATATTTTAAGAATGAATGAAAGGTAAGAAAATGAAGGCAGCAAGTAAAGACCTCTTTAAGGAAATAGTTCTATAAAAGGGACTGGAGAAATGTGGTGTAGCTGAAGGGGGTGGTGAGGTGAAGGGTGAAGGAAATGTCTTTTTAAAGCTGGGAAACACTAGAGCATGTTAGATCCTAACAGAAATGATGAGAGAGAAACAGAATGAATGAGAATGCAGGAAAGAACAAAACTGCGGGAGGGAAGTCCTTGAAAAGAGATGGGCACTGCAGAGTGGAAGTAATATTTAATTGGAACTGGGATTCCTTTTAGCACATCTATAATACACCAGGCACTGTGCTAAGATATTTACATGTTCCTCCAGCCTTAGAGTAATATTGCTGGGGGGGTTGGGGGGAGGGGAATGGAGCTTCTGTAGGAAAAGAAATATTTGTGCTCCCTGTAGTACAACAGTGTATCTGCACCCAGCATGGTGGCCCCTGCTGCAGACCCTGCTTTCTAGTGTCAGGCTCAAGCTCAGTGCAGAGATGTCTTTGCACACAGGACACCACCGAGGCTGAACAAACACAAGCCCAGACAGGAGGCAGCCCACTAATAGAGGCAGTTTATCTTCTGAGCCCACCCAAGTGCACAACTGGGAAATTTGCCTGCATCCCTGGCTGTGTTCACAGCACTCATACAGTTAATCCTCTTGGTGTTAGCTAATAACTAAGGTGTTAGCTGAGAACTATGTTGTTCTCGGATAAGAATTTAAGGTATTATACATGATGAAGAAGCAGAGAAAAAGACAACTTTGGGTCATAAAGGGAAAGGATGAGAAGGCAATTGTAGTGGAGGTTTGAGTTCTGATTCTGCCCTAAATAACTGCGATGATGAAAATACCACTTAATCTCTCTAGTAATAACAGTGAAAATAAAACTCCTACTTCACATGGCAGTAAAAGATCTAACACACAGCAGATGTCCTGTAAAAGCTCATCCCTCCCCTCTTTCTGCACCTTCCCCTAGGGCTTGTATTAGTCCATTTCTGTTGCTTATAACAAAATACCTGGAACTGGATAATGTGCAAGAAAACAAAATTTATACCTTACAGTTTTGGAGGCTGGGAAGTCCAAAGTCCAGGGAACACATCTGATAAAGGCCTTTTTGGTGGTGACAGTGACACATGGCAGAATGGCAGAGCAGAGAGAGAACTTCTCAGGTGCTCTTCTTTTAAAGCCCTCAGCACCACTCCCATGACCACCATTAAACCATTTACCATGGCAGGGTCCTCACAATCTAATCACCTCTTCAAGGCCCCACCTTTCAATTATGATAATAGGATTTCCCACCCTCTTAACACTGTCACAGTGGGGACCAAGCCTCCAACACATTAAACTTTTGGGGGACACAATTCAATCCACTGCAGGGCTAGTTTTAAAAGTCTCAAGGATTAAATGTACTAAATGATAAAGAAGCTGTGATGCTGGAATGCAGACAGTGAGAGGGCCATTTGAGAACATGTGTCTTCTCCCATTGTGCCTTTTCTGCCTCCACCCAATACGGCCCCTGACTTTGAGACAAGAGGGACAACAGTGAGATGAAAGTTCCTTCCCACGGATTTTCAGTGCTCTGCATAGGAATGTTAGGAGGCCTAGAGATGCCCCATGCCTCAGTTTCTCTAGAGTGAATTGCAGTTAAAACCATAAAAACTACCATCAATTAGACAGCAGGCACTGGTCTGCATTTTACATGTGTTATCTCATGTAATTCTCAGAGCAGCCTCTATAAGATAAGTGTTATTATTAGCCTTATTCAAAAATAAGAATACCAAGGCTTGGACATCTTAAGTTTGTGGACAAAGTCACCCCACTGAGATGTAGTGGCATCAAAGAGAGCCCACTGTGATGCAAGAGTGTGCTCTGTCCACAGTCTTCGTGGGCTCTTGGTGCTCTCCCAGGCAGGCTGGCCACCTCCTAGGAGAGCTTCGGGACAACACAGCTCTCAGTGTCACTCTGGTCATGGGAACTCTGCTTGTAGTGAGTTCCCAGAGGCAGTTCCTGCAATAGGTTCCTCTTTCAGGCTCCATACAGTTCTACTTTCCACCAAGAGTTATCACAGGACTGGTTGCCCCTGAGCACCAGGGATGACATGCGCTGTCAAGGGCTGTGTGCACTGGGGGACAGAAGCACCCATGGGTGCCCCTCCTCAAGTTCCTGCCTGAGACTCTGCTCAGCTTGTTCCTCGATGACCCTCCATGACCCTAGTTCCTCTGACATCTTCTCCTGTACCCAGACCAGCAGACATGGTCCTTGGGTTTACACCACCAGCAGAAACAAGACAAACATGGCACAAAGCCACCACCACCACCACCCCCCAAAAAGAGGTTCTTTAGAAAACTGCAGCCATTTCTTTTCTCAAACGAAAGATAAAACTTGGGTTTGGAGAAGTCTCTTTGTTGGGAAGGACCAGTTTAGGGAGCCATTTTGCTCCTGCAGACAAAAGGTAAAGAACCTGAAATTTGGTTGTCATCCAAATGCAGGTGCTTCCACCTGAGAAGTGAAGTGACCTGTTTAATGATGCCCAGGGATGTTCTCACTGTGGCAGGGTGAGATTTGCGGCTTCCTCTAGTTGGCTTAGAGACAAGGGAGAAGATGTAAGAAGAGACTCTGGGATCCAAGAACCTCTCTTTGATCAGATCCTATCCTTCTCCCAGTGCTGCAACCAAACTTCTGAGTGATATTGAGAAAGGTCCACTACAGCCCCATGCGTTTCTACTGAACATGGACCGCCTCCTAGAGTTGCTTCTTATGCACAGAACAGTAAGCTTTCCCTGGACTGCCTGCTACCAATTTCCTCTAAGTCCTTCTGCCTGCTGAAATATCCAAATATTTCTATAGTTGTGCCTGTCATCTTGTCTGGCACCCTGATCCCTGCCCTTCAGCAAGGTCTGGAAGGCAGAAATCCCATCCATCAGGGTCACCGTTGTATCCCCAACCCTGAGAACATCTTTGGCCTGTAAGAGTATTCACCCTTCAAGACTAGCTCAAGTGTTTCATCCAGGAGGACGTCATTGCTGAAGAGCCCCTTTGCCACCACCAGCACCACGTGGCCATCAGCCACAGCACCACCATGACTGCCATCCTCATGGTAGATCATTACCACCACCTCCATCACGATGACCACCGTGATCACCAACTTCACTGTCAGCATCACTGTCCTATCATCCCTACGTCCTTACCACAATAGTTACCACCACGCCACCCCACAGTCACCATCATCAGCACCATTACCACCGTTCTCATAAGCAAACCGGGACCAACATCACCAACATCATCATCATCACCACTATTGTTACTACCATCCTTAACACACTGGTGCTGTCACCACTACTGTCACTGCTACCACAACCAAAGCATGCTGCATGCATTTTTCATTCCATTTTATAACAACTCTTGTCCATTTTGTCTCTCCCACTGAGTGGTGACCTCCTTAAGAGCAAGAACAAGGGCCCATTCATTTACGTATCTCTTTGCACAGCAACTGGCACAAAGAAAGCACTAAATTAATATCAGTTGAATAAACAAATGAATTAATTAATTAATGCGCCTAGAAATAATAACAGCTAATAATCATGTACGTTATTTCATTTAAGCCTCACAATAATCCTATGTAATGGGTATTACTACCCCTAGGTCTGTTTTTTGTTGGTTTTTTTGTTTTTGGGGGTTTTTTGGACAATGTTGGAAGTCAAACTACTATTTTAAAGATGAAGAATCTGAGGTTAAGTAACTTGTCCAAGGTCCCATGATTAGTAAGTGACTGAGCCAGAACATGAGCCCACGTCATCTGCCCCCAAGGCCATTGTAACTAATTACCATATTATACTGTGCCCTGAGTTTCTTCATATTTCTAGCTGTGAGATGGGATCACAGAGGGAAAACATTCATCTCACGGGAATCTCGAAATCCTCGGAATGTGGGTTGCCTAGGACCTGATTTGGCAACTTAGCTACTGAGTTGGGCTGTGCCTGTGAACATGCCCCCCTTAAAATATATCCCCGGTTCTCAAGGGACATTTTCAACTCTGGCTTAAAGGTTGATTGTTCATGCTTGTTTCTAATGAGCTTCCTATCTTAGAAGTGGAAAACAAGGGCCATCTAATAAACACAGCCAGTTCACAGGGCCTGAAATATTCCAGACTCTTAGAAGAGGAAAACCAATTGTGCGTGAGGCTGTGCAAGCCCCTGCGGCACAGGAGAATGGAAGGAAGCTCTCGAGGAGTCAGCACATGTCAGAGGAACGCATCATCTGCTGCCACAAAACTGGGTTCCTGACATCGGCATGGCATAGCTGCTGGAAACACTAGGACGGCATGTAACAGCCAGCAGTAACACATTCAAAACATCCTCTCCACATTCCAGGCACTGTTTGGGGCGAGTCTGCAAGAAACACCTGGGAGAGTCTGCAAGAAACATTAAGAAATCCCTACTCCTTTAAGCCAAGAAATGCTACCAAGGCTCCACAATGACCCAGCACACCAGCCCGGCTTTGCTTCCTGAGTGGGACCCCTGGAAGGCCCTGTGCCTTGGCACTCTCTTCACTCAGAGACTCTCCTGTGGCTCAGCAGTTATATAAGCCACAGCCAGCAGCATCTTTTTATTAGCATTTATTGTTTATTATGTGCCATGCATGGTACAAAGTATTTCTGTGCATCGTCTAATTGATACTCACTCAACCAGGTTGCATTTGTAGCCCTGTTTTTATAGACAAGGTAAACAAAGCTGGAGAACTAGACTCCACCAGGGGTCATAGGTCATCACTGGTAAAGCCTGGATTTCAGCGCGGGCCTTCAGACTCCGGAGACTGTGATCTTAACCACTGTGCTATACTGCCTCCCCAAGACTTAATTAGAGATCCCTTCAAGGGAGAGCTCCAGGTCACACGAAAGGGGAACTTTTGGAGGCCTCCACTCTTTTGATTTGGGCAGGAACACATACACACATTAAACACAAATGCGAACTTTCCAAGTGGCTCCTGTGCATTTGGCTAAAGGTTGCTGCATGTGGCCTTTCTCCCCAGTGGGCTATAAGCTCCTTCAAGACAGAAACTGCACGTGGTATTTTTCATGTCTCCCACCCCTAGCTAAGGGCCTGGCATAAAGCAGGTGGTCTGGAAGGGTGTTTTCAAAGAGGGCAGCGAGGACAATGATCATGATAATGCTGCGATCTGACCCAGTGGGTCTTCTCAGCCTGGCTTCCTACGGTTCTCCCCCATGCGGTCTGGGCTCCAGCCATGTGACCATCTCTCCCAGTCCCATGGACACGCCCATGCTTTCAGGCCCCCACCTGGAATGCTGTCCTCCACTCTCCCATGACCCTTCATGGCCCGTCTCAAATGCTACTTTCTCAGCAAGACCTCCTTGGGTCCCTCCTCAGCAAGAAGGAATCCCTCTCTCTGAACTCCCACAGTCCCTGTTCCTTCCTTCCCTCCCCTCCCCTCCTTCATCTCAGAGGGTTATTGTGATGCTGAAGTGAGATAATGTTCGAGAAAGAGCTTTGTAAATGAGAGGCACTGTGTAAACAGGAGGGCTTTTGAGGGCTCTTATCCCATCCACTAAGGACTAAGATTGTCAGTGGTGTCCAGTCCTGTGTCGCTCAGCTCAGTACCTCAGACACTCAAGGCACAGGAACGTGCTGAAAGCCTGCTCGAAGACTTCTCTCCCTTGTCCTTACGGTCAGGTTTATGCCCTTCTGTACCAGGCTGAGCTGACCTTCATTAGGTCAAAGTAAACACTCTTTAGGAATGGATTGCAAAGCTACGGGAAAGGAAAAACTGGAAACATCTACTGACAACCTCCCCCAAAGGGATTTCACATATCACCATGATTCTCCACTCTGTCATATCCAATGTTTTCTTTTTATAACAAATATTTTGTAATTTCCCCTTTACTATCCTGAAACGAAATCCATAATGTATATGGCAGTGACTGGCTAACTGCTTACCAAACCCTGTCCCTCTTCTTCCTGGGTGCACTAAACTGAATTTCCCAGCCTCCCTTGCACGAAGGTGTTGCCACATGACTGAATTTTAGCCAATGGATTGGGAGCACCACTTCCAGACCTGGGCCTGTGAAAACCCCCCTCTAGCAAAATCTACGACTGTCCAGATGACCTTGGAAGCCATGTTTTAAGTGACTGACTGTGTGGACCCCAGCTGCTGAAAGGACTTTACTTAAGGGAGAAATCTATTTCTATTGCTTAAGCGACTGAAATTTGGCAACTTATTTTCTATAGCCACTAGCATTGCCCTAAATAATACAATATAACACATCTCCATATATCTGTGGCTCCTGATCCTGAATTAACACTGTATTTTAGTAGCAGTGAGAAAAATTTAAGTAGAAAGAAGGCTGGGCCCAGAACCAAGAGATGGGTTCTGGTCCAGGCTCTGCCACTAAGTAGCTAAGTGATATCAGTCAAGTTCACTCACTCTCTCTCTCTCTCTCTGGGTCTCAGTTTCTACAACTACAAAGTAAAGGCTTTAAGGTCCATCCAGCTCTAGTATTCCGGGACTCCACTGTCAGTCAGCTCCATGGGGCCAGGGGCCATGTCTGCCCCATTCCTCTGGTCTAGGAGATAGTATAAAGTTTGGAAGCATACCATCAATGGTCACTGTTACAAAAGAAGAGAGAATGTGATATGTTATACAACCTATTGATATTTGACCTTTATAAGTGGGCAAGGTATAAGGTCATGTGTTTCATAGATTGCAGAATCATTCTCTCATTCAAGAAGTGACATATAGATGCTCAAAAAACACTTCCTGAAGGACAGAATTGCACCCAGGAAGAGGAAGAATCAGGTTTGGTGAGCAGCCAGCCAGCCACCGGCTTCCCTTTGCCTCTCCCAGCACAGCATCCCCCTCCCACCTGCACACACCCACGTACATACTCCTCACACTAAGTAGACCCCAGACCCCACAGCCTTCCATAAACTTCTATTTTTTCCATCCTGGCACATTCTGCTCCCATGCCCTCCAGCCCCTCCCTGCCAGCCACCAACTTCTGTGAGTCCTCCAGTTCCACTAAATCATTTCTCTCTCCAAGTACTAATATGCTAAGTATTTATTTTAAGATGGAAGAAAATTGGAGCCTGCAATTAGCACATTTTTTCAACACATTGCCTAAGCCACTTCTGTTTGGTGGAGCCAAGAATAAGCACTAGTAAAATTAACACAATTTATTAAACAGAAGAAGCCATCCAGAGCTGAGCTAATACAGCAACCACACGGAAGGTCGTCCTTCCTCCTGGGACAGCTCTGTCAGTCAGCCTTGAAAGATGAATGGCACTGTCCTCCAAAAGTCAGACCACATACATCACAAACAGGGAGGAGGAAAGAGAGCTGCATTTCTAACCCAGCTCTAAGATCTTTGAGCTGTGTGACCTTGAGATAGTCAAACGACCTCTCTGAGTCTGTTTCCCAGCCACAAAATAAGGAAAACTTGTGTGATAAACCTCACTGGACTGTTACGATCACACCTACACACACAAGATCTAATGCACTAATGCATGTAAGTGTTTTCTAAATCAGAGAAGCTTTATCCTTTTAGCTTATCATTTGATACTTTTCTCCTTCCATCTTTTCTTTCTCCCTTTCTTTCTTTTTCTCTTTCTTCCCCCCCCCCCACCGCTACCCCCCAGGGAAGAAGGCATAGCCCTGTCCTTGTCCCTGTGGGTACAAGAACAAATAGGACATGATCCCTCCTTCACAGAGCTTGGCATCCAGCTGGGGACACAGGCATAAAAGGAAGAGCGGCAGTACCATGGGTGGCTTGCTGTAACCAGGGCCACTGCACATCGTTGTGCACATGATGTCCTGCACAAGGTGCTCGGTGGAAGGAGTACTCCAATGACTCCCATGCACTCCTCTGGCCAAGCCCCTGGTGTAGGACTGTGTCAGCCAAGCAGAAGGGGCTCCTTTCTGTACTTTGAACCAAGGTGCCATGTTGCTTTCCCCTGCATGGATTGGTCACCCTACTTCCCCTGGGTGACGGAGATGCAAAGGATTACTCAAAGCCCATCTCTTCTGAGCAGTGAGAGACCCCGAACTGGTTAATCTCCAACCAGAACGCTCAAGTGAGAGGCATCCCTTCCTTGGGAAATTAACCCGGAATTGGGGTTCTCTTCCTGCATTTATTTTCCAGACCAGGAAGTTACAGGAAGAGAACATAGGTGGGGTTATAGTTTAACAATATAGACTGGTAACTTTCAGTGAAACAAGCCAGATGACATTACAGTAAGTTAATTAAGTGGTCCTATCAACAACAGTTTGATCTTAGCAGACATTCCTTCTCCCTCCAGCAATTTTCTAGTATCTTTGCATTTCAATCAGTAACTAGTCTGTACTTGAGTCAGCAACCTTGCTGTGCCACAAATCTTTATCTTATACCAGAGACTTTATAGCCTGAGGAAAATTTCCAGTCCTCTGCAAGGTCAATATTTGAAACTGCAAGGCTTTGGAAAACCAGGCCGTGTGAAGTACATTTGCTTTAAGAATCCTCTACAGTGCCATATGGGTGGGCTCAGAACATCCTGGTCCTAATCCAGGATATTTGGAGAACAAGAGGAATATGGGAGCTGCTAATACCACCTGGGGCAAATGGGAAGGACTTCTGACCACAGATACCATTTGAATGACCTTCTGGAGGTTATTTGCCAGGCAGAGAAGGTAGGAAAATGCTCTCCCAGAAAAGGAAAATTCATTGAGAAAACACAGACATATGAAAGCCTAAGGTCAGTTTGGAAAATGGCAAGTTGGTTCTTCTGGCTGAAGGCCCAGAAGGCTGAGCAATGCTGAATGGTAGGAAGTTATGAAATGCTTAGTCATGCACTTAGTAAATGTCTCTGAGCACCTACTGGGTGCCAGGCACTGGGAGCAAGGCCCTGAAAAGTTTAAAAAGAATTGTTGAGAGATTACTCAGGAATAAAGTAAACTTCCTTCTAATTGTGAACTTCCAAGAATCTTCTTCTCAATGCAGCATCCAATCCTGCCCATTAGGTCTAGGGGTTGTAGATTGCAGCATGAAGCCAACAATGAGGTTCCCCCAAATAATATGGACATCAGAATTTTCTCTGAGACTTTAACCATGAAACTCACTTGCACCATGGATGTGATGGATGGTAACCATATATGGGAATAAGCCAAGAATATGCTATATTCTGATAAGTTGGTTATAACCTCAGGAAGGCAGGCTGAAACAGTTCAGCATGTGAAAACTTACTCTGATGTATTGAACCCAGTCTGGAGAAAGACTGTGTGAAGAGCAGAGGATGGTCAGATCAAAACATGCACCAGGGAAGCAAGAAGTTGGCATGGCCATCCAAGCGCCACCCAGTGCAAAAAGAGCTCTCACCTTGCCATTCAAACACCATTGGCATCACCTGGGAGCTGGTTAGAAATGCAGAATTTCAAGTCCCTCCTCCAGACCCACTAAATCAGAATCTGCCTTTTTATAAGCTCCCTAGAAGATCTATATGCATATTTCATCTCAAGAATCACTGCTCTAGACTTTTTTCTGTAAAGGATAAGAGCATAAATATTGTAGGCTTAGCAGGCTTACATGGTCTCTGCCCCAGCTTCTCAATGCTACTGTCTTAGTGTGAAAGCAGCCATAGACAAAATGTAAATGAAAGGGTGTGGCCGTGTTTTAATAAAACTTTGCTTACAGGCCATGAAATTTGAAGTTCTCAATTTTCACATATTGTAAAATGGTATTCTTATTTTTATTCTTTTCAACCATTTAAAAACATATAAACTATTCTTAGCTTGTGGGCCATACAGAAGCAGGTAGTGGGCTATATTTGGCCAATGGGCCATAGTTGTACAACTCCTGCTCTAGACTGCAGACTTGAGTGTCTATGTCAAATCAGTTCCCCAGGTAACTTCTCTGGCTCCAGTCCCCTTCTAGTTCTCTTCATACATCCCTCAAACATGATGCTGGTTTGTACATCAGTCTTCCGAGCACAGTTAATGTGAGTCAGCCCTCAAAAGTCACTCCTGCAGTGTTGATGAATCAAGTCTCTGAATTCATAAGGCTGAAAGCCAGATAGAAGGTCAAAGACAAAAACGTTATTACTCACAGCACAGCAAGCAGCTTGAGCAGCAGCATATTTGTGTCAAACCCCCCAGCCCCCAAGTCCCATGGTGGCAATATAATGAGCCCAGATGGATGCTTCACATACAGTGAGTCCACAACTCAACCACGAACACTGAGCTTGGGAATCCACCACTTTTATTGCAAGCAGTAAGCCAGCCTGTTCTTTGTCCTGGAGGGACATATTACCTCTCCTTCCAAGGTGCTCAACGCAAACACAATTCTGAGATTTGGCCTGGGTAAAGAGAGGTCAAGGCCTTGCATTCTTGGCCTTGCAGACATGCAGAGTGCAACGATTCCTACATATTTTTCCCCAGAGAAACAAACAGCATAGAATTTAGAAAATGTATTAAAGGCAGCTCTTTAAATTCAAAACTTAATTTCTCCTGGATATTGCCTCTGACCTTCTTGGTTTGATTTGGATCTGCTTTCTCAGAGAATAGAACGCTTTATCTCCTTCATGGATTTCAGCCACTGAACTGTATTAGTCAATCTGCTTACCCCTTGATAGCACCCCCTACCCAGTTAGCTCTGTGAATGAAGGGGCAGTTAGCTCTATGAATGTAGGGGCCGTGTCTTCGAATCTACTGTGATTCAGAGCACCTAACACAGTACCTGGGCTATACCATGTGTGTTGTCATTGTAATTGTCTGTTGAAAGAATTAGTGATTTAGAGTATCTTATTCAAACAGAGGTTCCCAAACCTTGGCAAACCCTACTCACTCAGTTATACCAGCATTGAACAAACAACCATCTCTATACATCCCTATAAGGACCCAGGGCTGGAAAATCCCAGCATATATTTGGAGAGCTCTTGAAGGCTTTTTAACCCTCTTGTGAAAGCCACTCCACTAACAGAGCACAGCACTGGCCAGTGCCATCCATCTTTTCCCCTGAACTCTGCTGATGTAAAAAGTGACTGGGAACAAGAAGGGGCATCTTGGACAGGAAGGAAAAACAGCTACTGAATCTGTATCTCCAACACCGGCCATTTCTAACTGACCTGGGAGTTTGAGGAAACCCACTTGGAATATCTGTTTCTTTACACGTAGAGAAAAGAAAAGAAAAGAAAAAAATCCATCTGGTTATTTTTCCAGAAAAAAAATTGCTAGCTAAAGTAAAGAACCTCATTTCCAACAGCATTCTTTTCTATGTAACTACATCATTTCAGCTTTGAGAGTCTATTTTATCAAATGCCCCCTATGTCATGTTCCAGAGAAAGAGGATTGTTTAAAGCTGGCCCTCCTGCCCTTCCACAACCGGCCATTCTCCCAGGACATTAGCCACAGCCCTTTTTCCCTCCCAGCAATATCTGTCCTCCTAATCTCACTAGGAAATCCCAGCCAGCTGGTGATTTCAAGCTCCTTTATCTGCTGCAATAATGAGTATCCCAGCGTGCCATGGGGCCTGACTCTGCCAACTCCCAGGCTGCAATGCCGAGTGTGATAATAAATAGCTGCCATGTGAGGCTGTCCCGACACCCACAGAAAGGAAGAGCAAACACAATGGCTTACCAACAATACTCACGTGCCTCGACTTGAGATTTCTCATTCCCAGGCCAGGCTCCCAGAGACACACAATTCCCATTCATTTCAATGGAGGTGACGTTAGGTGAATGTCTTTCAGGCTAGGCCCTTAATTGTTTCTGTGATATCAGCATTTTATTTTTATAAAGTTCCTTAACATTTCTGAGCTTCAGTTTTATTATTGTAAAATAGGATCAGTAATATATACCATTGGCCTATTGCAGGGATTAAAATGGAAAACTTATGAAATGTACCTAATAAATGTTTTTTCCTTTCCCTAATGTTTTATGATTTGATAAAGGTTGGGAGTACAAGGACCTAGACAATGTCCTAAAACCTAAAAAGGTCAATAATAGAGTTAAATTAAGAATGTGAAAAGACAGCCCACAGAATGGGAGAAAATAATTACAGATAATGATAAAGGACTAGCATACGAAATATATAAAGCACACATACTCACAACTCAACAATCAAAAGACAACCCAATTAAAAATAAGCAAAGGATGTGAAATGACATTTCTCCAAAGAAGATATACCAGTGGCCAATAAGCATATGAAAGGTGTTCAACACCATTACTCACCAGGGAAATGCAAATCAAAAGCACAAGACACCTCTGACAGCTATAATCAAAAAGGGAGATGTCAGCAAGAAGCGGTAAGAATGTGAAGAAGCTGGATCTCTCATATGTGGTTGGTGGGAGTGTAAAATGGTGCACCTGCTGTGGAAAACAGTTTGGCAGTTCCTCCGAATGACCTAGCATTTCACTCCTGGGTATATACCCAAGAGAAATGAAACCATGAGTTTACTCAAAAACTTCTTTGCAAGTAATCCAAGCAGCATTATTCATAATAACCAAAAAGTAGAAACAACTCAAATGCCCCTCAATTGAAGGATGGGTAAATGAAATGTGGTATATTCATATAATGAAATATTATTCAGCCATAAAAAAGGAAGTACTGACACATGCAATAACATGAATGAATCTTGGAAACGTGCTATATAAAAGAAGCCAGTTACCAGTGACCACACATTGTGTGATTTCACTTATATAAAATATCCACAATAAGCAAAGCTACAGAGACAGAAAATGGATTAGTGGTGGCCAGGGGCTGCAAGGGGCAGGAGAGGGGATGGAGAGTGATCATTAGCAGGTACAGAATTTCTTTTGGGGTGATAAAAATGTTCTAAAATTAGATAGTAGTGATGGATGCACATCTCTGCGAATATACTAAAAAATCACTGAAATGTACATTTTAAACCAAAGAATTTTATGGTATGCACATTATATCTCAGTAAAGTTGTTTTAAAAAATAGAATTTACCCAATGGGATTAGACATGCTTCTCCAGCAGGGAGACCAGAACCACTATCAAGAGAAAGACGTGCCTTTCCTGAACCTGGGAAAGTAATGTTAGTTCCCTTTGATTTGGACCCCAGGGGCACCCAGGTCCTGGACCGAAACCCATGACTGTGAAACAGAGAGAAGTCTACAAATCAGAGACAGCAAGGGAGGAGAACATGTTGTGCAGTATCAGCTCACGGGAGTCGATCACACATGCTCCTGAGAAGGTCACAGCCAAGGTGGAGGAAGAAGCCCTGACCGTGGGATTTTCAGTCACTTCAGTGATTACAGGGAAATATGACAATACCCTGATAATAATTTTTCTTGGCATTATGAAGGTACATTTGTCAAGGAAGGAGAAATGAAGTCATTTTATTTAAAAGTCTGTTAGCTTGATTAAAACCTTTCCAATGTTTGGGGACCTCTATGGGTACACTTGTCCGTATTCCTAAAAACATTATGGCAGGCCTGTCTACTGAACACACAGAGCTGGGACTGTAACTCAGGGGCTGGGAATCCCAAGCCAGTTCATCTGTCATTGACTCATACAAGCTACTACCCTAGACCAGGTCACCATGATCTGGCACCTGAATTTCAACAATAACCTTGGTCTGTTCTCCACCAGCACCAAGAGTAATCTTTCTAAAACATCAGTCAGATAGGACTCCTCTGCTCAAAACCATGCAATGGCCAAAAGCCAGAGTCCTCATGGTGATATCAGAGGCCCAGAGGACCTTGACCCTCTGACCTCCTCTCCGACCTGCACATCACTCACTCCATGCCAACCTCACCGAGGGTCCACAGACACCCTGGGCAGGCTCCTGCTTCGGGCCTTTGCACTTGCCGTTCCCTCTGTTTTGAAAGCTCCTCCCCAGATGTCTGCACAGCACACTGCCCCGCTGATTCCAAGTCTTTGCCTAAATATCTTTTCAATGAGAACTTCCCTGACCATCTTATTTAGAATCAAAATCACTCCTAACTCTAGCCTCCCTCCTCCTCGCCTGCTTCTCTCTTCATATCACTTATCACCATCTATCACACTACAGATTTTACAGATCCAGTTTGTTCATTATGTCTTCCCCCAACCCCTCTTCAGAATGGAAGTTCCACAGGGGCAGGCATCTTTGTCTGGTCTGTTCACTGCTGCATCCCCAGCATGTGGATCAATGCCTGGCACATAGTAGGTGCTCAATAAGTCTTTGTTGGATGGATGGATGGATGGATGGATGGATGGATGGATGGATGGATGGATGATGCTTTGCCTCATAAGTAGCAGCTGCAACATTTAAGGGCTGGGCAGAAATTAAAGAAAGAGCCAAAGTGAAGAGTAGTTTCAGGAGCAAGCAAACAAGGAGAGAGTGATATCCTGGAAGCCAACTGGGCAGGAGGAGTGCCCAGCAGTTTCAAATGCCACAAAGAAGGGGAGCAAGATAGGGACTGAAAAGTGAAAGCTGAAAGATTAATACAAGGAGCTGGCCTGAAGATTTCCCTATGAAAACACGCTACAAAAATACTAAATGATACTTTGACTCATCACACATTAATTTTCTCATGAGATCTGAGCAATCTTATAGTAATAATAGAAATGAATAGTGTTATCCTGATATAGCTTTTTCATCTCTCTATGAACAGTTGAAGAATGTTCAACTTTATGGTGATGCCAGGAAGTAAGCTCGGATCATAGGAAGTGCATCTCATTGAGGCGCTGTGTAAATATGGATCTATTATGATCGCTGTAAGTGTGACACAGAACATTAGAAAACACTGTTAGATATTTTGTCTCTTTTGAGTCCCTGTAGTAGTATAATGTTGTGATTTAGGGAAGGGTTAACCTAGAATCTTAAAGAACCTTCCTTGAAAGATCATCAGACCACGATTAGGAAGCTCCTGTGTATCGGGCACTAGTATAAATCTAGCTGCTTTCTGCTTTCACATGATAGGTAGAGTCACCTTCAGAAAAGCTAGTGAGAAAATATTATTATTCCAAGGTCCTGGTGAGAGCTCAGGCTCTGAAGTCATACAGCCTGGGTTTTAATTTTTGCTACTTACCATCCAAGTGAGCTTGGACATGGTTTTAACTCTCTCTGAGCCTTGTAGTAACAGCATCTGCCTCATAGGACTAGAGCAAGGATTCAGACAAAATAATATATGTAAATTTCCAACATAGTAAGTAGCTCCAAAATAAGTTCTCAGAAAATATTTTGTTATCACAATTAATGAAAATTGAGCCTGAATGAGCCTGGGTGAGTAACTCACCCAATATACTCGGTCTAGGAAGAGAGAGAATCAAGATTTGAATCAGCTTTTCTGTCCGCCTCTATAATTAATTCTTTGTCTATCTCATCATAATGTCTCACCACACTTTTCCAGTGATGCAGATGCGTCCTCTTGAAATGTAACAGTTACACAACGAGTTGAGCAGCTGTCCTGCTCACTGTGATGTCGATGGTGTTACTGAACTGAGTGTGACACGTTTGCCCGCAAGCCATAGAAAGCCAATCACTGAAGCACGTGCCTTTGCAGTAGAGAAAGAACATTTCATCACAAGGCAGCCATTGTGAGAAGGAGAGAGATTTGCATCTCAGATCTCTCTTACCCTCAAAGAGAAGGATGGTATATTTATGGGGAAGTAGTTAGGGGTGGTGTACGGTGGGGGGACTGTGACTGCTTGAAGGACTTGAAGGAGTCCTGTACCATCTGCATGTTCAGAAGACAGTGGTGTTAATAGGATCTAGAGGTAGAGCCTTTGGCCCTCTGATGTCAAAATTCAGACATTCTTGCAGGCTCAGTAGAGATGTCTGTGGGCTCAGCCAGCCTTGTCTGGTTTGTGTTGGGACAAGCTAACCCTGACGATCCTGAAAAAAACCTTAGGCACATAGCTCATGACTTCTATACCAGAGGTGTTATCTGAAAGGGCAGATAGGAAGAAACAGAATAAGAGATTAATAATGGAGGTTTACTGAAAGAATGAGCAATTTAAAGAGAAAATAAACTTTAGCTGAAAAACCATAGTTACAATGGGGTTGTGGTCATCTGGGGCTCAGCACATGTTGGGTGCCTTGGCAGGGAGAGTGGGACACTGGACTTAGCCGGGATGCCAGGACAGCTGGGAGGCACTCTCTCTCTCCAACACATGAAGCCAACAAATAATTGTTTCTAAAATATATAAAAAATGATAAATCAATAAAAATGAGGCTAACAACCCAATAGACAAATGGGCAGAGTATTAAATAATCACTTCATAGAGAAAGAACATGAATGGCCAATAAACATAAGAAATGTAAGAAAAGTACTCAACCATGTTAGCAGTCAAGGAAATGCAAGATACTACATTATATACCACTAGACTGGCAAAAATTAATAATCTGACAATATCAAGTTTTGGGGAAAGATACAGAACAAGGGAAACTCCACCTATAAGAGGGAGTATTAAATTAATATAATCATTTTGGAAAACAATTTACATTTTTTGCTTTGGCTTTTTTTATTCAGCACAGTTATTTTGAGATTTATCCATGTTATTGTGTGTATCAGTAATTCATTCCTTTTTATTGCTGGGTGGTATTCCATTGTATGGACATATCACTATTTGTGTATCCATCACCTGTTAAAGAACATTTGGTTTGTTTCTAATTTTGGACTATTACAAACAAAGCTGCTATGAATACTCATGTGTGAGTCTTTGTGTGGACCCATGCTTTTACTTCTCTTGGATGAATATCTAAGAGAAGAGTAGCTGGATCACAGGGTACATATATGTTTAAAGTTGAGGTTTGTATAATCCAGTACCCAGCAATTTGACTCCTACAGACAAAGAGACATATGTATATAAGAATGTTCTTAGAAGCAATGTTCATTAAAAAACATAAAAATAAAAAATAAACCTGAAGACAATCCAACTGTGGAAAGAGTGAAGTGTGGTATTTTCAACTAATGGACTATTATATGAGGGTATGGTATGAAGTTCAAAGTCAGGCACAAGTAAACTGCGTATTGCCTAGGGAATGTTATACACAAAATTCAAGATGGCGGCAGGGCTTTAAAGATAAATGAAATGTTTTATTTCTTAATCTGGGCATCAGGTTCATGGCTGCTTTGTTTATTGTTACTCTTTATACCTTACCCATACATTATTAAAACTCTTCTGTCTATCCAATACTTAATAAGTTAGTATGTTTGAACTCTGAGTCATTGTTAGTCCTTTATGATCAACAGAGCCCAACATCTTAATGCAAATGCATGATCTTAAAATATTGGCGCTGCACTTTACCACAAAATATAGCATTCAGGCACCAACTGCTGACTCTTCAGGAAAAGTCCTGTCTGCAGAACACACACACGTTTCCACCACTGCCCCTGTTTGCTTTATGGTAAGCACCTAAGATGTCAGCTCCTTGAAATCAAGAACGAATCTGCCTTGCTCATGCCAGATCCCCAGAATTGTGCCTGGGATATGGCACATGCTCAGTAAATATGTGTGGATAAAGGCAAGGGAGGGAAGTAGGAAAGAAGGGATTGGGGAAGGCCCTCTCTGGAATACATGCTGGCATTAAAGAAGTGAAACTGTGACTCTTGTGGGTTCATCTTCCATACAAACACAACCCAGAGACCACCCCCTCCTCCTTAACCCCCAGAGAAAGTAAAGGACAATGTCTTCCATTTGTCTCACAGGAACTTTCCTCTACCCCATCACCACCATTTCCAACTCACCAATCAAAGCAGACGAGCACCAGAACCCAGCCAATCCCTGTACAGCCTGACCTTGCCAGTCCCTGAGATTCCCTCCCTAGACTCAGACTCCATTGCCACAGAATCTCTGGAGGTGGGGGATGCCATCGGTATTTCCTAAAGCTCACCAGCTGGTTCCAGTGCACAGCCAAGCAGCCAAGATTGAGAACGAAAACCAGCAGTCCAGAGGACAGAGAACTCTTTATCAATACACACACACACACACACACACACACACACACACACACACACACACACACGAACACACACAGACACAAAGATGCTAAAACTACTCAAAACCTAGTTTTAGAGCCTACAGAGAAGACTGTACTTCCACCTCCTCTGATATCTTCGCATGTTGTAGCTGTCTACTGTCTTGTTCCCATTTTAACTTTAATTAGACTCGTACTTGTCATCTCTCGTGCCTGATGGTGAATTCCCAGCAGACAGGATTAGCCCCCCCGACCTCTCAGCACCTCTGCCTGCTGCTGACTGTGTGAGCAACCTCCAGCCAGCGGCCTCGAGTGCAGGAGCTGGGCCTGCCATGAACCCTGCGAGGATGTGTCCTGTACAGCCTCTGCTTCTCTTTTCTGACTCACTTCTTTTCCTCTGCTCTTGTCAGGACATTCCTACCCATTTCCTGGCTCTCCAGCAAAAGCAGGGAGATCCTGGCTGAGAACCCAATATTTCAGTGTTGAGCTGTGTCAACCCTGCTGAGAGGCTGCTGCTTTAAATAAATGCATCTGGGCATTTCAGACTCGCGGTGCAGACCCACCTCAGTCCTTCCTACAGCTTCGGATCATTTGAACTGGCTCAAGAAGGAAGACGAAGGCCCAGACTCCCGCAGAGAAGCAGCTAATAAGCTAAACAAGGGAGTGGAGAATGTCTAGCTGAATCGGGGGGCTACAGGGATCCTGGCCAAAATTCCCCATCAAAGACACAAAAATCAATTTTGAGTGGATTTGGACAGACAGTCCTGCCAGGACATTCCAGCAGTGTCTAAATACCAGCAGCAGACAAGGAGAATATGTGTTGTTCTGCCGGATCACCCTGGGCCACCAGGCCTGCCAGGGAACTGAATGCTTCGGCCCACCCCGCCTGTCCCCAGCCTCTGACACTCCTCCTCCTCCACCGAGACCCTCTGGCTGCTGGAGTCAGTGCGATGCATTCCTTATTCCTCCCCAGGGAGAATGTCTACTGGAACCATCAGGGTAGTTGGTTTCTTGCACTTTTTGTTTCGTATTCGGCGGAGAAAATGAACAGAGATGCCACATTCACGCCCATGAACCAGGTAAAGCTCTTGACCTTAAAGCTAAATCCACATGAAAGCTATGAAACTGGCTTTTTTCCTCACTCCCCAGCTTCCATGCCTTGTTAGCTGCAGGCAACGGAAGAACTGTCCCTACCCCCCACCTGCCCACATGGACAACAGAAGCATCACTGAGAGGGGGATGGACAGATGTCTTTGGTCTTCCCATAAACTTCAACAGATTGATCATGCCTGCTGGGGTGCAGCCCTCCCCAGGCTCAGTGGAAAATCACAATTGATTAGTAATGTCTGCCACAGCCCTGGAAAGCAAATCCATGGATTGGTCACCTTGTGTTTGCCAGCTGTAAGGGGAAGATCAATCCTCCCCGTTAAGGGGGGGAAGGAATTTTCATACTGATCAGGTTCAGGATGGTCAACACTGGGGCTGCCGAAGTGGGACTGTAGGTTTTGGTGGGAGGTTGAAGCAGAGACTGGTCTCTCCCATGGGATGGGCTCTTCCTCTCTTTCCTCCCTAGTAACTGAGGAAATGAGATAACCCTTAGCTGGGAGGATCCCGTGACTCAGAAGACAAAGAGGGGGAGGAGGAAGAAGACAGGGCTTGGGTGGTTCTGGGAAAATGAGCAAAAGGAATCTTCCAGACTTGCATCTCAGAGGTCCAGTCAAAAGGAAGCTAAAGAACAAGACTAAAGGTCTGCTAGAAACAACCTGCATTGCCACAGACACACCTAGAATCCTAAGCCCAGGGGGAGGGGAAGGGTGCTGGAAGAGAACTCAGGGAATTGGGATTCCTGTCACCTCACCTCTGTCAGAATGCTGTCAGTGAGGAACGGTCTCCATGCACAGAAGGAGATGGAAACCACCTCATCTGTGTCACTGGGAGTGTGGTGATACAGTGTTTTTAACATATTTGTCTTGTTTATACAGATCATCCAAAAAAACATGGTATTCAACTACAAGCTAGAGAAAGCCTTGTTATATAACAGTTCAACCAGAAAAAATTTAAAAAATAAAACTTCAGAGCCACAGTGAACCATAGTTTGGACCTAAATTTGCAAAACAGCTTCTGTTTTGTTTGCCAGTTGGCTTGTTCTTTGCTTTCTGTGAAATAAAAACACTAGCAAGAAGGTTGCGCGACAGTGACTCTGATGCTGTCACAAGGTTTTGGCCCTGCTTCTCCAGCCTCCCTGCTTGTCTGTGTCTGAGTACAAATGAAATACAAACTTGTTATCTGGGGTAGGGAGAAACACATGCATTCCCATATCACATTTGCAGATTAGCTGCACTCCGAGAGCAGGCCCTGAGGAAGCCGAGAGACAGGATGTCCACATTTCAACAGGGAGAGTAGAGGGTCAGAAAGGTCCTGACTGCGAGGAAAGAGAGTCAGGCACCTAAGTGTGGGATCTTCTGAAAACATGGGCAGGGGACAATGAGTGGTAGGCCAGGTTAGGAAAGGGCAAAACTGGCTACGAATTCTGCAAAGAGAAGTGCAGACATGACAGTCAAGTGACACCTATGTCTCCGTCTTATTAAGAACCATTCCCCATAGCCCTGATCCCCAGCTTGTCTCTGCCACATCCCCATGGAATCCATTGCTGTTGAAATCAGCCACTCTTGGAGGATCCTGTTATGAAGATTTTAACTTGCAGTTTCTTGATCAGGGATGCGGTTGCTTTCCTAAGTTAAAACACACACACATACACACACACAAACACACATACACACACACACACACATACACACACACATACACGCACACACACACACCAGGAGATTTTGACACAGTGAGACCCCTTAGAAAGAACTATTTGGGTAGTAAGAGTTTCAACCTGGGGCATTTGACCTTGGACAGACTCCTGGGAGTTCTGATGGGACCTTTGCTGAGACTTTTCTTAAGGTTTTGGCAGGATTTTGTTTTCCTTCCATAAGGTATTTCCTACGCTATGAAAGGAAAAATTCTTTGCTTCTGTATTTAGAAACTGAATACCAAAAAAAAACAAGGCCTTTTATATGTCAAAGACATCAAAACCCAGAAAACCATCCTCAGGAGGCATCTCAGCTCTCTGGCCAGCCAGTCACCAGGGTTTGTTGACCGTGACTTTCTCTCTGTATAACACTGAGCAAGGAACATACAGAGGATTTGAAGGCTTGACCCCCAAGGGCGACAAGCAAATTCTCTTCATTTAACAGAAATGCATTGAGTCCCTTCTATAATCAAGGCATTGTGCTTTAATAAGGGGGAAAAGACGTTCTATTAGACAAGGGTCCTATTCTCAGAAATACACACAAATAGCTCTAGGAAATGGAAGAGTGTGGTAGGAGCTGCAGAGAGGTGTAGAGCAAGGACTCGGCACTGAGCTAAGAGACAGCAGTTGGGGTGAGTATAGAAGAAGGGGCTCCTAGGGGTAGCTTTCTCTCAGAAATGAGGCAGTAGGTGAGGTGGTGAGTAGCACGAGGTCTAGAGCCAGGATGCCTGGGTTCCAACACAGCTTCTACCACTGGTCAACTGTGTGAGACCCATAAGGTTTACTTACGTTTCTGAGCCTCAGTTTTTCTCATCTGTGAATTGGGGCCAACCATATCTACCTCTTAGGGATAGTTGAAAGGATTAAATGAAGTAATTAACGTAAAGCTCTTGGCATAATGTCAGGCACATAGAAAGTACTTGAGAAATGTTACCTTGTAATTAGTTTTTAAAAGGTGGGGATTTGTGGGGACTGTAAAGGATGACTGCACAGGAAGTCTTGATTGGCCAGCGGGGGAAATGCCAGGTCAGAGGTACAGGATGAGAAGGTTTGATCTGCTGCCAAAAGCACCACGCTGACTGCGGGGACTCAGATGGACCAACTCGCAGATTCTAAGCCAAAGGGAGCAAAGGAGAGCCTCTCACAGGGTGGACAAGAGGTTCCTTTGGCCCAAACCTCATTGTCACAAAAGGCCTCAAGTTTGGATTTTTGCTATTTCCTCCAAGTGCATTTATACATAGAATACAGAGAGTCACTGCTATCCCATGTGAACTTATGGAAACGTTTAATTTCACTGATGTGTGGGCATCTCTTCCTTTTTAATAAACTAACCATTCCAAAATACGAAAATGGTTCAGGCTCTGCTTGACCTCTGAAAGGCCTTACTGGCAGGGTTTAGGTAGACCAAGTTCAGGTCTCAGATCAAGTCCAGCCAGTGACAGGGAGGTCTGTCTGCTTTTAATCAACAGCCATGCAGCATCTGACCTAAAGCAGCCACGCTCATAAACTGCATTATGGTACTTAGACTTGGGGTAATGGGACCAGCAGTCTTACCTGGCGGAGGCAACAGTTTGAGAAAAAGCACAGGAGCAAGAAAGCAAAGTGCATGTGACAGACAAGCAGAGATGAAGACCAGGGCATGTGGAGTCTGTGAGAGGAGGGGTTGGACCTGGGTCTGAAAACGCCCAGAGGAACCACATCGTGGAGGATTTAAAGGCTAAGGTCATGACAACTTTTTATGGTGCTTGCCAATTGACACAAGTAACAGTAGGGCCAAACAGAGTCATTTGTTGGCTCTGCAGCATTCATCGCTTGTTCTGGGACAGCATTCTTTGCTTCCACCATCCCTGTCATTCCTTAGCATGGTCCTTCTTCTTCCAAGGAACTTTCCAGAAACAGCCTCAGCTGTTCTTCCCGTCTCTCAGGTGCATTATTGCCTCAGCTGTCAAAGAATGAAATGCCCAACGAGCAAAATCTGTTCATAGCCAACAAGCCATTCATTGCAAAGACAGTGCCTGGTTTAAATCCTTGGTCCTTTTTAACTTATCAAACACCTTCTTGTCAATGTAATCTGTTTGAGGAGTGTCAAGTTTTAGAAGCTGTTTGTTTTCTTATGAAAACCAAAATATGGACACATGCTTAGGCAAAGGATTTTCATCATGAGAGGCCCCCGAAGATGTGCAACTTGGACTGAAATAGAGAACATTCTGGAATATTGAGATGGCTTGTGAAGATCACAAGGCAGAATATTGAAATGGGATTCTCCCAGAAAATCTGAGATGGAAGGTACAGAAGAGATTTCCAGTTGCCTTCCAAGAGTCCACTCTCCCCTTGCAGACAGGAAGCAAGAGATTCCCAATTGTCAGTTTACCCATCCTCCTATAAGACTAAGCCCTGCCAATGAAATGCTGGTTGAAGCATTGTATGGGATTTCCAGAAAGTCGCCATTGGAGAAGTTGACTCAGATGGAGCATACATCTCATTGCCCTTCTGCTTTTCCTCCTTTCATGTAGAAATGCACGTGTGATCAGAGTCCCAACATCCAACCTGGGCCATAAAGTGACCCTGAGCATGGTCATACACTATGGGTGACAGAGCAGAAAGATAAAACGTGCTGGATGTTTGATGACCACGAAACCACCATGCTAGTCCTGGGCTATGTACCTCTGGATTTCTATTACAAAAAACAAAAAAAAACCCTTGTGTTTTAACCACTGTCTTTTCTTTCACATGCAGCTGTCTCTAATCCTAACTAACACAGATGGTTGTTTATACCCAACCACAGAACAGACAGATCCAAAGCCCATCTCTCCGTCTGCCAGATATCTTTGCCAACCTACCCCTGTGATAAATACCTAGCACCAGCCAGACCCTGAGAGGCGGGATATGAAAAGGTGGGGAATGATCCAGATGCTGTCTTTTTGGCAAAATTCACTTTTTAAATGCTTTTTAAAGGTTTTTAAAACTTTCATGATCCCCAAACCCAGACAAATTCTCTATTCGAATCTCTCTTTAAGCACCTACTATATTACATCACCTGCCTGAGGGCCAAAGGTATAGAGGTAAAAAAGAGGGAGTCGACCTTGAGCCTCTCGTGATCTGGTGGTGGCGAAAAGATATATTAACAGATTATTCCAATATAGCACATGAGTGACAAAATACAGGTATGTTGCAGAAGATGTGAAAGCTCAGAGAGAGGTATTTGGTACCACCTTGGAAAGGTATCACCAGAGATGAAATAAGAAATGTAGCCTCTTAGGTCAGATTCCCTAGCAGGAAAGCCTGAGAAGTGGATTCCTGTGCAAGTGATCTGTCAAGGGAGTGATCTTAGAAGAGACCTGAAGGGGATTGAAGAAATCTAGAAAGGGCAAGGGAAGAACAAAAATGTGGATCCACTGAAGTCTAGTGTCAGCCTGGTCCCACAAGGAGCTCTAGAGTACAACTCCACAGTTAGGTGTCCTTCCCCAAAGCGAGGAGGCTGGGACCTTACAACCCCATAGCATTCAGTCGATGGCTGCTGGCCTCGCTAGGGAAATGCCTGGAGGGCACAACCTTCCAGACATTTCCCCTCCATGAGGCTCCCTAGTCAAAGGCAATTCCCTGGGAAAAAAAAAAAAAAAAAAAAAGTCCAGCATGGGCCATTAGCAGCCAGTGCCGGAGGGAACAGGACTGAAGCCATGTTGGGATCTAAAACCAAATGGACTCTAAAATATTTTTAAAGGACACAGTTTTTTTTCTGGGCATGTATTTCTCTGAGTTCCCTCTTTTCCCATGGTTATTTGATATTTTGATCCTTGGTTACAGGGCAAGATGTGATTACTTACATGAATGTAAGGTTGTTCTCCAGCCAACCTGAAGCTGCAGACTCGCACGTACTGCACAGACCCTGAGATAACAGCAATGATGGGAGCAGAAACCAGATGAGGCCTTGGCTAGACCCTGTACCTGACTCATAGACACAGACCCCACACTGCTCATGTGCCCTCCCTCCTGCTTTGCATTTCCCACGTTCCATTCTCTCATCCCCCTCTTTGAAACCTGAGTCTTTGAGATGGCTTAGACTGGCATTCTCCTTCAGGTTTACCAGAGAGATGGGTCAGCCTAAAATCTCTCCTCAGGTCACCAGTCTTCCTGAACAAAAGCTGACTTCCATTTTCAGTAACATTTGACTTTTGATTGGTTTGCTTTATTCTGGGGGCAGGCAGCAGGACCTATGACTTTCATATCAATTTTGGGGAGCTTCAGCCAGGAGCTGAGTGGTCCCTGTAACACAGTGCTCAAAGCAGCTGGCAGATGGGTGCACCAGCAGGTAAAGGGGACCTACTGCATCTACTCAAGTCAGAGGGTCATATAAGTAGAAGGGACAGCGTGAGCAAGGGCCACCACAGTCCTGCAAGCAGTGCATGGGTTGGAGTGTAGAATAAGCATTCCTCCCTAGACCATAGGGTATGAGGCCAAGGGAGAGGGAACTAAGGTGACAGGAATGGGCAGAAGTCAGATTACAGAGGGCTTCCTCTGCTGTGCTGTGAAGTTCAGAGTCCACCTATACTCATACTAATAATACCAACATGAACATTCACCTCATGGTTGTTGTGTGTGCCAATATCTGAAGGCTTTTATTTGTTTTCTTTTTCATCCTTGCAGCCTCACTAGGAGGTAAGCAATGTGAGGAAACTGAGGGTGAAAAAATTATTATGTAACTTGTCTGAGAGCATGTGACTAATGGAGCTGGGACAGGAACCCAGTCTGTCTGAACATATGCTCATCTCACCATAATGCAAGTGGTTTTAAACGAAAGAGTGATGCTACCAGATTTGCATTTTAAAATATGCCCTGGGGCTGCCCCCAACCTCACCTGGCTGACTTCTCACTGACACACACCTCTGGGTGCTTCTGCCTTTGTGTTTTCAGCTGAAAAAAAAAATCTTGAACCCTCCAGTTCTGGCCATCTGGATCCCACTCCCAGCCACTTACATGACTCCAGCTGACACCTCAACAACTTTCCCTTTCTGTCTCCCCCACCCCACCCCACCAAGCCCCCTTGACAAATCCTCGCCCACATTCCAGAAGAACCAAGATGGAATCCCACTGGTATGGATTAAATGTGTCCCCCAAAAGTTCATGTATTGGGAACTAGGCCTCCCTTGTAAAATGTTGGGAAAGCAGGAAATCCAATTATGGTATTTGAAAGGTGGGGTCTTTAAGAGGTGATTAGATAGTGAGGACTATGTCCTTGTGAATGGATTGATCCATTCATGGAATAATGGATGTGGTCCCGATGGCTTTACAGGGAGAGCAAGTGAGAAGGTTAGTGCTCTTGCTCAACCCATTCTCACCATGCGACCCCTTGTGTCACTATGGAGACCACCCCCAAGAAGCAGACCCTCACCAGATGTGTACCCTGGACCATGGACTTCCCAGCCTCCAAAACTGCAAGAAATAAATTTCATTTCTTTATAAATTATCCAGTTTCAGGTAAAGCATTAAAGCAACAGAAATGGACTAATACACCCACTCTCCCAATAACAAGCTGCCAGACCCATTCCAAGTAGATCTGACCCCAGACTTCTCTTGGCACTGCCTATCCCTCTGGGCCAGCCTGTTCTTTGGCCCCTTCTACCCAAGAACAAAGCAAAGCAAAGGGATCCAGGGAGCCTAAGTGGAGAGGGCAGACCTCTGAAGCAATAGCCAGGCAATGTAATGGCAAAGGCTCTGATTGTCTGAGGTCTGAAATTCAGCAAATGGAGTCACCTATGAGTACACACTTTGGGGTTACAAAGCAGTTCCATCCTACAAGGGCAGGCATGGGATGGGAAGTAGGAGGACTGCAGAGGAAGATGTAAGCTGCTGTCAGTGTTCTATCTTCCATGCTTATGGTCTTGTTTTAAATAAAGAAAGTAATATCTTTATAAAAAAAAAAAAAGAGGGCCTTGCACATGGGCCAACAGAGAAAGCACTTCACAGACCAGGGCTCATCAATGCAAAAATTACTCCTCAATGAATGAATCCCCACAATGAAAATGGCACTTAAGGGATAGCTGGAAAGGGACATGTACAGGGGGGACATGTACAGTGTTTCCTGCAGCACTGATAACACTCTTTTTCTTCATTTGGGTGCTGGTTATTCAGACATGTTCACTTTGTGAAAATTCAGTGAGCTATGATATGCTCATTGGCCTGTATGTATTCATATTTTCATGTATTCACGTATTCATGTATTCATATCATTCACACCAAAAAAATACAAAAGAACATTTAAAAAATTCTAATTGTTCTACTGTACTTATGATCCAGATCCATATCTAAAAGCAGCAAACATTCCAGAACAAGGCTGGGAGTACACCCCCACAATACTGTCACTGAGTGAATCCCTTCAGGGAATGGGCTAGTGGCCGGTGCCATGCTGAGTCATATTGGAGCCAAAGCAAAGAAAAAAACAGTAATACTGATCTTTTCTATGTTTAAATGTTTGATGTTTTGTTCATCATTGATTTTTTGCATTAATTTTAATTTTTTAAAAAATATTGCATTAAAATATTATTTATCTTCATTCCTGAGCTTTCTGGTACCCCCTTAAATTTTGCACCACTCTAGTCCTGGCCTTCATAGCAGCCAGCAACAGCCCATCGTTGAGTTTGACTCATGAAAAGCCCAAATTTCAACTTCCCCATGGAAATGTCCACACTACAGAGAGCCCAAAGGATGACTCTGATAATGAGACTTTCAAATTCCTTAATAATAAGATTGGCCTGCCCACTGACTTAGAGTTTATAAGATACTTTCTTTCACATAATTTCATTTATTCTCACAGTAAGATTGTATGAAGATACGAGTAGTATCCCAATTTTGAAGGTAAAATATGAAGCTGTGCTTTGGTAGCAAAGTGAGCTTTCCAAAATGATTTTGAGCAAGAACAGTGCATAATTAATCCCTCTATGACATGCAATGTCTAGCACAACTTCTTGCAGTTCAAGAGTCAAGATGGAGCATATATGCCTTCAAATCCTGGATCCACCATTTCCCGGCTGGCCATGTGACCTTGGGCAAATTACTGAATTTCTCTAAGCCTTAGAAATAAGAATAATTGATTTGTTGTGAGGATTAATGTAAAGCACTTAGCAGCGTGTTTGGCACGGAGTGGGTGTTTAACAAATGCTAACTATGATTATAGCCCATCAAACAGGCTTGAAAATATTCATAGAAAGGAGTGGGATGCCACCGCAGGCTATCAGGATCAACATCTGGTTGTGAGAGGCATTTCAGCTGCCATCAGATCACCCTGAGAAGAGAGCTTTCAAAGGAATCTGTTATCAGAAAAATTATCTGAATCCTGGAAATAAGCAAAAAGATTACTGAGTGCTCTTTCATCTCACTGTTGGACTTGACTTTCTATTTCCCAGGCTATTTTACTCTGCCCCTGCAGAGGTTGACTTACAGAATTTTGATCAGTACAGATGCAAATAATTTCAGTCAAGGGAAACAGATACACTTTTTTTTTTTTTTTTTTTTAAATTTTATTTTGTCGATATACATTGTAGCTGATTAATGCTCCCCATCACCAAAACCTCCCTCCCTTCTCCCTCCCCCTCTCCCCCCCAACCATGTCCTTTCTGTTTGTTTGTTGTATCAACTTCAAATAATTGTGGTTGTTATATCTTCTTCCCCCCCCCCCGGTTTGTGTGTGTATGTGTGTATGTGTGTGTGTGAATTTATATATTAATTTTTAGCTCCCACCAATAAGTGAGAACATGTGGTATTTCTCTTTCTGTGCCTGACTTGTTTCACTTAATATAATTCTCTCAAGGTCCATCCATGTTGTTGCAAATGGCAGTATTTCATTCGTTTTTATAGCTGAGTAGTATTCCATTGTGTAGATGTACCACATTTTCCGTATCCACTCATTTGATGATGGGCATTTGGGCTGGTTCCAACTCTTGGCTATTGTAAAGAGTGCTGCGATGAACATTGGGGAACAGGTATACCTTCGACTTGATGATTTCCATTCCTCTGGGTATATTCCCAACAGTGGGATGGCTGGGTCGTATGGTAGATCTATTTGCAATTGTTTAAGGAAACTCCATACCATTTTCCATAGAGGCTGCACCATTTTGCAGTCCCACCAACAATGTATGAGAGTTCCTTTTTCTCCGCAGCCTCGCCAGCATTTATCGTTCATAGTCTTTTGGATTTTAGCCATCCTAACTGGGGTTAGATGGTATCTCAATGTGGTTTTGATTTGCATTTCCCGGATGCTGAGTGATGTTGAGCATTTTTTCATATGTCTGTTGGCCATTTGGATATCTTCCTTAGAGAAATGCCTACTTAGCTCTTTTGCCCATTTTTTAATTGGGTTGCTTGTTTTCTTCTTGTAAAGTTGTTTGAGTTCCTTATATATTCTGGATATTAATCCTTTGTCAGATGTATATTTTGCAAATATTTTCTCCCACTCTGTTGGTTGTCTTTTAACTCTTTTAATTGGGAAACAGATACACTTTAGATTGTGATGTATAGCCCTGTTGGATGTTAGCCCAGCAATATATATTGCATATATACACACACACACTTATACATGTATGCATGTATATATATATGTGAATATTTGTGTGTGTATATAAATATGTATATATATATATATGCACGTGTGTATTGCTAGCTTCTCAAATGCTCTTTGGACAGGTTCAACATATTACTGGTTCTCTAATTAATGAATGGGTTGAATAAAATTTTTGACATGTATTCCTTTTGTGTTTGCATGAGGTTTTTTTTTTGTTTTGTTTTGTTTTTAGAATAATGGTTTTTCAACCTTTTGAAAATCATACTTTAACACCATGCGCAGAGACACTAGGTTTTCTCTGGGCACCCAAACGAAGCCTTGAAGGAAGCCGTGAGATTCCTGGCTGAACAAACACATCCCAGCAACACCTTTCAAAATTGAGTCAGCCATTGAGCTGCCCTGAGCCCGGCCCCCTGCCTCAGACACAGACAGCATTCAAGATTCGTACTTCACTCTCGAGCTAAGCATGTAGAGCCACTGAGGAACTTTCCTTCCCGGCCTCCAAGTGAGGGTCCAGGTCAGTTAGGCTGGACCAGCTCCCTCGGTTTACCAATTGTTTGGTGAAGTGCAGAGATAATGTTTTGTGCAAATTTCCTTACATTGTTCTGCCTGGCTCTAGGTTAAGATGGGATAATCTAGAGATAAGTGATGGGAAAGGGATGGAGTACCTGGCTGTCCACACATACACACACCCCAGCCGTTCCCACCACTATCCTCCATCCCTGCTCAAAATGCACATGACCTCATCTTACCTTCTCATTCTGCCAGTTTATGGCAAAAGCTAGAATTAGAAAGTCTTTTACCTCCTTCAGAATTCCCCTTCTACCAGGATCAGAATAAAGCCTTAGTGTTGCCAGTGGGGCCTGTGGTGATGGGCAGACGTCTTTGAGTTCTACTTTATGGTGCCCAGTGGTGAGTATTAAAGGGGTGGGGAGCATAGTCTGTACCCTCTTCCCCCAGCCCAGCCCTCCACCTGCTTCCAGGGGACACCTCCTAGTTTCCTTCTCTTGCTTCTACCCTAACCCCAAAACCCTTCCTGATTAAAAGAGAAAATGTCTGATCAGCCAAGGAGAGAAAAAGAGCCACCTTACCTTGGCCTTAATGTAAAAATTACATTTGTTCAAATGATATTTCTGAGGCTTTATATTTGTTAGATACTGTGCCAGGTTCTGGGGTCATAATAGACCCCATTTGGTAAGGAGGGAGACGATAAATCACTAAAAAGAAGATGAATAAAGAATATAATCATAGATTATGGCGGGTGCTGTGAACCAAAAATAGGGTGGTGGAATATCTCCTCCATATGGGGTTGTTAGGGAAGAGTCCTCCAAAAAGGAGACATTTGAACTGAGATAGAGGATGAGGGAAACACCAGGCTTAGAAAAGGGTGGAGGGAGGAAAAACAGAAATATAGAGGCTAGCAACTGCAACGGTCCTGGGAAAGGTCTGGTAAGTTTGAGGAATAATTGGGATAGTCAGCCCCCAAAATGGCCCCTAATGATTCTCACCTTCTGATACTCATGCTCTTATGTAGTTCCCTCCCACAATGCATAGAGCTGATCTGTGTAATTAATAAGATATTTCAAAAGTGAAAGAATGTGACTTCCAAGCCTGGGCCGTAAAAGACACTGCAGATTGTGTCTTGCTCACTTCCATCGCTCGATTTGTGGGAAGTGAGCTGCCACATTGTAAGGGCACTCAAGCAGTCCTATGGAGCAATCCAGGTGGCAAGGAACCAAGGCCTCCTCCCAATACCATGTGAGTGAGCTGTCTTAGAAGCAGATCCTCCAGGCCCCAGTCAAGTCTCCAGATGACTATGGCCCATGCAGCCTCATGAGATTACCAGAGCCAGAACCACCCAGCTAAGTCTCAATTCCTGACCTAGAGAAATCGTGAGACATTAATGCTTATTGCTGCTATTTATGTTAGTCCAGGGTAATTTCTTACACAGCAATAGATAACTAATATAACCACGCAAATGGGGTAAACCAGGCAGACAGTAGTGGAAGATGAAGCCAGAGAGGTTAGCAGCAGTCAGATCACATGGCTACTGGGGCTGCAGTGGGAGCTCGGATTTTACTGTTTGATGGAAACTTATTGTAGAGTTTAAGCAGGGGAGTGGTATGATCTATATTTCATAAAGATCACCACATTGTGGAGAATGAATTTTAGAGGAATAAGAGTAGAAGCAAGGAGACCAATTGGGAAGCTACTGCATTAGTCCAGGATGTCCAGAAAGGTGGAGTTGACTTGGACTAGGTCAGTAATAGCATGGATGGCAAGAAAGAGACGATCAGGGTATATTTTGGAGGTATGTTTATCAGGACTTATTGATAAATTGGATATGGGGACAAGGGAAAGGAAGGAATCAAGGTGATACCTAGCTTTTCAGCTTAGGTAACTGGGTGCAAGGCAGTGCCATTTACTGAGATAGAGAAGAAAAGAAGGAGTAGATTCAGAGGCAAGAAAATCAGAAGAGAAAGGGCAGCTGATCTCCCAGTTCCTATTGCATTCAAAAGCCTTTGGAACAATGTGGGTAGAATTATGCAGAGGGGACATTAGATTCATCGTATCAACTCAGTTTCATTTAGTAGTCCTCCTTCAGCTACTTAAATCTTTGCATTCTGGAAGATCTGTTTGCCTTTCCCACAACGCAGCTAAGTGCAGCAGTTGAGAATCCCCTTGGAGCTGTTTGTACAATTGTACACTCAGCACACACTTCTCCAAGTTTTTGTTTCAGAATCCTGGTCATTTGTTCTTTTATAAAAGACACATCTTGAGCCTTACTCCTGGTGATATTCGCCTCTTTGGAGTGTAACATTAAGTCTTTGCTCTAATCAATTTACATTGCCTTTACTATTCTGTTTGAGTTTCTTTACTTGTTTCCAATTCAAGAGCAAAGTCTTAATTGTGCTCTCTGTAATGGATTCATGAGAGGAAGTAAACAGCCATATTATGTTGATGATGGGACAATGCTTTGTTAGGCTAAGTTAATTTAACAATTAATATAATTTGGTACATTTTAGTAAGATTTGGTGGCTGTTCTTGGTTTGTCTTTGGGTTTTTGGGTTTGGGGGGGCTTTTTTAGCAGAATGGGGGTCAATTTGAGGGCTTGAGATGCAAAAATTTTTTCCCACTAAAAGTAATAGCATGTTTCAACTTCAGATGATTTGCCCTATAATGAGGGATTTTCAGAAAAAAAATTGCTCTTATGAAGTGGAGAACTATATTGGCTGTCAGAGGGTCTCAGTAAAGTCAGCCTTTGGGGCCAGGTCCCCTAGAGTCTTTCTCATCCCTCCCGGCAGGGCTAAGACCAGCTGCTCTCCCTATTATCTCCATACTATCTTCATACTGAAGATGCCAGGCTAAATCTCAAAATATTGAGCCTCATGACAGCTATGCCTTGTTAGCCATGACTCCAACTATTCCCCTAGACTATAAGTTCCCACTGGTAGGAAGTGGGGTTTATTACATAGACTTGGTAAATGCCAGCTGTTACCATTCAAAAGAAGCAGAGGAAAAGTTACATATATGGATGTAAATGTACATATGGATGACAGAGATATTCATGAATGGAAAAAAGACTAAAGGAATTATATCAAAACATTGGCAAAGGTTATCACTGTATGTGTTTTTTTTAATTTTTGTATTTTTTACTTTTCAGTTTCTCTACAATGAACATTCATTTATTCAGCAAATATTGTTTTGCATGCTTACTACATACTCGGTATTGTGCTGGGCTCTGGAGATGTAAAGGTGGAATGGGCATCCCATATGGGAGATAGATAAGGACAAAGGCAAGGTGCACTACCCAACTTCAAGGCCATCATCAGCCTCATGTACATCACAGACCTGTATATTCAGTATAACAGTTTTCCTGCAGATGAAAGCATAGTGTCTGGAAGAATTGATGTCTTTTTCAAATTCACACAAAACCATCAAATGGGGTAGCAGTGGCCTTGAGCAATTACAACACAATATGATAAAGACATTGACAGGAAACAAAAGGTATCATGTAAATACAACTGAGGGTAGTCACTGGAAGTAAGGGAAGGCTTTCCATAGGAAGTGACACTTAAACCAAACCTAAAAGTCTAGAATCATTGCTACTTTTGTAACTGAAATAAACGCTTTAAAAATTAAATTGGCTGTTATTGGATGATCAGCTACTGAATATTAAATTAATGAATGAATAAAATGCATGTGAAAAATGAATATGAGATTTTAAAAAGCAGAAAGGTCAAATGATTGATCTACCACCAATCCAATGAAGAATCACAAGTAGAAAAACAATTGTCTGACTCTCAATCCTGAGTTGTTCCTGCAGGCTCTTGCTACTCAAAGTGTGGCCCATTGACCAGCAGCATCAGCATCATACAGAACTCACAGAAATGCAGAACCTAATAAAGGCCACATATGACAAATCCACAGCTAATATCATACTGAAGGAACAAAAGTTGGAGTTTCCTCTAAGATCTGGAACAAGACAGGGATACCCACTTTCCCCACTCTTACTCAACATAGTACTGGAAGTTCTAGCCAACACAGTAAGGCAAGAGAAAGCAATAAAAGGTATCCAAATTAGGAACTAAGAAATCAAACTATCCCTACTTGCAAATGACATGATCCTATACACAGAAAATCCTGAAGACTTTACTAAAACACTACCAGAACTAATAAATGAATGCAGCATAGTGGCAGGATACAAAATCAACACACAAAAACCAATAGCCTTCCTAGATTCCAACAATGAAATAACTGAAGAAAAAATCAAGAAAGTAATCCCATTCACAAGAGCTACCAAAAAAATGAAATACTTAGGAATAAATGTAACAAAGGAGGTGAAAGACCTCTGCAATGAAAACTGTAAAACACTGATGAAAAAAATTGAAGAAGACAAAAATAAATAGAAAGATATCCCATGTTCATGAGTTGGAAGAATTAACATCATCAAGATGCCCATAATACCCAAAGCAATCTACACATTCATTGCAATCCCTATCAAAATACCAATGACATTCTTCACAGAAATGGAAAAAATGATCTTAAAATTTGTATGGAACCACACAAACATATAGCTAAAGCAATCTTGAACAAAAAGCACAAAGTTGGAGGCATCACACTTTCTGACTTGAAAATATACTGTAAATCTATAGTAACCAAAATGGCATGGTACTGGCATAAAAACAGACAAATAGACCAATAGAACAGGATAGAGAGCCCAGAAACAAACCCACACACTTGCAGCCAACTGATTTTTGACAAAGGTGCCAAGACTATACAGTGGGGAAAGGACAGCCTCTTCAATAAATGGTGCTGGGAAAACCGGGTATCCACATGCAGAAGATTGGAGCTAGATTGACCCCTGTCTCTCACCATTCACAAAAATCAACTCAAAATGGATTAAAGACCTAAATTTAAGACCCAAACTATGAAACTACTAGAAGAAAACATTGGAGAAATGCTACACAAAATGGGAGTGGGCAGCACTGTTTTGAATGAGACCACAAAAACACAGGAAACTAAGGCAAAAATACACAAATGGGACTACATGATACTAAAAAGCTTCTGCGCATTCTGACACTGTCAACAAAGTGAAGAGACAACCTAAAGAACGGGAGAAAGTGTTTGCCAACTATACAGACAAGGGGCTATTATCTAGAATATACAAGGAATTCAAACAACTCAACAGCAAAAAAAAATACCCAATTAAACAATGGGCAAAGGACTTGAACAGACATTTTTCAAAACATGACATGCAAATGGCCAACAGGCACATGAAAAAATGCTCAGCATCACTAATCATCGGGAAATGCAAATTAAAGCCACAATGAGATATGATCTCACTCCAGTTAGAATGGCTATTATCAACAAAACAGAAAATAGCAAGTGCTGGTGAGGATGCAGAGAATAGGGACCTCTCCTACATTGTTGGCAGAAGTGTAAATTGGTACAGCCATTGTGGAAACAGTATGGAGGTTCCTCAGAAAACGAAAAAATAAATCTACCTTACAATCCAGCTATCCTACTAATGGGAATATACCCAAAGGAAATGAAATCAATATATCAAAAAGACACCTGCACTCCTATGTTCATTGCAATACTATTCACAGTAGCCAAGAGATGCAATCAACCTAAATACGCATCAGCAGATGAATGGATTTAAAGAAAAAACATAGTACATGTAAACAATAGAATACTATGCAACTATAAAAAAAAAATGATATCCTATCATTTGCGGCAACGTGGATAGAATTGGAAACCATTATGTTAAGTGAAGTAAGTCAGGTACAGAAAGACAAGTACTGCATGGTCTCACTCATATGTGGAACCCCCCTAAAAAGTGGTTCTCATAGAAGTAGAGAGTAGAATAATGGTTACCAGAGGCTGGGAGAGGTGGACTAATGGGTACAACACTATGCTATCTACCCTAAGTGATTCATTGTGCAGTATATGCATGTATTGAAACAACACACCATACCCCACAAAAATAAATATAAATAAAATTGAAAAGAAATACAGAATCTCAGGCCCCACCCCAGACCCACCGAATCAGAACCAGCATTTTAACACAGTTGGTTTGTGTACTTTGATGTTCGAGAAGTGTAAGACTGTGATTCACAATCTCAGCTGTACACTAGAGTCACCTGGCACCTTATGCAAATCTGGCTGCCCAGTGGAGGTTGGTGGTTAAAAGCTCTGGTCCTGGATCTATTTTCTAGATTCCCTAGTTTATCAACTGTGTGGCCTTAGGCCAGATCCATGACCTTTTGGTGCCTCAATTTCTTCATCTATGTGATAGGCAGCTACCAACATGATTCCAAATGGCTTATGTCTTCTGGTACTCACACCCTTGTGTAATCCTCTTCCCCTGAGTGTGGACTGGACCTGGAAACTTCTTTCTCACAAATTGAACACAAGAGTGATAGGATGCTGTCTTACTCAGTCTGTACTGCTGTCACAAAGTACCACAGACTGGGTAATTTATAAATAACAGAAATTTCTTTCTCACAGTTCTGAAAGCTGGGCAGCCCAAGGTGGCGCCTTGTTGCTGCATCCTCTGGAGGAAAGGAATGTTGTGTCCTCTCATAGCAGAAGGGAGGGAAGGGTCACAGAGGGCTCCCTTCAACCTCAAGCCCTTTTATAAGGTTGCTAATCCCATTTGTGAGGGTGGAGGTCTCGTGATTTAATCACCTCTCAAAGGCCACACCTCTAAATACTATTGCACTGGGAATTAAGTTTCAACATGGATTTTGGAGGAGAAACCCTCATTCAAACCATAGCAGATGTCATTTCCAAGATTAGGTTACAAAAGACCGTGACTTCCATCTTGTTCAAAATCTCTGGCTGACTTTTCAGACTTGCTCACTTGGATGAAGCAAGCAGCCAGGTTGTCAGCTGCCCTATGGAGATACCCACGTGGCAAAGAACTCCAGCCAACAGCCAGCAAGGAGCTGAGGCTCTGAGTCCAACAGCCACAAGGAACTGAATCCTGCCAACAGCCACACGACTGAGCTTGGAAGAGACCCTTCCTCAGTCTAGCCTTGAAGTGACTGCAGCCTTGGCTGACACCCTGATCGCAGACTCATGAGAGACACTGAGCCTGGGGACAAGCCAAGCCACACCAGAATGCTCAACCCAAAAGAACTATGAGAAAATAAATATTTGTTGTTTTAGCTATACAGAGTTTTGGTTATGCAGTAATAGATAGCTAATACAGTCTATAAAGTGACTGATAGTAGCATTACTGCATACATTTATCGCAAGATTGAATGATTCATATAAAGTGCTTAGAACACGGTCTGGCATGTAAGAAGCATTACATACATTTTGCTATTAATTTTGCTAGGATGCATTGATTCTCCTGAAATCTACTGAAGAATATACAATATTTCTCTACCACTGAAGAGGCCCCAGCCTCTGCTTTCTGAAAGCTTCATTCTCCACTTTCCTTGTCATTTAACTGTCACTTCTAGTTGGTGTCATTATGTCTGCTTCTGGCTGTTCCCCCACACCCTGATAAAACAACAAAAAATAAGCTATTTTCTAATCTGCTGTAGTCTGGGAATCTTGATAAATAAACATCATGATTGCAACTAAACTAAATGTAAACAGGCTCTGATTTACAGTCTGAAGAGTTCTATGAGTACAGCTAAAGATAATTTTTCTTTTTTTTTTTAATACAGGGTGTTTATTATCATCTTTTCTGATGCTCAAAGGTCCTGTTGCTTTCAGTTGCTCAGCTACTTACTAGTCAGTTGAGGCCACCAGATTTAGGAGACATCTCTGAATTTCTACCATGAGATGAGTACATTCTACACCAACAATATAATTTATCTTATCTCTGATTTTAGTCATCCCTAAGCTTAATTCCCCTTGGTCCTGTCTAGAGTTTATTTATTTCAACTGAACAATATCCTTTGTGGAGGTTTTTTATTTTATTTTTAATTGACAAATAATAATTGCATATATTTACTGAGTAAAATGTTATGTTTTGGCATTTGCATACATTGTGGAATAATTAAATCAAACTCATTAATATGTCCATCACCTCACATACTTATTTTTCTGTAGTGAGAACACTTAAAATCCATTCTTTCAGCCATTTTGAAATATGCAATACATTATTATTAATTGTAATTACCAGGCTGTGCAGTAGATCTCTAAAACTCATTCCTCCTGTTGAACTGAAACTTCGTACCCTTTGACCAGTATCACCCCATTCTCCATCCACCTCAGGCCCCAAGCTCCTAGTAACCCTTTATTTTGAATGCCTCAGTATAATCAAGTTTAATTTCTGTCTTTTGCTGTCAAGAATCCTCACCTGTATAGGGACTAGGGGAGGCTTCCTTGAGGAAGAGGAGATTAAACCAAGACCTAGAGGATAAGATGGACCTAAATGTGTGCAGGACAAGAGAAGGGATTAGAAGATGGTTTAAGGCAAAAGAAATAACTTGTATGAATTCTCCAAGATTTGGGGAGCAAGAAAAGTTTGGGGAATAGAAGCAAAGTCATATGGTTTGTCTGGGACACCCTGCAAATGGGACAAAGTGCACTGAATGTGGCAGGGGCCAAAGCATGCTGACCTTACACACTGGTTAGGAGTTTGAGTTTCAGTGTAAGAGTGCAGGCACAGCAGTAAAGAGTTTTAAGTCAGGGGCTGGCAAATGACAGCCCTTTTGCCAAATCCAGCCCTAGGCCTATATTGCTAGATACATTTTTATTGGGACACAGTGCCACATCCATTCATTTACATATTATCTGGGACTCCTTTCATGCTACAAAAGCAGAGTTGAGTTGTTGTAACAGAGATCACATAGCCTACAGAGCCTAAAATATTTATTCTCCGACACTTTACAGAAAAAGTCGCCAAACCCTGTTTTAAGCTAACAGGTTCCACGATCAGACCTGCCTTCTACACAGATTCTGGCTGCTGGTCGAGAATGTGTTGACACAGGGAGAGGTCTGTGGACCCTTTTCCCTTTCTACACACAACAATTGGGGCCCAGAGCACAGAGAACTATCCTGTATAAGGAAGCCTCGGGGGAAGACGGAGGTGAGGCCAATGGTTTGGATCATCCACAGACAGGTAATCAGATCCTACAGGAGCTGGTTACATTTTTAATAAACAAAGGGCATCCTGAATGAGAGATGATACACAAACACATTTTTTCCCTTTCATTGATACATCGGAAAATGGAGTGGCAAGTCAAGCACGAGAAAACCCAGCGTGGGTTAGTATTTAAAAAAATAAAAAGAGAGAGAGAGAAAACAAGAAGCCCCTCCTGCGCCTGCATCCATGTGTGTGGGGACCCCTCCCCACCGTGGTCTAGGAATGGAACAAATCCGAGGGTGCTGTTCTTTCTTGATCAAAGGGAGGAAGTCACAAGATGTGAAAAGATGACCCTGGTTCCAAAATGCACAGTTGCACAGGTCCCTCTTGGGCTTACTTAGGAGCAATATTTGCTTAAAAAATAATAATGATAAATATATATATATATAATTTTCTAACTTTGGTTGGGTGCAGGGAAGGTGAGATGGAAAACATGAAAGCCAAGGGGAGCTGTTTCTTCAGGACGGCTGGCAGAGACTACAAACCCTCGAATCAGGGCGACTTGAAAGAGAACTACACGTTGGCAACGTGGGCTTGCCGGAGAGGAACTGAAGTCACACCTCTGCCTCATGCAGGCACCATCCACAGGGAGGATGTTCTTATAAATCCCAGCTTTGGAACCCATCCCATCTGCAAACCCCTCCTCTTTCACTCCCCAAACCAGAAGAACGTAATAAAAACAGAGGGAACCCTTCTCTCCAGAGAACGTAATAAAAACAGAGGGAACCCTTCTCTCCAGAGATTCTTTGAGCTAAAAGAAGGAGAGAAACAAAAACACATCAAAGATGTGATCAAGTTCCAGGGTACTGACATTGTGGCCCATTCCATCTGGGCTGCACTGTGTGATATAAAACCCATGGATGCTGGGAGTTGACCCCACAGAGCCCGCAGCAGCGGGAGACCTCAGATCCAGCTGTTCTTTACCTGAGCTACTCTTCCCAGTTCCTAGCCAAGGAATTCCATGTCGATTTATGAAAATCTGACCTCAATTCAGAGAAACTCCCAAATTAGCCCAGAGGGAACACATAACTGCAGCCTGAATTGCTGTACTTGCATTGAAAACCAAGGATGAATCACAGCCACAGAGGTGGAGATTTTTGTTCTGGGATACATCCCACTGTTTCCACTGGGAGGTCCTGAACTTGATATTCAAGGTCCCCCAGAATTTGACTCAACTCTCCCAACCTTCTCCCTTGTCACTCCCTACACAAACACTGTCAGACAGATTTTGTCCCTCGTTCTTGCCATGGATACGCTGGCTCCCAACACTGCTCCAGTTAGAGTATACTTCACCCTCCTCTGGTCCCACCATATCCAGGAAAACACTTCAATAAAAAGCAAGAAGCACCAATGTACCCATAAAGAGGAAGAATCCCTCCACAAAGCTAGAACCAGTTTTCAACCCAATGGGTAACCAGGAGTTAGTTCCATTTGGTAAATACAATGGCACAGCTTCTTACCAAAGCATTTTTGCCTCATGTGCTATCTCAAAAGGAACATACCACTAAGTCTTTTTCTGAGTCCATAATATATATATTTCTGTTCTTCCTGGTAATACCGTCCTGCCACAAAAGGACCAAAAGAATGGGGTTGTTTGTAAAATGTAGCTGTGAAGTCAAGATTCAGGACTATATTTAGTTCACTCCAGGATTGAAGGATAAATTGACTTACTACATAAAAATTAAGTCTTAGTTGTGAAGACTCAGGTGATAAGGTATTTAGATCCTCTTCACCAAAAGGGAAAATAAAAGACTCCAGAAAATTTCTCTGTCAATTACATATGTTTTTGTCCGATTGAACTTTCTATAAAGTTCTCACTTGGAGTTCTGATTAAAGTTCGATTGAGAAAAACTAAGAAAAATTTATAACATTAGCCCTGGATTAGCAACATCAAAGGCCAAAAACCAATATTATGCTATGCAAGTCCCTGGCACTTCTTTGATGATCACATGTAATCATTGCCCCCTCCCTCCATCTTCAAATTAGCAACTCTTCTCGACTTCCACTTCTTGGTGTTCCTTCTACCACTCTGGCTACTTATTCTTCTTGGTAGACTCATCCACCATTACCCAGTCATTAAGTGATGGAGCTCTTCAAGACTTTGTTCTAGGCCCTTTTCTTCTCCCTCTGTATTCTTTCTTGAGGCAATTGCATGCATGCTCCTGGGTTTGGATGATGTCTCTAAACTGATAGCACCTGTAGTGGATTGAATAGTGGTCCCAAAAAGATATGTCCACGTCCTAACTAGCGCCTGTGAATGTGACCTTGTTTGGAAACAGGCTCTTTGCAGATGTATGAAGTTAAAGATCTCAAGATAAGATCATCTTGGATTTATGTTGGGTCCTAAATCTAATGATGAGTGTCCTTATAAGAGATAGAAAAGGAGAAAATACATAGACACACAGAGGAAAAATCCAGGTGAAGATGGAGATAGCAGATTGGAGTTATGCAGCCCCAAGCCAAGGAATGCCAAGGATTGCCAGCAGCCAACAGAAGCTCAAAGAGAGGCATGGAGCGGATTCTCCTCAGAGCATCCATGGGGAACCAACTTTGCTGACACCTTGATTTTTTGACTCTGGCCTCCAAAACTGTGAGAGAATAAGTTCCTGTTGTTTTAAGCTACCAAGTTTTTAGTAATTTGTTACAGCAGCCCTAAGAATCTAATATAGCACCCAGATGTGTATCTAAGCTCTCTGGCCTCTCTCTGAGTCTCAGACAAATATCTACAACTGCCAACTTAACATCTTAAAGGAACCAACATGTCCCTGATTTAATCCAAAATTTTATCCACCCAAGCCTACACACCAACCTGGTTTCCATCTGTGTCCCCAACTCAGTGGATGGTGCCAATGTCCATCCAGTTCCAGAAGCCGGTTACCTCGACGTCATCAATGATGCGACCCTCTACCTTCACCCCATAATCAATCATCAAATCCAGGCAATTTTAAACCCCAACCATTTATGTCTGTTTTTACTGCTACCACCTCAGTCCAATGAGCCATTAGCTCTCACCTGGATATTGCAGTAGCCCCCAATCAACCTCCCTGCTTCAAGTCTTGCCCTCTACAATCTATCCTCAGCCAGCAACTAGTGTGAACTTCTTAAAACATAAATTAAGTCACATCATGGTGCTGCTAAAACCCTTCAATGGCCTCACAGGGCCCAGTTCTCATCCGGGCCTATAAGGCCCTCACTGCCTGGCTCCCACTCTTTTTCCAGCTTTGTCTCACACCATCTTTCCCTCAGCTCCCTGAGCTCTAGACATGTTGATGTTTTTACAGAAACCCCTGTAACGTAGCAGTTCAGAGCACGACCTCTGGAATCAAACACCTTGCAATTCCCATCCTGGCTGGGCCTCTTCTAGCTGTGTGACTTTGAGCAATTTACTTAATCTGTGTTCTAGGTAGTGGGGGGAGAAGTTGGGGGTGTCTATTTCCTCATGTGGAAAATGATCATAACAATAATTCATACCTTACAGAACTGTTGTAAGTACTAAATGACCTAATTCACATAAGTCATTTAGCATAGCATCAGCTATATTCTTAAATATTAACATCATCTTCTTCTAATATCTTTGCTGTCTCCTACCACAAGCAATTTGCTACACCCACTCTATAGCCACACCTTTCACCTAATTCATTCTTCTTCATCCTTCATACATTATCTCCAATTCCCTAAGGGAATTTTCCAGCCATCAGCCTAGTTTGGGGTCCCCTGTTACAGAATCGCAGGGTCCTATGTATCCTTCGTTGCTAGCTCTAACCATAGCCAGACCTAAGTCTCACCACTTACAACTCTTACATTACCAAAGCAGTGGCTTATTCAGCACTGAAAGTGTTTAAGCCCTAGAATTTGCTTCTTCTAATGGGATTTTTATGGCCATCCATTTTTTTGTTTTATTTTGCTTTCTTTGTTGAGTTTTTGTCTTTTTTTATTACGTATTTTTTAATTTGTCATTTTATTTTGATAACCATGCATTTTTTAATGTATGATAAATATACGGAGAACAATTTGCAAGGTGAGTGACAATGGACTGATTCTCTAGGTGGCCAATGACTAGTTGGAGGTGTTGCATCAGCTCACTTCCCACAATGGGAAGAGGTGGTATGGGTCATGACGGACAGCCCCAAAATGACTCGGCCAGAAGTGTTTCACTATGACAATCTCATAATGGATCTTTACAAATGAGCAAGAGATGGTACAAACGTACTGGGTAAGAGAGAAATTTGAAAATACAGGTCAAATGAAAACAGATGATGTGAACAGATTGCACCCAGCTTTAAACATCTTCTCCTTCAAGTTCTGCAGATCCTCATCAGCATATTTTCCTTAGCAGGTTGTCTAACGACCAAGGATCCTGACAATTAAGTGGCAATAATGTAATGCTGTCCTGACAGTGGTGATGTGTATTTTATTTCTGTATCCCCAACATCTAGTTTAGGGACAGTCTCACAGGAACTGCTCAAGAAGTGTTTACTGGTAGAATGAATGAATGTTTCAGATACCAATGAACCACACAGCTGTTCCGCAGAGGGAGCCCTCAAGAAGTACCGCCACTTGACAAGAATTTTAACCTGGGAGCTTCGGCCAACTTGTAATACTATTCCCATGTGGTGTTTTGGAATTCCAGCAGCCAAGTTCCTCTGGAGAGCCTCCTCTCCCCTACTCCCGTTCTTCATGCTTTGGGTGGAACACAGGGGTGGGCATCCAACCACCGGTTATGATCCTGGTTGTGACCCAAACCTGGCCAATCAAAACATCACATCCTTCTGGACATAGTAATTGGTTCAGAGATGATGAGTATGTGATCTAAGCCATGGCAACCAGTCCAATTGGAGCTAATCCTGAGACTTTTGCTTGAACAACAAGTAAGAGTTGGTGAGAGCTGGACTCTTTTCCACCAGTCTTGGGGAAGAGAGGTTGCAAGCCAGGAACGGCCTGCGGCCATCAGAGGGGAGGGCCTCTGAGAATGAAGACAACCCAGGGGAAGCAGAACAAAGAAAAGGAGAAATGTCAAGTCTTGATGACATTTTTGGAGCCCCTGGATCTAGATATATCTGAACTCTCCTGGCTCCTGGACTTTTGCCGTATAAACCAACAGTATTTTTTTGCTTAAACTAGTCTGGGTTGGGTTTTCTGTCACTTGCAGCAAAGAGGGCCCTGACTAATACTCTATCTTTTGAATACATCTGAATTTTTTGATTCTTTTAATCTGAGAATTCAACTTTAATACACTATACTGAATAATTAATGATGCCCATCTCAGAACACCGAACAAAGCAGGAGTTACAAGGTTACAAAGGCCCCACGGGTGACGTGAAGATCTAGACAGCTCTACAGCATGAGAGCTATCGTGACACCTGAGAAACTTCCAGCAACTCAAGTGGTTAAAGTTAATTATATTGAAATCCAAATTCCTTTGGAGAAAAATCACATTTGACTGGAATTAGAGTGCATTCAGTAACCTCTGTTTCCATTGTAACACTAAATTAGTTCCCATTAATTAGCCCTTATTTATTTTCAATCACTTGTTACTGTTAGATATTTGTTCTGGCATTTTAGTCAGGAAGACATTAGCTAGGCCTAATTGCTCAGACTGTATTTAACAGACAGCCTATGCTATCAGATAGCTCTAAAAAGAAAACAATAGAAGGCTTAACATGCAATTTTAGGAATGTCAGGTATGCAGTCATAAAATTTAATAATTTCAGAGCAGAGACAGACTTAGATGAACCGCTAACTTTCTCTATGGCCTGAAACATTAAGTGCCCTCAGAGCTAAGCTCATGTCTATCAAAAGGCATTGTTTTAAGGGAAAAAAATCCTGACTTTCATACAAATGTAAAATAAACATATGTCAGTGATTTTATTTTATTCATCAGTTAATGAGCAACCCTAGAGTGTTAAACAGTTTCAAAAGAGAATTCAAAGAGCAGGTACATGTGTAGGCAATCAGAAATGCTCAGCAACGCCAAAAAGCATTTGTCTACAGATGCAAGACTAGCTTCCTCCACTAAACACCCATCTGCATCGACTGTGGATAAGAATTGTTTACATTACTATGTTTTTTCAATTTACGGAGTTAAAAATAACTCAAAGACAATGAAAGGTACAGACCGCTATAAAACTAAAGGACCCAAATTAAAGAACTGGATAGTGCCCAGCTTTCCATATGATATACAGGAATCCCTTTCTCTCCCTGCCATTCACAGATTTTTATCATTTGTCTTTTTAGTACATGATGTTTGCACTAACCAAAATATATTACAGACGTTATTTGAGCATTTTCGTAGTTTTTGAAAAACCTCACTGAGCCTCAGTTTCCTTGTTTTGAAAACAGAAAATTGTAATATTCATTCTGTAGGGTATAGTGAAGATTAAATGTAATAATGTCTGGGAAATGCCCTAGAATAGCACTACACACCCAGCACCTACTAGATAAGGGGGAAATATGTTCTGTTTCAATGGAAAACTAGGCATTTTCTAGATATATGCATCTGAATCTGATTCTATGAGGGCTCACTAACTTTATCACTGTATGGTAAAGTTACAGTAATTAAAGTAATTACTGCAGTAATTATAGTACTTACATAAAGTAATTTTGTATATAGACATGCAAATAAATTCTGTCTGGTAGAGGGATAGCCTGTCCTCTCCCCCTAAAAAAAACAGTTTTGCAGTCATTTGCAAATTCATTTCATTATTTCTGATATATAGTCTTTGTGGTTTGACATCTCCTTTAAACGAATTGTAACATCTGTCGAAAGCTGGCTCCCCAAATATCACCAACACAATCTCTCGACAGGGCAAAGCTGAGTTTATTGCTTACTGCAGTAAGAGAATAATACTACCCGGCAAAGCTGTATGTTGGAGGAGGAAAGGTGAAGTCAGAATTTATAAAGAATTGGCAGTTTGATTTAAGGAGGGTTTTCAAAGCAAGGGTTTGATTAGGATTTGGTAAGGCTCATGGTACAGCAGTCCAGAATTGGTGGAAATAGTAAGATGAGGATTTCAAAAGGGATTTCCGCAAGTTCTGGTAATGAACATCTGCATGGTAGCAGACTCTGGGAAGAATAAGGTCACACCAATGACAACAGAGGAAGAGCACAAGGTCGTGTTAATGTAGAGAGTGAGGTGTGGCAGGGTTCTCAGTGCCCAGGCTGAGTTTGAGGACAGGAGGTTTCTGCTCTCAGCTCCTCTTATGGTCATTCCTCAGCCTGAGTTGAAGGCTAGACCATTAATATCTCAGGGTGCAATACAGACTTTTACCTCTGTTTAAGGTGTTGTGGACCTGAACCCCTTCCCCCACCCTTAAATATTAACTGACTAGCTTTTCTGCTTCTGTAATTAGCTTGCGCAAGGTTTTACAAGCCCCTGCGGGTAGGACTTTCTGGTAAGGGCAGATAAAGGACTTCCCAAACTGCCCAAAGTTCACCTAGTTCCGGGAAGGGCCTAACCACACAAGGTGTGGGCTGTTGGGCAATTCCCCAGTTCCTCGTCTGTATACCACCCCACTGAAAGCCACCAATGAATTTAAAAGTCACCTCAGGTGACCAATAAGCTGTATACAACTCATCCTGTTGCCAAAGTCTGCCTACCAAACTGTATAAAAAGTGCTCGTGTTAAGAGCTTGGGGCCGCTTCTGTCCTGAAGACAGAAGCGACCCCAGCATGCTGGAATAAAAACCTCTTGCTTGATTGCAGCGATCTCTGTCTCCTGGTCTTTGCGAGATGAGCCTTCCCAACAAGTAAGATTTGCACTTTCGGGCCAGTCTTACAGTGTCATAATTGCATGTCAAGTTTCCATCAAAAAGTCCATCCAAGTTTCTTGTGATGGTTGTTTCAATTTCTGTAAGTGTCAGATTTTCCAGTTCTTCCTGCTGACTCTTTGCTAGATCATTTGATGGCATAGCAACTGACCAATAGCATTTACGACTCTGGAGATCATGTATGTGAACACGGCCACACAGACAAATATTAAATGAAGGATTATGATCAGTTTGTTGTCCACTTCTCAGCCAGGAGCCAAGGGCACCCAAATTAAACTAAGAAAACAGATCCCATCCCCCAATCTGAAGAGTCCACAGAATGAGATGAGTTTTTAACCAAATTACAAAATTTTCTGATTTCTTTGCTTACTTCCCAGATCTTTTTAGAAATAAGAGATGTATGCAGGGATTTTAGTATGACATTCTTTCCCTAAAACAGCATACATTCCTCCTTGAGAGGCCAACATTACATCTAAGGCAGCTCTGTTCTGAACCACCACTCATCCAATTTCATGATCTTCTTGGATGAGGAGTGCAGTGGTATAGGGGAGAGGAAAAAAAACTTTTTCTCTACTCTCAGGTTCAGTTAGAAAGGTTTGCAAATTAAACTGATAAAAGAACAGATTAACAGGAGAAAAGGCATGCAAATTTTATTTGATGATAATATTTTAATTTTCATATGCACAGAGGCATTCATAGAAGTGTAGACCCCAAAGAAGCAGACCTGAGGGCTTCTGTACCATTTTAACAAAGGGCAGTAAATTATGTATGAGAAAAGTTACCAGACAAAGGAAAGTGGGGGGCTGAGCTCCTAGGAGCAGTAAATTGTGAGAAGATGACTAGGAAATGTGTAGTAGATAAGGACTATTCAGTAAGGTTTGTTATGAAGATAGGAAAGTCATTCTCCTCTTCCTGGTACAGGAGAAGGGAACACCTTTACAAATGGAAATGTAGGTCACTTTTACAAAGGGAAACGTTATGTCCTGCATTTAGGCAAAATAGGGGAGGGCAGAGAGTGCTTTTTGTGTTGGCTTTTTCTCATTTGCCTTAGCTCAAAATAATCCTTATGCTAAAATGGCATATTTTGAGGTGGCATATTCTGATCCCTTTCAGTGGCCTTCGTGTCATTTTCAAAATTTTTGCTATTCTCTCAACTATAGCATGCAGGATTCCTCCAACTTTCCGGGCCTCTTATAAAGCATGAAATAAAAAGGACTAAGGAAAGGGGGAATAAAATTGAAATCCAGAATTCTACAGAAATGGAAATCTACTGATCTCTTTTTCCTAGATGACAAATCAATGGTCCAATAAATAAATAAATAAGCATTTTTATTGTAGGTGAAGGCAGTACACAGTAAAACAAGGAAATAAGCCCATCAAAATTGAGCAAACTTTGCTAAAATTTTAACACATTTCATAGCTTTTCAGATTTATTATTTGCACATGTTATAATCTTCTTTCTCCCTTAACAAAAACATATCTTATTACCTTGCATGAGGTACCTTGAACCTCTCTGCCGAGATCGCTCCTCGTAGTCTCATTCAGAGATATTCAATTATAACTTTTAACCAAAGTAACTTTTCTTTCCCAGAGAAAACTGGGGGGACAGAGGGAAGAGTGTGAATAATTGTCTACTGTCACACATCAGCAGAGCTCACAAATACAACACTATTTTCTACAGCCACATACAACCCTTATACAACTTCTCAAAGTGGCAAAAATGAGCACAGTCATTAACGTGCTCAAAGATAGCAGATAAAAATAAAAAGCGCAAGTATATTAACTTGAAATCATGCTTAGTAATTGTTTCAGTATTCTATCTTACTTAGAAATTATCTAGTCATCCAATGAACAGCCATTACTCAATTTAATATCAGTCCTAAAAATCTTGGAAATTAATCTTCCAGCTGACACTCTACAAAACATAATTACTGTTGAAATAAAATTATCAGAATAAATCAAGACAAATTTACATTTTTCATAATCATAAGCATTAAGTAGAAGTACTGCTAATGTATTTGATCAGTTAACCTATGTAAATTTAAGAACGTACCCAAGTAGAAGAAAACATAATCTTCTATTATACTTTACCCTCATAAATCAGAGAAGACATGACTTATTATTAAACCCAAAATAATGAATTAGTGTCATTTGCAAGATTTTACCTAAAGTAGGTGAAGTTGAACTCTTAAACTGTTTACGTTTCTATAAGATTACCTTTTTTAACTTACTAAAGTATTAATTCAATTTCCTTAATTTCTGGGAATTTTTAAAAATATTTAGTTGATATAAACACTATTTCAAATAAATCAATCAGAAGAGCTCCATTAATCTTTAGATTTTCCTCTGAGAACCTGATTGATCAATCACTTCATTGTTTACATATTTTCTCTGCTTTCTTAGCCAAGATGGGGTAATTCTTCTTACAATGTCATTTTGCTTAAAACATCTACAATTACCTTTATCAGGACCCTCCCTCCTCTGGTGCTGAATGACTAAGGTTGGGAGTATCCAGATGCTTTCTCTGTAAGGCCATGCATTTACTCAGGTTTCTACTTTGTTTTTGTCCTAAGCTGTTTTCAAAATGCTCAGCAAGGTGGGAGATCTGGCAGTGGGATTACTTCCTGTTCTAATCTATGCTTACATATTAAATACTCAATTTCTGGCATGGTCATATTTATTTACAAAAAGTGAGAGGAGAGCTGTGATTACATCTGCTTTAAGATCTTCTCCTTGATTCTGTCTAAAGGTGTAAAGAACTTCTCTCTGAAGTCTCCTAAGGACTCATTCTTTTTTTGTGTGAGACTGGATTAGTCTAATCAACTTTCCCAGGGAAGACTTTGAGGACAGATCCCAAAAGACCTTACCCAACATTTATAAACCTTTCTTTTTTTTTTTTTTTTTTTTTTAATTTTATTTTGTCGATATACATTGTGGCTGATTATTGCTCCCCATCACCAAAACCTCCCTCCCTTCTCCCTCCCCCCCCCAACAATGTCCTTTCTGTTTGCTTGTCGTATCAACTTCAAGTAACTGTGGTTGTTAAATCTTCTTCCCCTCCCCCCTGGTTTTGTGTGTGTGTGTGTGTGTGTGTGTGTGTGTGTGTGTGTGTGTGTGTGTGTGTGTGTGTGTGTGTGTGTGTGTGTGTGTGTGTGTGAATTTATATATTAATTTACCTTTCTGATTGCCAATGAAACTCAGGGTCCTTTAAATCGTTCCTGAGAGCTTCCAATCCTGCTGTCTCCACCCAGTTCTTAGCATCTAAGGTTCCTATTAACACATGAACTTGTTGATACAGTTCAATAAGTCCTGCATTATACATTCATAACATTATTCTAAATTCCTCTGCAGATGTCTTCCAATCCTGTCTGGGCTTTGGAAAGTCTTTTGACAATGGCTGTCAGCTCAGACTGAGACCAGGCCTTGGAGTCAACAGGAAGGGGTTTTGGCTGCTCTGAGGGAGATTTAACTTTAAGAGACAACGGAGCTTAAAGGGATTCTAGAGGGCCAGGAGAGAAGAGGAGCAAATCAGACAGAGAAATAGGGGCAGAAAGAAATGGAGGATATAGGATTGGGGGAAAGTAGTAGGATAAATGCTATTATTGGGTTCAAATTGAGATTTAGAAGGACCTAAAAGAAAAACAGTTTTAAGTTTCTTCTTTTGCTTTGGCCAAGGAATCTTAAAAAAGAGAATGTGCAATCCTAATTTTTTTGAGTGCTTCTTTAGGACAGGTAAGAAATGAGGACCACTGGAAGTTTGAAGTTTGCTTCTTTTTTTAAACTGAAATTCTCAGTCCCCACAGCCAGCTTGAGGAAAGGGCTTATTACAGGGCTTACCCTTGTCCTCTCCTCTATAAATTTTTTTAATTGATGGAAAACAAAAACGACAAGGACAGAGGAACAAACAGCAGTACTAGCAACAAAACAGATTTCCACCAAGAATACGCTTTGTTTTTAAATTTGGACACTTAAGAAGGGCTTTTTAATCCTAGGAAATAAAATAATCTCAACATCTGGGAGCTCATTGGAAAAGATCAAAGTTCCAACCAACACAAGAACCCATGACGGGGTTCAGAACATACCACCCCAAAATATGACTCTGGGAGACCAGAATATGCCACCCCAAAATATGTCTCTTTGCCATAAGAATTATTTTGAGCTGGTTATTTTGAGAAACTGCAAATGCCCAAAAAGCCCTGAAAAGTTATCCTTTGTGAGAGAAATTTCTATCTATTAAGGAAATATCCATTTGAAAAGCAGGACTAAATCACTAGAGATTTAATCTACGTAACAAACCTTACTCTTACCTTTGTGCTTTTCCTAAACAACCTCTTAAATTTTCCCACACCTTTCTTTCTTTGTTTCAGGGAATGATGGATTTAAGCCTGAGGTCTGAGACAACTCTTTGAGGTTTACTTGAGAGATTTACTCATTTCTATTAATTATCTCCCATGTATACAGGAGGTGTACGTGTTATTAAACTTCTGTTTGTTTTTCTCTTGTTAATCTGTCTTTTGTTACAGGGAGTCCCAACTAGACTCAAAGGGCCTCAGAGGAGCATTTACCCATCGAGGGCTGTGGCCATGGCTCTGAGATCTCAGTTTCTACTGGATCTTGGTGGGAGCTCTGAAACTGTGGAAAGTCCACTCCCAGATATCACCAACACAACCTCTTGATATAACAAAGCTAATTTATTGCTTACTGCATTAAAAGAGAGCACGACCTTGCAAAACTTTGGCAGGGTCTCTGAGGAGGAAAGGCAAGGTCAGAATTTACTGACATTTGGAAGTTTGATTTAAGGCAGGTCTTTCAAGGCCTTGATTAGTATTAGTTATGGGTCATGATTCAACTGACCAGGACTGGTGCAAGCAGCAAGGTGAGGATTTAAAGGAAAGGCACTCAAAGAATCTTTGATAGGTTTTTAAGGAAGTTCTTGTAAAGAACAAACCATTTGCCTGGGTAACAGACTCCTGGAAGAATAAGGCCATGCTAATGAAGTCCAAGGAATAGTAAAGTCATGCAAATAAAGACAGAAGAATAGCACAAAGTCATTTAATGTACACAATAACTTGTGACTTTGGTTCTTATTGTCCAGTCTAATCACTGGGGTAGAGAGACTCGGTTCTCCCATCTTTTTCAATTCTCTCATTTAAGTAATAAGTTAAATAAAATATCTGTCATGTATTTATTTCGTATCTTCTCAAAGTCATGATTTTATCTTTTTTGGAAAATATCTGTTGTAATAGATGATGGATCTTGGACGTGACCAGCACCATCTTGGACGTGACCGGCACCATTTTTACACACACTGAGCACAAAATAGCCTCCAGCCTGTAAGAACCCAAATGCCCCAAGGGATTCACACCCTGATCCTTCTCAGCCACACCCACCCCAAGCCCCATGCGGTATGCTAAGTAGGGATTGTATTTTAAGCCAATCAGCCTTCCCTTAAAGCCCTATATATATGTGTGTGTGTGCTGCCTAATAAATGAGCTCTCTCTGGTGGATCGTCAACTGGTGTTGACTCGTCCTTTCACAGCCTTTCCCTCATGAGAAACCTCGTGGTTTCTGAGAAATAGAAACTCCTCTACTTCCTCATGGGTGCAACCTTCCACCTGATTGCATCCGCCAGCCTTATCTTCCACGCCAGCACCAAACCCCTCCCTGATTACAGCAGCCTTCCCTACAGCCTATATAAGCTCTCCCACCCCCACGCCTGCTGCTGCCCTCCATTTTGAGTGCAGCCCAGCAGACTTTTTTCCTTTAATAAAGCTTGATCGGTACCGGTGTTTCAGCTCACTTTCTTTCAGTAGGTATTCGTTATAATAGTTGGACTTATCATTATTTATTTAAAGCTCATAGGAATGAGTGGACACAAATCATGGTGTCCCGGTGCATGTCCAGGTCCAGTAGTTGCTCATGTATGTGATGTGCTCTTACCCTTTATAAGCCTCCCAATTAGTGGGGTATTAAAAACTTCATATTAATCCACATTCCACATCCTTTTTGGCTTTCAAACAAAATATTGTATCCTCAGTCTAAGTTATGTCTCTGTAGCAGGAAGTATGCCATGGACTCCTTTGACAGTCTGGTGAGGGGTATCCCTTCTCAAAATACTGTTTTTAAAAGCTTTGGGGGAAAAAACAACATAGGAATATTTTAAAAACCAGTTATATTGAAATATTATCAAAACAATTTTATTAAAAATTTGCAGTATGGTCATATGAATGCTTCTTCGTTAACACATTAAATAATGTTCCAATAGCAGATCTGAGAATTAGCATAGTATAAAGCATGAAGAATATTTTGAAATACAGGTTGAGCCTCCCTAATCCAAAAATCTGAAATCCAAAATCCAAAACTTTTTGAATGCCAACATGACCCACAAGTGGAAAATTCACCTGACCTCACGAGACACATCGCAATCAAAATGCAGGTGCACAACACACAGTTTATTCAGCCTGTCATTGTTTATTGTCAATGTGGTTTAACAATTGGTACATGTATTTGGTGATGCTGCTGTGCTGCTTAGCTACCCTGAACACATTATTTTTTCACTGAGTTAGTGGTATGTCATATCTTTTACTGTTAAGTACTTATGTGTAAATAAGTGTAAGAAAATGATGGCTTATCAGTAAAATATAAATTCAGAGTCAGAAATGATGATGAAGCCAAACAACCACAGACTGTCCACATAGGTGTCTGAGATAGTGACACCTTTGCTTTTCTGATGGTTCAACGTACACAAACTTTGTTTCATGAACAATATTATTTTAAATATTGCATAAAATTTTCTTTAGGCTATGTGCATAAGGTATATATGAAACATAAACAGTTTTGTGTTTAGACTTGGGTCTCATCCCCAGTATATCTCATTATGTATATGCAAATATTCAAAATCCAAAAAATCAAAAATCAAAAATCAACACTCCTGGTCCCAAGCATTTTGGATAAGGAATACTCGATATGACATGAAAATGTCTGAGGTTCTTGCTAATACCACTATGGTTTATTGCCTGTATTCCTAATTTTAAAATGCACTAAATTTCAGTAAGAGGTGAGTAACAATCAAGATGCAAATTTTTTTTTTTTGCACCAAGTTCATGGACCTCCTGAATTCTACCCATTGACTCTTAGATGTCCACACATTCTAAGTCAAGAACCTGCTCTGTAGTCATAGACAATAATGAAAAATTTCAACAGAATTTTTTAAATGAATTTAATGTTAGTTGATGTGAAAGTGTATTGCAGAGTAATGTACACCATATAATTTCACTGCTGTAAAAACAAAAACAAAATGATCCATATCTCTGCATGAGGAAAGGAAAGGTGTGGAGAGAGACACACAGCAACTAGTCAGTGGGCTGAACAGGTGGAAGAGGGAGAAAACAGTTTACATTTTCTTGTTATAGTATAATATTGTTTGATGCTTTACAGTAAGTGCATGCTTTTTTAGTTTTACAGACTTGGGTTGTGTCCCCTCAAGATTTATATGTTGAAACCTTAATCCCCAATGTGACTGAATCTGGTGATAGGGCCTTTAGGGAAGTAATTAAAATTAAACGAGGTCATAAGGATGGGCCCTAATCCAATAGGACTAGTGTCCTTATAAGAAGAGGAAGTGACCCCAGAGATATCTATCTCTCTGCACACACACAAAAAAGAGGCAGGTGAGGACATAGTGAGAAGGCAGCCATTTGCAAGCCAGGAAGAGAGGCCTCACCAGACACCAGCCCTGCTAATACCTTGATCTTGGCCTTCCAGCCTCCAGAACTGTGAGAAAAATAAATTTCTGTTGTTTAAGCCACTCAGCTTATGGTATTTTGTTATGGCAGCCTGAGCAGACTAATACAGTAGTTTAGAAAAGAAAAAAAAAAAAGACCATAATTTTTAAAGGAGTTAATTTGAAATCCAAACCTAGACTATCAAGTTATAATAAAAATGGTTATGCGCTGAGGTCAGGGTAGCTCTGGTATCATAAGAGAAAGCTAAAGGCTCAACCCCACACCCCACCTCAAAGTCAGAATCTTACAAAACTGATACCCCAACAACTAGGGTTCCCAGCAAGATTCTGACTGGTATTTTCCAGCCCTGTCTTCCTGTCAGCAGTTCATAAGCCTTGTTGACTGCATCATAATAATTTCAGAGACAGCGGTGTATTTTTCCCAGCAAAGAGAACGTTGAAAAACTATTCCCAGAGAAAAAAAAAAGCAGGAAAAAAAATATGCCAAAGAATTTCAAAAAGCCAAGAATCAATTGTGTGGTATCATTGAAACTCTGGGTGGTCTCTCCCTCCCACCCAATTCCTGGCTTTCTGGCCCTAAATAGTCTTGACTTAAGATATCTTGAAGATCACCAGAAACAGTCTTGTCAATCATGCATGAAGCCTTATCTTTTCCTGGTTATGCTTTTATTTCAGAGGTCACCCATCCATAGCGCTTCAGGAAGCTCAGCATTAATGAAGCCCTCGTGGAGTTTACAGTAGCAGCTTTCAGCCCACACGTTGGTGCCACTTAGAGATCAGATTCCTTTTTAAGCCAAAACTCCAATAGCTCACAGATCAGCCAGATGAACTCTCTTTCTGACTTTCCATTTGAACAGTGGAGGGTCGCACGGAGCGGAAAATAAAAACCAAATTCCAACACAAGCCTTTCCCCATTTTTAAATCTTCCCTAAACTTCTTTTCAAAGTCATTTCTATTTGCCCCATGAAGAAAAGGGAGCTCTTTGCTCAAGGTTAAACAGAGAATGCTTCTTAGGATAGTAGTGAAAGTGTTTGATAAGTTATTTACAATTAGATTATCATTTACTAGTTTAGAGAACTTAAGGGCCCATTTTCTGAACATCAGTGGTGGTGGTGGTGGTGGTGGCGTTTGAGACTCAGATGAACCACTTTGCTGGTAAATTTTAAGCCATGTAAGTGGCCATTTTAATAGGCTTAGGGATATTATGTTAATAATGGTTGAACATAAGCCCAAAACACCAAACTAAGCTTCTAATAAGACTAGTGCTGTGATTCTTTATAATCAGATCTGCATGGAGATAATATGGGTGAATTGACACAATTATGTAGCTAGAGAAATGAACCCAACCAGTTTCCTTTTCCAGAAAGAGAGAGGGAGAAACTGGGAAGAAAAACGGACCCTAAGCATATTCTCGGGCTCCTGTTATTGATTATTCCAAAGTTTCTCCTTGGTGAAGCTCAGGAATAGGAATACAGTATTTCTTATTCCTAGGAGGCTGGAGGAGGCATGATTTGAAAGCAAGTCAAA